>NC_140586.1:519418280-520018280 GCF_964204655.1 Triturus cristatus
CGTTGTGCCTCAGGACTCCTCCCTGAGCCCCACGCTTTTCAACATCTGCATGGCCCAGCTCACAGCTATCATCAGGAACCATGGACTCAACATCGTCTCCTACGTTGATGACACAGAGTTGATTCTCTCCCTCACCAACAAACCAACAGTCGCCTAGAACAATTTTTGTGATGGGATGAAGGATGTCACCACGTGGATGAAGAATAGCCGCCTCAAGCTCAACTCAGAGAAGACCGAAGTCCTCATCATGGGCTCCACCCCCTCTGCCTGGGGCAACTCCTGGTGGCCCGCAGCACTTGGAACCTCCCCCACACCCACAGACCATGCGCAGTACTTCAGCATCATCTTGAACTCCTCGCTCACCTTGAGCCGCCAGATCAACGCCATCTCCTCATCCTGTTTCCACACGCCTGCTCTGAAAGATCTTCAAATGGATCCCCACTGAGCCCAGAAGGGCGGTCACCCACGCACTCGTCAGCAGCAGAACCGACTACGGCAACTCACTCCACGCCAGCGTCGCCCAGAAACTCCTCAAGAAACTGTAGAAAATCCAGAACGCCTCCGCCAGGCTCATCATCAAGATCCCCCGCATCAACCATATCACCAGTCAATTAAGAGACCTCTACTGGCTCCCAGTCCACAAAAGAATCGACTTCTAGCTCTTGACACACGCCTTCAAAGCCCCACATGATGAGGGACTGGCTCACCTCAACCACCGCCTCGCATTCCACGTTCCCACCAGAGACCTCCACTCCACCCAACTGGCCTGGCTACCATCCCACGTATCTGCAAGACCAAAGCTGTAGGAAGATCCTTCTCCTACCTCACGGCAAAGACCTGGAACACTCTGCCTCTCCACCTCAGGCAATCATCGTCAATGCCTCAATTCAGGAAGGACTGCAAGACCTGGCTCTTTGGCTGAACCACAGCACCTCGACTGAACTGTAGCTCTTACCCCCAAGTGCCTTGAGACCCTTATGGATGAGTAGTCGCACTTTACAAGCCTGTGATTGATTGATTGAATACGCTGGAAAATATTCTCAGGTCAAATAACAGCAGATCAAGAAATAAACTAAGACTTCTCATAAAGAGATGTCCAGGAAACGTTGTGCAGATTCTCCTCTCAGAGAGTCTGGGACAGGGCACATACATCAGCTGCTGAAAATCGGAAACACTGAAAACATCTAACACTAGTCTAGGATCGCACACTAACATGAATGCACGTTTTCTATGTTGCACCATTAATATTCTTTCTCATTCATGTTGACCAATAAGATTTCAGCATACTTCTGGGAACAGGTTTACTCCCCATCTTCTCACCAGAATACAACCATCTTATAACCATGTGTCCTTGAATGTTACAACACATCCTTTCTTGTTTTCAAAAATGTCTTCCCATGAATCATCCTCCCTGTCGTCTATATCTTTTGTGGTGTGAACCACACTTTCACTCGTCTAATGCAAAATGCCTTAATAAACAGAAGCTTCTGAAATTGCAATTTCTGCAGCAAAGAACAAGTATTTCAAAATTAATGGGCGTTCATGTTAAATCATGCCATCTTCAACAATGTAAATTTAAGAATTCATGCTATATTTCTATATTAAAAGCCTATAAGTTTTAGGGATTGTTGCCTACTACAATCTTTGCATTAAGCACACTTCATTTTTAAATGTGAGTTCTGTAAATTACATTTTTAATAAAGCATGTTGTAAATAATTAAATTTGTATTTGCAATTTGATTTGAGTGCTACTAAGACCCTCATCATCAGTGACCGGTTAAAATCTCAGAAATGTTCCCCTCTTGGAATTACTGTTATCGAGGGTCCAGCAAATTATGGAGGTAAGGAAAAAACAATGATTATAATATTTGCAAGAGTAAATCTCCACGTGAAAGACAAACAACATGTCATTTTGAAAAAAACCTAAACTCCCTTTAATGGGTCCATCCAAATTAACAGGCAACTCTTAATGGGATCGTGGTTGTACAGTATCCAAACTAGAATCCTATCAGCAATAGGGTTAAACCTGATATTCTTCATCGCTGTTCCCATGTTCAGGAGATTAGATGACAGCAAGTCACGGCAGTTAACCTTTTAGGTCCTATCAAGCTAAATTACTAAGATATCTAAAGGCCAAAGCACCATACTACTAGTGAATTCCCTTTTATATATCGAATCATTGCCTACCTCTCTGGGTTAGTTATCGCACATCCCTGTATTAGAAATTGTATAAAAGGACAGAGAGGCAATGGTAATATATCTCCAATTTCTAGTGATTTTTTTAGTTCAGAATGCCCAACCATCAATGTTTCAAGATGCTCCCAGCGGAAGACGTTTAAAAAGATTCTTATTCATTATTTCTTTTACAACAGCCAAAACAGCCAAAGCGTTTTGCTCATACCAGAGCTTCATCAGGGCTGTAATATGCAAAATGAAATATTAAAAACCTCTAATAATAAAATTAAAAACATCATCAACGTTCTTAATTACATTCATACAGTACCCAAATACAATGTATTGGTATAAAGGACTTTTGGCAAGAAAAAATAATATTTAACCACATACCATAAGCGGAGGAAGAGTACCATAATCAAAAGACATGATTTGTTTTCATTTGTGCTGTTGCAGATACAAGATCATTTGCGAGCCTGTCTAAATAATGATGTGGCATATCCACAGGCAACACATACATGTACACATAGCACTAATAAAGTTGATTTTAGGTTCCACGGAATTGATTTTGTCAAAGTGGACCCTAGAGGCAGAGACAGAAGTCTTCGATTAACACAAATTTAAGCAAAATGGGTTTGTAAGTTGAGAGCTGTAAAATTAGGTCTTAACTCAGATAAGGAATTCCAATGTTTTCTAAAATAACAGCATCATTGTGCCTTTATTTTGACATTTATTTATTTTGACCTTACTCATGCCTCTAACATGATTTTTGTATACCTGTAAGAATAAGTGTCAGAACATGGTTTCAGAAGGAAAGTAAGAATAAATATTGATGTTATGTGAGACATGATGAAGATGTGTTGTCCTATTAAGATTCAGACAAAAATACCCTCATTGTGAATAGACATATAATGTCTTTGATTGTTTGATGTTGGTGTGATGTTTCATCCTACACTGCAAAATGTCCCCCGGTGTAATTGTGAACACTGAAATGTCAGGTAAACAATTCGATGTTTTTTATGTTATCAGGATGGCGCTTATTTAGGGTGTTGCATTTGAAATGCAATATGTTGTTACTATGAAGTTCCATTCCAATCGGCTCCTATATTTACCTTAAGATCATACCCTTTCTGGATATAAAACTCATAACATCATTACTCTTAATGTTAGTGTGGGTTTGTTCTATTCCAATCAACTTCATAATGTAGTATAAGATGGCGCCCACTGTAGATGTGAATGTTGCGATTCTACAATACCAATACTTCTTGTGAACTCACAAAATGGTGCCTGTTTAGGACAACACTAGTACTGTACTGTACATTACATTATTTGTTTTTTTTTGCACAAAATGTATTATTCAATTCAATGCCCAACATGGGTAACTTAAGTGGACCATACACATAAGGATGGCAAAGAGAACTTAACTATACAGTCAACAGTTCTATGAGACAATGATCATTTTAAGATGGTGTTTGTTTTTGATTTCGGACATATAGGTTGTCATCTGCAATGGATATTTTCACTGGTCATTCATGAACTATAACCTATTTTTGGTTTGAATATTGAGAAGGTTTGATTTTCAAATTACTATGGCCGTCGCTTTGGAAATGTAGGTAGTTCCAATGTACGAAATTCGCTCTAAGATGGCGGTTTAGGCAAGTTTACAGCGCCTTTGATTGGGCGAGCGGTGAATACAAATAAGTAATGCACTACCAGGTACATCTTTGGCAGTTTGTAGTGAGGATGCATGGACCAATTGCTGCACGCAGGTATTTAATATTTGTCCATTAATGGCTATTTTGTTGAGCACTGAGTGCAGTGCGAAGGCTGAGCGTCATAAGTGACTCTGTATTTTAAAGGAAGGACGGTTCCATCTTGCATCAAAATATTAATATCCTGATATTTTAGTTGACTGAGATTTTCGAGTGGAATCGCACACATGTACGAACACGAGTTTTGGCGCATTTGAGTTTGTTTTCGGTGTTGAATTATTGGTTAATTTTGGATTGACTATTTTTCTAAATTAAATGCTGTTCAGGAACTGCCATTAATAATTACAAATTTACCGATTATGATTTTGTCCTTTTAAATTATAAATTTAGCGATTTTGATTTTAGCGATGTAATGTAGAAGATGTAATGAACATGATAGTCAATGCCATCTTACTGGTTTACCTTGATGATTCATGAGCTTTACTTTGAATAGGCGCTGCATCTCAAGGCCTTGTTTTCGTGAAATGCTCAGTGATATCATTGACCAGGTAGACATAAGAATATCTTAGATAATTCAATGGATGTCACAACTAGCATTTGCATACTTATAAAGGTAAATATTTGTTTTCCTTAGATTATGGTTTCACATGTACATGTAGGATAGCAGCATTTCCAAGTACTGAGGATGTTTAATTAAGAGGACACCTCCAATTGTTTTTCCAAGAAACTGGAAGTAAAAATGACTGCAGATTTGTCATAATGCCACCTGCATACAAGATAAGGTAAATGTTAGTTTGATTATGGGGGTGTAATTGAATATGTTTAGTTTGGCACTAGATTCAAAATGAGATTTGAGAATATGTGGTGCCTTTGTGGTTATTATGTAATTAAATGAGTTAGGGTGTGAGAAATTCAGTGAGATTTGTCCTCACCAATTCAAAATAATGCCCACATGTTCATGGCCCACTTTCTTTAATCGTTCACACTTCCTGACCTAAAATGATTCAATTTGTAGTACTGTCTTGTATTTTCTCTCTATGCTGGGTGTATCAATATTCTGAATACTTTGTTCTGATGTAGGTTTTGTAGACATAAAAGCAAAACATGTCTCTTGATTATAGTACTCTCCCTATGCATATTGCAATAGAGGAAATATTATTTTTTTCCCCAAAATTACTTATGCCAATGCATTGTATTTGGTACTGTAGAAATGTAAGTAAAAATGTAGATGATGTTTTGATTTTATAATTAGAAGTTTTTAAGATTTTGTATATTATAGCCCCGATGAAGTTATTGAATGAGCGAAACAGGTTGGCTGTTTTAATAGGAAGAAAAAATGAATATGAATTTGTTTAAATGACTTCAGATGGGAGCAATTTGAAACATTGATTATTGGACTTTCTGAACTAAAGAATCACTAGAAGTCGGACATATATGACTGTTGCCTCTCTGTGCTATTGTCCACTTTCATGTCCTTCCTGAAACACATGTAATTGGGCTCCACCTTCAGACTCAGGTGCAGTTCGTTCTATAGTTTATGTCTCTATTCTCCCAATGAACTTTCTCTATGTTTGATCTGGTTCAAGGCTTTGGGTAATTAAATGTGCAGATGCAAAGTACAGTACCTTATTAAATGTACAGCGGACTATCAGTCTTTACACGAATTCAAGTCTTTACCTTAGACAATCTTTGGATGATGTAGAGTACTTTAAACTTGATTGTGATGTTTCCATGGGGTCTGTGTAGAGCTTTCCAAGCTAGCTTTTTGAGAGCATGTCTCTGCAACTTCAGTAACAGTCTGACTGCCTAGGTTTGTATGCTGTGCATGTTTTTGAGTATCCTGTTTATGCTACTTTTTTTCAATAGTCTATTCTTACCATCACCTGGTCTCTACTCAGATACAGCCAATTGATCCGATTGAGGACTGAGAGGTTTCTTTGAAGAGGGGAAAGCTGATGATTGAGTCACTCATCCAACACAGTAAGTTGGGAGGTGTGATGGAAAACACTGCAGAATATTTGTAACGCAGTGGGAGTTGGAGCTCCTAGGGTGAACGGTCAATGAAAGGGAAGAGCATTGATTTCTATTATGCTGAGCGCAAAGATTTTAGCATTCCTTCTATTCAGACAAAGGAAGCTCTCTTTCTGCTAGTGAAATCGGTGGTCCAGGAACAAGTAGATATCGTCCTGGGTTGTATATCTGTTACTGCTGGAAATCCATTGGAGCTTTATTGGCGTACAATTGAAGGCATAACTGGGACTGTTTTAGAAGCTGGGACAGAGCGCAGAAGGTGAATTTGAAGAAAAGAATGGACAATGATGAACCTTGTGGTACTTCACAGGAGTCTGAATGAGGCAAATATGTCACTGACCCTATTTGAACTTGCTGTCTGTGACTGGAGAAGAAGGAACTAATCCAGTATGCAGGTGGCATGGAAATGTCAGCCCATTCCTCATGTTGTTCTAACAAGATGCCAAGTTTTATGGTATTTTGAGCTGCTGAAAGTTCAAGAAGTAGGCTTCTTGCTTTCATCAGGAGTTCTTCATAGATATGAACCATGGTGGAATTGGTTTCTCTTGTGGACCTAAACTCTGACTGGTGGTTGTGTAATATGTGATAGTACTCAATTCTCTCTTGTAGAAGGCTGGTTGCTCCCTTTTGTTGCTCTTGCTAGGAAATAGTAAATTGTGCCATCAATTAGTTTCTAAGGAGAGGTGTGATGATGACATGCATCATGGACTTTAGAATAGCTCCACTAAAAAAGGAGACATTGAAGCAGTGAGGTTATTCTCCATACATGACAGGGATAGTTTCACAAATTCAGCCAGGTACAGCTCTACTGAGAGGTTTGATGCTTTGATTTTTGGACCATTCTAAACATCTCTTTGGGGTTCAGTGGTAGGAGTTGGTGCAGCAGAACTGGATCAGAGGTGGAGCAATTGTGAAGAAAGGTGAAGTTCTGGTTTTGTAGAATATCGAATATCAAACCTAAAATATTTTGGAGTCCTAAAATAAGAGCTTAATCAGTATTGCGTGATCATGGATAGTGTGTCTCCTGGGAATATCAGTCCGCAGTAGATATTACAAATCTTAATTGTTTGGTTTGGCGCCTTGTGGGTGCTCTTGGCATGGTATACCTTCATGTCTCTCTTTTTTTTTGTGGCCTCATTCTGCCAATTCTCTTGTTGGTGATACCCTGTTCCCATTTGCCAGATACCATAGCCAGGGATTGGGTCATTCCATCTAAGAAAAAGCTAATTCTACTTCCAACCCTTCGCTGGTGTGCCCGTAGCAAAGAAGGGGGTGGGACCAACAGCAATTGTTTGGCTTAATCATTGGACCCCCAGGCCTTTGACTCCAATCGACCAGCATTGCCCATACTTTCTCCTGACTGCTTGGATCACAGGTTATGTCAAACTGACTCGTGGATATTATATTTTTCATACAGTCAGAGGAAAGAGGGGGGACTCCTGATTTCCAGGACCTGCAGATCTCCCGTCTCCCCAATAAAATCACATAGAAAATAAATCTTGAGATAACAGTGTTAAGTCGAGTAAAACAGCTTGCCTTAGTTTGTATGCCTGTTACTTCCGTCAAAAACATACACACCTCGATCCAGTAGTTGGTGATCCTTTGGCATGTCAAGAACATATGCATGTCATCCGCCAGAGGGTACGGACGTCTTGGGCATGCATATCGAATTCCTGTGAATCTTGATAATTTAGCTTGAGACCAATATACTCTGTACATAGAAAAGAGATGATTACGTTTGAGAAAGTCGGGTTTTACTATTGCGTGGAGCATTGCAAAAAAGTCAAGCCAAGCCGCCCCAAGGTTTAAATTTACTAGATCTTCTGCCCAGAGCTTTCGAATATCTGTATCCAATTGGTCATCCACCTCTGACAAGGTACGATACCACAAAGAGACTTCCTTTTTAATAGGGCCGGTTTTTATAGCTTGATCCAACCAGGAATCCTCTTCTTCCTCTTCCCAAACTTGTCGTACCCACCAAGAGGAAACTTGATAGTACTTAAATCTGGTTAATTGGCCCCTTATGCATTGACTCAGAGTTTCCCAGCTAGCTAAAGATGACTCCAACTTAAGATCCCCCCACCGGGCAATCCAGGCAGCTTTAAAGGGAAGACTAAGTTGATCCTTTCAGCACTCAGGGGTTCCTGGTGAATCCCAGATCGGCGCCTTAGAAGAACAGTACGGAACTCCACGTTTTTTCCGAATGAAAGCCCACATTTTCAGGACCCCCAGCAAAATCTTCAATCTCACTTTAAAAAAAAAACTTTGGGTCTCCATATTTAAATAGAAACTGATCTTGTCCTTCCCTCAGTCCACTCAACATTGCCCCAAAGAGGATTCCTAATGGTGATCCATCCACTTTATTTAACAACATGCGAAAGTTCTTGAAATGAAATGCATACCAATATATCATAAGGTCGGGAAGAGCCAGTCCTCCCTTCTCCAAACTCCTCCTTAGCGTTTTCCAGGCTATCCGTGATCCCTTTGAAGACCAAGTAAAACTGCCTATCTTCCCCTGCAGTTTGGCAATCTCTCCTTTATTAAAGGGTAAGGGTATTTAATTAAAAAGAAATGTAATCTTAGGGAGGACAATCATTTTAATGAGGTTTATCCTGCCATATCAGTTTACGGATAAATTCGCCCACCTAACCAACAATCTTCCAATCTCCTGATTTATCTTCTTCCAGTTAATACTGGGAACTTCCACACATTTCTGCGTGATTATGATACCCAAATAGCGCATTTGTGACTTAATCCCCAGGGTTTGCCTAGGCTGATTCCATTCCATAACTTCCGTCTTTCCTCTATTTACCTTATACCCAGATATCTCAACAGAGGCTTCCGCTTTAGCCATTAAGTTAGGGATAGCCACCTCAGGGTTGACCGTATAAAGTATACGATCGTCTGCATATAAGGCCAATTTTGCCACTAAGCCTGCAAACCTAAACGGAGCGATGGTATCATCCATTCTAATCCAGGACGCTAACAGTTCAATATAAAGATTGAATAAAAGCAGGGACAGGGGGCACTCCTCCCTAGTTCCCTGAGTTATTTTGAACCAGTCTGATAGCTCCCGCTGACCAAAACCCTGGCTCTAGGCAAACAGTATAGGTGTTGAACTGCCCTTACTAAATTCTCAGGGAACACAAAGATCTTTAAAACCTCCCAGAGTTAGGGCCAGTGGACTTGATAAAATGCCTTAGCGGCATCAACAGCTACGACCGTTACGGGTAGATTATGGGCTTCCGCCAGGTCAATAACCCCAAGCATCCCGAAAGTAAGCTTATTGAGCTGTCTCCCAGGGATAAATCCTCTCTGGTCTTGATGAATAACACTTTTAATAATCCTAGCGACGCTAGCGGCCAATAGCCCCGAAAAAACCTTATAATCGGTATTCAATAGCGATATTGGCCTATAGGAATCTACTGCCAGGGTATCCTTATTTGGTTTCAAAATCAATGTTACTGTGGCTACTGCCCAAGACTACGGAGAGTTTTCCCCTTCCAGCAATATTGTGTTGAATAGGCCTTTCAGCAGTGGTACAATACTGTCAAGAAGGCTAGAATATATCTCCACCGGAAGACCATCTGGGCCGGCCGTCTTCCCACTAGCCATCTTTCTCAGCTGTACCCGGACTTCCTCCTCTGTTATCTCGGCCATTAAGGCCCTCTTTTGGTCCTCATTTAAACTAGGGAGTTAAATTTTCTCCAGCCAAGCATCTATTTTCTGCTTCCCTGGCGAGATGTCATCTTTGTATAGCTGACTCATATACCTGCGGGTTTCCATGCCTATTTTGGAGTTGGTATCTAATATACCACCAGTTTCGTCGTCTCTTAAGCTGCCTATTAAATTTCTAGATTTATCTACTTTAGCTTTCCAAGCTAGAAGTGAGCCACACTTCTCCCCATATGCAAAGTGTTGTAATTTACTAACCCTCCATCTATCCAGTTTCGTCTTATCTAAAGCTCCTTGATATTCCGCTTGAAGCTGTTCTAATTCTTTGCCCAACAAAGAGACTTTACTAGAGCCCTCCAATGATGCCTTTTGGAGCTCCTGTTCCTTACCTTTAATATTTTTGAAGAGTTCTTCCTCTTGTTGTTTCACACTTTACCTCTTACCCACCATTATAGAGGTACCAATAGCTCTTAGATACGCTTTAAAAGAGTCCCAAATTATTTGGATTTTTGCTGACCCCATATTGGCTTGAAAAAAAAACGAGACCTCATCCCTTAAATGTGATATCACTCCTTCATTTAACTGGATTGTCCTATCTAAAGTCCACCTTGTTATACCCATCTTAATATAATGCCTCAGGGAAAGAAACACAGCAGAATGATCTGAGAGGATAGCAGGCAGATGTTTAACCTCTTCGACCGCTGTTAACACCTCCCGATCTACTAAAAAATAATCAATACGGGAATGGTGGCCATATTTTTTACTGTAAAAGGTGAAGTCTTTTTTATCCCCCATCTTACTTACCAGATGTCTACCAAATTTAACTCTTGAATCATGGTCTTCAGTACCGCGGTTGTTTCAGGGGGGCTAGCATATTTAGCTTTGGAGGTTCTGTCTAAATCCTTATTTTGCACTATGTTAAAATCTCCTCCAATAATCACCGGAGCATTAGCTAATATTAAACATGCTTCAAGCTTAATTAAAGCGTCCGGGATATCCTTGTTCGGAACATAGTAATTGGCGCAAGCTATTGGCATTCCTTGTATCCTCAAGTTGGCCACCACCCACCTCCCGGAGGAATCTGTCTGATAATTTTCTAATTTGATGCAAAGATTACATCTTATGATGACTGCCACCCCTCTTGTACTGCCTCTTTGGTCCAAACACAATACCTCCTGGACCCAGGTCAAATATTAAATGCGACGCTACACTTGCTCTTTTCTAAATGGGTTTCCTGGAGCAAAATGACACTAGCCTCACACTTCCTCAGAAATTCCGCAACCCGAGCCAACTCCCTCCTGGATCTCAACCCGTTTACATTCCAGGATATATAACATTTTTAGTCATTTTTATAGTTTAATGCCCACCTTCAAAAGCCCCCCCTTAATCTTAACCTATTCTCATAAACCGCTATTTCTCTTAGTAAAATCAGAAGACCACTTATTTTTATTTGCGTCAGGCTACCATATGACAGAATAAGGAGAATTGTTTCTTTCTTTTTTTCCCTCATGCTCCCACCACCCAGTGCTCCCCCCACCCACCCACCATGGGGAACCCTCCTTCCTATCCCTGGGCGACAAAGTCGCCTTTCAAGAAACCCCCGAGCTAGGAAGGGGAGAATCCAAATCAAACAAACAAAATACTAGGTGTAAGGGTAACTAACACTTAAACATGCAATTAATCCTCTCACTCACTATTTATATCTCTATTCTGAACCTTCCATCTGCGTCAACAGGGAGTCCACCTCTTCCGGATCTCTAATTGTGTACATTTTGTTCCGCCACATTATCTTTAGTATTGCTGGGAACTTCATCTGTACCTGAGCCCCCTTAGAGCGCAGATCATTCATTTTTGCGCCTAGCTTCCACTGCCTCTGGGCTTTTTCTCTTGCCCATATCTGATCAAATTTGGTAACTGAGATCACTAAACTTAAAACAACTATACTTCAGGGCACTCCCCAGCACTAATTCCTTGACTGAGGAGGAGAGAAAGTTTATTAGTATCTTCCTTGGGGCTTTTCTCCCAGTGTGTAACCTAAATGGGTCTCTATTCACCCTTTGTATCTCTCTATATCAGTCAATATCTGTCTTATCCTGAAATTGCCCTCCCGAAAACTTACACACAAAATCTTTAATGTCCGAGTTTTCAAAGTTTTCTGGGATATTCAAGAGACGGACATTATTGCGGCTGGCTTGCAGTTCAAGTCTCTCCAAGTCTTCTTGTAACAACTTATTTTGCTTTTTAAGCTCCACTATTTCACTAGTGTTTACAGCCATCGCCGCTGCCAATGACTTCACCTCGCCTTCCAAGACTGTAGTCCTTGAGGCTATTCCATCTATTTTTTGTTCAAGGATCCCACACTTTTCTTGGATATCCTTCTGATTAAATTCCGAAGTCTCAAATTTAATCAAGATATCTTGTCTCATACTATAGAGCAGATCTGCCAGCTGATTTTCTGAGGAAGACTTTCCCTGTGGGCTATGATCTGACTCTGAGCTCTGACCATCGCTCGGGCTAGGGCTATTGTCTTCTTTGCTCTTATCCACCACACCATTCTGGGTTACTTGTGTATGGGATAAGCTTTCTTCTTGATTTTCTTCTTGGTTTTCTGCCAGAAGGAGAAACGGTTTTCCAGCCTCAGTGACTCAGCCTGGTGTGATTGTTCCAAAGCTTTAGTCCCCGCCCCCACTCCCTCTTAGAACCTGCAACCTGCTCCATGATTTTAAAGTAAAACCTAAGAGAGGGGGCAGGTTTAGAGAAAGAACGCGTCTCCCTTGGCCCACACCTTTTGGTTTTTCCAGATCCTCTAGTTGCTTTTTTACGTGAGTTACGGCTTGAAGCTCTCCAACTACAGTAGCTTTTGCTCTTCCGACAGTGCTTTTCTTCTCAGGCACAGAGCGTAAAAGGTACCGACTTCTTGTCAGCGGAAGTTGCACCTCCCTGTGAGCAGCCACAGCTACTTCTGCTGCCTCTTTCTCCCCTGTGAACGCTTGATTTGTGGATCCACTTTCACCACCACTTTCTGAGTCCTCATTCATTAAGTTCACACAGTTCACACAGGAAGGTGAGTCCTGGGAGAGGAGATCGCTTTCCATCCACCCCCACTTTACCTTAACTTTAGCTCTAAATCTCAGTTTCTGTTGCCCAGACTCTCCAGGGGAATGAAGGAACGCTCCTACACGGCTTTCTGCCTGCTCTCGGCAAACTGGGGTTGGGAATGTGCCCCTCCCGTTATCTGCTGCCGGAGTCAGATGCCCATAAGGATCTATGAAGGCTTTGCCCCTCTTTAGCTCAATCCTTGCTGTGACCGCTCAGGATCTCTGAAGAAACACCGCCGCACAGCACCAGTTCCCCTGAGGGGCGGGGCCGCCTTCTGCGGCCGCAACCGCAAGCATATCAATGCCCATGCAAAGACAGAACACTACTCTCCCGTTGCTTACTTTCAGATTTTGTCGCACCGCTACTGCATACAAAGCCGCCACCCATTACCGCATCGATGGATTAACCACCTCACTGCTCAGAGGCTCTCCCGACTGGCGTTAGCCAGCCGCCATGTTCCCCGATCCCCGATCACGTCACCTTCATGTCTCTCTTGACAGCTTTGTGGTATATAAAAGGTGTAAAAAGAATGTTGCTGATACATTTTTTAAATTAATGCCTTTTCTTGCACACAACACTTTATCCAGGAATGAAGAATTACTGAATTTTAACCTGGGTGGAGAAAGGCAAATTCTTACTCTGCAAATGAGTTGCAAGACCTTACTGGCTGTGAAGCAATAAGGGATTCTCATTCAAATCTACGTTCTCATGTACTGTTTGATGTGATATCGGCAGAGTTTTTCCATCTGGCATGATCATCAAATAAACATATATATATACATTCTAGCATGTGATACTCGGATACTGATAACACAGTAAAAATGGAAACGTCTGAAAGGCTTTTGCCAGTGTCACTTCAGTTCCTTTGGAAAAGTGTAAGGTTTGTTAAGAATAGACATATGTTTTTCTTTAAGGGTCACAAACGAAGAGGGAAGGGAATTGGGCTGTTAAAGGGGAGGTTTGTTCAGAATCTTTGCCAGAAATGAGGTATGCTACTGGCCTGTAACCCCCATCCTCATTGATGTAGGTTTCTATTTCTTCTAGTGAGGGGACTCCACGAGGGCTAAACCATGCTTACCTGGGGATGTGAAATAAGGGCATAAGATAAAAAAGTGTGCTCTGAAATTACCTGTCTTTGGCATGGGACAGAACATGAAATACACTGTAAAAGTGAAAATGCATATCAAAAGAAGTGTAACAAAAGTCAATAAGAGAGAGAGTAGAGACAATTTAGGGCACAGATGCAAGAAGTGGCCAGTAATGCTAGATTTAAGTTGACACAATTTTATTATCTACATAGGCCTTACCTGACACCGCAACGACCACACAGGGTCTACTCGACGCATTCAGCTGGGTGCACAAGCAACGATAGGATACTGGCGGACTTTGGCCCTGCCACTTTAGCATGCCAGACGGTGAGACCCTTTTGGGAGGAAATACTACAGGAGGTGCAGTGGGTAACAGGAGATTTGATAATACACCGTTGCCTATTAGGACTGTTGTCACTCCCTAGAGAAGGTAGGAAGATAGAGTACAGATTTGCCCAACTGGGACTGGTCCTGGCCAAATGGTGCATTGCAATTTATTGGGCCAGCCCAATACCACCTACATGGGGTAAATGGAGAACATACTTATTCGAGTGTGCAGGAGCTGAAGATTATAGGCTCTGCAAAGTCCACACAGATGACAATGCAGTGAAGGGCCTGGAGATATGGGGTGTAATGGTAGACCTCTTGGGAGAGGACAGAGAAGAAGTGGTTGAGGATTCTGCCCCGTGCACACCTGAGGATTCCACACAGGCTTAGACAAGGGTGGGAGACAGAGACAAGTCTGATCGTGGCCTGTTGGCTACCCACATCCCCCAGGGAGAGGTCGGATAGACTCTGAGGTTGTGGCGATGTAGGATATGTATGAGAGGTGTGACTGATGCCAGGTGCAGCACTGCTGCCCCCCCCGCCCCGCAATCCCCACAGACTGTTAATTGGTAGCTTTCTAGTTGTTCTGTGTATAGACATACACGACATTCTCCTCCAAACCACTCCTCGATAGAAGTAATTTGCTGGTATTAGAACCCCTAAGGGGGTAGGGGACCCCTATGCTGTGAAACAGTTTTAATATTTTTCTGTTATGATTGGGGGCTTTCACCCGAGCAGTTTTTTATTGTATTGATGACATACTCAAACTACGACTAAAGAAATTAAAAAAACATAAATCAAAAAATATTTTTAATTTCCATATTACAGTTGAGTTGTGACACCTCTAATTACAGGTACTAATAAAATGACATCGCTGCTGAAATATAATACGCTATTTCAGTCGAGTTGTGACATCATAATGACTGCTGCCAGCAGTCCATGTGAAATGCAGGTTACAAACCATAATTTCATCTGCAGTATAAACAATGAAAATAAAAATGGTCTTTTCCTCCTTCTGATCGGTGTCCCTAAATGAACAGTGATCAGTAGAAAGGAGATATTTATGACAATGTTTATTTTTTGTAACACTATCAGTCATTACCAGAAAAACAGAGCTTCTACACATTGTGAGTGACAGCAGATTGTTTACTTGCGTTAATCTGATTCTAATATCTGTTTGCAACAAACTACAAACTGCTTTCGTTATGTTTTATTTTGCAGTAGAGATTCTACTGTTATCCTTCATGTCTGCAAACATCTTATCTCATTCATGTTAAACAACAACACTGCAAAGATTTAAGGGTTTTATGGATGGGGTGCTGTTGTAACCAGTTATTATTGGAAATAAAGTATCCCCTGTCATATATTATAAGGGTATTGCAGGTCACCGCAGAATTTTATGGCTTTATAAAGGCCATTACTGAACTCCACATTAACTTGTAATGTCTTTATGATGTACGGCATATGCCTCCTATGATGACCAATAATTATGCAAGAACTAAATATTCAGATATAGTTAAAACACTTCCTACTACCAGTATATTCCACAATGTCATGCAAGGTGGTAAGTTATGCCAGAGTATAACCAGCTTACTAATGTTTTAATTTAATTTTCTTATATTGTGAATAGTATTTCCCTAATGAGTTTGGCATGTGGGTGCATATTTCCATTTAGGTGATACTAGATGTTGCATTTCTCTAGCATTAGGTCTAACAGAACTTGGTTCTGATGTCTTCTTTTCTAAGTGCGCAGGTCTGGGAATGGATTATGTCAACTTCTGTAGTGATTCTCAGACTCCAGACAGACAGTATAATGCCTCTTATAGGAAAAAGAAAGAGTCAGTGTAGTTCAGGCTAGCTTCAAAATCTATGGCTGTCTTGTCCTTGGAAGTATCTCTACCAAGTGTTATCATGTGAACAAGGTTGTAGTTATGCACAGCGGTAACCATGGTCTTGGTGAGGAGCAAGAGATCCAAAAATGTTCTTTTGGATTCAATATTCCACCTACTAAATACCATATCCCTTTTTAACATATATGTGCTCTTTGAGCATGTGTGTGTATCGCAAAGTAATAAAAGTAGCTCCTTTGTTGCTCATTTCTGTGTGAATACACTTGTGAAAGCCCATATTCATTAGACTCATCCACCTGTATTTGTTACATTTAGAATCCGGTTTCACCGTGGCAGTGGATTTGTTCAACATTCCATCAAAGGTCAACTGTATTTTGTGAAATGTGCTCTCAGATGACTATATTCTGTCAAAATAGTTACCTCGCCCATTCATCCAATATGCTAGGAGAGGAAGCAAACTGCATTCTAGTATCCCCATTCTACCCAAACCAGCCATGAATATGGTGTTACACAATTTGTTCAGGTGAATGTTTGCTAACTAAAGTGATATGCACATACATACCTCTCTAGCATGGGACTGATCGAATTTAACTGGCAACCCATCATTACTTGGAGAGCACTAGTTTTCATCCTTGATTCTCAAGTAGTAGAAATATTATAAGTGCTATCAGTTTCTTTGTATACAGTAAATTATGAATGATAAACCAGTGATTAGTGGGATCTTCCTGTTCTCACAGGTAATATTCTTGACTGCTGTTCATGTTATTCGGTCTTTGGGTAATTTTCTGCCATTTAACTGCCATGAATTTAAGCATATATGAATATTAGGGAATAATGTCATAACCTACATTCAAAGCACTGGCGCCACAACACAGAATTAATCATGATAAACTCAAATTTAATATTTTAGTATGTCGAGAGAATGATTGCAGACACTCAAACTTACAAGAAATGTCCTATCATTAAGATGAATTACAGACATAGTGAATTAAAGCTCTTGCAAATTTACAAATACAATTCTATTATCAAAAAGGAATATGGCAAAACACAAATAAAATTCAAAGACCTATAAAGCATCTTATATTTCTCCCAAGCTCAAGTGGTTTGTGGAGGAAACCAATTTATTGTAAAACATACGCACATTTTCTTCACCTTTCTAACCATTCCTACACAGAGTTCCTTGATAGTGTCTATAGCAGTTGTAGGACTTTAGCATGACCCACCTTTACCACCCAACCCCCTTACCCACCACTAAACCCTAAAAAATCCTTACCACCCAATTCCCTACCTACCTCTAAACTCTAAAAACACCCTTACCACCCACTGTACTTACTCACCCTTAATTCCTAAAACACCCTTACCTCCCAATACTCCTACCCACCACTAAACCCTAAAAACATCCTTACCACCCTATTCCCTTAGCCACCACTAAACCCTAAAAATATCCTTACCACGCCCTTCCCTTAACCACCTCATAACCCTAAAAATACCCGTACCACCCTATTTCCTCACCCACCTCTAAACCCTAAAAACACCCTTACCACCCAATTCCATTATCAACAACGAAACACCCAAAACACCCTTACTACCCAATTCCCTTACCTACCTTTAAACCATAAAAACACCCTTACCACTCTATACCCTTAGCCCCCCTAAAACCTAGAAACACCTATACCATGCCAAGATGGCAGACTGGGAAGGAGCAGCCTCTGGGCATTCCTGGGGCAAGAGGTGCTCCCGGGGCAAGGGGCGCTCCCTAGGCAGGGGACTGCTTCTGGAGTGGGCCCCTGTGATGCCCTGCCACCATGCCTCTGCCTGAGCTTGCAGAAGGTTGGGAGGAAGGGTACCGGTCGACCTCTGCCCAACCTTGCAGAAGATTGGGAGAGAGAGTACCAGATGAAGGGTGTTTCTGGAGTGTGCCCTCCACGGGACTGTGATTTGCAGTCAAGCCTTGCAACCTGTGTGTCCGACTTTCGTTCCAATGACAGATAGTCCACGATCCACGGGAGCGAAGACAATGTCTTTTCACTCTCAAGGGGTAAGGTCACCTATAGGGAAATAGACACACTACAGGAAGACCGATACCCCCCAGAGAGCGAAGAGACCAGAAAGGACCATCAGGGCTTCTATAAAGGTGTCACGGAGCTCCTACAGGAAACAGGAAACAGAAAGGAGAATGAGTCATAAGCCCTTATCGACCTCAACAGAACCAAACAACAAACCCTCACATTCTATGCCTTCCCATACTCACAGACACATGACCAGCAGGACGCGGAGCGTAGGTCTCTCCAACTGATAAGGATTTGCGTGTTAATTCAACATAAGATACGTGCGCTTCTGTGTATCCGAAGAAGGGAGGTCAGGAATTAGCATGAAACAAGGCGATGGTCTTTTGAAGGGAGTAGTTCCACACAGAGGCACGTAGTATGAAGCATCTTAGAAAGCGCTGAATGTAGCGTCCCAAAATTAGAGGATAGCGTCAATTTCAAGTGACGGCACAGGCAGATTTGAAGGTTTTGTAAAGGAGACCGTTCCCACTCCCGTTTGTGTCTGATACGCTAACAGCGCATGGCAGTTCTCGTCAGCGTGAGTGGAACGAAAATACAAAAGAAATAGGACGTTCGGGATCGGCGCGGCTTCGCGCTCTATACTCTGGGTATAACTAATATCTCGCCCTTATGGTGAACAGAAAGGTAGTTTATAAGCGCTTCCTAGCGCTTGCCGGCTAAAGGCAAAAACAAACTTGTAGTAACCCCCGCGTTTTGAGAAGTGGTTGTTGATACTTGCGCGACCTCGCGCAGCAGCTGCTCGTCAAGATTCCAGTAGTTCCAAGGGTCACTCAACAGGAAGCAGCAGGAACGTGGAAATCAGGTGTACGAAGACTCGAAGTCCAAGGAACAGATCCAACAGGGGAGGGGGCGTGGTCCTCGAACAGGAAGGAAGGCCAAGCACCTGATACAGGGAGCTGGCTGCCTATATGCCGGCACAAGTCACCTGACCTATCCTAAGGCAGCATGGGAAGGCATACAATGCGATAGCCATCGCAATGCACTCTGGGATCTGTAGTCTTAGGTCTGTTTTCAGGTAGAAACAGGGCACAGGAAGCTCGACCGTTGACAGTTCTCCCCCCTAACGGTCTATTCACAGGTCTAGGTTTGGTGGGATGCAAAGCATGGAATCTTCTGACTAATACTGGGGCATGTATGTTCTCTGCGGGTTCCCATGTCCTATCCTCAGGGGCATAGCCCACCCAATCTACAAGGTATTGTAACTTTCCCCTGTGTCTTCGGGAATCAACAATGCGCCGTACTTCATACTCTAGTTCTCCGTTCACGGTGATGGGAGGGGGTGGAGTTTCAGGACAAGAGGGAGGGATGAAGGGTTTCAGGAGAGAAGTATGAAAAACAGGGTGTATGTGCATGTCTGTTGGAAGCTCTAGTTTCATGGCTACTGGGTTTACAATCTGTATTATGGGGAAAGGCCCTATGTATCTGGGTAAGAGTTTGCGTGGTCCTGCTAGTCTGAGGTTCTTTGTGGATAGCCATACCTGATCCCCCTCTGCATACACTGGGGCAGGACGCCTATGTTTGTCAGCCTGCTCTTTCATGCGGTGTTTGGTTTCTAGCAGTTCTCTTGTAGCCTGCTCCCTTATGGTTCTAAGGACCTTGTGGTGTTCATGAACTGCTGGTATGTTTAGCATTTCAGCTGGAAGATGCAAAGGGAGGAACTTCGGGTGACACCCTGTAACAAAGAAGAAAGGGGAAATCTTGGAAGCAGAATGCGTGGAATTATTGTAGGCGAACTCTGCTAAGGGAATTGCTCGAATCCAATCACTGGTAGTTGTGCTCAGTAAACACCTCAAATACTGCTCAAGAGTTTGGTTTGTCCTCTCTGTTTGTCCATCCGTTTGCGGATGATAAGCTGAAGAGAGCCTGTGGTCTATTTGGAGTACTTTGCATAGCCCTTGCCAAAATTTAGAGATAACCTGGGGTTCTCGGTCTGACACAATTACCCTGGGTAATCCATGTAACTTCACTATGTTGTCAATAAAGATCTCAGTGAGTTCTGTAGCTCTGGGAAGCCTTTTGAGAGGAATAAAATGTGCCATTTTGGATAGCATATCTACAACTACCAGTATAGTCGTAAATCCTCTACTTGCAGGTAGATCTGTGATAAAATCCATACTGATAGCTGACCATGGGCAATCAGGGACAGGTAAAAGTCGTAGGAGGCCTGCCGGGGCACAATTCATGGTCTTCTGTCGTGCACAAGTAGGACATGCTTTACAAAAGTCAGAGATGTCCTGGATCATATTTTTCCACCAGAACCATCTTTGACAGGTTTGTCGAGTCTTGTCATTTCCAGGATGTGCAGCCATGGGCAAGGTATGACACCATTTCAGGACCAGTGAACGGGTTTCTACGGATGGGATAAACAACTGGCCTTTATGGTAAAATAAGCCTTCCACTACGGTATTCATAGGATCCGCTAACCATTCCTCTTGACCAAGTTTTTTATATTCAAGTTCTAATCGTGAAAAGAAAGAGTCAGAATTCACCTCATATTGTGTACCCAGAGCTATGATCTTGTTTTCAGGAATGATGGGCACGGGTGTCTCTTCTGTGAGTCTGTGACATTTTCCCAACCTGGACAACGCATCTGCTTTTCCTTGTTTTGATCCCGGACGAAAGGTGATGATAAAGTCATACTCACAGAAGAAAGACACCCATCTCATCTGTCTGGGGGTAAGGGCTCTAGCTGATCGAAAGAATTGGAGGTTTCTGTGGTCAGAATAGATTGTAATAGTATGGGGTGACCCCAACAGATAATGCCGCCATTCCTGGAAAGCCATTTTGATAGCTAAAAGTTCCCTTTCCCCAATCGTATAGTTCTGTTCTACTTGTGTGAGAGTTTTTGAGAAATATGCTACTGGATGGAGAGTACCCGAGTTTCTATCTCGCTGTGATAATACTCCCCCACAGCATACTGAGAAGCATCAGCTTCCACAAAATAAGGTAGTGTCTCATCTGCATATCTGATAATGGGTGCAGAGGTAAATCTGTTCTTTACGGCCTGGAAGTCGCTTCAGCGGCATTATCCCAGTCAAACACCACTCCCTTCTTTAGCAATCTAGTTATGGGAGTAACAAGTTCAGAGAAGTGATGTATGAATCATCTATAGAAATTAGCGAATCCTAGAAAGGATTGTACTTCTCTCACTGTCTTGGGGCTGTTCCAATTGGTGATAGCAGATACCTTGGCTGGATCCATATGAATCCCCTCAGGTGATATGACGAAACCCAGGAAGTCAACCCGTTGGGTGTGAAACACACATTTGTCCAATTTGGCGAACAGATGGTGCTCCTGCAATCGTTGCAGTATTAGCCGTACATGAGTTACATGATCGTGTTCGTTTTGCGAATAGATCAGAATGTCGTCGATATAGACAATAACAAAGAGATCTAAGTAATCTCGTAATATTTCGTTCACAAAAAATTGAAAGGCTGCAGGGGCATTGCATAAGCCAAAAGGCATTACACAGTATTCATATAAACCGAATTTCGTACGGAAAGCCGTCTTCCACTCATCTCCTTCTCTTACTCGAATCAGGTGGTAGGCTCCTCTTAGATCTAGTTTGGTGAAAATTTTGGCCTTACGCACCTGATCCAAGAGATTAGAGATGAGTGGAAGAGGGTATTTGTTTTTTACCGTGGCTTTATTTAATGCACGGTAATCCAGGCACGCTCTCAATCCTCCTTCTCTCTTGGGGATAAAGAACAGAGGAGAGGATACAGGGGAGGTAGAATGACGGATAAAGCCTTTCTTTAACATGTCCTGCAAGTAATCGTAAAGATACTTAGTCTCGGGTTCGGTTAATGCATAAACTCGGCTGATGGGCAACTCAGCCCCAGGTATTAAATCAATCCTGCAATCATAGGATTGGTGAGCGGGAAGGGCTGTCGCCTTCACCTCATCGAATACACTAGCAAAGTCAAGGTACTCAGCAGGCAGATTCGTGGACTTGGAGAAAGATGTTGTGCAACATAAAGGCGCTTGCCAGAGAGCGGTTTCTTGGTAACAATGTAGTATGCAAAAGGAGGACCTTAGTGTTACTTTCCGGGAGACCCAGTCTATATGGGGATTGTGTTGTTGCAACCAAGGTACCCCTAAGATGGCACCAAACGTGGGAGTATCGATTAAATCAAAAGAGATGATTTCCGAGTGTCCGTTGTCACACACCATGATAATATACAGAGTGTGATGTACTATCAATCCGGATGGTAACTCGGTCCCATCCACCGCTCTAACCCTTTCAGGCTGTTGTTTCGTGATAAATTCCAAACCAAGAGCTTTGGCTACCGCTATGTCTAAAAAATTTCCGGTAGCCCCCGAATCTATTAATATAGACATGGATTTTCTATGTTGAGAGGGCAGAATAAAGACCACAGAAATACTGAAATGTTTGGGCACTGGAGACGAGTTGTTAGCTAAAGACTGGGAGATCTGAGACACCGAGGGACTTGGAAAAGCGATCTTGGAACTTTCCAAGTCTATTAGTTTTCCGATGACATTGCGGCCCCGGAGGTAACTACGGTACTCCTCCCGGACAGTTTGGGTTTAACGGGGCATTCTCTAGCGAAATGCCCTCCTTTACCACAGTAAAGGCACAGATTCAGTCTCCTTCGTTTCTCTCTTTCTTCCGTGGTTAAAGGGCCTCTTACCCCCCCTATTTGCATCGGCTCACTAGAGTCCTTGGGGTCTTTTTTTTCAGTCCGCGAAAGAAAAAGACGAGGGTATTCCCCTTTTGTCTTCTCTCCCTTCCTTTCTGTCAAACGATGGTCCAATTTGACCACCAAGTCTATAAAGGACTCACAGTCATCTGGGGGACTACAATCTGAGACAGAATGTCCTTTAGCTCGTCTCGTAACCCCCTGTAAAACAGGGATGTTCTTTTTTCTTCAGGCCACTGTGTCTCTGTGACTAACCTGTTGAAAGTGGTTATATAGGTAAGTAGGTCCTTCGAACCTTGTTTAAGGTTCAGCAGCTCATTGTCGCTGGCCTGCATATATGAGTGACGAGCAAATAGACTTCTCATCCTGTCTTTGAACTGTGCTAAATTATACAAAACCGGATCATCGTTGTCCACTAACGGCACTGCCCAGAGTGCTGCATTCCCACTTAGGTACGAGATGATGAGCGCTACTTTAGCAGCATCATCAGGCAATGAGGCCGATCGACAAAGGAACTGTAGATGGCATTGGTTCATAAATACTGCGTATTTGTTGCTTGCTATCCCCATTAAAACGTTCTGGCATGGCCAAGGGTGTTTGTGGTGGTGTGATGACAGTCACATTAACTGGGGCAGACGTAGAAGCAGTGGACAAGGATGTGTCTGGTGGAGGGAGGTGAAAATGACCTGGCTGAATATAGCTACGCTTCTGCTTGGGGTGTGTCCCTGTTACTGCAGCCTCTAACTGTGTGTGTGTCTTTAACGTATCTAATTCGGTTACCAGACGCTGATTTTCTCCCCTTAACAATCTGAGCTCTGTTTGTAAGTTAACGACAATAGTCGTTAATTCAGTCATGGATATATCAGGGTTATCAAGGCGCAGGGGATCCTAAATACGTGGGCTTGGCCTTTCTGTCCGACTTTCGTTCCAATGACAGATAGTCCACGATCCACGGGAGCGAAGACAATGTCTTTTCACTCTCACGGGGTAAGGTCACCTATAGGGAAATAGACACACTACAGGAAGACCGATACCCCCCAGAGAGCGAAGAAACCAGAAAGGACCATCAGGGCTTCTATAAAGGTGTCACGGGGCTCCTACAGGAAACGGGAAACAGAAAGGAGAATGAGTCATAAGCCCTTATCCCCCTCAACAGAACCAAACAACAAACCCTCACATTCTATGCCTTCCCATACTCACAGACACATGACCAGCAGGACGCGGAGTGTAGGTCTCTCCAACTGATAAGGATTTGCGTGTTAATTCAACATAAGATACGTGCGCTTCTGTGTATCCGAAGAAGGGAGGTCAGGAATTAGCATGAAACAAGGCGATGGTCTTTTGAAGGGAGTAGTTCCACACAGAGGCACGTAGTATGATGCGTCTTAGAAAGCGCTGAATGTAGCGTTCCAAAATTAGAGGATATCATCAATTTCAAGTGACGGCACAGGCAGATTTGAAGGTTTTGTAAAGGAGACCGTTCCCACTCCCGTTCGTGTCTGATACGCTAACAGTGCATGGCAGTTCTCGTCAGCGTGAGCGGAACGAAAATACAAAAGAAATAGGACGTTCGGGATCGGCGCGGCTTCGCGCTCTATACTCTGGGTATAACTAATATCTCGCCCTTATGGTGATCAGAAAGGTAGTTCATAAGCGCTTCCTAGCGCTTGCCGGCTAAAGGCAAAAACAAACTTGTAGTAACCCCCGCGTTTTGGGAAGAGGTTGTTAATACTTGCATGAACTCGCGCAGCAGCTGCTCGTCAAGATTCCAGTAGTTCTAAGGGTCTCTCAACAGGAACCAGCGGGAACGTGGAAATCAGGTGTACGAAGACTCGAAGTCCAAGGAACAGATCCAATAGGGAAGGGGGCGTGGTCCTCGAACAGGAAGGAAGGCTAAGCACTTGATACAGGGAGCTGGCTGCCTATATGCCGGCACAAGTCACCTGACCTATCCTAAGGCAGCATGGGAAGGCATACAATGCGATAGCCATCACAATGCACTCTGGGATCTGTAGTCTTAGGTCTGTTTTCAGGTAGAAAAAGGGCACAGGAAGCTCGACCGTTGACACTGTGACAATCTGGGGCCCCGTCTCGACAACGACTGCAGCATCTCGGGTCAACCAAGGTCCTCAGGGGGATTGCAGTGGCCAAGGGGTGATTGAGCTCTCCCTGAGTCTACTGTGCCCATGAGTCGGCACCGTCGTTACGTCTAGCGGTGAGTCCGTCACCACCCACTATCCCGCCTGGGCAATGCCACCCTCGCCACGACCCTGCCCTGAGCATGGAGCCGACCAACCTTCAAGGGAGGCCTGCATCCTGCTTTATTGCCCCAAGTGCATCCAAGAACACTGCAGCGCTACTGCTTCCTGGATGGATGAAACCATAGTGTGGGCACCATGTTGATCCGGAGTTGCTTCCTGCTGCTTGGTGGGTTGGGGCTAATCCTGGAAATCCCCCTGCCTCGATGTTGCTCCAGGCAGCTGCCGCATGCTGGTCCCAACAGCACCGGCATCCACGGCCCCCGGTTGGGCCTGGGAGCTCGGTGACACCCGGACACCCCTGCCTCTCTGCTGATGGATCTAGGGGTTGGCCAGGGGTGACCCTTCACAAAGGCAGCTTCGCCAATCCTGTGCTACAGGGGAGGGGACCTCAGCCCCCTACACAGTTTACCGGAGATCTTGCCATCAGTGACAGAAAAAACAGACTACAACACTGATGGTGTAAGCCATCTTTGTTCACACAGTCTTTCCCCCTCCTTGCCCACTCTAGCCTGGACATACCCCAACTATGAGAAACTGGAGTAGGACTATGCACCATCTATCCAGCAACATACAGCCATTTTGGAGGCTCTCCCTTCCAGTAAGGACACAAAAACTGCTAAAGTTCTCCTCAAGGGTCTATTGTAATTTGTGTCAGATGCAACCCAAATTATTTAGGCAGGTGCGGCACAGTCCCTGATGGCTCCAGTCAAAAGGACTGCAATGTATGTAGGTCCACCATCTGTATTCAAAATGGATCATTGTATACTTCCATCATATATCGTTTCATATACCATCCTTTGTCTAATCCCTGTATATACTGTTACCTTTGCATATCATAATGCTGTGCTATATAATATCATTATGCTATTTCTATATCCTTGCGCTCACTTCCCGCTAATATTGGCAGATTTTACCTACATTTTTGCGTTTAGGCGCATGTATCTGTTTCGCATCTTGTATGTAATCCATGTACTCTGATGTCCTTATTTAATGTAACTGGTTCTCTTGTAAAGTGCTCTGACACCTTCGGGTAAAGTATGTTCTCTATAAAAATTTATAAATATTCGTTCACCCACCCCATAACCCTAAAAACACCTTTACCACCCAATTGCCTCAGCCACCCCTAAACCCTAAAATCACCTTTACCACCATATGCCCTTACACACATCTTAACCATAAACACACCTTTACCACGCAATGTCCTTACTCACCCCTAAACTCTAAAAAAAAAACCTGGGTATAACTAATATCTCGCCCTTATGGTGAACAGAAAGGTAGTTTATAAGCGCTTCCTAGCGCTTGCCGGCTAAAGGCAAAAACAAACTTGTAGTAACCCCCGCGTTTTGAGAAGTGGTTGTTGATACTTGCGCGACCTCGCGCAGCAGCTGCTCGTCAAGATTCCAGTAGTTCCAAGGGTCTCTCAACAGGAAGCAGCAGGAACGTGGAAATCAGGTGTAAGAAGACTCGAAGCCCAAGGAACAGATCCAACAGGGGAGGGGGCGTGGTCCTCGAACAGGAAGGAAGGCCAAGCACCTGATACAGGGAGCTGGCTGCCTATATGCCGGCACAAGTCACCTGACCTATCCTAAGGCAGCATGGGAAGGCATACAATGCGATAGCCATCGCAATGCACTCTGGGATCTGTAGTCTTAGGTCTGTTTTCAGGTAGAAACAGGGCACAGGAAGCTCGACCGTTGACAGTTCTCCCCCCTAACGGTCTATTCACAGGTCTAGGTTTGGTGGGATGCAAAGCATGGAATCTTCTGACTAATACTGGGGCATGTATGTTCTCTGCGGGTTCCCATGTCCTATCCTCAGGGGCATAGCCCACCCAATCTACAAGGTATTGTAACTTTCCCCTGTGTCTTCGGGAATCAACAATGCGCCGTACTTCATACTCTAGTTCTCCGTTCACGGTGATGGGAGGGGGTGGAGGTTCAGGACAAGAGGGAGGGATGAAGGGTTTCAGGAGAGAAGTATGAAAAACAGGGTGTATGTGCATGTCTGTTGGAAGCTCTAGTTTCATGGCTACTGGGTTTACAATCTGTATTATGGGGAAAGGCCCTATGTATCTGGGTAAGAGTTTGCGTGGTCCTGCTAGTCTGAGGTTCTTTGTGGATAGCCATACCTGATCCCCCTCTGCATACACAGGGGCAGGACGCCTATGTTTGTCAGCCTGCTCTTTCATGCGGTGTTTGGTTTCTAGCAGTTCTCTTGTAGCCTGCTCCCATATGGTTCTAAGGACCTTGTGGTGTTCATGAACTGCTGGTATGTTTAGCATTTCAGCTGGAAGATGCAAAGGGAGGAACTTCGGGTGACACCCTGTAACAAAGAAGAAAGGGGAAATCTTGGAAGCAGAATGCGTGGAATTATTGTAGGCGAACTCTGCTAAGGGAAGGGCTCGAATCCAATCACTGGTAGTTGTGCTCAGTAAACACCTCAAATACTGCTCAAGAGTTTGGTTTGTCCTCTCTGTTTGTCCATCCGTTTGCGGATGATAAGCTGAAGAGAGCCTGTGGTATATTTGGAGTACTTTGCATAGCCCTTGCCAAAATTTAGAGATAACCTGGGGTTCTCGGTCTGACACAATTACCCTGGGTAATCCATGTAACTTCACTATGTTGTCAATAAAGATCTCAGTGAGTTCTGTAGCTCTGGGAAGCCTTTTGAGAGGAATAAAATGTGCCATTTTGGATAGCATATCTACAACTACCAGTATAGTCGTAAATCCTCTACTTGCAGGTAGATCTGTGATAAAATCCATACTGATAGCTGACCATGGGCAATCAGGGACAGGTAAAAGTCGTAGGAGGCCTGCCGGGGCACAATTCATGGTCTTCTGTCGTGCACAAGTAGGACATGCTTTACAAAAGTCAGAGATGTCCTGGATCATATTTTTCCACCAGAACCATCTTTGACAGGTTTGTCGAGTCTTGTCACTTCCAGGATGTGCAGCCATGGGCAAGGTATGACACCATTTCAGGACCAGTGAACGGGTTTCTACGGATGGGATAAACAACTGGCCTTTATGGTAAAATAAGCCTTCCACTACGGTATTCATAGGATCCGCTAACCATTCCTCTTGACCAAGTTTTTTATATTCAAGTTCTAATCGTGAAAAGAAAAAGTCAGAATTCACCTCATATTGTGTACCCAGAGCTATGATCTTGTTTTCAGGAATGATGGGCACGGGTGTCTCTTCTGTGAGTCTGTTACATTTTCCCAACCTGGACAACGCATCTGCTTTTCCTTGTTTTGATCCCGGACGAAAGGTAATGATAAAGTCATACTCACAGAAGAAAGACACCCATCTCATCTGTCTGGGGGTAAGGGCTCTAGCTGATCGAAAGAATTGGAGGTTTCTGTGGTCAGAATAGATTGTAATAGTATGGGGTGACCCCAACAGATAATGCCGCCATTCCTGGAAAGCCATTTTGATAGCTAAAAGTTCCCTTTCCCCAATCGTATAGTTCTGTTCTACTTGTGTGAGAGTTTTTGAGAAATATGCTACTGGATGGAGAGTACCCGAGTTTCTATCTCGCTGTGATAATACTCCCCCACAGCATACTGAGAAGCATCAGCTTCCACAAAATAAGGTAGTGTCTCATCTGCATATCTGATAATGGGTGCAGAAGTAAATCTGTTCTTTACGGCCCGGAAGTCGCTTCAGCGGCATTATCCCAGTCAAACACCACTCCCTTCTTTAGAAATCTAGTTATGGGAGTAACAAGTTCAGAGAAGTGATGTATGAATCATCTATAGAAATTAGCGAATCCTAGAAAGGATTGTACTTCTCTCACTGTCTTGGGGCTGTTCCAATTGGTGATAGCAGATACCTTGGCTGGATCCATATGAATCCCCTCAGGTGATATGACGAAACCCAGGAAGTCAACCCGTTGGGTGTGAAACACACATTTGTCCAATTTGGCGAATAGATGGTGCTCCTGCAATCGTTGCAGTATTAGCCGTACATGAGTTACATGATCGTGTTCGTTTTGCGAATAGATCAGAATGTCGTCGATATAGACAATAACAAAGAGATCTAAGTAATCTCGTAATATTTCGTTCACAAAAAATTGAAAGGCTGCAGGGGCATTGCATAAGCCAAAAGGCATTACACAGTATTCATATAAACCGAATTTCGTACGGAAAGCCGTCTTCCACTCATCTCCTTCTCTTACTCGAATCAGGTGGTAGGCTCCTCTTAGATCTAGTTTGGTGAAAATTTTGGCCTTACGCACCTGATCCAAGAGATTAGAGATGAGTGGAAGAGGGTATTTGTTTTTTACCGTGGCTTTATTTAATGCACGGTAATCCAGGCACGCTCTCAATCCTCCTTCTCTCTTGGGGATAAAGAACAGAGGAGAGGATACAGGGGAGGTAGAATGACGGATAAAGCCTTTCTTTAACATGTCCTGCAAGTAATCGTAAAGATACTTAGTCTCGGGTTCGGTTAATGCATAAACTCGGCTGATGGGCAACTCAGCCCCAGGTATTAAATCAATCCTGCAATCATAGGATTGGTGAGCGGGAAGGGCTGTCGCCTTCACCTCATCGAATACACTAGCAAAGTCAAGGTACTCAGCAGGCAGATTCGTGGACTTGGAGAAAGATGTTGTGCAACATAAAGGCGCTTGCCAGAGAGCGGTTTCTTGGTAACAATGTAGTATGCAAAAGGAGGACCTTAGTGTTACTTTCCGGGAGACCCAGTCTATATGGGGATTGTGTTGTTGCAACCAAGGTACCCCTAAGATGGCACCAAACGTGGGAGTATCGATTAAATCAAAAGAGATGATTTCCGAGTGTCCGTTGTCACACACCATGATAATATACAGAGTGTGATGTACTATCAATCCGGATGGTAACTCGGTCCCATCCACCGCTCTAACCCTTTCAGGCTGTTGTTTCGTGATAAATTCCAAACCAAGAGCTTTGGCTACCGCTATGTCGAAAAAATTTCCGGTAGCCCCCGAATCTATTAATATAGACATGGATTTTCTATGTTGAGAGGGCAGAATAAAGACCACAGAAATACTGAAATGTTTGGGCACTGGAGACGAGTTGTTAGCTAAAGACTGGGAGATCTGAGACACCGAGGGACTTGGAAAAGCGATCTCGGAACTTTCCAAGTCTATTAGTTTTCCGATGACATTGCGGCCCCGGAGGTAACTACGGTACTCCTCCCGGACAGTTTGGGTTTAACGGGGCATTCTCTAGCGAAATGCCCTCCTTTACCACAGTAAAGGCACAGATTCAGTCTCCTTCGTTTCTCTCTTTCTTCCGTGGTTAAAGGGCCTCTTACCCCCCCTATTTGCATCGGCTCACTAGAGTCCTTGGGGTCTTTTTTTTCAGTCCGCGAAAGAAAAAGACGAGGGTATTCCCCTTTTGTCTTCTCTCCCTTCCTTTCTGTCAAACGATGGTCCAATTTGACCACCAAGTCTATAAAGGACTCACAGTCATCTGGGGGACTACAATCTGAGACAGAATGTCCTTTAGCTCGTCTCGTAACCCCCTGTAAAACAGGGATGTTCTTTTTTCTTCAGGCCACTGTGTCTCTGTGACTAACCTGTTGAAAGTGGTTATATAGGTAAGTAGGTCCTTCGAACCTTGTTTAAGGTTCAGCAGCTCATTGTCGCTGGCCTGCATATATGAGTGACGAGCAAATAGACTTCTCATCCTGTCTTTGAACTGTGCTAAATTATACAAAACCGGATCATCGTTGTCCACTAACGGCACTGCCCAGAGTGCTGCATTCCCACTTAGGTACGAGATGATGAGCGCTACTTTAGCAGCATCATCAGGCAATGAGGCCGATCGACAAAGGAACTGTAGATGGCATTGGTTCATAAATACTGCGTATTTGTTGCTATCCCCATTAAAACGTTCTGGCATGGCCAAGGGTGTTTGTGGTGGTGTGATGACAGTCACATTAACTGGGGCAGACGTAGAAGCAGTGGACAAGGATGTGTCTGGTGGAGGGAGGTGAAAATGACCTGGCTGAATATAGCTACGCTTCTGCTTGGGGTGTGTCCCTGTTACTGCAGCCTCTAACTGTGTGTGTGTCTTTAACGTATCTAATTCGGTTACCAGACGCTGATTTTCTCCCCTTAACAATCTGAGCTCTGTTTGTAAGTTAACGACAATAGTCGTTAATTCAGTCATGGATATATCAGGGTTATCAAGGCGCAGGGGATCCTAAATACGTGGGCTTGGCCTTTCTGTCCGACTTTCGTTCCAATGACAGATAGTCCACGATCCACGGGAGCGAAGACAATGTCTTTTCACTCTCACGGGGTAAGGTCACCTATAGGGAAATAGACACACTACAGGAAGACCGATACCCCCCAGAGAGCGAAGAAACCAGAAAGGACCATCAGGGCTTCTATAAAGGTGTCACGGGGCTCCTACAGGAAACGGGAAACAGAAAGGAGAATGAGTCATAAGCCCTTATCCCCCTCAACAGAACCAAACAACAAACCCTCACATTCTATGCCTTCCCATACTCACAGACACATGACCAGCAGGACGCGGAGTGTAGGTCTCTCCAACTGATAAGGATTTGCGTGTTAATTCAACATAAGATACGTGCGCTTCTGTGTATCCGAAGAAGGGAGGTCAGGAATTAGCATGAAACAAGGCGATGGTCTTTTGAAGGGAGTAGTTCCACACAGAGGCACGTAGTATGATGCGTCTTAGAAAGCGCTGAATGTAGCGTTCCAAAATTAGAGGATATCATCAATTTCAAGTGACGGCACAGGCAGATTTGAAGGTTTTGTAAAGGAGACCGTTCCCACTCCCGTTCGTGTCTGATACGCTAACAGCGCATGGCAGTTCTCGTCAGCGTGAGCGGAACGAAAATACAAAAGAAATAGGACGTTCGGGATCGGCGCGGCTTCGCGCTCTATACTCTGGGTATAACTAATATCTCGCCCTTATGGTGAACAGAAAGGTAGTTCATAAGCGCTTCCTAGCGCTTGCCGGCTAAAGGCAAAAACAAACTTGTAGTAACCCCCGCGTTTTGGGAAGAGGTTGTTAATACTTGCATGAACTCGCGCAGCAGCTGCTCGTCAAGATTCCAGTAGTTCTAAGGGTCTCTCAACAGGAAGCAGCGGGAACGTGGAAATCAGGTGTACGAAGACTCGAAGTCCAAGGAACAGATCCAATAGGGAAGGGGGCGTGGTCCTCGAACAGGAAGGAAGGCTAAGCACTTGATACAGGGAGCTGGCTGCCTATATGCCGGCACAAGTCACCTGACCTATCCTAAGGCAGCATGGGAAGGCATACAATGCGATAGCCATCACAATGCACTCTGGGATCTGTAGTCTTAGGTCTGTTTTCAGGTAGAAAAAGGGCACAGGAAGCTCGACCGTTGACACTGTGACAATCTGGGGCCCCGTCTCGACAACGACTGCAGCATCTCGGGTCAACCAAGGTCCTCAGGGGGATTGCAGTGGCCAAGGGGTGATTGAGCTCTCCCTGAGTCTACTGTGCCCATGAGTCGGCACCGTCGTTACGTCTAGCGGTGAGTCCGTCACCACCCACTATCCCGCCTGGGCAATGCCACCCTCGCCACGACCCTGCCCTGAGCATGGAGCCGACCAACCTTCAAGGGAGGCCTGCATCCTGCTTTATTGCCCCAAGTGCATCCAAGAACACTGCAGCGCTACTGCTTCCTGGATGGATGAAACCATAGTGTGGGCACCATGTTGATCCGGAGTTGCTTCCTGCTGCTTGGTGGGTTGGGGCTAATCCTGGAAATCCCCCTGCCTCGATGTTGCTCCAGGCAGCTGCCGCATGCTGGTCCCAACAGCACCGGCATTCACGGCCCCCGGTTGGGCCTGGGAGCTCGGTGACACCCGGACACCCCTGCCTCTCTGCTGATGGATCTAGGGGTTGGCCAGGGGTGACCCTTCACAAAGGCAGCTTCGCCAATCCTGTGCTACAGAGGAGGGGACCTCAGCCCCCTACACAGTTTACCGGAGATCTTGCCATCAGTGACAGAAAAAACAGACTACAACACTGATGGTGTAAGCCATCTTTGTTCACACAGTCTTTCCCCCTCCTTGCCCACTCTAGCCTGGACATACCCCAACTATGAGAAACTGGAGTAGGACTATGCACCATCTATCCAGCAACATACAGCCATTTTGGAGGCTCTCCCTTCCAGTAAGGACACAAAAACTGCTAAAGTTCTCCTCAAGGGTCTATTGTAATTTGTGTCAGATGCAACCCAAATTATTTAGGCAGGTGCGGCACAGTCCCTGATGGCTCCAGTCAAAAGGACTGCAATGTATGTAGGTCCACCATCTGTATTCAAAATGGATCATTGTATACTTCCATCATATATCGTTTCATATACCATCCTTTGTCTAATCCCTGTATATACTGTTACCTTTGCATATCATAATGCTATGCTATATAATATCATTATGCTATTTCTATATCCTTGCGCTCACTTCCCGCTAATATTGGCAGATTTTACCTACATTTTTGCGTTTAGGCGCATGTATCTGTTTCGCATCTTGTATGTAATCCATGTACTCTGATGTCCTTATTTAATGTAACTGGTTCTCTTGTAAAGTGCTCTGACACCTTCGGGTAAAGTATGTTCTATATAAAAATTTATAAATATTCGTTCACCCACCCCATAACCCTAAAAACACCTTTACCACCCAATTGCCTCAGCCACCCCTAAACCCTAAAATCACCTTTACCACCATATGCCCTTACACACATCTTAACCATAAACACACCTTTACCACTCAATGTCCTTACTCACCCCTAAACTCTAAAAAAAAAACCTTTACCACCCTATAGTCTCCACCCCTCAATCCTAAAAACACCTTTGCACCCAATTCTGTTATCCACCTCTAAACCCTAAAAATACCCTTCGCAACCTTATTCCCTCACCAACCCAGAAAACCTAAAACCACCTTCACCACTCAATTCCCTTACCCACCCCATAATCCTAAAAAACATCCTTATCAGTAACATCCATTATTCATTCCATAACCCTAAAACGCTGTTACTGCCCTATACCCTCAGCCACACCTAAACCCTAAAAACACCCTTACCACCAATTCCCTTTTCCACCCATTAATCCAAAAAACACCCTTAACGGACTTTACCCTTAGCCTCCCCTAAACCCTAAAAACACCCCTACTGCTCAATTACCTTACCCACTCCTAAAGCCTCTAAACACCCTTACCACTCAATTAATATTCCATCACACATCCCTAAACCCTAAAAACACCTTCATCACCCAACTCCCTCCCCCTCCCATAAACCTTAAAAACACCTTTACCACTCTATTCCCTTCCCTCACCCACCCTAAACACACCCTTAAGACCCAATTCTTCTACCCACCCCTAAATCCAAAACACACTCTCACTCCCCCAAATTCCCTTACCCATCTCTAAACATCACCACCCAATTCTCTCAGCCACCCCTAAACACTAAAATCACCCTTACCACCCTATGCCCTCACCCAGCCATAATCCCTAAGCACCCTTACTTTAATCTGATATACATACATACATATATATATATATATATATATATATATATATATATATATATATATATATATATATATATATATATATATATATATATATATATATATATATATATATATATATATATATATATTATCTACTGGCGGTCGCCAGTAGATAGTTCTAGTTAGGATCGTGTTTCCATAGGAAATCCGCAACATTCTATTTGGAATAACTTTGGCGCCGATTGACGAATCCTTGCGAAATTTTCAAAATAGGTGGGGCGCTCCGCTCCTTCCCTGAAAGTCTCGGGGGGATTCGTCAAGTGGGGGCTGAGAAAAAGGGGGGGTCCCAAAACGCGTTTTCCCCATGCATTTTTCCATAGGACCTTTAGTCCAAGCTACAGCCCGAACGGCTGAACAGAATTACTTGAAATTTGGCAGAGAGGTAGTCCTCAGGGATGTGCCTTTTGCAGGTCTGGTGTAAATCTGTTCAGTATTTCCTGAGAAAATAGCATTTAAAAGCATATATATACCTATAAGCGTGCTCCGTGCGCGTACGGTAAAACTTACCGTACGCGCATGCTGCCGTGCGCGAGCGCGATTCTGATTGGTTGTTAGATCTTAGTAAACATTCGAATCGGTCGAAACCAGGAAGTGTCGGCCGCCATTTTGTCTCTCGCAGTCTGAGGGGGTGAAAAACAAAGGTGGAGAACGTGAAAAGGGGGCACGGTGGACTATTCCTGACCCCCTAGCCTTTGTCCCAGAAGGACCCCCAAGGGCCAAAATTTCTTTTAATTTTTGTTTTGAAAAATCGCGGAGTGCGCGTAGCGTACGCGTACAGTAGAAACGGAAAAATTCCGCAAAGCGCACCGTGCGCGTACGGTACGCGCACGGTGAAAAACCTTAAAAAAAAAAAATACATAACTTAGCATTTAAAACAACGTACAAATTCACTGAAAAAAACATAGGTTTCACACACGTTATAGTTAGGAATTAGCATTTAAAAAACCTTGCAAATTCACTTAAAAAACCATAGGTTTCACACATGTTATAGTTAGCTGGACATTTCCCTCGTAAAAAACCAATGAAACTCCCCCGTTATAGTTAGTGCAGGCAACTATAACTCACGCGACCGCAATCCTCTGCTGATGACGTCAGATATTACATCACTGATGACATATGTGTCTTTCAGAAAAAAAAATATTTGTAATATATGTATAGCTAAAAATTAATGGAAGAAGACATGGGTAAATAAGTGTCTAAATACAGTGATGTCATATCTGACGTCATCAGCAGAGGATTGCGGTCGCGTGAGTTATAGTTGCCTGCACTAACTATAACGGGGGAGTTTCATTGGTTTTTTTACGAGGGAAATGTCCAGCTAACTATAACATGTGTGAAACCTATGGTTTTTTAAGTGAATTTGCAAGGTTTTTTAATGCTAATTCCTAACTATAACGTGTGTGAAACCTATGGTTTTTTCAGTGAATATATATATATATTCACTTAAAAAACCATAGGTTTCACACATGTTATAGTTAGCTGGACATTTCCCTCGTAAAAAACCAATGAAACTCCCCCGTTATAGTTAGTGCAGGCATACAGATTGAAGACTGTGTGCAGGATAGGTTACCCTTTCATCTGTGGTTCATACTCAACATGAACTCTGCTACCCATGAAGTGTATGGTGTAGTGTCAATGTTGCACATAACACAAGCTTGCTTTACCTATGAGAGTTCTTTGTACGATAGCAGTAATGGTGCTTCATATTATTCTGAAGTAGTTTGCACTTACTTTCATAGCCCTAATGCTATACCCGTTTATAGAGCAATGTGTGCAAAAACAAGCTTGGATGATGTCATCGATGATATCATTTGAGATGCCATTGGTGACGTCATAAATGATGTCATAGGACATGTCATGATTGATGTATTATGTGAGGTCATAACAGTGCATGACGTGGGGCGCAAGTTATAGTTTGTTATTTTTTGTGAATTTCTAGAGTTTTTTAATGTAAATTCATATTTTATTATCATTTGTAAAGCCAACCCCACACTGCGCATGGCCTTTCACCGTGTGCTACGGGAGGTTGGCCACAGAACATTATGTTTTTTAAAGGGAGGGGTCTGCTTGCCCGACTCCCAGAGCCTTAATAATACACTAGGGACTCCATCCCCCAGGTCCTTTTTTTATTTTAAGGGGAGGGAGACCAAGTGGCCACTCTCCCTGAGCCTTATTAGGCATCGGGGACCCCATCCCCGGGACTTTTTTTATGAATGGAAAGGTGGACCGCATGGGCCCCATCCCCAAGCTTATTAGGCCCTGGTGACCTCATCCAGCAGGGTTGGGTTTCTTTAAGTGGAGGGAGCATTGTGGCCCCTTTCTCATCCTTATTGGCCCCTGGGGACTGCATCCCCCAGGGCCATGTGTTTTTCATTAAAGGGGAATGGGCTGCAAGGCCACCCTCTTAGAGGAACCCATCCCCAGGGCAACTACTTAAATTAAATGGGAGGGGGCCACATGGACCCCTTCCCAGAACCTTACTAAGCCCTGGGAACCCCATCCCAAAGTTGTTTTTTTTTACTTAAAGGGGAGGGGGGTGCAGAGTGGCCCCATCCCAAGCCTTATTAGACCCTGGGATCCCATCCCCCAGGACCTTTTTTTATGAAAGGGGAGGGGGGGCACGTGGCACCCTCCCAGAGAATTACTAGGCCCTGGGGACCCCATCCCCCAGGGCTAGTTCAATTAAAGACGAGCTGCATGGCTCCCTTCTCTGAGCATTATTAGGCCCTATGGACCCCATCCTCCAGGACCACTACTTTAAATATAGGGGAGGAGGGGTGCGTGGCCTCACTCCCCAAGCCTAGTTAAGCCCTGGGGACCCCCATCACCCAGGGCCATTTCTTTAAATCAAAGGGAATGGAGGCCACATGACCCCACTTCCCAAGCCTTCTTAGGCCCTGGGGACCTCATTTCCCATAGCCTTTTATTTCATATAAGGGGAGTGGGCCGTGTTGCCATCCCCTTCTCAAGCCTTGTTAGGCTCGGGGGAACTCATTCCCTAGGGCCACTACTTAAAATATAGGGGAGGGGGCTGCATGGCCTCCCTCCCGAGCCTTGTTAGGCCTTGTTAGACCTTGGTCGGCCCTGGGGACCCCATACCCCAGGTCTGTGTATTTGACAAAAGGGTGGGGGCTTGTGGCACCCTTACCGGAGCCTTGTTAGGCCCTGAGGACCCCATCCCCGTTGCCCTTTTTTTTTATTAAAGAGGAGGGGGCTGCATATCCCCCTCCCTGAGCCACGTTAGGCTCTGGGGACCACATCCCCAGGGCCAAACAATTTCAAAATGGAGAGGGGGCCATGCAGCCTCCTCCTGAGCCTCTAAAGGGCTCGGGGATCCCACCCCTGGGTCAAAGTTATTCAGAAAGGGGACCTGACCTTTTCTGGCTACAGAGACCCCATCCCCCGTGGCCCTCACTGTTAAAGTTAGGTGCCAGGTCACCCACCATATATACGTTGGGAGCAACAGAGGGAACCCCAAGACCCCCGTGGCCCCAACCGCGTCCCCTCATATAGCAGGAGCCGGCATTGCTCCTGCCCAGGAGGGAGCAGCTACTAATGCTGCTCCCTATGGGTGGGAGCAGGGTTTTGATCTGTTTCCCTGACCTCATCAGTGTGGGTAGGGAGATAGTTCAAAAGTCTTCTCCCAGCTTGTGGAAGCATTTGTGTTTGCTTCCGCTTTGTGGGAGATTAAGAAATACTCCCACCAAGTGGTAGCAAACACAGGTTTCCTTGGCCAATCAAGTGTGGGCAGGGAAACTGCTATGTCCCAGAGGTGGGCTCCCCGGGACATAGCATGTGAGCCGACTCGGGGGATTAATTGCTCAGCAAGAGTGGTTATGCAGCCCCTCTCACCAATTTGAATAATTTCGGACCCGGTGATGGGCTCCATGGGGCCTGTCATGGCTCGGGGGGGCATCAGTGCCTCGTACCAATTTTTAGAAATGTTGGTTTCATTATGAGTCCCTCTGCTTTTGCGATGGGGATGTTAAAGAGTGCTACCAGTTCCATCAGAAATACAAGATCCACTCAAACTCTGAGTGTCAGTTACCAGTGTATTGGTATCAGTACAACTATATCTTATATCATTCCCTCTGGGGGCAGCGTTACCTTGTAGATTAAAGGGGAAATCATATTGATGTCCTAAATCACCTTAACCATCTTTACCAAGTGCTAACAATTCTCCACCACCAATCAAATGATCTACTGGCTGTACGGTAATTGTATGCATGGCAATCATTATCCGTAGGTTAAACACGAAAAATTGGGCACGAATTTAAGAATCTTTTCTCGGAATCACAGTCTCTGGAGATGCTGCAATAGTTCTTGTAAAGACAAAATTAATCCAATTAAGTTGCAATTAAGATGCCTATAAAAGGAAAAACATCTTTAGGCAGTAGCTATCCATATATAATAAAGTCCTGGCTGAAATTTTAATAATGAGTAGTTAATCAAGTATTAGTAGAACAGAGAGCTGTCCAGCATACATTTTTGTGGCTAAAATATTGTAATAGTGTTAAATCTGAATATATGTATTTGAACTTTATGACATTGAATAACACATTGCCAATTTCATCATAACTTGCAATTTGTACCAGAGGGATAAGAAGTATAACATAAAATATTGATCACAACACATGAATGCTCATTGCTACGCTGTAATCAAGGCAGTGGCAGATTACTCTAACTGATAATAAAGGCTTGTTGACTACAGATTTGCATTTCCTTTGCCTCGCCCGTCTTTCATTGAATGAAAACATGGGCAGGAGCTGTGCACAAGGGAAAGCACACACCTGCTGCAGCCATCATTCATGACCGCTGTCTATGAGATTCAAGAAGAAATGAGTGGCGCTCACAAGGGCTGACCCTTTATTTCTTCCTCAGGTCCGAGCATGATCTGGGTATGGATGCATGCACAGCTCTTGCTAAACCTGCCTGCATTCTTTTAGCTGGAAGAGGTAGGGGGCATTTGAAACATTACCTTTGGGAGTGCAGGCAGTACCCCATGAACATTCCCCTGTAGAGATAGCGATCTTGACAGTAGATGCTACTGTGTAGATATATTCCTTTCTCCTTACCTGTGGCTCAGAAACCCTCACTCTGGTGGTTGCTCAGGCCATTGAGGAGAAAGAAGCACCACCTCTTAAAAACTTTTTCAATTATCTCTGCCAGAAAATGTTTAACACCAGTCCCTGCAAGTGAACTAGAACATGGGCACTAATCATTACATGCAGGATGTGCAAAAGAGAGAAAGTAGGGGAGATGGTCTTCAACTGAATTCTCCAGTTTGTAATTCTAATTCCACCTGCCCCTTCATTAGTTTTGCAGCTATTTGCAGGACTAGTTTTGGGTAGTGAGGATGAACACATTTTCAGGCTTCCTGCCCTAGGAGAGGAGCACAAATTTAGCAAACCAGTAAAATATCTTAGTATGTTATTGGATACATACAGATTATTGAGTTGCATCAGGTATTTAATCTGCTTATTATTATGGAGTATAAGCAACTAAATCACTGTGCAGCATTTCTCTCACTCTCAATTCTGCTCGCTCCCTCACTCAGGCACACACACAAAGTGTACTATACAAGATATGCATTGATTGTGGAGAAGTCATCACATACTTAAAAAACTCTTTAAAAAGAGTTACAATTCAAGGAAGTCTGCTTTTTAAATTACTTCCTCATATAGCCATTAAGCATGAATCAATCTCACACACCCCTTCTCAGATGACACCAACTGTAAATTACTGTTTTAGCCAAACCACTTCCTTGTGATTATGTTTTAGTCCCCAGGTGAATGGAGTGTAATGTTTCATAGCTTCACCTGGAAATCTGTTTGAGAGGTAATAAACAATACATTCCAGTAAACTAGCCCATGGCACAGCACCTATCACCAACCCAATACGTATGGTATATATCTAGCTAGTATCCTTTAATAGGAGTTCCACACACATGGAGTTGAAGTCTACACCGACTTTTGTCATGTGCATTGAAAAATAGAATATATTGTTTTGGGAGATGGTAGAAGTCCTTCTGAAGTGTGCTGTTCTAGTGACATTTCTTTGAGCATTATAACAATAACCACATGTGGGCCTCACTTCTTCTATTTTGCACCTTCTAGCAGTTTATCTACCTGCTGTTGTGAGTAACTCACATTGTGCTGTCTCTCCCCAGAGCCATTTTCCATGGTGGATAGGAAAATCTAGGGATGTGCATACCCTTCTATCTGACATGCCTCAGTTATTTTCTCCAGGTTTCGCACATTGGCACATCAATATATTTTCTAGAGACCCAGGCAAAAGCATTTTCCTTTCTAAGAGCCACGTTGAAGGCCAAGGAGTTTTAAAAAACTGGAAAACTGGAAAGGCTGTGAAAAGGAAAAGGGAAAGGAAAGAATAACTCAGCAGGATCATTGGAAGCAATTGAGTCTCCTCCATGTACACCTTATATATTCTGTGAAAGAAAAGGTTAAAGTGATGTTATATTTTGGTATGGTAAAATATCTTAAGAGTAAAAAAGAACACCTCAGATATTATCCAAAAACAAAGAACTTTAAAGTATGGTGAAAATGTAAGTTAAAACATAACATTTTAAAATAAAAAACACAGAAATTCACTAGTTACAGTTAAATAAAGCATTTGCCATGCACATTGATGTCATTAAGGTGTTATCAGTAATGTCAATGATATCATAGAGCATGTTATGAGTGATGTAATATGTGAGGACGTATGTGACATCATAAGCAGTACATGTGGAGTGTGCAAGTTATAGTTACTTCATTTAAGTATAAGTGAACTGAGTGCCCATTTCCAGTAATGCCAGCTTCAACATTTACCTTCTTTTTGCGGCCAGCCAATCAGAGCTCCTGTTGGATTCGCTGGAGCATCACACTCCCACGGGAGCGAGGCGCCCAATGGGAAAAAAACCCTCAGCCAATCAGATCACTCTATTACTTGGAGTTTTTATGCCTGCCCGACTCCTCTGGGATTCTTGCATACCGAACCATCCAGGTGCCATATTATGCATTTTCATTGTTTGCGCCGGGCGCACCAATCAAAAGGTGAGCCCGGTGCAAACAATGAAAGCGCGCCCTTTTCCGGGAAAAGCGCTGCCCCCAGGGCAGAAGCATACTCGTGCTGTCCTGGCAGCAGTGCATTTATGTGAAAACACAGAGCGGCTGCTTGCAGCCACTCTGGGTTTTCACAGTGCAGGCGGCGCCCGCCTTCACTTTAACAGGGGCCTGCAAGGGGATGTCTGGGTGGTCCATAGGATCCCCGTTCCCTCCTCCAGAGGGCTTCTATCATGGGGCACACCACCTTTTAGGTGGTGCGCTGTGAGTAAGCCGCCGCAGAGCTTCTTTACCTCTGCGCCCGCATCAGTAATAAGGCGTGGGAGCAAAGGCAAAGGAATTCCCTCATTTGCATAGGGCACACCCCCATGCAAATGAGGGAACGCCCCTGAAGGTAGCAATGGCAATTTAAGTGCGCCAGCACTATTGGTATTGCTGAAGGGGATGCATAAGAGTCTGCACCTCCTTCTGTAATACTAAAGTTCCCCGGGGGCATGCAAAGTGGGTGCAAACATCCGTTGCGCCCCAGGGCACTTACTGTAACATAGCCCCTGATGTCTATATATTTTGAACTTTAAAACTACTGGACGACTTGACAATACATTAAAAAAAAGAACTCTTTGTAGGTGAAGATCTAGCCTTCTGACAAATTTGGTGTAATACCATTTAGCAGTTTTGGCTATACTGCTGTTCAAAAATCCCTATGGAAATTGCATGGGTAATTTTGTTTTTTGGGACCCACCTTTTTTTCAGTACCCGCTTAATAGTTCATCCTCAGATCTTCCAGGAAGGAGATGAGGTGGGTGACATTTTTTATGGGTAAAGTTTTGTGAAGATTCGACAAATGGCGCCAAAGTTCTTAGAAAAACAAAAAATAAATTTTCTATGGAAACAAGGTCTTAAATATTTCCAACCTCTTTTCCACAGCATGTTTGCTGTCCCCTCATCAGCATAAGCCTACAAGCCTATATATTGGTTTTAGTTTCAGGACACCCTTAAACCCTAACACTAACCAAAAGACACATATGAAACATAAATAATATAACCATCTGTCTTTCTTCAGCTAAATGCTGATTCCATTTTCTTAATACATCACTATTTCTATGTCTTTTTTGGTGTAAGTAACTGATCAGCTTCTTTCACAGAACTTATTATGTACATTGTATTTAAGGAGGTGATACATTTCTTCTTTAATATGGTCCTTCTTTCTTGAAGACATCTTTTCACTCCGTGATCCTGCAAATATCTGATCTGACTGAGAAAAAAAACTGTAGGCCTATATCTTTATGATCTTCTAAAAAAATATATATTTTTTCTCTTTTCCAATCCAATGTACTCATGTTTTTTAAAAACCATTTTGTTATATCCGTCATCTTTGTGCCTGTTTCCTCTACTTCCAAGATAATTATCATCTCAAATCGGGTTTCATATGTTCCATGATATTGCAAACAATCTTTCCTAATTGTCAGAGATGTTGCATTGCCTCATTACCGCTCCTTCTGCCTTCTTCCACTTTCTACAGTGATACTACAAGAGATGCACTTATCTTATTCAGTTTATTATGCATCTCTTAAATAGTTTTTAACCTTAAGAACATTTGTTATGTAACCTGACTTATTTTAGTCCATCTCCTGGCTAAAGTCAAGGCAGATTTATGCTCATTTTATTTCAGAAATGGGGATCACCTTCATACCTCATCATGGGTTTATTGTTCTAGCTCTGCTACTATTTCATGGGGATGAAAAAATGATTGAGATTTAAACCCTACATTGTTGTATTTTTTCATGTACCTTTTTCTTCTAGCTCTAACATCATACCTTTTAGCCTGAAGATGTAACAGGTTTGCTCAACTGGATATATAGTCTAATGTCTGCCTACACTACTACCATCCGATGTCCATTTTGACTACCTTCCATTTCTACTGCTGCTCCACTGACTTGTTGACCCACCGCAGGGGATGAGTTTGAAAGCAGGGATGACTCTCTAATATTGCTTCCACAACTATGTGTCTCTTGTCCGAGATTGTGGGTAGGACCAAGTAATTTTAAAGACTGCTATTGGCCATGTGTTAATGTATAGAGCTATAGACATAATGGAAATACTAACTTTACTATTTCCATTATGTGTATGTCCACTGCAGAAATAATAGAGGGTATGCCTTTTGATATTTAACAGACATACCATCATTTATATGGGTATTGCAAGTGACTGGATGGCTGATAATAACAGAAGTGATATGAGTGGAAGATTAGCCTTAAAACAGCCGTGGAGGCCCCCTCACATTGCATTCATGTGGTTTGGTGTTCAGATTTTGCATTAGATGAGAAGTCTCTTTTAACCAACGTATTTGTCCCTCATTTCCACAGATAGAGTTTAAGTAGTGTGCTTTTTAGGAAGTATATCAAAATGTGCTGCTAGTGCAAGTTTATACCTGAGACATCTCTGAGAAATATGGTATTGGAGAGCTTGTGAATTCATGTTCTCCGTGTAATCTGCAGACATGACGAATACACAAAGGAAGAACATACAACATAACCATATAATACAGCAGTACACTATGACTATGCAAGTGTTCAGCACATATCAATACATTTAAAAAATTCAAGACAGCTTTTGTTATTGGTACTAACATCAAAGCAAAGGAAACATTGGCGACAGCAAGACACCCGCAGGAGAATTGTGAAGGTATAACAGTAAAGACAACACTAGAGAAATAGGATGCTCCCTGTACATCAAAGGAGCAGTGGCTGATTTTGACAAAAACCCTCAAGATTCTGAGGATGGTAGTAAAATGGTGAAACATTTGAGCTCAATAAACAAGGAAAGGTTTCACAAACAGGACTTTGAAAGTGATGAGGAACAGTCACGCATCTCAGATTCCCCCTCTATTGCACTTCAGGTATGTTTAATCCTGCTTACATTAGTTTAACCAGCCTTAGGGCTGGGTGCCATCTCAAACTATGGCTCTTTACTGAACTAAATGACAAGGAATAAGTAACCAAGTACAGGTGGATTGCCTTGGTCTTTCTATCGAGCATAAGGTCTCCTCTACACTTGATACAGACCATCAGATGATGATCGTCACAAGACCAGAAAAGTAGGAGGCCTGTCAAAGTCAGCTATTTGACCTAGCTAGACCTATCATCAAAACTGCAGACATGACAATGATGGCCAAAGAGGATGGCTCTGTAATAACCCCTGTTAGACCTGGCACCTTGGCGTGAGTCTCCCTTCCACTTTTTGTCGCTTTGCCTCATGTGTTTTTATGGTGTTGGCCGCTCAGAGCACTGTGCCACTGCCAACCAGTGCCACAGTGCAAGTGCTCCCTATGTAAAATGTATATGTTGGTTGGATTCCATGATTGGCTTATTTGGTTTACTATCAGACCCCAGTAGAGTGCACCAGGAGTGCCAGGGCGTGTAAATACAAATGCCGCTGGTGGGCTTGCAGCACTGGTTGTGCCACCCCCAGAAGCGGCCTGGTAAAGTATGTCTAAGGTCTGCCATTGCAGAACCTTCATGCAGTCTGGTACTGTCATGCTGACAGCGCAAGTGCACACACTTGCCAGCCCCTAAACCTTCCCTTAACTTCATATTAGTCACCCCTATGGTAGGCCCAAGGGCAGGGTGCATTGTAAGCATAAGGTAGGACAAGCCCTGATGTGTGTGCCATATCCTAATAGTGAATTACAGCCATTTTCGTTTTTCACTATTGTAAAGCTACCTGTTCTCATAGGCCAGAATGGGCTGTTAAGATTGTTACATCCTATGATCCTAACATGTCCAGGGACCACAGTAGAAAATCGAGTTTAGTATGACTGAACTCAGAATAATAAGGTACATCTTTTAGTAAGGTTTATTTTAATATTCTGCGTTTGCAAATGCCACTTTTAGAAAGTTGGCCTTTGCTTGCCAAACCATTTCAGCCTGCCTCTGTGTGATGTGTATCTGCTGTCTGGTTTGTGTGAGTGACAGAGCTGGGGAAACCCAGATGGGCAGGGCTAGATAGCCTGGTGGTGAATAGGAAGATTGGCACATAGATGGGTGGGAGGAGTACACCTGGACTCTGAATAGGAGTGTGCTCTGCCACCACAATGCTGGCTCCGCCCCCTGTGGAGCGTCTGATGGCTCTGCCCTGCACCCTGAAAGAAACAGCCTGCATCGCAAAAACAAAGTGCTCAGGAACCAGACTGGACTAGGCAAGGGCCCCCCTGGCCTGGCAGAACAAAAGAATTGCTGTATAAATGTAGGAGCTCTGCTCCCAAGAAATTAGATCCTGTCCTGCCAAGAAGAAACCTCTGTCCGACGAGAAGGAACTGGGAAAGCTGCATGGAGGAGTACTGTCCCTGACCTGGGGGATTGGCCTGCAGTGGTTGCCTTGCTGCTGAAGAAGAGGAACAAAGACTAAAGAGACTTTTATCTGACTTGTGCTGAAGATCTCCAAGGGCTTGTGAGTGAGCTTGCCCCCTGAACGAAGTCCCAGGAACAGTGGACTTCACCGCCGTGGAATCGCCGTGGAAAACGGACCGTTTTCCTCACATCTTCGCGTCGAACTGCTGTGTACGCCTCGCTGATCACGGAGTACTCCCTGTGAGCTGATATCCCGCTGTCCGGCACGAACAACGCGTCTTTGGCTCCTCTACGAGCCGTAGCAAGCAACGCGAAGGAAGGTACTACCAGCCCAAGCAACGCGAGTTATTGCCCCTACGAGACGTAGCTCGCACCGTAATTGAAGGACATCACCGTACCAGCTCGCACCCCCCTACGGACCGTATTATCACTGTACGCGCCTCTCCCCTGCTTTGGGAAAGGCCGTAGTACGTGTGGTGGTTGCGTACGTCTCCCGTCCGGAGCGTACTGTTCGTCTGTCTCAGCAGTCCAAGTGAAGATCAGTGATCCCGGTACGTCGCGAACCCGAACGTCTGGCAGTACGTAGTACGTAGTACGCGCCGCCCGGAGGACTTCGCACCGTACTGTACGCCTGCTGTCAAGGAAGTGTCCGTGACGAACTCACCAAGCATCAAGGTACAGTGCCCGTTCGCTCCGTAGAGTGTACGCTTTACCCGAAGCGCCTGCAGCGCGTGTACGACCTGTCCCAAAGCCTGTGTCTACCGCGTACGACGCGTACGAAGAGGGACGACGCGCACAGAACTGTAAAAGTATGCTAAACCAAGAACTCTTTGAGAATAAGTATTGTGGCCTGCTGAAACGTTATTTGGTCTTGTGCTAAGCCTGATAATTCTATATAAAGTATTTTTGATATATATCCTGTGTGGAGTCCATTTGTGGAGGGTCACTGTATTACTGTGTGGGTATTTACAAATGCTTAACCTAAACGCCCTGAGATAACGCCTTGTCTGCTCACGCCAAGCTACCTAGAGGGTGAGCAGGGGTTATTATTAGAGTGTATCCCCCTACCCTGACTAGAGGAAAGGTTCCCTGCTTGACACAAGTACCTACCTGTGCCAACCAGAGAACCCGGATTCTTACAACCCCCAAAATACTACAAGACTGAGTTCAAAGAACAATATGTCTGCTAGGCAATACCAACTACACCATTGACATGGAGAGATTTCAATCCATTTTACTTCAGGTACACCTGAAACTGGGAGTACTCACTTTTTCACAGACTAAGCCCATGGTTTATGGGTTACTCTTTGGTAATCCACGTGTGAAAAGAGTTGGACATATATGTGCACACTTTTTCTGCCACAGAAAAAGCAAAAATCTCAAAGAAGAAAGTGTTTATTCCCAATATTTTTGGGAGGGTCAGTCATGAAAAAGGGTGTATGTCTGGCCAATTTCAAATGCAAGGTTCACCGAGTTTACAGGGCTTCTGTTGATAGGGGTACGAGGATAACCAAAGGCGATTTGGGAACTTCTACTCATTGAGAGACTAAGCTTATTGTAGGAGACGTTCCAGAAATATCTACCATGAAGCACCCGTATAAACTGGGGAATTCTCCCCTATTCTTCCCTTCTAGTTCCAGGAATGAGAGTAGAAAAATGTGTTTGCAATTGGCAAATTCCAAGACACAAGAGCCCTCATTAGGATGTTGTTCAGAAAGCCTCTGACCGACATCCGTTTGAATTCCGATTGCCATAATAGGATTACGGTGGTCGGAATTCAAACTGTTGGTCATTCCAGCTGGCTTCCAGAAGGCTCATAGAGCCTGTTGGCCAGTCGGAAACCCACATAATCCTGCACGGACAGCGTTTCTGCCATTGGTATTATGATGTTGGTTTCCAACGGGCTTTCCATGTCAGCCGTTCTGACATGGAAAGCCTGTGGGAAAGTGACTTTGGTGCCCCCAAGCGGGGCCTCTCCTCTCTGTGATCTGTGGTTGGGGGCCGAGTCGGCACCTAAGGTGCCCTCCTGTAAATCTCTGCACCGTGTGGCAGGCACCGTGAGGTGCCTGCCACACGGTGCAGGGATTTACACAAATTCCCATTTCACTATGGGAGCTTGTGCTGCGGGCGACTTCCACCCGCCTCACAATCTCCTATAGAGAAATGGGAGTTTGAGACCACATCATGTGCGGTTGCATCAAAATACGGTGGTCAGAACCACCGGCCTACAGTCTGTCGGTTGCCACTCCGCAATGGTGTTGGGTGGATGTGAGTCCATCGCCATTGGAATGATGGTCAATTTGGGTGCTACAGAGAATCCAGGTTTTTCAGTTAGAATTATTTGGAATCCCTGTGGAACCAGTAAGATCCAATGACATTTGTTTTGCCTAAATGGTTAGTGATCACTGTGTAGGTTCTCATACTGCTGAAAACGCACACTTTACCCTTCAAGAATAACCCTGTCCTTGTTTCTCAGCAACATTTTTCTAGTGAAGACAAAATAAAAGAATTTCAGGCTTGTCACGAACCTAAGAGAATTCAACTTTTGGCTCATATACAGACATTTCAAGATGGAAGGCATTGATCTACTAACAGGCATACTGTTAGAAGTCCTAAACCTAAAGGACGCCTGTGTAATGATCCCCTTATTTGGCACACATACACGTTAGAGGGGCACGCCAAACATGAATTTGAAAGCCTTACCATTTGGTCACTCGTTTTCACCATGGTATGTCACAAAGTCTGTGATGTCACTGGTGAATGATGTGGACAAGCTTAGTTTGACTGATAAGGACACAGATGTCATGATTTTCTTGCTCCAAGATCTTCAAAGTAACTTAAACATTTCAGTAATATTTAGCAGAGGTTGTGGTTGACCATCAATGAATACAATTTGGAATTGGAAACCAAACTTGCAACCTCCATAGAGTTGTCACTAGAATTCATTTTAAATTGAGACCTTGTACATGTGCTGTTATACTTGGAACTTCAAAAATTGATTGGGGAAAGAAAGGTTCTAAGATCTTCTCCATGCCTGTAGGAAAGTGAAAGCTGTTTCCACCTCTGGATCTGCCCTCCACTTGAAGAATAACAAAAGCTGTTTGTTGAGGTGAGATGCAAATAAGTCTACCTAGCAAGGACCTTAATTTTTTTGCTCCACTGGAAGAGCTGATCATCAACATCCAGTGATTGGAGGCCTTGTGACAGAGAGTTAGAGTTACAATCTTCCACGATGTTCTCTTTTCCTAGAAGGTACATGATTTCAACTAGGATTTCTAGATCTAGGCAGTAATTCAAGAAGTGCTTCAACAATACTGTTTGAATTTTCGACTTCTTGTACATGGAGTTCTTGATAACTGTATTTCAAGACTGAAATGTGGTCCATACTTAGAAAGGCATAACATTCTATCAAGTATGGATTTCAGTATTTTGCAACACTGCATGGGATTTTCTAATCCATACATCCCAGCATATGAAATGTATGATGAACTTCCAGGTTTGCCTTTTCCCAATGATTCAGTCAGGCTAATTACAAATGTTGGCCTCAGTGAGTTCATGGGACAACAAAATGTTTCAGGGCTTTCGGAGGTAGCTTCTTTCTATATCAAACGGACCTGAACAGTGAGTAGTAATAAGAGATACAAAGTGGCTTGGAGAAGATAGTTTAGTTGTTATTTTGAGAAGAATGTTCCAATTTTTTTTTCTACAACAAAAATGTTCTTTTAGTGTCAGTGTTGTTCTATAACAGGTGACAGATTGCTTGTGCCCCTGAAACCAGAGCACTTCTCCCATACTCAGTAGGTCAAAGACTGCTCCTGCAGCAGTATATCTGCAACCTGTTCTTGCATCTTGCCTGCTTCAGCAAATACATGTTAGACCCCAGTGACTACATCTTACTGGTAGAGCGCCACTTTTTCACTGCCATTGGTCTGCCAGAACCCCATTCTATCATCTTTACTCTTGCTCCTAATTGTCAAAGTCCACTCCCACACCCAACTGACCGGTCCTCTGTTCTCAGGCAGGATGGAACAAATAATGGACTATTACAAAGTTGTCAGGGTCTGAGATTTCATAGGTGATGACCTTTTCAGGAAAATGAAAAAACAGGAGTTGCTCAGGAGGTTTTGGAAAATAGGCTTTGTGAGATTTTCCTATAGATGGAATACCCCGTCTTTGACAAAGGACTTAACTAGACAAAAAAGGCAAACATCAATACTAAATGTGTAAGATATTCTGCAGAACCTATGCTTTATCAGGTTCCATCATTCTGCACCCACAAAGAGTTACCTTTTCAGATCCGTCTCTTACAGCAGTATCCTGGATAAATGATGTCTGTAATGATTGTAGAAACAGAGATTGTTGATCAAGTAAATGGTCTAGCACAACATTGATCAAGCAAATATCATGAATAAAGTTCCCTTGAAACCTGCGTTTATGGACCCCATCACCAGCAGTTTTTTTAATTAAAATTATTATCATACAGTAGACCAGAATCAACATAAGCTGGTACATGATTGTTAGCCCTACTAGCTACACTGCCTGAGCAGGCACGTCCAGAATGTACAAAACATCTGTGCATGATATTTTTGTGCAAGTCCAGACCAATGCAAGATAATTTTACATTCTAATCATAATCCACTATGTATTGTCATGAATTCATCTTTTTTCAGGGTTTGTGCTTGGTAGAAGAAATAATTTCAGCTCCTTTTTAGGTCTCGCCTGACCCAGCGCATGCGCTGATCTTGCGAGACATTTTGTGAGGGCTCCAAAAAGTGCTACCAGGCCAGCCTAGAGCTACAGTGCATGTGCGCGGGCACGCACGTCGCGCTTTACCGCGATTACTTTCACTTTTGCGGCCGGCCGCTTTGATGTTCTCCGTGAGGCTTCAATAGATTGCAGCAGTTAAAACAAGCATTGGCATAGCCAATAGGTCTTGCTTTTGGGACCTTATAAGTGTTTATGCAACTGTTGCATGGCTAAACACTTATAAGGTCCCAAAAGCGAAACCTATTGGCTATGCCAATGCTTGTTTCTCATGAAACCAGGCTTGTGAATCACAAACTTTCATGCTTTTGTCTTGCACACCTATAGACACATAAAACCTGCACTTGTATGTTGCCTGAGAGGACTGAATCCTAAAGTGCACCACACTTGCCTGTTGTGCTGTCTTGTAACCCTCGAAAGGACTCAAAATGGGTTGATAACATTCCTACCTCACAGGACATTTCCATGCTCACCGAATGTGGCTGGTGTGATTAGCAGTTAATGTCTCCTCAATTGGTATCTTGTACTGTTCAGCCAACTGCATACTCTCCATTAAAATGTGGTTAATTCTTTCAGTCAGGTCATTGGTTGTGGGATGAAAAGTGTAGGTTAATGTTGGCTACTACCTGCTTCTCGTAAGAAGGCAGTCATATAAATACAAAAAAAGTCCCCTAATATTATTACCAACCTTGGTTTCAGAAAGCCCTTCCCTACTGAATAGATCCTTTGAAAACACCATTAAATTTTAATTGCAGTTACCCGCTAACCTTTCCTCAATCCACTTGGAATAATAATACATTAAATTAAAGATGTATCTGTGATTATGGTTAGATTCTAAAAAGGCCCATAAAGTTGAAAGCAATTTTTTCCCCTGGTTCATTAGGAACGGCCACACGTGCTAACAGAGGCTGACACAGAAGGGCAGATTTGTCAGCTAGACAACAAATAATATAGCCCTTTGTCAATGTCTACACCTGTAGGTCTATTTCAGGCCCCCAAGGTTTTTTTTTTAACTGAATTTTATTGATTTCAAGCAAATTAAAAAGAACAAAAGAACATACAGTGCGAGATTGCACAGCCATACATATTCTCACAACAGTTACATACCAAAGGCAGCGACAAACATAATCATTATACAGTAATTGGGTGCAGGAATATCTGCCAGCCCACAGCGATCAATGCAGTTTGCGCATGGAACCAAGACTAGAAGTCAGTAATTATACAAGAAAGCACAATTACACACTTGGGGCCTCATGTATGAAATCATTTTGGATTTACAAATGGTGTGAATCACTAAATTCAACCGTTTGCGAATGCAAAATAGCCTTTCAGGATGTATGAAAGGCTTTGTGGTCGCAATTTTAGGTAATCACAATTTTCCTTAGCACTTGTACCAAGCATTTTCTAAATGCAAACTGTGCATTTAGGAAAATGTAATTACCGTTGACTCTAAGTCGATGGTAAACCTGTGCTAATTTTGAAAAATGCACAAAAATGCATTTTTCAAAGGTCCATGTAGCCCACACATTGCCAGTGTGGGCTTTAGATGAGCACATTTTATTTTTTGGGGGTGCTTCGGGGGGCCTAGGCCCCAGGGCACCCTTGACTTTGCATTATCTAATTTGCAATTCCAAATTAGGTCATCGCAATTTAGCTAATGCAAAACCATTCACGAATGGAGAAGTATTACCTAATAGTGATTACCTATTTATCGAATCACTATTTGGTAATATTTACAAATCGCTAAATTGTTGTTGATTCCTTACATATATAGCATTTATAGCATTTTGCGATTACCAAATAGCTATTCTGTAAAAATAGCTATTTGGTAATCACAAAATGCTTTTTTGATGCATGTGGCCCTTGGCCGTCATAAAATTGGCTAGAGGGACACCCATTTACACAATCATCCCCTTGTTTCAGAACTGCTCTCAGAACCTGAATCACTGTAATTCTGGACCATACCCAGCAATTGAGCCCATAACATTATCTCATCAGCCCCCTTTCATCAGTATGCGACTCGCCATGTGGTGTTCTTCTGACACTCCCTATTTTAGTAGGTCTCACAACCATTAATCCAGCAGCGGGACTCTACTGCCCATCCAGGCCAATGGCCACACGCCCCAAGGATTTGCTTTTTAATGAATAAATGACATACATTAAGGAACTTGGCGCAACCAATTTGGCACTAACGGAAAATGGCTATACACATTTACTGTTGCAAAATAACAAATCAACCTTTAATCCTAATTTAGTATGACTTTCCAGATACCTTGCATTGTAGATAATCATTCACATAACGGATCATCCCCATTCAATGCATCACTCCTCTCACTAGAAGTGATATGTTGTTCAGCACTCATGGGAATATCAATATCACAAAAGTATTGTCATCACCATTGTGTACTTTTACCTCCTCCAGTTTCTTTTACTGCTATCTAGTAAACATTTCTTCCTCCAGCATTGTATTCCAAAATAAACTGATATCTATCTACTCTAAATGCCAATGCGGCAGATTGTGCGAAAGTTGTAACCACAGCCGCACGAGTGGTAACTTGTAAAAAGAGAATATGGCAGATTTTTGATGCAAAATCATTACTTTACAAGAGTTGGTTAGATTTTTCTACAGCCCACATACAGTGCAGAATTTCCTTTTTAATTACAGAATAATTGCACTCTACCATCATAAAGATATGGGACGCAATCAGTTTTGACAGGCAAACAGCAAGGCAGAAAAGCTGTTAAAGTGTGCACTGCTGTGCAGTTGCTCCTCACTCATGAGGTGGGTCATGTCATATGAAATACAATACATTTCTTGAAATGACATGTTATGTGGTTTTGTGGATTTTTTTAAATCCCAGTGTGCATCTCACTTTAAAAAGTCTCGCAGGATACCAGTGGAAGATTGATGCACAAAGAGAACTTCTCGCCCCGGTCTCTAATATTTTGTGAGATTTTTTTCAAGCAAGGTAGACACTTGAGTAAAACAAAAGTGACTGGAAATACTGACAATTCACATTTCTCTACAAAATGTACTTTCACAAATTTTTCATGGAATTTATGAAATTCTTTCCTATGCTCTCATCATCACCACACCGTGAAAGGCAGAACTTTGTAGCCAAGGATTCTGTCTCAAGTAACTTGTTTAAAGAGTTTTTGTTTATACTGACAGTGCAGTTCAATAATATCAGAGTTGTCAGGTAAGTGGAGTCCCTCTTGTCAATGCCTTGAATTTGGCAGTGAAACAAACTCCACCACACCAGGGCCTATGATATGGCACCAGGATGGTCCAATGCCAGCTTTGCATTTTACTCCAGTGTCCATCATTTTCATTCTGGCTCCGTGTGCTACTGGTTGTAAAAGATGCCTTCTATTTCTGTTGCCAACTGTCCTGGTGGTGCCTGGCTGTTCCATGATGAATTAATGCCTGTCATTGGCTGTCTCGTGCACGTCTCATTTTGCCATTCTGCCCCCAGTCTTTGTCACTGTCTCTACTTGTCTTTCCTCTCCTAAACCTGTCAGTAGCTGTCTCCTCGACTTTCCACAATCCAATCCCTGCATTAGCTGCCTCTGTCTTTCCCCACATTTCACAATGCCTGCCACCAGCTGCTACTGCTTTCTCTTGCCTATCATTGTGTCTCTAACAGCCCTCCAACCCTACAATCCCTGTCAATAATGGTCACTTCCTGCCCTCCAGGCACTGGATGTCTCATAGTGGTTTCTGTCTGCTCCATGCACCACCCGCCCCATCACTTGATGAGTTAGCTACACCATGCCTGTCTATCCAACAAACTAATGTCTGTAAACTGCTGTCTGCTCCTTTTTCAATCTGTGACTTCTGACTCACTCAATCCTTGCTTTTAACTATCTGGTGGTCTCTGTGCACCACCCCCCACCTCTATCTCTCACAGCACCTTGACCATGCACACCGCACCGCTGCCAAAACACACACCGAATTACATTGATCCATTGCAACAGAACACTTAAAGGCAGAATACCCAAACCTATTGAATTTGCCAATTCTTGTTTGTTTTGCTTTCAGCTTTAGATTCCTTGGATGAATATTCACTGACTTTGGTAGTGACGTATCCCATTCATCTTTGGGTCGTTGTTGCAAATGTGATGAAAGTAATCGAATAGGAATGGGGTACATCACACTGATGTAGCGTTTAAAAGTTTGAGAATTGTAGGGGTGCGTCATATTCACGGTTAGTCGGCACCCGTGTATAACCAAATGTGTACTCAGGGATTTCGTGTGCAATGTATTACAACTGTATAACCTATATCGATTTTAAGTAGAAGTGCTAGCTATGTACAAGCACATGGTAAACGTATTAGAGAAATGTATAGTGTTTAGCTACGGGAAATGCAATGTGGTGTTAGAAATGTGTACCCCAGACTTCGTGTCTGTAGGTTGTTTAGGTTGACCACACATGAAAGAAAGACGTAAATGTCAATACTGTGATTGAAACCTGCTTGTGTAACCGAAGTAGTGGCCAGAATTCGCATATATCGTTGAGGCGAAAGGCCTGGTATTTTCTTATGTTAGCCAAGGGCAATAGGCCAAAAAGGATTTATTCCAGTAGAGGTTTTAGGCTGTAGTAAATTGCAACTTAAAAGATGTGAAGAATGTCTGCTTTGCATGATCTCACCCCAGGTGCAAGGACAGTTGCTCGTTAGTAGAGAAGCTCTTTGTTCATAATTTGAATTATGTAGAGAAAGCCAGACATGGGAGTGTATTGGAATGTGCCAATCGTAACTCCTAGTGCGGATGGCGTCTGGGACTCAAGGCCAAGAGATGGACGATGGAACTGGACAGCGCTCTGTGGAAAAGTACTGAAAGACGACCCCGGAAGGAGAGGAGGCGCAAAGGGCGTGTTCGGAGACTTGGGGTACTGTATTAGGGACAGCGCCCCGAGGGTGGAGGCAGAGCAGAGCGGGGCAGCCCAAAGCAGAGGACGGCTAGGCGAAGGGTAGAGGGGGCAACTTAGACCAAGCTCTCTAAGTGAAGTCTTCTTATGAAGTTTCACTCTGACACCTTTTATCCGATGAGGGTCTCAAGGGATTGTTATGTAGGGATATCACCTAGTACAGAGTAGGGACAGAGATGGTATGGTTCAGTGTCCCTAGTATCGACATTTGCTTGGTAGTATTCTACCTCATGCTTTTAGAGATTGTACTTTTAGTTATTTTTAGCCGGATGCGGATTCTTCGTAGAGTAGCATTTGTTTTAGTGCCTATGTACTTGTTGTGCCTCGTGTTGAGGACTTTGTATCTCCAAATCTTTATGTTGATAATAAAAACCAGAGAGCCAAGAGATTAAGTTTCGAGTCTTTGATTACGGAAAATTGCAGACTGTAATTGTGATAACGGTGATTTTCCCTCCATGCTATCAGGCAAGTAAAAAGTTCCATCTGACCAGAGTGGGTTCCAGTAGATAATTGCGAGATACTAAAATAGGCTGGAGCAGTTGGTAGCAAACGAGGATGGTTCCTTACTGATAGCGAGGGAAGATTAGATAAGGATAAGTGACCCTTGAGGCCCAAGAGACGATAAGTGATGCTGAATCATCAGATGGCGAGCAGCAGACGGCGGCAGATGAGCATCGACGGCGAGTAGCAGCGCGGCAGAAAGCAGCAGTTCCAGGAGTGAGTATGAACATAATGAGATGTTGTAGATTGCGGTGTTGATTTGTTGTGTGATGTCTTGCGGAGTTGTTGTGTATGTCGTGTGATTGTGAGATCAGGCTGTGAGCGCGCGCAGTCCGGGAATTGTGGTGTAGAAGACACCTGAGATAGATTTTGTTGACCACCCAAAGGAGATCGTGAGGTACCATCGATCACCTGGACCGAGATAGGGGGAGCGAATGCGTGTGTGTATGGCAACTTAACGCTGGTCGTGGGTTGTGGTGAGCAGATCGGAGTGTTAGTAACCTATCAGAGGCGTTTTGTCTGGCCGGACGGGGGCAGACGGGCGCCAATCGAGGTCAACAAGGTCGAGAGACTGTGGACGGACAGTCAGAGGCTGTGGACGGACAGCCAGAGAAATAACTTAATTGGTTATTTCAGTGTATGAATGGGACGTGAGTAAGCGTGAAACGAGTTTGGAGAAGGGAACTGCTGCGAACGAAGGAAGGTGACGTCAGAGGGTGTCGCGCTGTGATAGGCCGGTTGGTGTGAGTCGCGCTGTTATTGGAGGATTTGAGAATAAGAAGTAAATAGAGCGCGAGATCGAATTTGCTCATTATGAAGTGTCTTAGGGCTTTGCGAGAGTTGTGTAGAGGTGATAGGCATGTGGTTGTCCGCGGGGGAGAAGAAGCTCCTCCCGAGGATACACCGGCACATTACATGGCACAGAATGTGGGGTTACATACTATCGTTTGGATCGAGAATTGGCACAAGGTTACACAAGGTGAAGGGGAATTAGCTTTCCCGAGGTACGGCTCATTTAGATTAGCGGTGCTGTACCAACTGAAGACGGTGATGGGGTCCTTAAAACCCTTGCCAAGACCAGCACAGTTTGAAGCATTACATGCGTGGATCCGAGCAGCGCATGATAAGGAAAAGGGAAGAAGTCAGGAGAGGATGAGGAAGTCGATTAGGGCGTTTCAGGATGCCAAATGGGACGCAGCAGAGAAAAGATGGAGAGTGCAGACAATTGAGGAAGCGAAACTGTATCCCGCGATAATGGAGGAGACGGGGATAAGGAATGGGAAAGCACAGAAAGAGGATAGTGATTCTGATGATGATATATTGCAAAGATTGCTAGACGAGAGACCACCCCCTTATAACCCGGATGAGGCAGATGATAGGTGGAGCGAGAGAGAGGAAACTAGAAGGGTAACGATCCAGCCCGAGACCCGAGTGGAAGGGTTGGTCTCGTTTGAAACAGCGAGTTCACAGGGTCAGTCGGGGACCAGCCGAAGGATTGAAGGAGAGATGAGGTTACCGGATGCATTGAGGGTACCGGTCACCATTGGACCGATTGTGTCTATATACAGCCCGGAATCAGAGGCGAGAGAGAGGTCCGAACGAGAGGCAGAGAGAACTAGGCGAGAAAGTGGGGAAAGTGAGTTGGAAGGGGCAACGGCCCGACCTCCAAGCCCTGTGCAGTGGAGTACACCATTAGCAGCGGTGTCGGACACATCTAGGGGCGAAGAGGACGAGAGACCGGTGAGGCCGAGGACTCCGATGGAGTCGAGACCAGATTTAGGGTCATGGGTATCACCCAAGAAGCAAATGAGCTGGAATATGGGCCGAGCGGGGACAACCCCAGTTGCCTTTAAGAGCCACTCTGCTCCCATAGAACTATCAGAGGAAAGGGGAGAGCAGGAATCGGAATGCGAGTATGATGAGGGACGTGGAGCAAGTTGTCAGGTGTTGAAAGGAGCCTTGAAGGCAGGAATGATAGATGTAGTAAGACTTAAGGCAGAGGCGGATGAAATAATATATGGGAATCTACCTCTGGAGAGAGTATTGACCTATACTCCCGATGAATTGCTTTTTGTGGCAAAGGATGTGACTCGTAAAGCACGAGTGGCACATGAGAAACTGGCGGGTTTGGCTAGAGAATATGGGGTGGATCTATCCAAGACTAGAGCATTGCAAGGGAGCCATCGGATGCATTGTACCGAGCGGGAATTGGAAGAGAAAAGGGTTGTTGGTCTAAGGTCACATACCAAGGAATTGATTGTAGCTATGAGAATATGGCTGATGCTCGACAAATGGCAAGAGAAATGGGCTAGGAAAAAGAATTCTAGGGGAGCGAAAGGAGGGAGCTCTGAAGGAGATTTGCAGGAGGTAAAGATCCTTCCGTTGAGAGAGGTGGCGAATGGAGGATATGTGCATGTACCATGGAGCAGGGGGGATTTGGCATCATTTACGAATGATTTTCCCAGGCTCAGGGAGAAGCCTGCAGAGTGGTACAAGCAAGTTGAGCGTTTCGTTAAGATTTCGAAGGTGTTGTGGATAGATCTGAACACCTTATTCGATATCGTAGTTCCGGGAGATCTGTGGAACGCATGTAAAATTGCTGTTGATTGGCCGGACTATGAGCCTGATAGGAACATAGTTACTAATGGTCCGTCGCCCGTGGTAATGAGGCTGTACGATAAGGTAATTACCTGGTTGAAATCGAAGGTTTCACCCCAAGATATCGATTGGGTGAAGATAGACAGGACAGTGCAGGAGCCCAAGGAGACAGTACATGAATTCTATGAGAGACTTCTGAAAGCTTTTAAGCAGTACAGTGGGTTAGATGAGCTGGAAACAAAGGACATGGGACAGTTTGTGTCTAAGTTCGTGCTAGGGTTGAAGCCCGAGGTCAGTCTTATGATACAGCAGCATTTGATCTGTTGGCAGAATAAGCCCGTAGACGAGATCTTGCGGTACGCCAGGTACTGCACGGATGAGATTGAGTCAAAGCACAAGAAGATGAAGGATAACTTATTGCTCATTCAGATGCATGCGGCTCAGGGACCGCCGAATGGGGGTCCAGTGGGGCGAAGACAGGGAAATTATCAGACAGGGAATCAGAATATGCAGGGTCAGGGAAGGCCGAGACCCGTAGACCCTAGGACAGGAATAGATGTAGCGATCTTGAAGAAGACGACTGCTTGTCACCAGTGTCACCAGGTGGGACACTGGAGGCGCGAGTGTCCCTTGAACCCCTATAATCAGCCGCAGATGGAGGGAGGAATGGGTCAGGTCCCTGGGGCGGAACAGGTACAGACGGTGACTGTACCGAGAACGATGCAAGGGGGGACAGGCGTCTCGCAGGTGCAGGTTCCCCAGCCACCCAGGATGCAGAACATACAGCAGGGAGCTCGGACTTATTTGCAGATGCCCATGTTCGAAGTGGAAGAGGAGAGGGATGCAGATTTGCTGGCGCAGTTAAGTTTGGGTCAGGACGATGATTGCCTGCTCAGGGCCATACTAGAGGTAGATCAGAAGGGACCCTTTGTGGAAGCCGAACTCGATGGACGCCCTGCTACCTTTTTGGTAGATACGGGGGCTACCAGGTCAACCATAAGATCAGCAGTAGTTCCGGGGGTAGCCCTCTCGGGAGAAAGTATACAAGTGGTTGGAGTGGCGAACAAGAGACTAGTTAGCCCCTTGACGGAACCGATTCCCGTCAGGATAGGAAACTTTAGGGATCGACATCAGTTCGTGGTGTGCGATTCTAGTCCTGTTTGTCTGTTGGGAAGAGATTTATTGTGTAAACTCAATTGCACAATTTACTGTACCCCGAGGGGAGTAGAGGTACAGACCAGAGATGACGACGCGACCTTTAAGGTTGCAAATCAGCAGGGGTGCGTGGAAGTGTACCCGGCTCTGACAGTGGAGGAGCTTCCACAGGACTTGAGGGAGTCAGTTGCGACCGATGTGTGGGATCTAAGCGGAGAGGAGATCGGCTTAGTCAGGGGAGTGGAACCAGTGAAGATACAGGTTAAGCCAAACGCGGAATTCCCGAGAACCCCTCAGTATAAACTGTCGCCTGAGACGATTGCTGGGATCAAACCTGTGATTCAGTCTATGATTAGGCAGGGAATACTGGTGGAGATCATGGGTAGTCCATGTAATTCACCCATTATGGGACTGCAGAAACCGAGTGGGAAGTTCAGGATAGTGCAAGACCTGCGGAAAATAAACGACATAGTTGTTCCATGTTGTCCAGTGGTACCGAATCCATCTGTGATACTGTTCCAGATCCCATGCGAAGCTGGATGGTTCACAGTGATTGACTTGTGTCAGGCATTCTTTTCGATTCCCCTACATGAAGAGAGTAGATTTCTTTTTGCCTTTAGGCTAGAAAATCGTATATTAACATGGTGCCGTATCCCACAGGGGTATACGGAGAGCCCATCGATTTTCAATCAGCTGTTAAAGAAGAATCTGGAAGGTCTTGTGTTGCCGAAAAACTCTGTTTTGGTGCAGTACATTGACGACCTGCTTGTCGCGTCAGAGACAGAAGACGCTTGCAGGATCGATACCATTGCGTTGTTGAATTTCCTGGGAGAGAACGGTCACAAGGTGTCTCCAAACAAGCTGCAATACTGTTTACCTGAGGTACAGTATTTGGGGCACAGAATTGAAAAGGGTAAAAGGAAGGTGTCTCCAGATCGCATTGATGCGATTTTGAGGATGCCAGTTCCCTCGACGCAGAGGGAAGTTAGAATGTTTTTGGGAATGGTGGGCTATTGCCGCCAGTGGATCCCAAACTTTTCCTTTGAAGCGAAGCCTTTACAGCGGCTGACGCGAAAGGATGTAAGTGATCCGGTACCATGGGACGACGACTGTTTGAAATCATTTCTGAGGCTGAGAGAAGCCTTATGTAGCGCTCCTGCGTTGGGAATGCCGGATTATAACAAGGCATTTGCATTGTTCTGCTGCGAAAGAGAAGGTTGCGCATTAGCAGTGTTAACCCAGAATCATGGAGGTGTCCGTAGACCAGTTGCTTATTTCTCAGCTACTCTAGATCCAGTAGCTTCTGCGTTGCCCGGATGTCTCAGATCCGTTGCGGCAACAGGTGTCAGCATCGAGAGATGTGAGAGCATTGTGATGGGTCATCCACTTACTGTACATGTGCCACATTCTGTTGAATTGTTGATGACTAGGACTAAAACACAGCACCTCACGAATAATAGGCTGACTCGTTATGAGCAAGTTATTCTTGCAGCAGATAATGTGACATTGAAGAGGTGTGCTGTTTTAAATCCTGCTACACTGTTACCTGTTCTAAAAATAGATGATAATGAAGATTGTGAGGACCATGATTGTCTCGATGTGACTGAACTATGCACCAAACCGAGACCCGACATTGTCGACGAACCGCTCCCGGTGTCAGATGAGATTTTCTTCGTGGACGGTTCATGTTTGAGAGACAGTGTCGGTCGATTGAGAGCAGCGTTTGCTGTATGCACCATTACGGGTGTGGTTGAAGCCGCTTGTTTAGAAGGAGTACACTCCGCGCAGGTGGCTGAGCTCATTGCTCTGACTCGTGCCTGTTTGGCAGCCGACAAGATCCGTGTAACTATTTACACGGACAGCCAGTACGGGTTTGGTGTGGTTCATGACTTCGGACAGCTATGGTCCCAGAGAGGGTTTATGACGTCTTCAGGTTCTCCTATAAGAAATGGTGATTATGTGCGGAAATTGTTAAAAGCATTGCAAGGTCCTGATGAGATTGCTGTTGTTAAATGTGCAGCCCACACGAAGGGAAGCGACTTTGTCTCGTTGGGAAATAACTATGCAGACGAAGTAGCTCGATTTTGTGCAGAGCAGGGATGCAACTTTACTGAGACCCACATTGAGAAAACTGGGGAGGAGGTGCTGTACGGTCAGATGTTAGCAATGGCTGACACATGGGAGGAACTGAAGCAGCTTCAGGAAGGGGTCTCAGATCAGGAACGGGACAGCTGGATACGAGCTGGATGTGAGAAGGGAGATGTGGATATATGGGTTTCGAATGATGGACGAGCAGTGTTGCCGGAAAGTTTGTTGAATCCCATGGCGAGGTTGATACATGGTGCTGTACATCTGGGTAGGGATGCCATGATGAGAGTGTTTCGTCAGACTTGGTACAATCCGAAGTTTCGTGCCGTGGCTGAAACTGTGTGCCAGAGATGTGTTACTTGCCAACAGATGAATGTAGGGAAAAGAACTGCTGTGACATTGAGCCACATAGGGAGGTCAGGGGGACCTTTCAATAGGATGCAGTTGGATTTTGTCGAAATGCCGAAGTGTAATGGGTTGAGGTACATATTAGTGATAGTATGTGTCTTTTCCAGGTGGGTGGAGGCGTACCCTACACGCAGATGTGACACACTCACAGTAGCGAAACTCTTATTGAGAGAACTCATTCCAAGGTACGGGTTCCCGACGTCCTTTGAATCGGACAGAGGAACTCATTTTCACAGTGAAGTTATGAAATTGCTTTGTGCTGCTTTGAATATAGATCAGAAGTTACACTGTAGCTATAGACCAGAGGCTTCAGGGATAGTGGAGCAGGTGAATGGAACTCTGAAGGCTCGGATGGCGAAAGTGTGTTCGTCTACGTCTCTGAAATGGCCTGACGCATTACCTTTGGTCCTTATGAGCCTTCGAAGTGTGCCTGATAGAAGAACTGGGTTGTCACCCCATGAAATCCTCATGGGAAGAGCGATGCGTTTGCCTGCAATACCTGCTACTGCTCTGATAAATATCACTGATGATATGATCCTGGACTATTGTAAAGGCCTTGCTGACGTGGTCCGTTCTGTGTCTCAGCAGGTGCAGACAGCAACGGTTCCAGCTGCGAGTGACAGGTGCCACGACTTGGACCCAGGCGATTGGGTCCTGGTCCGAAAGCACGTGAGGAAGAGTTGTTTGGATGCTAGGTGGCGTGGCCCTTTCCAAGTAATCCTTGTTACGAACACTGCTGTCAAGTGCGGAGGGTTACCGAACTGGGTGCATGCTTCTCATACCCGCAGAGTTCCAGCACCCTTGGAAGATACAGCCCCTCTCGAGAACCAAGATCTCAGTGAGCCGACAGAATCGCCAGAGAGGGCAAGTCAAGCTGTAAGGGTTGCTGAAGCGGCCGTTGGTGCACTGAATCGAGTTGGGGAAGAGCGTGAAAGAAGTACTGACCCAGAAACCGGCGAAGGAGCGAGAGGTGCAGTGGGTAGTACAGAATCGAGTTCTGCCGAAGAAGAGGAAGGCAGTGCACAGGGTATCGGAGAGAAGACTGGGGGAGCCACCGAAGCGGAAAGGGTTTGGCCCGCAAAGCAGAAACGGGTAAACCTGAGGTTGGCCCCAGACACCGACCTTGCACCAGTTTCGGAAGAACCAGAAGAAGAATCGGGAGACGAGGGAAATCCTCAAGGTGGTGTGAGAAGGTCCAAGAGAACTCGAGTGCCAAGTCGGAAGTACGCTTCCCCGGAGTGGGCATACCAAGTGACTGATGCCAGGGTTACCGAGCACGGGAAGATTGAGGTCGATGACATTGGTCAACAGTGTCCCGCTCCAGAGGGTGGAAGTGTTGCTGAAAGTTCCTGGATTGGAGATCGAAGGGATTCTGACGATTCATATCCCAAGTCCGCCCTTCCTGAGTACCATTCGAGGTATGATCTTGGACAATTTAGAGTTCCCGACGTTCACAGCATTGCCAGATCCACAAGAACTGATTATTCTTAAGCTCGAAATATTGCAGGGAGTCCTGGAGCTGTTGGGACCGGCGCTTATGTTAGATTGATTTGAGAAAGGTTGTAAGCTAGAAAGAAGATTACCTAGAGCCGAGCGGAAGAAGAACAAAATTAGGGATTTTTCCGTTGTAGAACGAAGAAAGTTAGGGAGGGTTGCCTAAATTCACGAAAGAGATATTAATGAGAAAGAGACTTATCCTTTCAGAGACTGCATTGGACATTGAGCATATTCCGAAGATGGCAGATCCTGTAAACCCACATCGTAGGGCTAAACTGATAATAGGCACATTGATCGGAGTTGTAGTAGTCACCATATTTGCGGTAGTGATCAGTTCCTACATGGTGGCTCACAGGCAAGAGGGGAAGGTTCAGGGAGCACCCACACCTATTACCCCAGGGCATAGTGGTGTTAGTATTAGCGAACAGGAATCATCGGAGTTGAGAGATGTTCGCAGACTTCACATGGATTTGTCAAAGGGTGATTTTAAGCTTAACGCGTATGCAAGGTTGCTGTATGAGTATGTTGATGCGATGGATGTGAAGGATTGTTATGTGTGCATGCAGTTGCCTGCTTCAGTGGATGAGGGTATCAAGTATCATCATCTCCCATTGACTTATGGGATTTCTTGTAGCATATGGCTCAGTTTATTTTACGACAGGAGACAGTTCGAGTATTTCTTCTCAAATTTTGACACGGTACTTCCCGAGGTGCCAGCAATCAAGCATTTGAATAGATATGACCTGGATAAGAAAGAGGACAGACTCCTGAAATATTTTAGACCGACTGTGAAACTGGATACGGCGCATGCTCACAGGAATAACCTGACATGTGCGTTATCAGAGATAGAGAAGAAATTCATAGACCAAGTAGAGGACAGGTATAGAAAGTTGACCGAGACACGACACACCGGAGAGAGCCCAGTAGATTGGACGGACGAGGAGAGAGCTCACAGATCTAAGGGAAGTTATGGACCAATAGCATTGGATGAGGCACAGAGAGGGAATTTGTGTATTGCACGGCCTCAATCCAAGACGGAGAAGGTCGCAGTAGGACATAGCATTTGTTCTCAGACTTTTACAATGGAAGCTTATGCTAAGAATTTTATGCAAGGTCCGGTAGAAGTAATCCCGACAGTGTATTATGTTTGTGGGACGAATGCTTATGTCAGACTACCCGACAATTGGTATGGAGTATGCTATTTGGCTATCATATTCCCGAAGATTTATCACACAAGGGACTTGGAGTTGTTAGAGACGAAGCGACCGCCCAGGAAACGTAGGGCTACAAATGCCGGTGCAGTGATTGGGGACATATACGGAGCAATGATACCTAGTATGGGTGTGGTGTTGAATGATGTGAAGATCCGAAGGTTGGCGACTGTAGTTGATGAGTTGTCTATGAACACGGCGAGATCTTTGATATTGGTGGCTGGAGAGATGTTGTCGATCCGGAATATGGTTTTGCAGAATCGCCTTGCTTTAGATGTGTTGTTAGCCAAGGCAGGCGGAGTCTGCAAATTATTGAAAGTTCAGGAATGCTGCACATATATTCCAGACAACTCGAAGGAGATAGGGAAGTACATAGACAACATAACGACTATTCACAAGGAGATTACGGATCTGACGGAGGTGAATGTGTGGGAGAAGATTGGATTAGGATTTGGAAGAGTGGGAACTTGGTTTGCGAATCTGGGAAGGGGATTTCTAGGTTCAGTGTTGAAACCAATTATTATTGCTGTGGTTTGTGTGATCTGTTTGTGGGGATGTGTGAAGGCATGGAAGTGGTATCAAGGAGGCAAGGTTGAAAGAGCTTTAAAGGCAAACGAGAGGAGGTTGGCAAAGCTCCAGGAGCAGCAATATGAGAGTCTTAAGAAACTGGAGGGAGTCCGACATGGAAATGTTATGACTAGCACGGTTTAAATCAGTTCTGAAGAAGGAAATGTAATGGTGTGATGACGGATGTCATCAAAGGGGGGAACTGATGTAGCGTTTAAAAGTTTGAGAATTGTAGGGGTGCGTCATATTCACGGTTAGTCGGCACCCGTGTATAACCAAATGTGTACTCAGGGATTTCGTGTGCAATGTATTACAACTGTATAACCTATATCGATTTTAAGTAGAAGTGCTAGCTATGTACAAGCACATGGTAAACGTATTAGAGAAATGTATAGTGTTTAGCTACGGGAAATGCAATGTGGTGTTAGAAATGTGTACCCCAGACTTCGTGTCTGTAGGTTGTTTAGGTTGACCACACATGAAAGAAAGACGTAAATGTCAATACTGTGATTGAAACCTGCTTGTGTAACCGAAGTAGTGGCCAGAATTCGCATATATCGTTGAGGCGAAAGGCCTGGTATTTTCTTATGTTAGCCAAGGGCAATAGGCCAAAAAGGATTTATTCCAGTAGAGGTTTTAGGCTGTAGTAAATTGCAACTTAAAAGATGTGAAGAATGTCTGCTTTGCATGATCTCACCCCAGGTGCAAGGACAGTTGCTCGTTAGTAGAGAAGCTCTTTGTTCATAATTTGAATTATGTAGAGAAAGCCAGACATGGGAGTGTATTGGAATGTGCCAATCGTAACTCCTAGTGCGGATGGCGTCTGGGACTCAAGGCCAAGAGATGGACGATGGAACTGGACAGCGCTCTGTGGAAAAGTACTGAAAGACGACCCCGGAAGGAGAGGAGGCGCAAAGGGCGTGTTCGGAGACTTGGGGTACTGTATTAGGGACAGCGCCCCGAGGGTGGAGGCAGAGCAGAGCGGGGCAGCCCAAAGCAGAGGACGGCTAGGCGAAGGGTAGAGGGGGCAACTTAGACCAAGCTCTCTAAGTGAAGTCTTCTTATGAAGTTTCACTCTGACACCTTTTATCCGATGAGGGTCTCAAGGGATTGTTATGTAGGGATATCACCTAGTACAGAGTAGGGACAGAGATGGTATGGTTCAGTGTCCCTAGTATCGACATTTGCTTGGTAGTATTCTACCTCATGCTTTTAGAGATTGTACTTTTAGTTATTTTTAGCCGGATGCGGATTCTTCGTAGAGTAGCATTTGTTTTAGTGCCTATGTACTTGTTGTGCCTCGTGTTGAGGACTTTGTATCTCCAAATCTTTATGTTGATAATAAAAACCAGAGAGCCAAGAGATTAAGTTTCGAGTCTTTGATTACGGAAAATTGCAGACTGTAATTGTGATAACGGTGATTTTCCCTCCATGCTATCAGGCAAGTAAAAAGTTCCATCTGACCAGAGTGGGTTCCAGTAGATAATTGCGAGATACTAAAATAGGCTGGAGCAACACTGTGGAGCACTTACAACGTTATGCTGAGATGGATGGTACAGAGTGAAAATATTTTTTTACCACTGATAACTTTAGACCTGTTTGAGGAAATTTCACAAAAGTTTCAGAGAAAAACACGCACATAATTTTGATCTTGAGAAGATTCATGCAGATTGGACGGGGGGAGAGATGTTAGACAGGTGCTTTAAAAACTGCACTCCACATTGAAAGCGCTACAGCACTTTTGCTCTCTGCTAAAGCAAAAACCCTATGATGGATTTATATTCAAGTGGTAAACAATTGCACTTTACTATATGCTGTCCATTGCTCCATAAATGCTGCCGTCTGCTGCCTAGGAGCTACTCTGTGTGATGTAGGTGCTGCCACTATATGTTTGGGCCATGCTCAATAGGCCTTATGTCTGCATTCATGTGCCAAGTATTGCTTTATGCTTCTGCAGGATTCCCAAGCAAAGCTGCCACCTGAAATAATAGAGTACAGCCTCAATGTACAAAGGAGTACAGCACTTTGTGAGCTTTCATAGTCATAGAAGAGAGCCTTGAGCTGCAGTCTCCCTATGCAAGCGCAACGGTGGATGTTGGGTATCTCAGGATAGCCCTGTGATGTCAGCAATGGGTGGGGCAGAGAGACTGCAAACAGTTCTGTTTCCATCGCCATCTTCTTCAAACTTCCAGACAGCCTCGAATAATGAGGCAGCAGCCGTAATTCAGCCCTACATCTCAGTTTCAGACTTCAAGTGAATAGCCCTAGTCTTAGTCTGCGCCAGACTTAACTATGGAGGAACTTCTACGGTCTGGAATTCCTCAGGTCTATTTTGCAGCACTGAAGAAGGTCCAGCACCCTGCTGCAGGGCTTGTAACAGGACTCAAATGTCCTGAGCACATCACCCCATACCCACTTCTCTTCAGTGGGTTCCATTGAGACAAAGAGTGTCTTGAGGTTTATCTATAGTGTGCACAACCCAAAATACCTGGCACAGAAACTAAAGCCATCTGGACTAGCACTACGAAGCACAGAATCCCACCTCTGCCAATTCCCCACCTCATCAGAAAACAACAAACCCTCTCCCTGTCTGTCATTGAGAATGCTGAAAAGATCTGGAAGTCCATTCCATCTGGGCGCATGACTGTTTCAAGAAAAAGAGAAAGAGCCACCGAAGGCAGAGTCACAGAGGAGCACAAATACCTCTTCTTCATTACAAAACTAGTTAGAACACTTTACCCCTATGATATTCCTTTTTAAAAATAAATGTGTATTTATTATGTATCGACCACCTGACCAACATTAGGGATATTCTAATGCCTCATACATGCTTTTACACATGCTTCTGTAATTTGTGTTTTCGTCTCACTGCTATTTTGTATGTTCATCGCTGGACAACTGTGTAACCTGACCATCTCTGGACAGAGTTCCTACATCTTGAAGGTATGGCCTGCTCTATAACAGTGCTAAAAATAAATATATGCTAGACTATTTAGTGATCTTTCATCCTGTGCTTCTCTGGTCTCTTACTAGCCATCGGAAGGCCAGGGGGAGTAGGCACCAATGACTGCGACTGAAAGCAGATCGTGCTCCTGATGAGCACTGCCAGCTCTTCCACTGCGCACAAGTTATGGCACAACGCCTGCTTGTCAAACGAAAGTGTCGCACAAAGCAAAGGGAAAGATATGCGTCACAGCTGGAACCACCAGAAACCTCTCCCGCCAATTGAATCCCACAGACTCACTCTAGTCATCGAACAACCCTTACCAAGGCCATACCACAAGCGACAGTGGGTCTGAAGTTAAAACCTATGCAAGGTTTACCAAGGGGAGTTTGGGGGGGTGCTTGGGATGTTACACCCCCCTTAATAAATGCATTTTCTGACAAATAGTTGGGTACAGGTGAGTCCAGTTCGGTATTGTGAGATGCCAGTCGGATTTCCCAAGTAATTTTTACATACACACTGAAAAACACACACACATTCATTCTCTATTTTGAAAGTCCTCAAATATAATGGTTTGGTTTACTAAATATTGTTTTATATCACTTAGTACTCCTACCAATTCACATTCCTCTCCCCTTCCACTGCCCTTTAGGCCCCCATCATGTACCCTGCTTGTTGCATAATGCATGTAAACATTATATGCCAGCCGGATGGTCGGAAATCTGAAGCTCACCCCCCACACACATTCTTACTGACCAAGCTACACCCCTGGGTTTCCCAAGATCCTTAACAGTCTTAAGAAAATGTAAATGTGTTTCCCTTTTTTATCCACTCCTTCTCCTCTTATGATCCAATGTACAAGAAAATATGAGCCTGTAGGTGTGCGAATTCCAATCACCAAGAGTGTAGTAGAGCCAACGTCCAACTGTCCTGCAATCACCGCTTCCCATGCGTGGCGCCTCCAGTTCCTCAAAATGTCCTTCTCGCGCCATGACCCGAGCATTCTGGAAGTGGGCTGAGCGACATTATGAATGCAGGGGCATACCTACAGGGAGATGGGGCTGCTACGTTAGTAACGACATGCAACTCCCAACAGTGTTTACAAATGGCATGCGGAGCTAAAATGTGCACGTGCATTCGACTCCATCGTTAGCAGGTCCTGCTGTTGTGCACCCGAGACAGTGACAAACCGCCAGCAGTCTGTGCAGTCATGTTGAACACATCTCACGTCCCAAACCCACTGGTGATAACGAGTACGAACTCAAATTGTGAGGCACAACCCACTGTTTGCATCCAACGTGACCTGCAAGCAATGAAGCATGGACCCGACAATGAAGAGCATTCTGTGATGTAAGAGAATGCATATTTCTAAACACAGCTGTGTTGACATTTATTTTAACTCAGACAAGAGTGGCATGCTTCACGTTTGCTTGATTGTGCCAGATATTATCCTGAAAAAAATAATGAATAAAGTGTAATTTTCTGGCACCGACATGGCATCTCCAGGTGCCGTGTCACATAGAAAACATAATCAGAGGAATTCCGTCTCATGCACTCGTATTACTTCAACTGTAATAGACAAAACTCTGTAGTGTGCATTAGAACATGCATTGGCTCCAAGCGACTAAAACACGCAAAATATAATTTCCAGCCTTAATGATAAGTGTTTTATCAGACTCAAAAGAATCAAATATTGAAACAGGTACAAGGGGATTTGAAGCAATTAACACTAGCCTATACTCGCGATTAAAGGTCTTTTCGAGGAACACTGGAATTTTGAGGTAACAGAGCAGCAAATTATGTATGACATGTATGGCTAACTAAAGGAAGGAAAGGGAAAATCATGCACCAATTAAAAGCAATGCATGCAGCACATTCTTTGGCATTATTAACTTGCAGTTATTACATTTTAATAAGATTGCACGCTAATTAAAAAAGAATCCCAACGCTCTGAAAAATGAAGCTTTCTTATGAAAGGAAACAACACACGCCCACAAGCGTGCGCACACACATACCCTCACTCACACAAACACCCAGCAGTTACTAATCAAATAATTTTCACCAATAATTATTGATGTTATCCCCCCAACCCGCGAAGGGACAGAACTGCAATTAAAAAATCCTAAAGGCATTCTGCAAATGGCATGCAGTGGTCTGCTTCCTCCGGTGGCCATGACACACTCACAACAAAATGGAAGGCATAACTTCCACTTTGCAAATGGACATCCCCCCATTTCAGGAGTGGGTGTCCATTCAGTAATTTGAGACCTCAATTTCAGCCACAAACTACTGATAGCTGGCATCGTGATTCGGAAGTGGGAGAGGTCACCACTTGTATATCAAAATCACTACGAGTTACACAGTTCACACTGCCCTTCGGAAAGACTATTGTGACTCACAATCTGCCCTACAGACATTGCAACTTCTGGATTTGCAGGAATAAAGCACCGCAGACTCCCTACGCTGGAAACCTCTCACTGTATTGGACCTTAAATGGTGTAAAAATATCATCTTCAGGGATGGAGGGTATTTTTTCACTTTGTATTTTTACCGACGAGCGGGTTTAAAGAAATAATTCCTCTCTGTCCAGGTAGGTGGTAAAGGGAGGTGGGGACTGTTTTGCTGCTAATGTGGTTATTTCTTCTCAAGGTCAATTGGGAAACTGGGGGAACATGTAAGTTCTACATAGATTGGGTCCATGCCAAGGATGGACGGAGTCATGACTGGCTCCTTCACATTCCAGCAGGTCTTAAGGAGACCCGCATGTCATCTACATAGTTGCTGTCAAAGATTAGGTTGTCTAATGTGTTGCTTTAAGTTTAAAGCTGGAAGCTGCCTCTTTAGACTATAAAATAAATGTCTAAATCACCATTGACTGCTGGTGGTGGGAGGGAGCGGGACCTGATGTGCACAGGGCTACCACCCTGCAAAGAGACCCTTCCAATCCACCAGCTGTTGGTGACTGTCCCATCCTTCTCATGGAGGGGATTCCCACACGTGGGAGTTCCGGTCAGTTTCATGTAATATGGCGGCACCTCCGGTCCAACAGTAGCCCAGCCTATTTTCAGACAGCAGGCACCGAGTATTACATAAAGAAGTAGATAGCTTTGCAGTCAGTGGTGTGGCTCAGTGCGGGGCTTTTGCAGGCCCGCCATTGTAAGGACACTGCAATGATGCATACTTCAGCAGCCCTCTGACTTCCCTTGATGAGCTTACTGCTTGCTGAGGATGCCGTTTGCCAAATGATTCTGCTGGGTCCTCCCAGGCCAGCTGCAGGGACTCTGAGGCTGGGCTGTAGGGTGGATCAGTGGGAACATTTAGCAAGCTGCATGAGTTGGAGCAGGCTGCAGCAATTTACTCTGTTCTTCTTTTAAAGTAGTGTTTAAATACACTAAAGTGTTACATTCCTTACAAACAGAATGTACTTAAAAATGCAACACTTGCAACACATATTTCTGCATCAAACCCATTCAGCACTCTTATGATTTTTGCATGTCTCAAGATTTAGATCTATATTAATGGAAGCAAGGCCTTTCACTGCACCCTTTCCCTCCCAACTCCTCTTGCACATGTTCCCACACTCTTAGCCCCCAAGAATTGTAAAGTCTGACTCGTTAGCACAGTTGCCTGCAAGACATACTGTTAACAATCGTTTACAGTATAAATATAGCGGACTTTGTCTCTGCTCACTAAAATATTCTCCTCTCACCTCTATGTCCTCCACCTTGTCTATGCTATATGTTGTATCATTCTTCCTCCCGGGCATGCTTTGTAATGATGAAGTGATCGTTTTCATTTTATTTTGTCTCTGAAGTGCATTTATTCTTTTGTTTTAGGCAGGACTCGAAATGCAAGTCAGACCTATTGGCTTGGTCAATGTTGGCATCACTCTGCAGTCCCTCACTGCGGCCACGCTGGCAGCCCCTCTGTTTCCATGCGACCTATATTTTGGAATTAAATAGCCAGCCTCAGAGGAAATACGCACTCCTCATTGGCGCTTGTCGTTTGAGTGGGGACTTTCTTTTTTAATATGTGCATGATGATATCTTTAAGGTGCTTTTTAAAAACCTGTCTGCTTTGTCATTAACTGCGCTTTCCAGGAACTGCTGGAAGATGTCCAAGGTAATTATTTCGCGTTCTTGGAAAGTTTAGCATTGAAAGATGGGCTTGAACTTGTTGACTGACTCCATGACGCAGTGTTAAAAAATCCCGCGGCACTAATTGCAAACTGCCTACTAGAAGGGACTCAGAAGGAATGCCAATCTAAGAGATAAACGTTTATCCCTCTCTAATGACTCTCCACCCCTAATTTGCCAGCTCAGCCTTGTTGATGAGAAGCAGCTCTCTGTGCCTGGGTGTTAGCAGCAGGACCTTGTGATGTTTGGAGTTGGTTAGCAATGTCATCTTGCAAATCAGCGGTGCCACTGGGCGTGTTCATTTAACTCCTCCAGGGCTTCCGCTTCAATGCACCTTCTTGACCGCCTTTATTCTCAGCTTGTTTGCCTCATTGCCAGCCTCATTCTAACATACCTTGTGATGTTTGTGAGCAATGCCTGGTAAGTTGCTCAGCAAAGGTAAGTGCTGCAAGACGCCCCTGCGGTATTCTGAATGCGGGTGTGCGTGTTTTAATATGCGGGTAGGTTGTCAATTAATGTTGGTGCTTCGTGGGCCAGGGTGTTTTATTATTGTTACTGCTGGAGTGAGTGATAGACGAGTGCGGTTGTGCTTGCCTGTTATCTGTCAGTTAAGGCCTTGATACGTGGGGTATTTGTTGTAGGGCATCTACGGTTCTAATACATTATCCTGGGATTTTGATACTACTTGATGTCTCCAGTTTGTGAGACATGACTTAATCTATGAGTTTGTAAGTTTTTGATCTTGCCAGGTGCATATAGATTTTGAAAAGGTACATTTTGTTTTATTTATGGATGGAGGCCAAACTGTAATGTCATAAATTCAGAAACCTTGCAGAGAAGCAGAGTTGTAATACCTAGTTATTTACCACATTTTCCCACTATAAAAAGATGAGTGAAAATGTATTTAAATAGATGCAGCATGTGCATCCCGTGGTTACCATTGGTGTGGTTTGGATAACACCGGGATCGGAAATACGATTTGTTTGATAATTATCACACTCTCACTGTGGTCCACAGATCAATTCTGACAGGTCAAACCTGCTGAAATGTATCCGGGGCGTACGAAAGGCCAGAAAAAAGGCAAAATATGTGCAATTCGATGTGTTAAACCATTTCCGCATGTTATAACCCGTGTTCTTTTTAAAAACTCGGATTAGGAGGTATTTGCCATACATGTTACATACTTCAACCTGGGGTTATGGTATAAATACCCCACTCTTTTCTGACAGACTTGTAATGAGGGACTTTTTCGATTTATGTGGGTTCCTCTTTCCCTTCTTTCCTGTGAGCTGAATGCCTACGAAAAGAATATTGGGCCAGATGAATGACTGTTTTTGCAGTCGCAAACGGAAAATCAGGTCGTATGCGACCGCTAAACAGGGTTGTAGCATATACAACCCCTATTTTGCGAGTTGGTAACCTATTACCAACTCACAAAAAGTTGCTATTAGGAAGGGGCATGCCAGGGGCATCGCAAGGGGATGTGCGATTGTTTTGGGACTGCAAATGCGATGGCAAAACAATTGTAGTTGCCACCAATTTCAAATATGTTGTAAGTCAATCACAAACGGGAAGGGGACCCCAGGGGCCCCCTCCTCTTTGTGTTTGGCAGCAAAAATATTTTTTGAGAGTAGGCAATGGCCCCACGAAACATTTCATTTTTTCTTTTAGACACGTCCTAAAAAACGGCCTGCATTTGAAAAAAAAGGTGCTTTATTTCAAAAGCATTACAACAAACAAATGATGGACGGAATGCTGACAATGCATACATTCTCCCCCAGTCAAGAGATCTGGGTTAAATCCATCGTTCTTTTGCCCACTACACCACCCCAGTTTAGACATAGCCATATGCAAATCAGTCTTGACCCTGTGCCTCATGGGAACAGTCCAGCCCGAACTGTCAAGCCATGTCTTCCCTGGACCGGAATCAAGCATCCTAGGACCGGTTTCTGGCTATCAGCCGTCATCAGCCAGGATAGCTTGACTCCAGTGGCGTAGTGAGCACGGGTCCCACGTCTGGGAATACCCATCCCACTTAGGGCGAAAAGCGTTACAACAGACAAATGATGGACGGAATCATTTGTTTGTTGTAACGCTTTTCGCCCTAAGTGGGATGGGTATTCCCAGACGTGGGACCCGTGCTCACTACGCCACTGGAGTCAAGCTATCCTGGCTGATGACGGCTGATAGCCAGAAACCGGTCCTAGGATGCTTGATTCCGGTCCAGGGAAGACATGGCTTGGCAGTTCGGGCTGGACTGTTCCCATGAGGCACAGGGTCAAGACTGATTTGCATATGGCCATGTCTAAACTGGGGTGGTATAGTGGGCAAAAGAACGATGGATTTAACCCAGATCTCTTGACTGGGGGAGAATGTATGCATTGTCAGCATTCCGTTCATCATTTGTTTGTTGTAACGCTTTTCGCCCTAAGTGGGATGGGTATTCCCAGACGTGGGACCCGTGCTCACTACGCCACTGGAGTCAAGCTATCCTGGCTGATGACGGCTGATAGCCAGAAACCGGTCCTAGGATGTTTGATTCCGGTCCAGGGAAGACATGGCTTGGCAGTTCGGGCTGGACTGTTCCCATGAGGCACAGGGTCAAGACTGATTTGCATATGGCCATGTCTAAACTGGGGTGGTATAGTGGGCAAAAGAACTATGGATTTAACCCAGATCTCTTGACTGGGGGAGAATGTATGCATTGTCAGCATTCCGTCCATCATTTGTTTGTTGTAACGCTTTTCGCCCTAAGTGGGATGGGTATTCCCAGACGTGGGACCCGTGCTCACTACGCCACTGGAGTCAAGCTATCCTGGCTGATGACGGCTGATAGCCAGAAACCGGTCCTAGGATGCTTGATTCCGGTCCAGGGAAGACATGGCTTGGCAGTTCGGGCTGGACTGTTCCCATGAGGCACAGGGTCAAGACTGATTTGCATATGGCCATGTCTAAACTGGGGTGGTATAGTGGGCAAAAGAACGATGGATTTAACCCAGATCTCTTGACTGGGGGAGAATGTATGCATTGTCAGCATTCCGTCCATCATTTGTTTGTTGTAACGCTTTTCGCCCTAAGTGGGATGGGTATTCCCAGACGTGAGACCCGTGCTCACTACGCCACTGGAGTCAAGCTATCCTGGCTGATGACGGCTGATAGCCAGAAACCGGTCCTAGGATGCTTGATTCCGGTCCAGGGAAGACATGGCTTGGCAGTTCGGGCTGGACTGTTCCCATGAGGCACAGGGTCAAGACTGATTTGCATATGGCCATGTCTAAACTGGGGTGGTATAGTGGGCAAAAGAACGATGGATTTAACCCAGATCTCTTGACTGGGGGAGAATGTATGCATTGTCAGCATTCCGTCCATCATTTGTTTGTTGTAACGCTTTTCGCCCTAAGTGGGATGGGTATTCCCAGACGTGGGACCCGTGCTCACTACGCCACTGGAGTCAAGCTATCCTGGCTGATGACGGCTGATAGCCAGAAACCGGTCCTAGGATGCTTGATTCCGGTCCAGGGAAGACATGGCTTGGCAGTTCGGGCTGGACTGTTCCCATGAGGCACAGGGTCAAGACTGATTTGCATATGGCCATGTCTAAACTGGGGTGGTATAGTGGGCAAAAGAACGATGGATTTAACCCAGATCTCTTGACTGGGGGAGAATGTATGCATTGTCAGCATTCCGTCCATCATTTGTTTGTTGTAACGCTTTTCGCCCTAAGTGGGATGGGTATTCCCAGACGTGGGACCCGTGCTCACTACGCCACTGGAGTCAAGCTATCCTGGCTGATGACGGCTGATAGCCAGAAACCGGTCCTAGGATGCTTGATTCCGGTCCAGGGAAGACATGGCTTGGCAGTTCGGGCTGGACTGTTCCCATGAGGCACAGGGTCAAGACTGATTTGCATATGGCCATGTCTAAACTGGGGTGGTGTAGTGGGCAAAAGAACGATGGATTTAACCCAGATCTCTTGACTGGGGGAGAATGTCTGCATTGTCAGCATTCCGTCCATCATTTGTTTGTTGTAACGCTTTTCGCCCTAAGTGGGATGGGTATTCCCAGACGTGGGACCCGTGCTCACTACGCCACTGGAGTCAAGCTATCCTGGCTGATGATGGCTGATAGCCAGAAACCGGTCCTAGGATGCTTGATTCCGGTCCAGGGAAGACATGGCTTGGCAGTTCGGGCTGGACTGTTCCCATGAGGCACAGGGTCAAGACTGATTTGCATATGGCCATGTCTAAACTGGGGTGGTGTAGTGGGCAAAAGAACGATGGATTTAACCCAGATCTCTTGACTGGGGGAGAATGTCTGCATTGTCAGCATTCCGTCCATCATTTGTTTGTTGTAAAGCTTTTCGCCCTAAGTGGGATGGGTATTCCCAGACGTGGGACCCGTGCTCACTACGCCACTGGAGTCAAGCTATCCTGGCTGATGACGGCTGATAGCCAGAAACAGGTCCTAGGATGCTTGATTCCGGTCCAGGGAAGACATGGCTTGGCAGTTCGGGCTGGACTGTTCCCATGAGGAACAGGGTCAAGACTGATTTACATATGGCCATGTCTAAACTGGGGTGGTGTAGTGGGCAAAAGAACGATGGATTTAACCCAGATCTCTTGACTGGGGGAGAATGTCTGCATTGTCAGCATTCCGTCCATCATTTGTTTGTTGTAACGCTTTTCGCCCTAAGTGGGATGGGTATTCCCAGACGTGGGACCCGTGCTCACTACGCCACTGGAGTCAAGCTATCCTGGCTGATGACGGCTGATAGCCAGAAACCGGTCCTAGGATGCTTGATTCCGGTCCAGGGAAGACATGGCTTGGCAGTTCGGGCTGGACTGTTCCCATGAGGCACAGGGTCAAGACTGATTTGCATATGGCCATGTCTAAACTGGGGTGGTGTAGTGGGCAAAAGAACGATGGATTTAACCCAGATCTCTTGACTGGGGGAGAATGTCTGCATTGTCAGCATTCCGTCCATCATTTGTTTGTTGTAACGCTTTTCGCCCTAAGTGGGATGGGTATTCCCAGACGTGGGACCCGTGCTCACTACGCCACTGGAGTCAAGCTATCCTGGCTGATGACGGCTGATAGCCAGAAACCCGTCCTAGGATGCTTGATTCCGGTCCAGGGAAGACATGGCTTGGCAGTTGGGGCTGGACTGTTCCCATGAGGCACAGGGTCAAGACTGGTTTGCATATGGCCATGTCTAAACTGGGGTGGTGTAGTGGGCAAAAGAACAATGGATTTAACCCAGATCTCTTGACTGGGGGAGAATGTATGCATTGTCAGCATTCCGTCCATCATTTGTTTGTTGTAACGCTTTTCGCCCTAAGTGGGATGGGTATTCCCAGACGTGGGACCCGTGCTCACTACGCCACTGGAGTCAAGCTATCCTGGCTGATGACGGCTGATAGCCAGAAACCGGTCCTAGGATGCTTGATTCCGGTTCAGGGAAGACATGGCTTGGCAGTTCGGGCTGGACTGTTCCCATGAGGCACAGGGTCAAGACTGATTTGCATATGGCCATGTCTAAACTGGGGTGGTGTAGTGGGCAAAAGAACGATGGATTTAACCCAGATCTCTTGACTGGGGGAGAATGTCTGCATTGTCAGCATTCCGTCCATCATTTGTTTGTTGTAAAGCTTTTCGCCCTAAGTGGGATGGGTATTCCCAGACGTGGGACCCGTGCTCACTACGCCACTGGAGTCAAGCTATCCTGGCTGATGACGGCTGATAGCCAGAAACAGGTCCTAGGATGCTTGATTCCGGTCCAGGGAAGACATGGCTTGGCAGTTCGGGCTGGACTGTTCCCATGAGGAACAGGGTCAAGACTGATTTACATATGGCCATGTCTAAACTGGGGTGGTGTAGTGGGCAAAAGAACGATGGATTTAACCCAGATCTCTTGACTGGGGGAGAATGTCTGCATTGTCAGCATTCCGTCCATCATTTGTTTGTTGTAACGCTTTTCGCCCTAAGTGGGATGGGTATTCCCAGACGTGGGACCCGTGCTCACTACGCCACTGGAGTCAAGCTATCCTGGCTGATGACGGCTGATAGCCAGAAACCGGTCCTAGGATGCTTGATTCCGGTCCAGGGAAGACATGGCTTGGCAGTTCGGGCTGGACTGTTCCCATGAGGCACAGGGTCAAGACTGATTTGCATATGGCCATGTCTAAACTGGGGTGGTGTAGTGGGCAAAAGAACGATGGATTTAACCCAGATCTCTTGACTGGGGGAGAATGTCTGCATTGTCAGCATTCCGTCCATCATTTGTTTGTTGTAACGCTTTTCGCCCTAAGTGGGATGGGTATTCCCAGACGTGGGACCCGTGCTCACTACGCCACTGGAGTCAAGCTATCCTGGCTGATGACGGCTGATAGCCAGAAACCCGTCCTAGGATGCTTGATTCCGGTCCAGGGAAGACATGGCTTGGCAGTTGGGGCTGGACTGTTCCCATGAGGCACAGGGTCAAGACTGGTTTGCATATGGCCATGTCTAAACTGGGGTGGTGTAGTGGGCAAAAGAACAATGGATTTAACCCAGATCTCTTGACTGGGGGAGAATGTATGCATTGTCAGCATTCCGTCCATCATTTGTTTGTTGTAACGCTTTTCGCCCTAAGTGGGATGGGTATTCCCAGACGTGGGACCCGTGCTCACTACGCCACTGGAGTCAAGCTATCCTGGCTGATGACGGCTGATAGCCAGAAACCGGTCCTAGGATGCTTGATTCCGGTCCAGGGAAGACATGGCTTGGCAGTTCGGGCTGGACTGTTCCCATGAGGCACAGGGTCAAGACTGATTTGCATATGGCCATGTCTAAACTGGGGTGGTGTAGTGGGCAAAAGAATGATGGATTTAACCCAGATCTCTTGACTGGGGGAGAATGTATGCATTGTCAGCATTCCGTCCATCATTTGTTTGTTGTAACGCTTTTCGCCCTAAGTGGGATGGGTATTCCCAGACGTGGGACCCGTGCTCACTACGCCACTGGAGTCAAGCTATCCTGGCTGATGACGGCTGATAGCCAGAAACCGGTCCTAGGATGCTTGATTCCGGTCCAGGGAAGACATGGCTTGGGAGTTCGGGCTGGACTGTTCCCATGAGGCACAGGGTCAAGACTGATTTGCATATGGCCATGTCTAAACTGGGGTGGTGTAGTGGGCAAAAGAACGATGGATTTAACCCAGATCTCTTGACTGGGGGAGAATGTCTGCATTGTCAGCATTCCGTCCATCATTTGTTTGTTGTAACGCTTTTCGCCCTAAGTGGGATGGGTATTCCCAGACGTGGGACCCGTGCTCACTACGCCACTGGGGTCAAGCTATCCTGGCTGATGACGGCTGATAGCCAGAAACCGGTCCTAGGATGCTTGATTCCAGTCCAGGGAAGACATGGCTTGGCAGTTCGGGCTGGACTGTTCCCATGAGGCACAGGGTCAAGACTGATTTGCATATGGCCATGTCTAAACTGGGGTGGTGTAGTGGGCAAAAGAACTATGGATTTAACCCAGATCTCTTGACTGGGGGAGAATGTCTGCATTGTCAGCATTCCGTCCATCATTTGTTTGTTGTAACGCTTTTCGCCCTAAGTGGGATGGGTATTCCCAGACGTGGGACCCGTGCTCACTACGCCACTGGAGTCAAGCTATCCTGGCTGATGACGGCTGATAGCCAGAAACCCGTCCTAGGATGCTTGATTCCGGTCCAGGGAAGGCATGGCTTGGCAGTTCGGGCTGGACTGTTCCCATGAGGCACAGGGTCAAGACTGATTTGCATATGGCCATGTCTAAACTGGGGTGGTGTAGTGGGCAAAAGAACGATGGATTTAACCCAGATCTCTTGACTGGGGGAGAATGTCTGCATTGTCAGCATTCCGTCCATCATTTGTTTGTTGTAACGCTTTTCGCCATAAGTGGGATGGGTATTCCCAGACGTGGGACCCGTGCTCACTACGCCACTGGAGTCAAGCTATCCTGGCTGATGACGGCTGATAGCCAAAAACCGGTCCTAGGATGCTTGATTCCGGTCCAGGGAAGACATGGCTTGGCAGTTCGGGCTGGACTGTTCCCATGAGGCACAGGGTCAAGACTGATTTGCATATGGCCATGTCTAAACTGGGGTGGTGTAGTGGGCAAAAGAACGATGGATTTAACCCAGATCTCTTGACTGGGGGAGAATGTCTGCATTGTCAGCATTCCGTCCATCATTTGTTTGTTGTAACGCTTTTCGCCCTAAGTGGGATGGGTATTCCCAGACGTGGGACCCGTGCTCACTACGCCACTGGAGTCAAGCTATCCTGGCTGATGACGGCTGATAGCCAGAAACCGGTCCTAGGATGCTTGATTCCGGTCCAGGGAAGACATGGCTTGGCAGTTCGGGCTGGACTGTTCCCATGAGGCACAGGGTTAAGACTGATTTGCATATGGCCATGTCTAAACTGGGGTGGTGTAGTGGGCAAAAGAACGATGGATTTAACCCAGATCTCTTGACTGGGGGAGAATGTCTGCATTGTCAGCATTCCGTCCATCATTTGTTTGTTGTAACGCTTTTCGCCCTAAGTGGGATGGGAATTCCCAGACGTGGGACCCGTGCTCACTACGCCACTGGAGTCAAGCTATCCTGGCTGATGACGGCTGATAGCCAGAAACCCGTCCTAGGATGCTTGATTCCGGTCCAGGGAAGACATGGCTTGGCAGTTCGGGCTGGACTGTTCCCATGAGGCACAGGGTCAAGACTGATTTGCATATGGCCATGTCTAAACTGGGGTGGTGTAGTGGGCAAAAGAACGATGGATTTAACCCAGATCTCTTGACTGGGGGAGAATGTATGCATTGTCAGCATTCCGTCCATCATTTGTTTGTTGTAACGCTTTTCGCCCTAAGTGGGATGGGTATTCCCAGACGTGGGACCCGTGCTCACTACGCCACTGGAGTCAAGCTATCCTGGCTGATGACGGCTGATAGCCAGAAACCGGTCCTAGGATGCTTGATTCCGGTCCAAGGAAGACATGGCTTGGCAGTTCGGGCTGGACTGTTCCCATGAGGCACAGGGTCAAGACTGATTTGCATATGGCCATGTCTAAACTGGGGTGGTGTAGTGGGCAAAAGAACGATGGATTTAACCCAGATCTCTTGACTGGGGGAGAATGTATGCATTGTCAGCATTCCGTCCATCATTTGTTTGTTGTAACGCTTTTCGCCCTAAGTGGGATGGGTATTCCCAGACGTGGGACCCGTGCTCACTACGCCACTGGAGTCAAGCTATCCTGGCTGATGACGGCTGATAGCCAGAAACCGGTCCTAGGATGCTTGATTCCGGTCCAGGGAAGACATGGCTTGGCAGTTCGGGCTGGACTGTTCCCATGAGGCACAGGGTCAAGACTGATTTGCATATGGCCATGTCTAAACTGGGGTGGTGTAGTGGGCAAAAGAACGATGGATTTAACCCAGATCTCTTGACTGGGGGAGAATGTCTGCATTGTCAGCATTCCGTCCATCATTTGTTTGTTGTAACGCTTTTCGCCCTAAGTGGGATGGGTATTCCCAGACGTGGGACCCGTGCTCACTACGCCACTGGAGTCAAGCTATCCTGGCTGATGACGGCTGATAGCCAGAAACCGGTCCTAGGATGCTTGATTCCGGTCCAGGGAAGACATGGCTTGGCAGTTCGGGCTGGACTGTTCCCATGAGGCACAGGGTCAAGACTGATTTGCATATGGCCATGTCTAAACTGGGGTGGTGTAGTGGGCAAAAGAACGATGGATTTAACCCAGATCTCTTGACTGGGGGAGAATGTCTGCATTGTCAGCATTCCGTCCATCATTTGTTTGTTGTAACGCTTTTCGCCCTAAGTGGGATGGGTATTCCCAGACGTGGGACCCGTGCTCACTACGCCACTGGAGTCAAGCTATCCTGGCTGATGACGGCTGATAGCCAGAAACCCGTCCTAGGATGCTTGATTCCGGTCCAGGGAAGACATTGCTTGGCAGTTCGGGCTGGACTGTTCCCATGAGGCACAGGGTCAAGACTGATTTGCATATGGCCATGTCTAAACTGGGGTGGTGTAGTGGGCAAAAGAACGATGGATTTAACCCAGATCTCTTGACTGGGGGAGAATGTATGCATTGTCAGCATTCCGTCCATCATTTGTTTGTTGTAACGCTTTTCGCCCTAAGTGGGATGGGTATTCCCAGACGTGGGACCCGTGCTCACTACGCCACTGGAGTCAAGCTATCCTGGCTGATGACGGCTGATAGCCAGAAACCGGTCCTAGGATGCTTGATTCCGGTCCAGGGAAGACATGGCTTGGCAGTTCGGGCTGGACTGTTCCCATGAGGCACAGGGTCAAGACTGATTTGCATATGGCCATGTCTAAACTGGGGTGGTGTAGTGGGCAAAAGAACGATGGATTTAACCCAGATCTCTTGACTGGGGGAGAATGTATGCATTGTCAGCATTCCGTCCATCATTTGTTTGTTGTAACGCTTTTCGCCCTAAGTGGGATGGGTATTCCCAGACGTGGGACCCGTGCTCACTACGCCACTGGAGTCAAGCTATCCTGGCTGATGACGGCTGATAGCCAGAAACCGGTCCTAGGATGCTTGATTCCGGTCCAGGGAAGACATGGCTTGGCAGTTCGGGCTGGACTGTTCCCATGAGGCACAGGGTCAAGACTGATTTGCATATGGCCATGTCTAAACTGGGGTGGTGTAGTGGGCAAAAGAACGATGGATTTAACCCAGATCTCTTGACTGGGGGAGAATGTATGCATTGTCAGCATTCCGTCCATCATTTGTTTGTTGTAACGCTTTTCGCCCTAAGTGGGATGGGTATTCCCAGACGTGGGACCCGTGCTCACTACGCCACTGGAGTCAAGCTATCCTGGCTGATGATGGCTGATAGCCAGAAACCGGTCCTAGGATGCTTGATTCCGGTCCAGGGAAGACATGGCTTGGGAGTTCGGGCTGGACTGTTCCCATGAGGCACAGGGTCAAGACTGATTTGCATATGGCCATGTCTAAACTGGGGTGGTGTAGTGGGCAAAAGAACGATGGATTTAACCCAGATCTCTTGACTGGGGGAGAATGTCTGCATTGTCAGCATTCCGTCCATCATTTGTTTGTTGTAACGCTTTTCGCCCTAAGTGGGATGGGTATTCCCAGACGTGGGACCCGTGCTCACTACGCCACTGGAGTCAAGCTATCCTGGCTGATGACGGCTGATAGCCAGAAACCGGTCCTAGGATGCTTGATTCCGGTCCAGGGAAGACATGGCTTGGCAGTTCGGGCTGGACTGTTCCCATGAGGCACAGGGTCAAGACTGATTTGCATATGGCCATGTCTAAACTAGGGTGGTGTAGTGGGCAAAAGAACGATGGATTTAACCCAGATCTCTTGACTGGGGGAGAATGTCTGCATTGTCAGCATTCCGTCCATCATTTGTTTGTTGTAACGCTTTTCGCACTAAGTGGGATGGGTATTCCCAGACGTGGGACCCGTGCTCACTACGCCACTGGAGTCAAGCTATCCTGGCTGATGACGGCTGATAGCCAGAAACCCGTCCTAGGATGCTTGATTCCGGTCCAGGGAAGGCATGGCTTGGCAGTTCGGGCTGGACTGTTCCCATGAGGCACAGGGTCAAGACTGATTTGCATATGGCCATGTCTAAACTGGGGTGGTGTAGTGGGCAAAAGAACGATGGATTTAACCCAGATCTCTTGACTGGGGGAGAATGTCTGCATTGTCAGCATTCCGTCCATCATTTGTTTGTTGTAACGCTTTTCGCCCTAAGTGGGATGGGTACTCCCAGACGTGGGACCCGTGCTCACTACGCCACTGGAGTCAAGCTATCCTGGCTGATGACGGCTGATAGCCAGAAACCGGTCCTAGGATGCTTGATTCCGGTCCAGGGAAGACATGGCTTGGCAGTTCGGGCTGGACTGTTCCCATGAGGCACAGGGTCAAGACTGATTTGCATATGGCCATGTCTAAACTGGGGTGGTGTAGTGGGCAAAAGAACGATGGATTTAACCCAGATCTCTTGACTGGGGGAGAATGTCTGCATTGTCAGCATTCCGTCCATCATTTGTTTGTTATAACGCTTTTCGCCCGAAGTGGGATGGGTATTCCCAGACGTGGGACCCATGCTCACTACGCCACTGGAGTCAAGCTATCCTGGCTGATGACGGCTGATAGCCAGAAACCGGTCCTAGGATGCTTGATTCCGGTCCAGGGAAGACATGGCTTGGCAGTTCGGGCTGGACTGTTCCCATGAGGCACAGGGTCAAGACTGATTTGCATATGGCCATGTCTAAACTGGGGTGGTGTAGTGGGCAAAAGAACGATGGATTTAACCCAGATCTCTTGACTGGGGGAGAATGTCTGCATTGTCAGCATTCCGTCCATCATTTGTTTGTTGTAACGCTTTTCGCCCTAAGTGGGATGGGTATTCCCAGACGTGGGACCCGTGCTCACTACGCCACTGGAGTCAAGCTATCCTGGCTGATGACGGCTGATAGCCAGAAACCCGTCCTAGGATGCTTGATTCCGGTCCAGGGAAGACATGGCTTGGCAGTTCGGGCTGGACTGTTCCCATGAGGCACAGGGTCAAGACTGATTTGCATATGGCCATGTCTAAACTGGGGTGGTGTAGTGGGCAAAAGAACGATGGATTTAACCCAGATCTCTTGACTGGGGGAGAATGTATGCATTGTCAGCATTCCGTCCATCATTTGTTTGTTGTAACGCTTTTCGCCCTAAGTGGGATGGGTATTCCCAGACGTGGGACCCGTGCTCACTACGCCACTGGAGTCAAGCTATCCTGGCTGATGACGGCTGATAGCCAGAAACCGGTCCTAGGATGCTTGATTCCGGTCCAGGGAAGACATGGCTTGGCAGTTCGGGCTGGACTGTTCCCATGAGGCACAGGGTCAAGACTGATTTGCATATGGCCATGTCTAAACTGGGGTGGTGTAGTGGGCAAAAGAACGATGGATTTAACCCAGATCTCTTGACTGGGGGAGAATGTATGCATTGTCAGCATTCCGTCCATCATTTGTTTGTTGTAACGCTTTTCGCCCTAAGTGGGATGGGTATTCCCAGACGTGGGACCCGTGCTCACTACGCCACTGGAGTCAAGCTATCCTGGCTGATGACGGCTGATAGCCAGAAACCGGTCCTAGGATGCTTGATTCCGGTCCAGGGAAGACATGGCTTGGCAGTTCGGGCTGGACTGTTCCCATGAGGCACAGGGTCAAGACTGATTTGCATATGGCCATGTCTAAACTGGGGTGGTGTAGTGGGCAAAAGAACGATGGATTTAACCCAGATCTCTTGACTGGGGGAGAATGTCTGCATTGTCAGCATTCCGTCCATCATTTGTTTGTTGTAACGCTTTTCGCCCTAAGTGGGATGGGTATTCCCAGACGTGGGACCCGTGCTCACTACGCCACTGGAGTCAAGCTATCCTGGCTGATGACGGCTGATAGCCAGAAACCGGTCCTAGGATGCTTGATTCCGGTCCAGGGAAGACATGGCTTGGCAGTTCGGGCTGGACTGTTCCCATGAGGCACAGGGTCAAGACTGATTTGCATATGGCCATGTCTAAACTGGGGTGGTGTAGTGGGCAAAAGAACGATGGATTTAACCCAGATCTCTTGACTGGGGGAGAATGTCTGCATTGTCAGCATTCCGTCCATCATTTGTTTGTTGTAACGCTTTTCGCCCTAAGTGGGATGGGTATTCCCAGACGTGGGACCCGTGCTCACTACGCCACTGGAGTCAAGCTATCCTGGCTGATGACGGCTGATAGCCAGAAACCCGTCCTAGGATGCTTGATTCCGGTCCAGGGAAGACATTGCTTGGCAGTTCGGGCTGGACTGTTCCCATGAGGCACAGGGTCAAGACTGATTTGCATATGGCCATGTCTAAACTGGGGTGGTGTAGTGGGCAAAAGAACGATGGATTTAACCCAGATCTCTTGACTGGGGGAGAATGTATGCATTGTCAGCATTCCGTCCATCATTTGTTTGTTGTAACGCTTTTCGCCCTAAGTGGGATGGGTATTCCCAGACGTGGGACCCGTGCTCACTACGCCACTGGAGTCAAGCTATCCTGGCTGATGACGGCTGATAGCCAGAAACCGGTCCTAGGATGCTTGATTCCGGTCCAGGGAAGACATGGCTTGGCAGTTCGGGCTGGACTGTTCCCATGAGGCACAGGGTCAAGACTGATTTGCATATGGCCATGTCTAAACTGGGGTGGTGTAGTGGGCAAAAGAACGATGGATTTAACCCAGATCTCTTGACTGGGGGAGAATGTATGCATTGTCAGCATTCCGTCCATCATTTGTTTGTTGTAACGCTTTTCGCCCTAAGTGGGATGGGTATTCCCAGACGTGGGACCCGTGCTCACTACGCCACTGGAGTCAAGCTATCCTGGCTGATGACGGCTGATAGCCAGAAACCGGTCCTAGGATGCTTGATTCCGGTCCAGGGAAGACATGGCTTGGCAGTTCGGGCTGGACTGTTCCCATGAGGCACAGGGTCAAGACTGATTTGCATATGGCCATGTCTAAACTGGGGTGGTGTAGTGGGCAAAAGAACGATGGATTTAACCCAGATCTCTTGACTGGGGGAGAATGTATGCATTGTCAGCATTCCGTCCATCATTTGTTTGTTGTAACGCTTTTCGCCCTAAGTGGGATGGGTATTCCCAGACGTGGGACCCGTGCTCACTACGCCACTGGAGTCAAGCTATCCTGGCTGATGATGGCTGATAGCCAGAAACCGGTCCTAGGATGCTTGATTCCGGTCCAGGGAAGACATGGCTTGGGAGTTCGGGCTGGACTGTTCCCATGAGGCACAGGGTCAAGACTGATTTGCATATGGCCATGTCTAAACTGGGGTGGTGTAGTGGGCAAAAGAACGATGGATTTAACCCAGATCTCTTGACTGGGGGAGAATGTCTGCATTGTCAGCATTCCGTCCATCATTTGTTTGTTGTAACGCTTTTCGCCCTAAGTGGGATGGGTATTCCCAGACGTGGGACCCGTGCTCACTACGCCACTGGAGTCAAGCTATCCTGGCTGATGACGGCTGATAGCCAGAAACCGGTCCTAGGATGCTTGATTCCGGTCCAGGGAAGACATGGCTTGGCAGTTCGGGCTGGACTGTTCCCATGAGGCACAGGGTCAAGACTGATTTGCATATGGCCATGTCTAAACTAGGGTGGTGTAGTGGGCAAAAGAACGATGGATTTAACCCAGATCTCTTGACTGGGGGAGAATGTCTGCATTGTCAGCATTCCGTCCATCATTTGTTTGTTGTAACGCTTTTCGCACTAAGTGGGATGGGTATTCCCAGACGTGGGACCCGTGCTCACTACGCCACTGGAGTCAAGCTATCCTGGCTGATGACGGCTGATAGCCAGAAACCCGTCCTAGGATGCTTGATTCCGGTCCAGGGAAGGCATGGCTTGGCAGTTCGGGCTGGACTGTTCCCATGAGGCACAGGGTCAAGACTGATTTGCATATGGCCATGTCTAAACTGGGGTGGTGTAGTGGGCAAAAGAACGATGGATTTAACCCAGATCTCTTGACTGGGGGAGAATGTCTGCATTGTCAGCATTCCGTCCATCATTTGTTTGTGGTAACGCTTTTCGCCCTAAGTGGGATGGGTACTCCCAGACGTGGGACCCGTGCTCACTACGCCACTGGAGTCAAGCTATCCTGGCTGATGACGGCTGATAGCCAGAAACCGGTCCTAGGATGCTTGATTCCGGTCCAGGGAAGACATGGCTTGGCAGTTCGGGCTGGACTGTTCCCATGAGGCACAGGGTCAAGACTGATTTGCATATGGCCATGTCTAAACTGGGGTGGTGTAGTGGGCAAAAGAACGATGGATTTAACCCAGATCTCTTGACTGGGGGAGAATGTCTGCATTGTCAGCATTCCGTCCATCATTTGTTTGTTGTAACGCTTTTCGCCCTAAGTTGGATGGGTATTCCCAGACGTGGGACCCATGCTCACTACGCCACTGGAGTCAAGCTATCCTGGCTGATGACGGCTGATAGCCAGAAACCGGTCCTAGGATGCTTGATTCCGGTCCAGGGAAGACATGGCTTGGCAGTTCGGGCTGGACTGTTCCCATGAGGCACAGGGTCAAGACTGATTTGCATATGGCCATGTCTAAACTGGGGTGGTGTAGTGGGCAAAAGAACGATGGATTTAACCCAGATCTCTTGACTGGGGGAGAATGTCTGCATTGTCAGCATTCCGTCCATCATTTGTTTGTTATAACGCTTTTCGCCCGAAGTGGGATGGGTATTCCCAGACGTGGGACCCGTGCTCACTACGCCACTGGAGTCAAGCTATCCTGGCTGATGACGGCTGATAGCCAGAAACCGGTCCTAGGATGCTTGATTCCGGTCCAGGGAAGACATGGCTTGGCAGTTCGGGCTGGACTGTTCCCATGAGGCACAGGGTCAAGACTGATTTGCATATGGCCATGTCTAAACTGGGGTGGTGTAGTGGGCAAAAGAACGATGGATTTAACCCAGATCTCTTGACTGGGGGAGAATGTCTGCATTGTCAGCATTCCGTCCATCATTTGTTTGTTGTAACGCTTTTCGCCCTAAGTGGGATGGGTATTCCCAGACGTGGGACCCGTGCTCACTACGCCACTGGAGTCAAGCTATCCTGGCTGATGACGGCTGATAGCCAGAAACCCGTCCTAGGATGCTTGATTCCGGTCCAGGGAAGACATGGCTTGGCAGTTCGGGCTGGACTGTTCCCATGAGGCACAGGGTCAAGACTGATTTGCATATGGCCATGTCTAAACTGGGGTGGTGTAGTGGGCAAAAGAACGATGGATTTAACCCAGATCTCTTGACTGGGGGAGAATGTATGCATTGTCAGCATTCCGTCCATCATTTGTTTGTTGTAACGCTTTTCGCCCTAAGTGGGATGGGTATTCCCAGACGTGGGACCCGTGCTCACTACGCCACTGGAGTCAAGCTATCCTGGCTGATGACGGCTGATAGCCAGAAACCGGTCCTAGGATGCTTGATTCCGGTCCAGGGAGGACATGGCTTGGCAGTTCGGGCTGGACTGTTCCCATGAGGCACAGGGTCAAGACTGATTTGCATATGGCCATGTCTAAACTGGGGTGGTGTAGTGGGCAAAAGAACGATGGATTTAACCCAGATCTCTTGACTGGGGGAGAATGTATGCATTGTCAGCATTCCGTCCATCATTTGTTTGTTGTAACGCTTTTCGCCCTAAGTGGGATGGGTATTCCCAGACGTGGGACCCGTGCTCACTACGCCACTGGAGTCAAGCTATCCTGGCTGATGACGGCTGATAGCCAGAAACCGGTCCTAGGATGCTTGATTCCGGTCCAGGGAAGACATGGCTTGGCAGTTCGGGCTGGACTGTTCCCATGAGGCACAGGGTCAAGACTGATTTGCATATGGCCATGTCTAAACTGGGGTGGTGTAGTGGGCAAAAGAATGATGGATTTAACCCAGATCTCTTGACTGGGGGAGAATGTCTGCATTGTCAGCATTCCGTCCATTATTTGTTTGTTGTAACGCTTTTCGCCCTAAGTGGGATGGGTATTCCCAGACGTGGGACCCGTGCTCACTACGCCACTGGAGTCAAGCTATCCTGGCTGATGACGGCTGATAGCCAGAAACCGGTCCTAGGATGCTTGATTCCGGTCCAGGGAAGACATGGCTTGGCAGTTCGGGCTGGACTGTTCCCATGAGGCACAGGGTCAAGACTGATTTGCATATGGCCATGTCTAAACTGGGGTGGTGTAGTGGGCAAAAGAACGATGGATTTAACCCAGATCTCTTGACTGGGGGAGAATGTCTGCATTGTCAGCATTCCGTCCATCATTTGTTTGTTGTAACGCTTTTCGCCCTAAGTGGGATGGGTATTCCCAGACGTGGGACCCGCGCTCACTACGCCACTGGAGTCAAGCTATCCTGGCTGATGACGGCTGATAGCCAGAAACCGGTCCTAGGATGCTTGATTCCGGTCCAGGGAAGACATGGCTTGGCAGTTCGGGCTGGACTGTTCCCATGAGGCACAGGGTCAAGACTGATTTGCATATGGCCATGTCTAAACTGGGGTGGTGTAGTGGGCAAAAGAACGATGGATTTAACCCAGATCTCTTGACTGGGGGAGAATGTCTGCATTGTCAGCATTCCGTCCATCATTTGTTTGTTGTAACGCTTTTCGCCCTAAGTGGGATGGGTATTCCCAGACGTGGGACCCGTGCTCACTACGCCACTGGAGTCAAGCTATCCTGGCTGATGACGGCTGATAGCCAGAAACCCGTGCTAGGATGCTTGATTCCGGTCCAGGGAAGACATGGCTTGGCAGTTCGGGCTGGACTGTTCCCATGAGGCACAGGGTCAAGACTGATTTGCATATGGCCATGTCTAAACTGGGGTGGTGTAGTGGGCAAAAGAACGATGGATTTAACCCAGATCTCTTGACTGGGGGAGAATGTATGCATTGTCAGCATTCCGTCCATCATTTGTTTGTTGTAACGCTTTTCGCCCTAAGTGGGATGGGTATTCACAGACGTGGGACCCGTGATCACTACGCCACTGGAGTCAAGCTATCCTGGCTGATGACGGCTGATAGCCAGAAACCGGTCCTAGGATGCTTGATTCCGGTCAATGGAAGACATGGCTTGGCAGTTCGGGCTGGACTGTTCCCATGAGGCACAGGGTCAAGACTGATTTGCATATGGCCATGTCTAAACTGGGGTGGTGTAGTGGGCAAAAGAACGATGGATTTAACCCAGATCTCTTGACTGGGGGAGAATGTATGCATTGTCAGCATTCCGTCCATCATTTGTTTGTTGTAACGCTTTTCGCCCTAAGTGGGATGGGTATTCCCAGACGTGGGACCCGTGCTCACTACGCCACTGGAGTCAAGCTATCCTGGCTGATGACGGCTGATAGCCAGAAACCGGTCCTAGGATGCTTGATTCCGGTCCAGGGAAGACATGGCTTGGCAGTTCGGGCTGGACTGTTCCCATGAGGCACAGGGTCAAGACTGATTTGCATATGGCCATGTCTAAACTGGGGTGGTGTAGTGGGCAAAAGAACGATGGATTTAACCCAGATCTCTTGACTGGGGGAGAATGTCTGCATTGTCAGCATTCCGTCCATCATTTGTTTGTTGTAACGCTTTTCGCCCTAAGTGGGATGGGTATTCCCAGACGTGGGACCCGTGCTCACTACGCCACTGGAGTCAAGCTATCCTGGCTGATGACGGCTGATAGCTAGAAACCGGTCCTAGGATGCTTGATTCCGGTCCAGGGAAGACATGGCTTGGCAGTTCGGGCTGGACTGTTCCCATGAGGCACAGGGTCAAGACTGATTTGCATATGGCCATGTCTAAACTGGGGTGGTGTAGTGGGCAAAAGAACGATGGATTTAACCCAGATCTCTTGACTGGGGGAGAATGTCTGCATTGTCAGCATTCCGTCCATCATTTGTTTGTTGTAACGCTTTTCGCCCTAAGTGGGATGGGTATTCCCAGACGTGGGACCCGTGCTCACTACGCCACTGGAGTCAAGCTATCCTGGCTGATGACAGCTGATAGCCAGAAACCCGTCCTAGGATGCTTGATTCCGGTCCAGGGAAGACATGGCTTGGCAGTTCGGGCTGGACTGTTCCCATGAGGCACAGGGTCAAGACTGATTTGCATATGGCCATGTCTAAACTGGGGTGGTGTAGTGGGCAAAAGAACGATGGATTTAACCCAGATCTCTTGACTGGGGGAGAATGTCTGCATTGTCAGCATTCCGTCCATCATTTGTTTGTTGTAACGCTTTTCGCCCTAAGTGGGATGGGTATTCCCAGACGTGGGACCCGTGCTCACTACGCCACTGGAGTCAAGCTATCCTGGCTGATGACGGCTGATAGCCAGAAACCCGTCCTAGGATGCTTGATTCCGGTCCAGGGAAGACATTGCTTGGCAGTTCGGGCTGGACTGTTCCCATGAGGCACAGGGTCAAGACTGATTTGCATATGGCCATGTCTAAACTGGGGTGGTGTAGTGGGCAAAAGAACGATGGATTTAACCCAGATCTCTTGACTGGGGGAGAATGTATGCATTGTCAGCATTCCGTCCATCATTTGTTTGTTGTAACGCTTTTCGCCCTAAGTGGGATGGGTATTCCCAGACGTGGGACCCGTGCTCACTACGCCACTGGAGTCAAGCTATCCTGGCTGATGACGGCTGATAGCCAGAAACCGGTCCTAGGATGCTTGATTCCGGTCCAGGGAAGACATGGCTTGGCAGTTCGGGGTGGACTGTTCCCATGAGGCACAGGGTCAAGACTGATTTGCATATGGCCATGTCTAAACTGGGGTGGTGTAGTAGGCAAAAGAACGATGGATTTAACCCAGATCTCTTGACTGGGGGAGAATGTATGCATTGTCAGCATTCCGTCCATCATTTGTTTGTTGTAACGCTTTTCGCCCTAAGTGGGATGGGTATTCCCAGACGTGGGACCCGTGCTCACTACGCCACTGGAGTCAAGCTATCCTGGCTGATGACGGCTGATAGCCAGAAACCGGTCCTAGGATGCTTGATTCCGGTCCAGGGAAGACATGGCTTGGCAGTTCGGGCTGGACTGTTCCCATGAGGCACAGGGTCAAGACTGATTTGCATATGGCCATGTCTAAACTGGGGTGGTGTAGTGGGCAAAAGAACGATGGATTTAACCCAGATCTCTTGACTGGGGGAGAATGTATGCATTGTCAGCATTCCGTCCATCATTTGTTTGTTGTAACGCTTTTCGCCCTAAGTGGGATGGGTATTCCCAGACGTGGGACCCGTGCTCACTACGCCACTGGAGTCAAGCTATCCTGGCTGATGACGGCTGATAGCCAGAAACCGGTCCTAGGATGCTTGATTCCGGTCCAGGGAAGACATGGCTTGGGAGTTCGGGCTGGACTGTTCCCATGAGGCACAGGGTCAAGACTGATTTGCATATGGCCATGTCTAAACTGGGGTGGTGTAGTGGGCAAAAGAACGATGGATTTAACCCAGATCTCTTGACTGGGGGAGAATGTCTGCATTGTCAGCATTCCGTCCATCATTTGTTTGTTGTAACGCTTTTCGCCCTAAGTGGGATGGGTATTCCCAGACGTGGGACCCGTGCTCACTACGCCACTGGAGTCAAGCTATCCTGGCTGATGACGGCTGATAGCCAGAAACCGGTCCTAGGATGCTTGATTCCGGTCCAGGGAAGACATGGCTTGGCAGTTCGGGCTGGACTGTTCCCATGAGGCACAGGGTCAAGACTGATTTGCATATGGCCATGTCTAAACTAGGGTGGTGTAGTGGGCAAAAGAACGATGGATTTAACCCAGATCTCTTGACTGGGGGAGAATGTCTGCATTGTCAGCATTCCGTCCATCATTTGTTTGTTGTAACGCTTTTCGCACTAAGTGGGATGGGTATTCCCAGACGTGGGACCCGTGCTCACTACGCCACTGGAGTCAAGCTATCCTGGCTGATGACGGCTGATAGCCAGAAACCCGTCCTAGGATGCTTGATTCCGGTCCAGGGAAGGCATGGCTTGGCAGTTCGGGCTGGACTGTTCCCATGAGGCACAGGGTCAAGACTGATTTGCATATGGCCATGTCTAAACTGGGGTGGTGTAGTGGGCAAAAGAACGATGGATTTAACCCAGATCTCTTGACTGGGGGAGAATGTCTGCATTGTCAGCATTCCGTCCATCATTTGTTTGTTGTAACGCTTTTCGCCCTAAGTGGGATGGGTATTCCCAGACGTGGGACCCGTGCTCACTACGCCACTGGAGTCAAGCTATCCTGGCTGATGACGGCTGATAGCCAGAAACCGGTCCTAGGATGCTTGATTCCGGTCCAGGGAAGACATGGCTTGGCAGTTCGGGCTGGACTGTTCCCATGAGGCACAGGGTCAAGACTGATTTGCATATGGCCATGTCTAAACTGGGGTGGTGTAGTGGGCAAAAGAACGATGGATTTAACCCATATCTCTTGACTGGGGGAGAATGTCTGCATTGTCAGCATTCCGTCCATCATTTGTTTGTTATAACGCTTTTCGCCCGAAGTGGGATGGGTATTCCCAGACGTGGGACCCGTGCTCACTACGCCACTGGAGTCAAGCTATCCTGGCTGATGACGGCTGATAGCCAGAAACCGGTCCTAGGATGCTTGATTCCGGTCCAGGGAAGACATGGCTTGGCAGTTCGGGCTGGACTGTTCCCATGAGGCACAGGGTCAAGACTGATTTGCATATAGCCATGTCTAAACTGGGGTGGTGTAGTGGGCAAAAGAACGATGGATTTAACCCAGATCTCTTGACTGGGGGAGAATGTCTGCATTGTCAGCATTCCGTCCATCATTTGTTTGTTGTAACGCTTTTCGCCCTAAGTGGGATGGGTATTCCCAGACGTGGGACCCGTGCTCACTACGCCACTGGAGTCAAGCTATCCTGGCTGATGACGGCTGATAGCCAGAAACCCGTCCTAGGATGCTTGATTCCGGTCCAGGGAAGACATGGCTTGGCAGTTCGGGCTGGACTGTTCCCATGAGGCACAGGGTCAAGACTGATTTGCATATGGCCATGTCTAAACTGGGGTGGTGTAGTGGGCAAAAGAACGATGGATTTAACCCAGATCTCTTGACTGGGGGAGAATGTATGCATTGTCAGCATTCCGTCCATCATTTGTTTGTTGTAACGCTTTTCGCCCTAAGTGGGATGGGTATTCCCAGACGTGGGACCCGTGCTCACTACGCCACTGGAGTCAAGCTATCCTGGCTGATGACGGCTGATAGCCAGAAACCGGTCCTAGGATGCTTGATTCCGGTCCAGGGAGGACATGGCTTGGCAGTTCGGGCTGGACTGTTCCCATGAGGCACAGGGTCAAGACTGATTTGCATATGGCCATGTCTAAACTGGGGTGGTGTAGTGGGCAAAAGAACGATGGATTTAACCCAGATCTCTTGACTGGGGGAGAATGTATGCATTGTCAGCATTCCGTCCATCATTTGTTTGTTGTAACGCTTTTCGCCCTAAGTGGGATGGGTATTCCCAGACGTGGGACCCGTGCTCACTACGCCACTGGAGTCAAGCTATCCTGGCTGATGACGGCTGATAGCCAGAAACCGGTCCTAGGATGCTTGATTCCGGTCCAGGGAAGACATGGCTTGGCAGTTCGGGCTGGACTGTTCCCATGAGGCACAGGGTCAAGACTGATTTGCATATGGCCATGTCTAAACTGGGGTGGTGTAGTGGGCAAAAGAACGATGGATTTAACCCAGATCTCTTGACTGGGGGAGAATGTCTGCATTGTCAGCATTCCGTCCATTATTTGTTTGTTGTAACGCTTTTCGCCCTAAGTGGGATGGGTATTCCCAGACGTGGGACCCGTGCTCACTACGCCACTGGAGTCAAGCTATCCTGGCTGATGACGGCTGATAGCCAGAAACCGGTCCTAGGATGCTTGATTCCGGTCCAGGGAAGACATGGCTTGGCAGTTCGGGCTGGACTGTTCCCATGAGGCACAGGGTCAAGACTGATTTGCATATGGCCATGTCTAAACTGGGGTGGTGTAGTGGGCAAAAGAACGATGGATTTAACCCAGATCTCTTGACTGGGGGAGAATGTCTGCATTGTCAGCATTCCGTCCATCATTTGTTTGTTGTAACGCTTTTCGCCCTAAGTGGGATGGGTATTCCCAGACGTGGGACCCGTGCTCACTACGCCACTGGAGTCAAGCTATCCTGGCTGATGACGGCTGATAGCCAGAAACCGGTCCTAGGATGCTTGATTCCGGTCCAGGGAAGACATGGCTTGGCAGTTCGGGCTGGACTGTTCCCATGAGGCACAGGGTCAAGACTGATTTGCATATGGCCATGTCTAAACTGGGGTGGTGTAGTGGGCAAAAGAACGATGGATTTAACCCAGATCTCTTGACTGGGGGAGAATGTCTGCATTGTCAGCATTCCGTCCATCATTTGTTTGTTGTAACGCTTTTCGCCCTAAGTGGGATGGGTATTCCCAGACGTGGGACCCGTGCTCACTACGCCACTGGAGTCAAGCTATCCTGGCTGATGACGGCTGATAGCCAGAAACCCGTGCTAGGATGCTTGATTCCGGTCCAGGGAAGACATGGCTTGGCAGTTCGGGCTGGACTGTTCCCATGAGGCACAGGGTCAAGACTGATTTGCATATGGCCATGTCTAAACTGGGGTGGTGTAGTGGGCAAAAGAACGATGGATTTAACCCAGATCTCTTGACTGGGGGAGAATGTATGCATTGTCAGCATTCCGTCCATCATTTGTTTGTTGTAACGCTTTTCGCCCTAAGTGGGATGGGTATTCACAGACGTGGGACCCGTGATCACTACGCCACTGGAGTCAAGCTATCCTGGCTGATGACGGCTGATAGCCAGAAACCGGTCCTAGGATGCTTGATTCCGGTCCAGGGAAGACATGGCTTGGCAGTTCGGGCTGGACTGTTCCCATGAGGCACAGGGTCAAGACTGATTTGCATATGGCCATGTCTAAACTGGGGTGGTGTAGTGGGCAAAAGAACGATGGATTTAACCCAGATCTCTTGACTGGGGGAGAATGTATGCATTGTCAGCATTCCGTCCATCATTTGTTTGTTGTAACGCTTTTCGCCCTAAGTGGGATGGGTATTCCCAGACGTGGGACCCGTGCTCACTACGCCACTGGAGTCAAGCTATCCTGGCTGATGACGGCTGATAGCCAGAAACCAGTCCTAGGATGCTTGATTCCGGTCCAGGGAAGACATGGCTTGGCAGTTCGGGCTGGACTGTTCCCATGAGGCACAGGGTCAAGACTGATTTGCATATGGCCATGTCTAAACTGGGGTGGTGTAGTGGGCAAAAGAACGATGGATTTAACCCAGATCTCTTGACTGGGGGAGAATGTCTGCATTGTCAGCATTCCGTCCATCATTTGTTTGTTGTAACGCTTTTCGCCCTAAGTGGGATGGGTATTCCCAGACGTGGGACCCGTGCTCACTACGCCACTGGAGTCAAGCTATCCTGGCTGATGACGGCTGATAGCCAGAAACCGGTCCTAGGATGCTTGATTCCGGTCCAGGGAAGACATGGCTTGGCAGTTCGGGCTGGACTGTTCCCATGAGGCACAGGGTCAAGACTGATTTGCATATGGCCATGTCTAAACTGGGGTGGTGTAGTGGGCAAAAGAACGATGGATTTAACCCAGATCTCTTGACTGGGGGAGAATGTCTGCATTGTCAGCATTCCGTCCATCATTTGTTTGTTGTAACGCTTTTCGCCCTAAGTGGGATGGGTATTCCCAGACGTGGGACCCGTGCTCACTACGCCACTGGAGTCAAGCTATCCTGGCTGATGACAGCTGATAGCCAGAAACCCGTCCTAGGATGCTTGATTCCGGTCCAGGGAAGACATGGCTTGGCAGTTCGGGCTGGACTGTTCCCATGAGGCACAGGGTCAAGACTGATTTGCATATGGCCAAGTCTAAACTGGGGTGGTGTAGTGGGCAAAAGAACGATGGATTTAACCCAGATCTCTTGACTGGGGGAGAATGTCTGCATTGTCAGCATTCCGTCCATCATTTGTTTGTTGTAACGCTTTTCGCCCTAAGTGGGATGGGTATTCCCAGACGTGGGACCCATGCTCACTACGCCACTGGAGTCAAGCTATCCTGGCTGATGACGGCTGATAGCCAGAAACCGGTCCTAGGATGCTTGATTCCGGTGCAGGGAAGACATGGCTTGGCAGTTCGGGCTGGACTGTTCCCATGAGGCACAGGGTCAAGACTGATTTGCATATGGCCATGTCTAAACTGGGGTGGTGTAGTGGGCAAAAGAAAGATGGATTTAACCCAGATCTCTTGACTGGGGGAGAATGTCTGCATTGTCAGCATTCCGTCCATCATTTGTTTGTTGTAACGCTTTTCGCCCTAAGTGGGATGGGTATTCCCAGACGTGGGACCCGTGCTCACTACGCCACTGGAGTCAAGCTATCCTGGCTGATGACGGCTGATAGCCAGAAACCGGTCCTAGGATGCTTGATTCCGGTCCAGGGAAGACATGGCTTGGCAGTTCGGGCTGGACTGTTCTCATGAGGCACAGGGTCAAGACTGATTTGCATATGGCCATGTCTAAACTGGGGTGGTGTAGTGGGCAAAAGAACGATGGATTTAACCCAGATCTCTTGACTGGGGGAGAATGTCTGCATTGTCAGCATTCCGTCCATCATTTGTTTGTTATAACGCTTTTCGCCCTAAGGGGGATGGGTATTCCCAGACTTGGGACCCGTGCTCACTACGCCACTGGAGTCAAGCTATCCTGGCTGATGACGGCTGATAGCCAGAAACCGGTCCTAGGATGCTTGATTCCGGTCCAGGGAAGACATGGCTTGGCAGTTCGGGCTGGACTGTTCCCATGAGGCACAGGGTCAAGACTGATTTGCATATGGCCATGTCTAAACTGGGGTGGTGTAGTGGGCAAAAGAACGATGGATTTAACCCAGATCTCTTGACTGGGGGAGAATGTCTGCATTGTCAGCATTCCGTCCATTATTTGTTTGTTGTAACGCTTTTCGCCCTAAGTGGGACCCGTGCTCACTACGCCACTGGAGTCAAGCTATCCTGGCTGATGACGGCTGATAGCCAGAAACCGGTCCTAGGATGCTTGATTCCGGTCCAGGGAAGACATGGCTTGGCAGTTCGGGCTGGACTGTTCCCATGAGGCACAGGGTCAAGACTGATTTGCATATGGCCATGTCTAAACTGGGGTGGTGTAGTGGGCAAAAGAACGATGGATTTAACCCAGATCTCTTGACTGGGGGAGAATGTCTGCATTGTCAGCATTCCGTCCATCATTTGTTTGTTGTAACGCTTTTCGCCCTAAGTGGGATGGGTATTCCCAGACGTGGGACCCGTGCTCACTACGCCACTGGAGTCAAGCTATCCTGGCTGATGACGGCTGATAGCCAGAAACCGGTCCTAGGATGCTTGATTCCGGTCCAGGGAAGACATGGCTTGGCAGTTCGGGCTGGACTGTTCCCATGAGGCACAGGGTCAAGACTGATTTGCATATGGCCATGTCTAAACTGGGGTGGTGTAGTGGGCAAAAGAACGATGGATTTAACCCAGATCTCTTGACTGGGGGAGAATGTCTGCATTGTCAGCATTCCGTCCATCATTTGTTTGTTGTAACGCTTTTCGCCCTAAGTGGGATGGGTATTCCCAGACGTGGGACCCGTGCTCACTACGCCACTGGAGTCAAGCTATCCTGGCTGATGACGGCTGATAGCCAGAAACCCGTGCTAGGATGCTTGATTCCGGTCCAGGGAAGACATGGCTTGGCAGTTCGGGCTGGACTGTTCCCATGAGGCACAGGGTCAAGACTGATTTGCATATGGCCATGTCTAAACTGGGGTGGTGTAGTGGGCAAAAGAACGATGGATTTAACCCAGATCTCTTGACTGGGGGAGAATGTATGCATTGTCAGCATTCCGTCCATCATTTGTTTGTTGTAACGCTTTTCGCCCTAAGTGGGATGGGTATTCACAGACGTGGTACCCGTGATCACTACGCCACTGGAGTCAAGCTATCCTGGCTGATGACGGCTGATAGCCAGAAACCGGTCCTAGGATGCTTGATTCCGGTCCAGGGAAGACATGGCTTGGCAGTTCGGGCTGGACTGTTCCCATGAGGCACAGGGTCAAGACTGATTTGCATATGGCCATGTCTAAACTGGGGTGGTGTAGTGGGCAAAAGAACGATGGATTTAACCCAGATCTCTTGACTGGGGGAGAATGTATGCATTGTCAGCATTCCGTCCATCATTTGTTTGTTGTAACGCTTTTCGCCCTAAGTGGGATGGGTATTCCCAGACGTGGGACCCGTGCTCACTACGCCACTGGAGTCAAGCTATCCTGGCTGATGACGGCTGATAGCCAGAAACCGGTCCTAGGATGCTTGATTCCGGTCCAGGGAAGACATGGCTTGGCAGTTCGGGCTGGACTGTTCCCATGAGGCACAGGGTCAAGACTGATTTGCATATGGCCATGTCTAAACTGGGGTGGTGTAGTGGGCAAAAGAACGATGGATTTAACCCAGATCTCTTGACTGGGGGAGAATGTCTGCATTGTCAGCATTCCGTCCATCATTTGTTTGTTGTAACGCTTTTCGCCCTAAGTGGGATGGGTATTCCCAGACGTGGGACCCGTGCTCACTACGCCACTGGAGTCAAGCTATCCTGGCTGATGACGGCTGATAGCCAGAAACCGGTCCTAGGATGCTTGATTCCGGTCCAGGGAAGACATGGCTTGGCAGTTCGGGCTGGACTGTTCCCATGAGGCACAGGGTCAAGACTGATTTGCATATGGCCATGTCTAAACTGGGGTGGTGTAGTGGGCAAAAGAACGATGGATTTAACCCAGATCTCTTGACTGGGGGAGAATGTCTTCATTGTCAGCATTCCGTCCATCATTTGTTTGTTGTAACGCTTTTCGCCCTAAGTGGGATGGGTATTCCCAGACGTGGGACCCGTGCTCACTACGCCACTGGAGTCAAGCTATCCTGGCTGATGACAGCTGATAGCCAGAAACCCGTCCTAGGATGCTTGATTCCGGTCCAGGGAAGACATGGCTTGGCAGTTCGGGCTGGACTGTTCCCATGAGGCACAGGGTCAAGACTGATTTGCATATGGCCAAGTCTAAACTGGGGTGGTGTAGTGGGCAAAAGAACGATGGATTTAACCCAGATCTCTTGACTGGGGGAGAATGTCTGCATTGTCAGCATTCCGTCCATCATTTGTTTGTTGTAACGCTTTTCGCCGTAAGTGGGATGGGTATTCCCAGACGTGGGACCCGTGCTCACTACGCCACTGGAGTCAAGCTATCCTGGCTGATGACGGCTGATAGCCAGAAACCGGCCCTAGGATGCTTGATTCCGGTGCAGGGAAGACATGGCTTGGCAGTTCGGGCTGGACTGTTCCCATGAGGCACAGGGTCAAGACTGATTTGCATATGGCCATGTCTAAACTGGGGTGGTGTAGTGGGCAAAAGAAAGATGGATTTAACCCAGATCTCTTGACTGGGGGAGAATGTCTGCATTGTCAGCATTCCGTCCATCATTTGTTTGTTGTAACGCTTTTCGCCCTAAGTGGGATGGGTATTCCCAGACGTGGGACCCGTGCTCACTACGCCACTGGAGTCAAGCTATCCTGGCTGATGACGGCTGATAGCCAGAAACCGGTCCTAGGATGCTTGATTCCGGTCCAGGGAAGACATGGCTTGGCAGTTCGGGCTGGACTGTTCTCATGAGGCACAGGGTCAAGACTGATTTGCATATGGCCATGTCTAAACTGGGGTGGTGTAGTGGGCAAAAGAATGATGGATTTAACCCAGATCTCTTGACTGGGGGAGAATGTCTGCATTGTCAGCATTCCGTCCATCATTTGTTTGTTATAACGCTTTTCGCCCTAAGGGGGATGGGTATTCCCAGACTTGGGACCCGTGCTCACTACGCCACTGGAGTCAAGCTATCCTGGCTGATGACGGCTGATAGCCAGAAACCGGTCCTAGGATGCTTGATTCCGGTCCAGGGAAGACATGGCTTGGCAGTTCGGGCTGGACTGTTCCCATGAGGCACAGGGTCAAGACTGATTTGCATATGGCCATGTCTAAACTGGGGTGGTGTAGTGGGCAAAAGAACGATGGATTTAACCCAGATCTCTTGACTGGGGGAGAATGTCTGCATTGTCAGCATTCCGTCCATCATTTGTTTGTTGTAACGCTTTTCGCCCTAAGTGGGATGGGTATTCCCAGACGTGGGACCCGTGCTCACTACGCCACTGGAGTCAAGCTATCCTGGCTGATGACGGCTGATAGCCAGAAACCGGTCCTAGGATGCTTGATTCCGGTCCAGGGAAGACATGGCTTGGCAGTTCGGGCTGGACTGTTCCCATGAGGCACAGGGTCAAGACTGATTTGCATATGGCCATGTCTAAACTGGGGTGGTGTAGTGGGCAAAAGAACGATGGATTTAACCCAGATTTCTTGACTGGGGGAGAATGTCTGCATTGTCAGCATTCCGTCCATCATTTGTTTGTTGTAACGCTTTTCGCCCTAAGTGGGATGGGTATTCCCAGACGTGGGACCCGTGCTCACTACGCCACTGGAGTCAAGCTATCCTGGCTGATGACGGCTGATAGCCAGAAACCGGTCCTAGGATGCTTGATTCCGGTCCAGGGAAGACATGGCTTGGCAGTTCGGGCTGGACTGTTCCCATGAGGCACAGGGTCAAGACTGATTTGCATATGGCCATGTCTAAACTGGGGTGGTGTAGTGGGCAAAAGAACGATGGATTTAACCCAGATCTCTTGACTGGGGGAGAATGTCTGTATTGTCAGCATTCCGTCCATCATTTGTTTGTTGTAACGCTTTTCGCCCTAAGTGGGATGGGTATTCCCAGACGTGGGACCCGTGCTCACTACGCCACTGGAGTCAAGCTATCCTGGCTGATGACGGCTGACAGCCAGAAACCGGTCCTAGGATGCTTGATTCCGGTCCAGGGAAGACATGGCTTGGCAGTTCGGGCTGGACTCTTCCCATGAGGCACAGGGTCAAGACTGATTTGCATATGGCCATGTCTAAACTGGGGTGGTGTAGTGGGCAAAAGAACGATGGATTTAACCCAGATCTCTTGACTGGGGGAGAATGTCTGCATTGTCAGCATTCCGTCCATCATTTGTTTGTTGTAACGCTTTTCGCCCTAAGTGGGATGGGTATTCCCAGACGTGGGACCTGTGCTCACTACTCCACTGGAGTCAAGCTATCCTGGCTGATGACGGCTGATAGCCAGAAACCGGTCCTAGGATGCTTGATTCCGGTCCAGGGAAGACATGGCTTGGCAGTTCGGGCTGGACTGTTCCCATGAGGCACAGGGTCAAGACTGATTTGCATATGGCCATGTCTAAACTGGGGTGGTGTAGTGGGCAAAAGAACGATGGATTTAACCCAGATCTCTTGACTGGGGGAGAATGTCTGCATTGTCAGCATTCCGTCCATCATTTGTTTGTTGTAACGCTTTTCGCCCTAAGTGGGATGGGTATTCCCAGACGTGGGACCCGTGCTCACTACGCCACTGGAGTCAAGCTATCCTGGATGATGACGGCTGATAGCCAGAAACCGGTCCTAGGATGCTTGATTCCGGTCCAGGGAAGACATGGCTTGGCAGTTCGGGCTGGACTGTTCCCATGAGGCACAGGGTCAAGACTGATTTGCATATGGCCATGTCTAAACTGGGGTGGTGTAGTGGGCAAAAGAACGATGGATTTAACCCAGATCTCTTGACTGGGGGAGAATGTCTGCATTGTCAGCATTCCGTCCATCATTTGTTTGTTGTAACGCTTTTCGCCCTAAGTGGGATGGGTATTCCCAGACGTGGGACCCGTGCTCACTACGCCACTGGAGTCAAGCTATCCTGGCTGATGACGGCTGATAGCCAGAAACCGGTCCTAGGATGCTTGATTCCGGTCCAGGGAAGACATGGCTTGGCAGTTCGGGCTGGACTGTTCCCATGAGGCACAGGGTCAAGACTGATTTGCATATGGCCATGTCTAAACTGGGGTGGTGTAGTGGGCAAAAGAACGATGGATTTAACCCAGATCTCTTGACTGGGGGAGAATGTATGCATTGTCAGCATTCCGTCCATCATTTGTTTGTTGTAACGCTTTTCGCCCTAAGTGGGATGGGTATTCCCAGACGTGGGACCCGTGCTCACTACGCCACTGGAGTCAAGCTATCCTGGCTGATGACGGCTGATAGCCAGAAACCGGTCCTAGGATGCTTGATTCTGGTCCAGGGAAGACATGGCTTGGCAGTTCGGGCTGGACTGTTCCCATGAGGCACAGGGTCAAGACTGATTTGCATATGGCCATGTCTAAACTGGGGTGGTGTAGTGGGCAAAAGAACGATGGATTTAACCCAGATCTCTTGACTGGGGGAGAATGTCAGCATTGTCAGCATTCCGTCCATCATTTGTTTGTTGTAACGCTTTTCGCCCTAAGTGGGATGGGTATTCCCAGACGTGGGACCCGTGCTCACTACGCCACTGGAGTCAAGCTATCCTGGCTGATGACGGCTGATAGCCAGAAACCGGTCCTAGGATGCTTGATTCCGGTCCAGGGAAGACATGGCTTGGCAGTTCGGGCTGGACTGTTCCCATGAGGCACAGGGTCAAGACTGATTTGCATATGGCCATGTCTAAACTGGGGTGGTGTAGTGGGCAAAAGAACGATGGATTTAACCCAGATCTCTTGACTGGGGGAGAATGTCTGCATTGTCAGCATTCCGTCCATCATTTGTTTGTTGTAACGCTTTTCGCCCTAAGTGGGATGGGTATTCCCAGACATGGGACCCGTGCTCACTACGCCACTTGAGTCAAGCTATCCTGGCTGATGACGGCTGATAGCCAGAAACCGGTCCTAGGATGCTTGATTCCGGTCCAGGGAAGACATGGCTTGGCAGTTCGGGCTGGACTGTTCCCATGAGGCACAGGGTCAAGACTGATTTGCATATGGCCATGTCTAAACTGGGGTGGTGTAGTGGGCAAAAGAACGATGGATTTAACCCAGATCTCTTGACTGGGGGAGAATGTCTGCATTGTCAGCATTCCGTCCATCATTTGTTTGTTGTAACTTATTTCAAAAGCAAACACAGAAATGGTGGTCCGCTGTCCCCAGCAAGGCACCATCCCTGTGATTGTTGCCCATCCTCATGAATATTGATGAGGCAGGTCATTTGTGACTCCATTGGGAATCGCTAAATGTGTGACACATTAGTACATTCGCAATTTGTGACATGCAAAACGGAATAGATGTACATCTGGCCCATTGTCTACATGGAGGAAATTCAGAGATAAACACTGGCTAGGGCTTGGGCACAGTTACTTGCTCTTCAGGTGAGGCGGTGGGACCTACCCCGTTACACCGCACTACTAATGGCAGATGACGTGAACCTCAACTTCTCCCTCTAACAGTGTTGGGCCCATCTGACACATTTACTAAATTTAGAGATTTTAATAGAATATATGTCTCCGAACGGCCACTGTGCAGTGCTGAGTCGTTACGTGTGGAAGCAGAAGCAAATAATCCATCTTCTGCCTGGAATGAGTCCATCCAATGGTGTGGTGCGGATGAACAGGATTGGCAAACCTAGGCCGGCCCCCCTGGATCAGGCAGAAGAGGAAACAGAGGAAATATCTGCTTTCAGGTTCTTCTTCACAGGACTAGATTTGTGTAATTTCAATAACATAAACTCATCATCCTGATTGGCTCTTCATCTCTGCTTTTGAATTTGTATGGATAGTTGGTGAGTTTACGCTTCCAGGCTTGTATTTAGAGTAGGACAATTTGTTGCATGTTCCGCGACCAGAGCCTCACTAATATGTGGGCATCTTAACCAGGGTTGGACTGGAGAACCAACAGCAGCCCTAGCAAAAAATGCTCAAACCAGCACCATACTTATGACTCCTCGCACAATTTCTCTCTTCCATCTATCCGTTCTCTCTCTCCTCTCTCTTTTCTTGCTCTTTGATCGCTATCTCACTACCTTTCCCCCACTCTCTCTCTGTCTCTCTCTCTCTCTTTCTTTCTCTCTCTCTCTCTTAAAGCGTCCTTGTGCCTGCTGCAATTAACCTCAGGGAGGCGGGGAAAGTGACAGAAGCACCAGAAGTGGCACTAGGCTTTCTAATCTGTCCTCCAAGGGCTCAAGACCACCAGAGAAATGCCCAGTGGAATAAAAGGTCTGTCTGGCCCGGCTATTGACAAAGAAAAGTAGTAATATCTGCACCTGTGTATGAACTTCTATGGATGGATGAATATTTACAATTGTATGCAAGAGTTGTATGAAAAGTACAGTTTCCACATGAGGGGAAGTCAGTCTCTACATTCAGTTAATTGTTTTTCCTCTATTTTTCCCCCCAAGGAGAAACCCTTATCCCTTAAAGTCCATGTAGTTTAAAGGATTTCTTTTCTGCTTTACACTCTGAAAAGGGAGTCTCTACAGCCTTTGACTGGTGTGACTCATGGAACGGAGTAGGGAAGTGTTGGGGAGGAGATTATGCAATCTCTTAATCGAAGGTGTTTGAGAGAATTCACAAGCTTTCAAGACAAACTACTCCACTGGTCCTTTACTGTGAAGGAAGCTATCAAAGTCCCAAAGTTCAAAACCATAGAAATGTAATTGGCCTTTGTTGGCCCTTTAACACACTACGGCACATGTAGTCCCTTTCTCCCAGAAGTGATTTGTCTGCTACAATGTTGCTGCAATGCTCAGAATCATTTCATTTCTCTGATGAAAGTGTATACATTATTTGTACATTTGCAACTGGAGCAGGTATTAAAATATCAGGTGTACAGCAACCTCAATTGAACATAAAAAGCAGTGGGGAGAGTGAGGATCCTTGGGGAACCCAACATGGAAACCGAACCTGCAACTTTCATGCATCGGCAGTAGTTAGACAAGAAGTGGACAAACTTAGAGCCAAATATTTTACCCTGTCAAATTCTTCAATATGGTCTAGCAGAATGTATTTATCTAGAATGTAATAGGTCTAACGCATCAAGAAAGCTTTGCACGGATGAAGCAGAAGATCTAATAGCATGATTCTGGCTGTCGATGCTGGTCTGAAATCTGACAGGACTCAACAGTATGCCTTACTCAAGGGAGTTCATCAATAAGTCATATCTTGTTAGTCAGCTCAGGAAATTCAGAAGTAATCTACACCGGAGACAAGAGTAATGCAAAACAATACAAAGAAAAAGCCATGTGGAAAGGACCTGTAGTTCTCCAAACATGGTGCAGCATTAAACCTGCCCAAGGTCATTCAGACAAGAATAATTGCTTGCTAAAAAACTCTTTTTCCAAATACAAATTGATAAAAGGACAAATGCAGAAAAAAAACTACTGAAGACTGACTTGAACACCTTTACATCTCACCAAAAAAGGTAATGTAATTAACGTAGACAGAAGTGTAAGCCTGATGCGGAAAACACAATTATCTCATTACACACATGCCATAAGAAGGCAAAAAGCACAAATAATTCACAAACATTGGACCAGAACTTCATTTACATAAAACCATAGGACTTCTAAAGGCAGGATCATAGCAACATCCAAATAGCACAGCTACCCATTTTACACAGGACACAAAGCTAACTCTGAGTAATGGTACAGAGCCAAACCCCTACCCGGTGAATCCACAGGGCCCACTTTGAACCATGTTACATGGTAAATTGTAACAGCTGCCCAGCCAGGACACATGAAAACTATGTTCCCTACTGAGCCTTGGCATAGGGTACTAGATGTATTCCCCTTCTGCACAAGAATAGGGTAAACCGTAGCCAAACTGGGCGCATAGCAACACACCATTAAAATCTTCAAAACAAGGACACAGGGCAATCCCTAAAGTGCAAAAACACAAGGATAACAGGAAAATCGTGCAATTTATCAAACCCACTAATGGCCCTACATTTCCTGTCATCAATGTCTGTAAGAACCCAGGAATAACAGGTAAATTATGAGACACATCTTCAACAGTTTGAAAAGAGATACACATATTGTGGAAGGTTCAGTGTTTTGGTATGACCACGTCATCAATCTCACTATTTCAGGCAAGGGAATATTACAATCTACTGACCATCATATAAACAAATACCTAAAAATCCATTAGATCATTCATATAACCTGAGGGTGATAAAGGCTGGTTTTCTCATGTACTATCTCCTCGTATTTTCAGAAATTTCTAAATGTCCCTAGATACAAGTAAGACACCCATACACGACACCATTCAATTTTCTCCTCAACATCCTGGGTCATACTCGGCCCTTCAGCCTTCACGAGCACCCTCAGCATTCACTTCTTTAACCCCTTTCCTAGATGTCAATGTTATATGTATTTGTGAAGCACGCTTGGGTGTGTGCCTAGCCCTGCCTATTGTAGGTTGGTTAATTGAAAAGCTAGTTCACCCGCTTCTTGTGGAATTCAAGAAAAGAGGAGGAGGCTCTGGGGCCTTATTTATGAAGGCCTTGTGCCGCCGGTGCATCACTTATAAAATGGGAAAAAATGACGTACCGGCGGCCAGCCCCTTCATAAATAAGGCCCCTAGTGTTTAGAGGAGATGTCAATGAGGAACAGATTTCAACAGCTTGTCTCTCAAAACAATAAATAGCACCAGCTGTTCTACACTCTGCAATTATCCATTCTGCACAGAAAACTAAGGCGCATCATTTCATAGGGTCCCAGCCCTGATCCCCAAATTCTTTCCGTAGACTTTCCAAAGGTACCCCTCCACTGCTTGTGTATACTGCTTCTCACTACTAATCATTATTTCTCATTTTATGTACCTTTATTACATTGTTTCCCTGTTTATTTACGTAACTAATATGCCCATTTTTTAAACAATCTCTAAACCTGCTTCCTTATTACTAAATACCCTGCAGTTTCATACAAGCTATTCGTTTTAACAATGTATATTTTTTTCTTGAAACATTCTGCATATTGCCTGTGTCTCAACTGAGAATTCCCATTCATGCAAATTTGCTATGTACAAATATTTTTCTGTCAATAATTTTGCCAATAATCTTTTTCTTGCTCATTTAGCTCTATGAACTCTGTGACATAGGAGCTTTTATTGAACAGCCCGAAATGTTTTGCTGCCCCCTCATGCAATCTGTTTACCATTGGGGTAGGTCTACCTGTATTTAGTCCTTTTTGAAGTGTGCTGTCTTTTGGTATGCTTAAAGCAAACCTAAAAATGCGGGAGGGGGATGACTGGATTCTGGCCCACATGATGACTAGAGCCAGGTGGTAGGAAAGGATGTGCATGCAGTTGAGTGCATGAATTTCTTCAGTGAGTTTTATACTGTGTATCTCAGGAACGATATATGCTTGTGACTAGATTTTTATTGGACGAGCATGCTATGTGTGTTGACATGCACTACTGAGAGGTCAGTGTGCAGTCTGTCGGGAACTATGAATTGTGATCATTTATAAAATGTACAGATAGTGCAAACAAAGATGGAAACTCCCACCTCTGTTTTCATGGCTTCTGGTGGCAGAGTCGCTGATTATTTAACTGACGTTTCAGTTATGTGGAAACATTGCCACTTATGGATTTCCCACATGCCCATTTTCTTACTTATGGCTGCCATATCAAGATCTAGGATCCGTCTTCTCTGGAAGGAAAATGTTGTCAATCAGAGCAGACAAGATATGTCAAGACTGCTGATATTTCTAGCTTGTGGTCAGGACAGGATATGAGAACTAAAAGAACTGAATTCCACTTCCTGTTATACAGGATCTCTACTACTTACTAACATGTTCCTCACTCTTGGTGCTCTTCTTTCAGTTAAAGCGTGCATATCACTTTGTGATTTACAAATGTAGACGATAGTCCGTATTGCTAATTGCTTCACTTCTGCTCCTGATAAGCTGTTAGTCAAATGCTACAATGTTTTAGCAACCTGCTGTTACTCCCAGCATCTTTAAATACTATGCACCTATCCCACAATCTTGGATCCACTTAATCTTTTGTTACAATCTTCCCACTAAGAAAGTCTACCTATTTCTTTGGTCACTCTGGTTTTGGTCACGAGGGCCCTTGTTATTGCTATGATTTGCGATTTGGTGTGCCTGCACGTAGATATGGGATTATGGGTGCCCTGAGCAAAACTTTATACTGAGTATGGGACATGCATGTTAGAGGCAGGTTCTCACCCTTCTTCATCACCAGATCCTGCCATTTAATTACATAGGGTGCTTCTTGCCAATGCAAGCAACAGACATGCACAGGGGAAAAAGCAATCGAAAGCCTTTGCAACTTTATAGTCTTTGTGAGCTGTACAAATAATGTGCTGCACTCTATTCCCAGGAACATATGTAAATTGCATCAAAAGAATGATGGTTCCTTCTGAGTCATTTGGACTCGCATTTGAATATATTGCGGAGTGCTGTAGCAAGCATCTGCCCGAAACACTTAAGGCATCAGTCAACTATAGTCATGTTACATGAGTACTTTCACTTGAAAGGATGACTGTGAAATAGCAAAAGCAAAGGGGCCAATTTACAAAGGTATTTTCGGACATAAATGCATGTTTATGACTTAAAATGCCTCCATTTACGTTTGGCAGGAATTTACAAATGGATCTAAGGCAGGTGCAAACGGATGTACTACAGAAGGCTTTTCCGCTATAAATACGGTGAAATCCGCAATAGTTAATGCCACTCAGTGGGCGTGAAGTGGACATTAAAAGGCATGATTGTGGGGAGGTGGGGGCAGGGTCATACCACTGCCTAAGATGGCCTCTCTCCCCTGAGCTCTGGAGAGAAACGAGGCCGCTGCTGCAGACATCGCCACTGTGGCCATGACAGGAGGATGGGGCTTGGGAAACTGTGTGCCCTAGAGCCTCCGGCCCAGATTTGAAGATTCTGCACTACTTCGCCCTCCAATGGCAGCTCCTCTACGGCAGTGATCCTGATGCACTGGGTGCCGCACCACTCTCTTTGGGAACTCCCACAGTCCGACTTACCACAGAGACTTGTTCCAATATGGAAGCTTCACAGAAGATATTGCCTTCTCACACCGTGGCCTGTTTTATCAAAGAGCAGACGGGTCGTAGCCCAAAAACGCCTATTCCGCCAACTCCTCTCAACACCAGGGGAGGCTGGGCAATGTCTCCAGTGAGTCAACAGGCCCCACAGGAGAGTACAACTGTGGTCGGGGTGCTTTGCCTGTTTTCCTCCAAGCCTGCTGCTAGGATACCGATGACTGGAAAGAGAGACTTTGCCACTGAATCCTCTTTTCCTCTTGGAGGACGGCTGTCCTCTCCCAATGAGTGGAGTATATGATAGGTAGGGAACATAGTCCTAGACGTTTGAGCCTCACTTCGCTTGGCCTCCGGCTCCCGCTACGGGTGCCTGCCTTTTCCTATTACCCCTACAGAACCCTATATCCTATACTGGGCCTTCCTGTGCCACCGTGCTATGATTCTTTACTGTGCCCACCTTCGACTGGCCTGCTGATTACTTTTTAACTTACCCTTACATTGGTGGGCCACTGTAAGCATCCCCTGGGCCCTGGGATCATGTCTGACCTCTCATAACGGACCCTCTTCTCAGTAGCGGACCGCTCCTGGCCTTCCGACTCCCAGCTCTGGTTGGACCAACAATGGCAACCAGGAACTACTCTTGACAGCCTTTTTTCATTGAGATGGTGGGTGGCAGCAAGCAACCTCCCACCCCTGCTCCAATGGTGTCCCCTACCGAACCTGATGCACATTTGAAAGCCATCCTTAGGGAAGTTACTTCCCTTGGAACCCATCTCTCCAACATGGATGAGAAGATTGCAGACCTTAAACATGATATGAAAAGTATCAAAATGGGCATTGGGCTCTTTTATTCACAAGTGGAGTACAAGCTGACATACCTGGAGAAGATCCAACAGGAAATGTGGCTCATAAAACAAAAACTCATTGACATAGAGGACCACTCCCATCATGATAACATTTGTGTTTCATGGAATTCCCGAGAAACTAGAACTCTCTGACATGCAAGCATTCTTACTTATTCCTAAAATGACGGGGTTTCTTTCACTCCCCTCCTTGAAATACAAAGAGCTCACAGGATCGGGGCTCACAACCTGCATGAGGCTTGGACCACTAAACCCCAGTGTTGCCTACCTTCTAAGACATGCACTGACCCTACAGATCTTTTTGGAGTCCTGCAAACACGGCTAATGTTTATTATGTGTAATGGCTTTATATATATTGTTTATTATGTCTATTATGTTTATTGTGCTTGCAAATGTAGGTAATGTTACCTATCTTTGAAAATGTTTGACTGGCTCATTACTACCACACTTCATGCAGTCTGGACTGCCAATTTGGGGGATTGCTCAGATCACACATGTTTTAGTTTTAGTCCCTGCCACCTTTGGGCTACTGTAACATCAGACATCCTCTTGGCTGTCAGGCTCCCTTGGGATCCCATCCACTCTATATGTTATGGACACTATCCCTGCTGTACTATACTATGTTTTGTCCTACACACAGCTCATTGTGGCCTTCCCTCCCCTCATGGCTAGATGGGGAGCCCTGATTTCCTCAAGCTGTTCTATTCCTTACCCACGGGAATTCAGCACCATCTGTCTGTTTGTAATGCCCTTCCTTCAAGAGCTTCCCATCCTCCTGAACCCTGTACCGACCAACCTCCATCCCGGCTGATAGGTCTGATTGACTGTTTCTCATAACCACCTCCCCCCCTAGGCATTCTGGCCCGACAGAATTATGTGGACAGACTACATGAGGCCATTCCTCTGCCTTTCTGGTACTGCCTTTCCTCCAACATTACCTACTTCTCCCCTTCTTCTTCCGATTGGCTGTGGCAGCCGCACATTATTATCTGTGATCCTAGTATTTCCTTCTGGCACTCGCCACTATCTCCCGATGGCGGTTGTCTGCCCGGAGAGCTTGGACCCACTGCAGACAGTTTAGGAATCAGGCCAAACCTCGTCCTTACTGTGAACCATGTAACAGCCATCCTAACTTGAGACCCCACTGTATCACTTTTTATCTATCCCTGGCACTTCCCCTGGGACCCTTCTCCCCTACCCCCCACAGCCCTCTCCTCTCACTCTCTTCTTTAAGAGTGAAGCCTTACCCATGTCTCGTCACACCACAAAAGCGGCTATAATGAGATTCCTGTTTAAATGGAAACAGCGCCGGCTCAAGTACCTTGGTATGCTGATTAATATCGGCCTTGACAACATGATCTCTGATAGTCTGGGCCCCCTTGTTGCTTAAACCAATATCAAATATCGGAAATGGATCCATCTAAACCTCTACCTGTGTTAGAGAACGCAAGCTGTTAAAATGGTCATAGGCCCACGTTGTACTTACGTTCTGGGATTGCTGCCCTTCCTTGTACATACTGCCATCTTAAGGATGATAGCTAAAAGTATTAAATCTTTCATAATGGGGGGCATGAGGCCCTGCTTGTCTTTCTACAAACTATTGGTGCAATAGAGATGTAGTGGGTTGGGGGCACTCAGTATAGAACATTACTATCAGGTCCATTATTTGGCGCAAATAGCGTACATGGATTTGCAGTCTCAACACCCTACATTTTGGGTCTTACTACACGCACCATGACTCACAGTGACCATGGTCTGGGGATCCTCTACTGACACAAAACACCGATGACCTAACCCTTAATCCCATTGTGCCTACATCACAGGCCTGGCACTACATCCAATTACAACACTGTCTAAATAGTATCGTAGGGCCCTGACCATGGCATATCTCCGCCTCTCCCATATGTCACTATTTGATGACCTGGGGAACGTATGGGCGAGGATGTTGGGACTCTTCAACCTGATAGTCCAAAACCTCAACTCCCAACCACTATTAACACACATCTGCACATATTGGCAAAACAATTTACACATACAATATGTGGAAGACGACTAGAAGGAAATGGAAGCAGACCTGTGCAGGAGTACGCAGGAAGCAAAAATGAAATTCTGTCTTTTCAAAATGATACACAAATGATACTGAACTCTCCAGAAATTGGCAGCCTCGGGCCTCCTCCACCATAAATGCTGCTGGAGATGCCCACAACCAGACTGTGACCTTACCCATATCCTATGTGATTGCCTGACCATCTCCCGCCAATGGGCTCGCATAGGTTACAAGCTACACCTTGTACTTGATCTTCCCTCACCACTACCGCTAACCCTGATTATGCCACATGGCTTTGCAGACCTCCCTGACCTCTCAATACATACCATATGATTGTTATCAATGGCCTTGACTGCGGCAAAGCATTGCATGCTCTGGAAATGGTGTGGAATCCCCTTACCCGCACATGATGAATAGCTAACCGAAATGTATAAGGTAACGTATTATAAGAGGATTTTATACAAGCTCCAGGACAAGTAAGAAGTGTTTGATAACATTTAGTCCCCCTTCATGAATCTAGGGGTTGGAACACAATGATACCACACTACATCACCATGACCATGTGACAATGATCAGTTCCTATCCTCCCACCTGTAGCCCTTAAACATAGGACTGTTTACGACATACTCCTGAACTACCCCATACCCTCCAATTTCACATTGTTTGGATTGTTGCTTTGCATATTACATTTTGCCCCCCCCCCCCCCTGGACTTTGAGTACATTGTTGGTTAGGATACAAAGAGGGATATTTCTCCTCTACATGAAATTGTCCTCAGGGTTATAGCAGGCATTGGGCATTTCCCCTGGATGCTGGAAGGTTAGGGGTCGGGTTTGGTGTGGTGGCTGCCGGTTTTGTTTTCGGGGGCCAGTTTTGCTGCAGTGCTTCAATATCGGCCCCCAGTAACAAAATCAGCAATGCCAGGGGCCAATTTAGTTAAGCAGCAGAGCATCACACTTGCACCTTAGACCAACCCCTCCATGCCCCCTCCCGTGGTCCGGTCCGATAAAATTGCCAAGGCTGCTTTATGTTTTTAGTCCGGCCCTGATTGTCCTGCATAGGTGCAATGTGATTTATATTTTTTTTCTGTATGCATTTCTGTATTACTGGTATACTTTACAATAAATATTGTTTTGGAAAAAAATGTAATTGTAGGCATGGTTAGCCTTGGTAGCTTATGAACATGCACAAACCCTGCACGTTTGATGGCAGTCTGAACTCCAATCTGACCCCTTCCCATACTGAATATGCTGAGAAATTAATGTTACCATAAGTCTACAATAACTCTCCGTCTAGTGTGGATAAACCTGCGATTTGGCCTGGGTGTAGGGCAAGGGCTTTCTCCATGGGAGATGAATGTTTTCCCTTTGGAGAACAAAATGTGCATTTGCACAGCCTCATTTCCCCTATGCGTAAATATGTGCTATGCTTATTTCTAAACAGGGAGAATATGAGCTTGTGAAACATGTAACAGCCTTTTTGCACCGATTTCCAGTGTATTACTAGGAATGTTTCTGTTCTGGAAAAAATATTAAAGTGTGCACGTCTCTGCATGTATGTTTACCTTTAGTTTGTGTACTGGACCCTAAGTTCAGATTAACAATATTAATTTAATTATCCAGCAATAAAACACCATTGTACCTTAAGCAAAATGGGGGTGATACACAATACCAAAACTTTTTTTTCTGAATTCCGTTTAATTTAGCCAACCTACCACAAGGGACGCGTGTTGCTTCACTCTGGCCACACTCCACAACAGCATCCAAGCAAACGGCCCAACCTTGCACAAGGAGAGGGGGGAACAGAGGGGATGATATTGGTTGAGGGCACAAACTCAAGATCAATCCAAACCCGTGGTGCCAGGAAAAAAACAATACTGCCCAGGGGGTATGGTAAATAAAAAAACATTCATTTCCGACATTCCAACCACCATAAATATGACACCCGTGTTCAATGTGTCACTACCTAGACTCTCATTGGCAGAAATATTCGTCCTGAGCAAAGGACTGTTCTTTATCCCCGGGGAAAGTCCACTTTCTTGACTAAAGTGGAACAACATCATTAAAATCGGAAAAAAAACACTTTTTTAAAAAAAGAGCCATGCCTCTCTTTTTGACACCACATGATTCCGGCCAACCACTTCTTTCAACCCCCGCTCCTCATTATACATGAATGTGGAAATTTAGCTTGCAAACTGAACATTATCTGCGCCATCTTGCCTCTCCCCAGCGCCACGCACAGCGAGCACACGGCAGCCATTTTAGGCACCCCACTCTCTTCCCCCCCGCTCATTATCGATCGTCAGCGCGTCCCCCTGGCGCTGCAAGCATCCCCCGCGCACCGGCCACCCCCACTCTCTCATACACGGGCCATAAACCCCCTCATTCTGCGCGACCCTGCCATGGAACCACATCCCACGCCTGACCGACATCCCATACATGGTCATGCCTCTCTTTGATAACCCCCTTCCTCTGCGCCCCATTGTCCGAACCGATCCCAGGCCATCACCTAGCCCTGCGGATGCAGTTTATTGCCCCTACTGTAAGGGAAACACCCCACATCAAAGGGATTACAGTGGATCAAAGCCCCTACCCCCTGAGACCCGGCCGGTTGCACACATCCCCGGGAATTGGTGGAATGTCCAGCTGCGTGATAGCCATCTCCTACTGTAGATGGGGTGGGGACTTACACTGTAGATATGTGTGGGAACGAGTTCGAAGTGGGGATTCCGAAGACGTTCTTTTATACATCAAAGTAATCTCAAGAATGTGCCATGTACAATAACCCTGCAATAAAGTCATAAACGTGTGTATAAGAGACCAGGTCTCAGAGATGCAGTTAGAGCACCTCGTGACGATACCTTGCTGTCTGATCTGATGTGTTCTGCTCCGACGGAATAAAACTTTGTTTCCTGCCTTCCAGTCTCCGGCGCCTGCCTCTTTCATTGGTAAATTATCGAGTGGTATGAGAGGCGATTACCGCCGGGCAATACTTGAAAGGTTATCGACTGAAACTGCCGCTACCATTTAACAATTGGCCTCACAAGCGTGGGGCCCATCAGAGACACGTGGATCCAGTGGGAGAGGTCCTGACGACAGAGTGAACGACTGCAACGATCGGGAGAGCTCCTGCCCAATAGACCCTCGTCTGGCAGCCGCTCATCCGAACTTCACTGGTTCCGAGCAGACCTCTCTCGAGTGATCTACGGTCCTGACTGGGAACCATCAGGAGTGCCGCGGCAAATACGGAGAGTAGAGGACGATCGGGCGCTGGAGGCGGAAGACGAGAAACTGTCCACGCGGTCCGGGTAAGGTCGTGATACACGACAAATTGCGAAATAATTGATTGATTGTTTGAAGTTTTGAAATACTGGTATTGCTCATTGATTGTTCTCTTTGAGATATTCGCTGTCTACAAACGGGGAGGAGTAGAAATACACTCTCTCTCTCCCTTCGCAGATAGTGAAGGGTAGGTAACGCAGACTTTTGTCCCTGTTGAAACCCGTCGTGCCTATCTTTATCTCCCCACTGATTGATTGTCCGAACATTGATTGTTTTGAAGAATAGTGCTCTTTGAGATATTCTCTGTTTGCAAATAACGTGGAATAGAAATATTCTGTCTAGTCTTTGCAAATAGTGAAGGGTAGGTAACGCAGACTTTTGTCCCCGTTGTAACCCGTCGTGCCTATCTTTATCTCCCCATTGATTGATTGATTGATTGTCCGAACACTAGTTGTTCGATATTGGTTCTTTGGAGGTATTCTCTGCTTACAAATAACGAGGAATAGAGATATTCTGTCTAGTCTTTGCAAGCAGTGAAAAGATAGGTAGTGCTGACTTTTGTCCCCGTTGAAACCCGTCATGCCTATCTTCTCCCCACTGATTGGTAGTTGGTTCTGCCCGGACCGCTTATTAGAGGTGGACCATCCGGCTCCTCTGGAAGGCACCCCTAATAAGGACATGTTCACTAAAATACAAACTAATCGCCGTAGTTTATAGCAAGCTATGGCATAAAATATACAAAGGGGGACCCCGAGAGTCAGTGGCCACTGGCAGGATCCTTTTTGACCCTACAAAACTAAAGTAATGCTAGGAAATAGCCCTTTGTGGGATATATGGAACTAAGGGAAGGAGCCAAGCTCACGGTCGAGACGGCCACGAGGTAGCCCGACTCCATCGCTCTCGCTACCTAAACATGTCTGCCCTACTACCCACCCCGCCCAATAAGCATGACCAAATCCTGCACAAACGGAAGCCTGCTGATACCCACCATCGACGTCACCGAACTAGGGCTAGATCGCGCACAATTGGGCTATGTTATTTTTCCGATTACGCAGTAGCATCCTTGTGCTCGTCGCCAGATTGCAAATATGTACAAACACTCCAACGAAGTAGTATAGTTATAACATTTTAATAACTTATAGGTATAACAAACACACCAACAGGGTAAACAGGTTAAAACACGTTTTAAACAACTATTTACATGACAGTCTGCTGCGACCTGCATCCCAAAGCATCCACGTCCACGTGACACCGTCCTCGCCTCTCCTTCCTCGAAGTTGCAACATTGGCCTGTTTTGGGCGGTCCTTTTAGTCGGTTTTGGGCTATAAAAGCCATGCAAAAATCCATTGACATCAGTGGCGGACGACTATGCGAATAGGCCGGAGGCTGCACGAAGCGCCGAAGCTCTGGCAGCGCCAAGGCGGGGTCTGCCATGCTGGGCGGATCTTCCCATTCTCTTCTTCTTTCTTCAATAACGGAGGGTGCCCTGGCCGGGGGAAGCGCCGCGGACAGGCCTCCCCCACCTCCCCAGGTGGAGGCTCGCCAGCAGATGAGGGCACCCCAACCGTCTCTTTTCACCGGCCAGCCAAGTTGGCGCCCCCTGCGCTCGACCGCCGGACGGCCACCCAAGCACGGGTTCACCAGGATCGCCACTAGCGCCCGACGCGAGGAGTGGGCCCCCGCAGCCAAGTAATCGGGGACCCACCCCGGTGGCGATACCATCCAAACTGCTGTTGTTGCTGCTACTGGAATCACCCCGGTGGCGATACCATCCGAACTTCTGCTGTCGCTGCTACTGGGCCCACCCGGTGGCTGTACCGAAGAGCTGCTACTGCTGCTGCCTTTGGACTCCGGCGGTCGGTTCTTCGGATCCAGACCTAGCCCTCCGTGAGGCGATTCTGGACTCGAAAGCTTGTCTGCTTGGGCGTGGGCCCCACCCTTGACAAAACGCTCCCCTCAGCTTTGCAGAATCTGCTGGAGTCATTGGCACTCGACTCCCGTGGACTTCCGGTAAGGACAAACCGCCGCCATTGTTCTTTGCACCGGACGGCAGCCACCTTGCCTCTGCTTGGTGCAGTGAGAAAGACTGATTCAAGCCGTCGGCGGAAGAACCCGCCTGCTGCCCCGCCCCAAGAACGGACCACGGCATGGCTACAAGATCGCGGTGACGCCATGCTGACGCAAAGCTGACGCTAACGAAAGTTCTCGAACTACCGAAAGGAATTCTGGTCCAACAGCTAATTCATGGAAAGACTTAGACTGTACACTGGCCCGACCTCGCCCCAAAATGGCGCCGATGTAGGAGAGGCCTACAACTCCTTGTGGCGTTCCAGTCACGTGGCATTTTGTGTTAAAAAGAGATATGTATGCGATGCTTCCACACATGATGGTCGGGGGGGGGAGACCGATTTTATGCTAAAATAATGTTGCTCATGATACTCAACGCCTCTCACGCCGTGGCCGGTCTATAGCGGTTGTAGGCCCGTATTTGTATACTGACATTGTTTTAAATAAAGGGCTTCTTAAAAGGAATTACGGAATCAATGTCATGACAAATCATCTAAGTTGGCAAAGGTTTTTCTTTTGAATAAATGATTGTTACTCCCAAGCAAAAGAATACAGATAATGCAGACCCCATTTGCCTGAATCTTTTTGATTAACGGAATTTGTACCCATCACACCTGTCCTTTTCCAAGAGTTGTCAAATCGATGGTCAACTATAGCTTAAGGTGTAGGCCGAACGCAAGGTATGATATCTTGCACCATAATACACGACCGATTGAGAAAGGCATGGGCGACCAGGGAACCCGAATTTAGGAGATGAATGAAATAGAGCATCTTTGCCTCGGACAAAAAGAATAATAGGTCTGTGGTATTACCCACTCCTGCGGCTAGCCTGGTACGTGGTAAGTAGAACTTTTTCGTGTCTACGCACGCTAAGGTACTTTGAATACTGCACATCCCCTCCCCTCTTTTCTCCCCTCTATAGGTCACGACGAAGTTCCGACTGAAGAATGGAGTGGACATGGACCGCACCGTGTTCGATATCAGGAAAAACATAGACAAACGTTGTGGGGTAGTGCGTAAAGTGCAGACCACCATTGGGAACATGAAAAACTGTATGATATGACTGTGCGTGTGTGCTACGATTATACGGTATGACTGTGTATGCATTTCATGCTTGGGTCACTTGAAGAGAGCGTCACCGTATGATTGAAGTGCTCGTCCATCGATCAAAGGGAGGAGAGTAAAAGGTCCAACACCCCCCCCAAGATAAACTACAAAAATACTGAAAATACGCAGCATGCTTAGGAAAGAGGACAGGAAAGGAGAGGTCCCCATACTCAGCGTAGCCCTGAGTCTCCGTCTTAAGTTTCTGCACTTGATGCATGTACTGTCACACCCTATCCGGTATTTGTGTGTACGTGATCACCGAATTTATATCTTTTTCCCGCTGGTGTTTTCTTACATAGAACCGACCCATGCTACTCCATGTTGTGTGCGCACCAAGTGGCCTATTATCGTACCCATGTCTCTCTCTCTCTCTCTCTCTCTCTCTCACTCTCTCCCTCTCTCTCTCTCTCTCTCTCTCTCTCACTCTCTCCCTCTCTCTCTCTCTCTCTCTCTCTCTCACTCTCTCTCTCTCTCTCTCTCTCTCTCTCTCTCTCACTCTCTCTCTCTCCCCCCTCTCTAAAGGCTTTCTTGCCCTCTTTCTTTTTGAAATAAATTAATGACACATACCTCTTCGGTAAGTGTATAATTGGCCTAAAAACACGGTGGTGTTCGAACAAATTGACAGAAACAAAACGACCATACTTTACCACGTTACTACCTCTCCTTTCTGCAAATGTTGAGCTTAATTGGCTGAAAAAGAAAGGACAGGTAAGACGACTGATGTCTCCCAATCTGGCCCTCAGCACGGGGACTATATGTCAGTGGTTTTTGTCTTTAGAGCTTCAACAACACCACCTCCACCGCCCAGAATTGCCCCCGCCCAATTACCCCGAAATAGAATGTCTAAAGCACCCCGTTCTCCCAAAATAACCCCAGCCCTATACTAGCCGCCTCAGAGTATTTCGAACGAAACAGCTGATGACCTTATTCTCTAATAATACATCGCCTAAACTGATAAAGGGTTACCTATTGTCTCCAGCAAAAATAATGCTTAGCTTATGTTCCTCCCCGAAATGGATACTCGTGAACACGTGACAGTAGCACCTCGCACTTTTTTTTTTCTTAAACTTAGCAGTCCTCGGAGGAAAATGTGTATTAACAAAACTTGTGTTAAGATGAACGAGTCTCTACCGGAGAAGCCGGTTCGAATTTTTACTAGACCAGAAGGTTGACAGATGTCAGGCTTCCTGCAACGATTATAGGGCGCAGGAATCGACACCTAGAAGGCCAGACAATGGACAGGGACACCCACAGAAACCTGCACCACAGCAATGATTAATAGATTAGTAGCACGCACACTAACATCAGAGTTAATAGACACCCATCATACAGCAACCGATACAAGCATTTCCGCAACTACTCGGTGGTTGGGAGCGAGGATGAAGTATGTAAATGTCTTCCCTGCCAACTCTCTAAGATTTTTGTTTCTTGTACCCATTCAAAGATAACCTGCGGCCATCGGAGGAGAGGGGTCGGACGTGACGCACAGCCTGGCTGCGGACCATGGAACATCTATGGCATCGACCAAGGGGGAAGCATCGAAGCAAAAAAGGGCGGGAGACGAGGCACCATTATCAGGATGATAAGCGATGGAACGAAGGGCTATATCAAGGCCCCCTGCTCACTGACCATCGTGCCTGAAGTCGCAACCCGTCGGGCCCGATTGATGGGCCCAGTACTGGAAGATTCTGCTCTCCTTGGTCCGCATTTTGATCCGATCCCACTCCACCCCCTCTTCCCTCGGCATCCCGAAGCACGTCACACCCTTCTCTCTCTCTCTCTCTCACTCTTTTATATGGATTATGAATTTGACTTAACTACAGAAGAATGAAAAGCAGGTACCCTGTCTCAAAGTATCTATGATGAACTGTGTTAAGGAACAGGACTGTGATCAGAGAACAGCGAATGATCACACCCTGCCACGTGAGAAATTGGATTTGAGCTGGACCTTAGCTCCACCGCCGGTGCTCAACAGTGCCAACGAAAGAAGAACAACAATAAGAGCTTACCTGTGATGGCTCTTCGTAATAGGACACTGGAAAGAAGAACCCATGTTAAAGTTGAAAAATCCTCTCCCAACCACCATTTTATATTAACTATCTTCCTATCGAGTTTTCATGATGTTGCATCAGTCACTTCCGACTGCACACTGAGAAGTTTAGAAAATCTAACTTTGTATAATGACATTCATACAACACCAGCCATGCACACGACTATACTAACTATCTTTTTGATCCACACGAAGTCTGGGCCTTATGTAATGTACGAAATATCCCTTGCTTTGCCAGAAACATTTTTTTTGCTTTACAGTATCCTATTTGTGCTCAAACAAGCTCACCTCTTCCTACCCCTGGGCCTGACATGCGGCGCAGCTGATGTAACTTTGTATGTACTACCTCCTCGCCTACTTTATCACCTGTATGTAACTATGTACAAATGTGTCAGATTACTCCTGCCTGCCCTAAAAACTCTGTATCTTTAAGGAATGTACGAAAAACATTAACGATATTATAGCTGAAGGTTAACGAAGGTAAACGTCGGCCAGGCAAGCTGGCGAGATATGTTAAAAGGGAGGACTGTGGAAATTTAGCTTGCAAACTGAACATTATCTGCGCCATCTTGCCTCTCCCCAGCGCCACGCACAGCGAGCACACGGCAGCCATTTTAGGCACCCCACTCTCTTCCCCCCGCTCATTATCGATCGTCAGCGCATCCCCCTGGCGCTGCAAGCATCCCCCGCGCACCGGCCACCCCCGCTCTCTCATACACGGGCCATAAACCCCCTAATTCTGCGCGACCCTGCCATGGAACCACATCCCACGCCTGACCGACATCCCATACATGGTCATGCCTCTCTTTGATAACCCCCTTCCTCTGCGCCCCATTGTCCGAACCGATCCCAGGCCATCACCTAGCCCTGCGGATGCAGTTTATTGCCCCTACTGTAAGGGAAACACCCCACATCAAAGGGATTACAGTGGATCAAAGCCCCTACCCCCTGAGACCCGGCCGGTTGCACACATCCCCGGGAATTGGTGGAATGTCCAGCTGCGTGATAGCCATCTCCTACTGTAGATGGGGTGGGGACTTCCACTGTAGATATGTGTGGGAACGAGTTCGAAGTGGGGATTCCGAAGACGTTCTTTTATACATCAAAGTAATCTCAAGAATGTGCCATGTACAATAACCCTGCAATAAAGTCATAAACGTGTGTATAAGAGACCAGGTCTCAGAGATGCAGTTAGAGCACCTCGTGACGATACCTTGCTGTCTGATCTGATGTGTTCTGCTCCGACGGAATAAAACTTTGTTTCCTGCCTTCCAGTCTCCGGCGCCTGCCTCTTTCATTGGTAAATTATCGAGTGGTATGAGAGGCGATTACCGCCGGGCAATACTTGAAAGGTTATCGACTGAAACTGCCGCTACCATTTAACATGAATAGACAACTTCCTTTGAAAATATAACTTTGAAAGAAGTCAAAACTCTGAATAAAATGAGAAGCTACATCTCTTTAGTACAACACTCAGCACTGCTATCAGTAACAACTGACAGTGCAAACTCTACACATGAAATTATGAGGCAACTCCACAGCTGAAATACATGAACTTATGTCCCATAATTGCAATGAGGAAATTGATTTGGGCTTACTAAGCAACAGTGAACACCCATTCATGAATTAACCATGCCAATGCATTATAGTAATTTATATTTGGCCAAAATACAAAAGATTTACAGAATCATCCTAAGCGTCCCTTGATTTCTGAATGCGGATCCTTTTGGGAACATTATGCTGATAAATCGTTTTTTTTTAGTTCAACCCTTTGTGCCATTCTGTTCTGCATTCATAAGGAAACTTATCAACGTAATCAATAGCAAAGAGAATTTTTCATTTGAGAACTAAGAACAGATTCTACCCACTGTGGAAATGGACGTGTTCTATGGCAACCTCTTCATGCAGAAACCTTGATTCCCCTGTGAGAAGTACTCAATAAACAACCATCACCAAATCCTGTCCAGGTCAACTTCATCACAACCCTGGCAGAGCTCACCCAGACAAAAAATGATGTCTGATTCCGACATATGTCTTTTACCAGACAAAGGGATGGCATAAGGATTCTGCTGAATCTGGCTGCTCTTTTCATGGACCCCTTTGAATGGCAACTTGCCTATGCTATCACCAATCCTTTCATGTCCCACCTAACACCTGGAAAAGGTACTTAAAAGATGGTGAGTTCCTTATCTTGCAGGGTTACAGTATACCGCGTCAGTAATATACTGAATGGCTATTTACACTCTCTACAGATATTCAATTTACCTTCAACTTTGACTCCCACGTGCTTCAATGTCTTGACCTGATTATTAAAGAAGACAAAGTCACATTCTGTTGACATATTCAAGCTACCATCTGCATCATCCATGCAACAACATCTAATTCGGACAATAGCTTATAACACCCAGAAATGACAAACTCCGAAGATTGCTTTAAGGAATCAGATTTCATCATGAATGACTGCTTGACAACGGCTACCCAAGGACTACTCAGGCATAAAACAAGAATGGTCCCATATGACGACCTACTGAAATCCAAAGAGAACATGCTGCTGGGGTAGACTGAGGTTCATTGCAACATTCAATACAGAGAACAACCAGATAAAAAAATATACAGGACCATACCTGCTAACTCACATGGTGGCAAAATCTGACACACAATAACGGCTCCCTCGACACGGTCTCCGGGTGAGGAGCCGATATCACACAGTGGCAGGAAAAACGAGCTGAAAACCACTGTACATGATGGATATGCACCTTATTTTCGGAGGCTTCGAACTTCTGACATCCATTTAGGAGTGCGATAACTCCCAGGACATCGGCACCAGCCTCAGGAAGCTTTTTCTCTGGTTTTGGAGGAGGGTGATTGGGGCGGGCGGGGGCAAAAGTGTCTCTCGGGTACTTCAGCGGCATGAGGCCATGCCCCTCCTAGGCCCACCCCCATCCTCACAAGGTGAAATTTCTGTCTTAGTTGGCAGCTATGCAGCACACATTAGAATAAGCCTGGATAGCTCCATCAAATAATACATTGTTTTCCTTTAAACGCAGCAAGAATGTACACAACAAGGTTGTGTGAGCAGAAAAAATGTGGGCACCACTCTTTCCTTCACTGTACCAAATTATAGATCAAATATTGCCATTTTCAGGAAGGGGTGAACCTTTAGAATTCAATAAAGTAAATGGATAGATTACCCCAAACCTATAACATTGCACCTAAATGAATAACAGGAAAGGCACTACTTAGTCAGATAATTCCCTGGTGCTGCTTTGCTCCCAAGTAATGTTCTGCTATCCCATATTTGTTTCATTGTTACACAATCAATACGAACTTACTGCCTATTTTTGTTTATATGATTTACATCTAACTGAATATTTATTGCTTTTATTCTATATGAGACACGTGATATTCCTTGCCTGGCACTGGCCTCATTAGGCGACATAACACTTGCACATAATCTGCTACATTTATGAAGGCTTCAGAATCCACATCTTCATCTGGTTTGCACATCGATTTAATTGATTTTTAAATTGTGTAGAGCTGAAACTCCTTGGTAAATCTATCTGCCAAAGGATTCCCCTATACTGCATGAATAGAAAGTGTGTATCTGACACCGATCTCCTGCATATGTTGGTTTGTGTGAAATTTTACCGTATAATTCTCAGCATTATGTGTAAACACACGAACATTAGGGTCAATTCACAAAAGGATACATAATTACAGGAGGTAGCACTACAGAAGTACTATTTAATGTGCTCTCACACGGCTTCATGAATCGGTCCCAAAAAGCATATTTAATGTTGAATCTAAATTACTCCAAAGGAACATTTTTCTGTTGATTAAATTCTTTTGTGTGATATTAATAAGTGTACATAGAGAACTGATTATGTTTTTCAAATTACGAGAAGTAGTTATTTGTGCTGTGGTGATCCTCTTTGACAGTAGAAACAACTACGAAATGATGTTTAGACTTTGAAGCGCTTCATGGAATTAAAAATATGTTGTTTATAACCAGTTTAGCTTTCCTGCCACAGAATTAGCAATCTTCCTTGTACTAACGCCTTTAAACTTATTTTGGTGAACATTACCTGTATGCAGAATATATTTACCAAAGTCCTGGGACTGAACAGTATTTAAATATTTGTCCTCTCCTCCTTCAAGTTATGATTAACTCCAACGATTATGGAAGACATTTCCAGGACTACAAGAAATTCTACCACAGTCCCCTGAAGTTGCGTGTGGCTATACATGGGTGTCTGCCAATGACGGCTTTTTTACTTAGATTATCCTTGGGTGCACTGTTTATATCCCACAATCGCTTTCATGTACCAAAGTCTAACCTCTAACAGATGTCAAAAGGAGACCACCTGTGACGCAGATGAATAATGGGGCTGTGAGTCCTCCGCAGTCTGTTTATTTCCCCTGAGTTCACTTCCTGTGATGCAACTTATTTTGCATCAGGTGGGCATAAACATTATGCCACATAATTCTTTTTTATTTAATCTAATTTGGTAGTTAGTTTGCTTTCTTTCCTATTGTTGGAAATTGGGTTATACAGTTGGGGGGGGGGGGGGAGGAGAGTGAAACCCTACTCAAGCAGCAACCACAATCCTAGGGAGAGTGAAGTCACAAGCAAAACCCAATGTAATCGGTGCTCAACCCTCTGAGAAGTCAGGCTTAACTTAGAGGCAAATGTGTAAAGTATTCATGCAACACTTCAAACAGTAATAAAGTCAAAACACAACACATGAAAAATCCTACATCAACTTAGAAAAATAGAGTACATTTCAATAAATAAATCAAGACTGAAACAACAAAAACCCAATAGTAAAATCAGAGATATGCAAGTTTAAAAGTTTCGGATGACAGCGATGCAGCACATGCAGGCTACAGACAGCCACCTAGGTCTGCTGAACACAGCACCATAACCCTGGTTGCGAAGAGATCTTGAGTCCCGTGCTGAGGGTGCATCACACAGCACAGTAGAGGCAATGTGAGGTCTGGGAGAGGAGATGCATCATATAACTGCAGGGAGCTGATAAGTGCGTTGCAATGTCCTTGCATGAAGATGCATCACACAGCAGTGGTTCCAATGGGCTGCTATACCTGATTTGGAATCCTTGCCTTGGGGAAGTCCACCCAGCAGTGGCAATGTTCAGAGGGCAATGCGTCGGGCAACAGAGGTAAGGTGCAGCTTCTGTGGGAGATGCGCCATGGAGAAGCGTTGGTTCTGCTGAATCCACAGATGGTCTGGCAGAGCACCATCGGGCCCGCTTCCATGGGTCAAGCACCTGGGGAGACACCATTTTTTAGGGTAGGACTCACAGATTACAGAGCCCAAGTGCTGGGTTCAAGGTAGTTGGAAGCCTGTTCTGTCCCCGAGGCACTACTTTCAGCAGCACTGCAGTCGTTCTTCCTGGCAGAGTCCACAGGTCCAGAAGTGTACTGAAGAATTGGGGGTCTGAGTTCCAATACTTAAACCTGGTGCCCACTTTCAAGTGGAGAAAGCTGGTAGAGGTTTCTAACACCTGAGGTGCCGGGCATCCTTTTTCTTCCTGTCCTAAACCCAGCAAGTGTGGTAGGTGACAGCTCCTCATTAGCTCAGCATAGCCCATCCTAACAAAACCTATCTTCATGTTTGTCTCACTGTCTGGGAACTATACACAAAGACTAACTGACAATTATAGCTGGTCATGTGACCAAGGATCAGGCTGAAGGCACCAAATGGTTGGGATAAGAAAATGCCAACCTCCTAAAAGTGGCATTTTCAGAATTGTGATTAAAAATCCAACTGTTTCATTAAAAAGGACGCTTAATTACATTTCTTTAGACACTAAACATGATCTATCTACCTGCTTCCAATTGGACATGACAGTTTATTAAATGTACTAAAGTATCTCCAGTGTTATCCTATGGGAGAGGCTGGCCTTGCAGTAGTAAAAAACAACTGTAAGAGTTTTTCACTACCAGGAAATGTGGAACATTTCCGATTTTTTTAATACACTACACCCTGCCCACTGGGCTGGTCAGGGCCTCCCTTAGGGGTGAATTATCCATATTAGAAAGGAAGCTTGGGCGTGACAGAATGTTTATTTTGCCAGGTCAACACGGCTGTATAAAAATTAACTGTTAAGTAACTCCAGAGACCACATTCAAGTGGAGAACAAGTTTATTTTCAACCAGCTATACAGATAAAGCTCCCACTTCTGTTCCACAGTACCCCTACCTAATGCCCCCTCCTGCCCCAGAAGTGTGAAGGCCTACCTGGCGTCTAATGATATTGAGGGCCTACTCAACTCTTATTCGCCTATGCTCGACACCAACACGATCCCTCCGGGGCAAATACAAGCCATCCACTCTAACCCGAACAGAGAACCCCCTCACAATTAATAATGACAAACTCACAAGAGTGAACATAAATCAGACTCCTTCCCCCGTTAAACCGGTACGACTTAAATGTGTACTACTCAACTGCAGGTCAGCCAGTAAACACGCCTCCAATATCTTCGACCTCTTCCAACACAATGAGCTAGACATTATCATCACTGAAACCTGGCTAAATCCCACCTCCACTCCTATCCTAGACCTCCTAGTACCCCCCACTCACAACATAATTCATCTAGACAGAGCTTTGAAGCTGGGTGGTGGCCTAGCCTGTATTCATCGGAGCACACTTTCGGTTTCCCACTTGGAGTCCTACACGTCATCCTCCCGTGAATACCTTTGTCTGAACATTTCAAGTAATAACCTGCCGGTGTGCAAACTTCACACTTTTTATCACCCTCCCGGGGGACAATCTCCCCTTCATCGAGCAACTAATGGAAATCATCTCTGGCAATGTCGATTCCGTACTGTCCCAAATCTTCCTCGGTGATTTCAACCTTCATTGGTCTAACCCCAATGACCATGCTGTAACTTGCCTTAAATCATTCTTAAGTTATCAAGAATGGATTCAGCTTTGTGACCAGCCAACCCATAATAAAGGAGAAATTCTAGACCTGATCACCATCACATTGGATACCATTACCCCTTGCGATTGGTCCGACCACCACTGCATCCTCTTTTATATTAAAAGGGAGGTGTCTATGAGGAAGGCTCACCCGACGAAATCTAACATCTGGAAAAAGGACCTCAGATCTATCAATACAGATGAACTAGCAGCCCACTGTAAATCTGCCCTCTCCCCCCAAGCTGACATGTCTGAGGTTCAGGTGCTCACTGACTTTTACAACTCGACCATCTCTAACAACATGGATGCCATTGCACCACTCCAACAAAAAAATGCCTCAACAAAAATATCCAAACCATGGTTCAACGACAATTTAAACGTGGAACGCCGCAACCTTAGGGCAGTTGAACGATCTTGAAGATCCAAACCGTCCTCGGATCAACTAAAACTCCTTAGAGAGGTTAGAAGCTCCTACAACAAACAAATCATGAGCGCTAAGGGAATACTTTAAATCCCAACTTGATCAAGCTGCTAACTGCCCCAAGAAACTTTTTGAACTGGTTAAACAGCAATCGGTGGAAGCTCCAAACCACTCTGACTCTGGAGTCAGCCCACCCTCATGTGACGAACTGGCTGCTTTCTTCACTGAGAAATCAAGACTCATCAACATTGAACTCGCTTCTAAGAAGGCTCTACTGCCATCCTCTGGGTCCGCACCACCTCCTGCCCTCTTAGAGAAGCTCAAACCTATCAGCCTGAGCACCAAGAACAATGCATGGGGCACCTTTACTCCCTTCATTGAAAGAGACATCAACAAGATTCTTCAGAGTATCAACCCATCTAATCATTTCAGCGACCCTTTGCCTCCTTCCATCTTCAAAGAAATCAAGAATGTCGTCATCCCCATCTGGACAAAGATTGTCAATGCTTCACTGTCACAAGGAACAATCCCAGATTGCCTAAAAGCAGCTCAGGTATCACCTATACTAAAAAAAACTAATGCAGATAGTGCTGACTTTAACAACTTCCGCCCTATCTCTATCATCCCCACCCTAGCCAAACTCCTAGAAAAATGCATCCAATCACAACTCTGTGCTCACATAGAGAATTTGCAACTCCTGGACCAGCATCAATCTGGCTTTCTGAGTGAGCACCGAATTGGCTCTCACTCACATTATGGATGACATTTTAAAAATGCTTGACCAAAATCAATCCTGTCTCCTAATCCTCCTTGACCTTTCCTCTGCCTTCAACACTGTCAATCAAAACAACCTATCCATTTTGAAGAACAGGATAGGCCTCTCTGGTCAGGTTTTACAATGGTTCTGGTCCTTACTCCACCACAGATCACAAAGAGTCAAGGCGAACCACTCTCTCTCCCAGCCCTCCCCAGTATCCATGGGGGTCCCCCAAGGGTCCGCCCTATCTCCTATACTCTTCAACCTGTCCTTAGAACCATTGGCTAATGCACTAAATTACACGAACATTCTCTTTCATATGTATGCGGATGATACGCAAGTTTATCTGAAAATCTCCTCCCTGGATAACATCATTTCACTCAACACTACCCTAACGTCTACTCAGAACTGGTTAACTGAGAACCACCTCCTGCTGAACACCTCCAAAACAGAATTCCTTCTCATCTCTCCTCCGAATCACATCCTCAAGCTTGACCTTTGGTTGAACCACATCACTGCCTTCAACTGCTCCCCCCTCATTATCAACTCAGCCAAATCTCTTGGAATCACCCTGGAGAAGCATAACATGAAGAATCATATCAGCAATGTGTGTAAGGGAGTTAATCACTTGATGAGGATACTCAGAAATATTAAACCATTCCTTCCACAAGCTGATTTCAAGCAGGTGGTCCAAGCGCTTGTTGTGCCAAGACTAGACTATGGCAGTGATACGCTCTGCGGCCTCCCCAAATATACCTTGGCTCCACTAAGGGCATCACTGAATGCTGCAGCCAGACTGGTTACGGGCTCCAAAAGAACTGCGCACATATCCCCTGTCTTAAAATCCCTTAAGAGGTTGCCCTACGAAGCACGAATTCAGCTAAAGATTGCTTGTCTGTCGGCACAAAGCCCTCCATTTCAAAACCCCCAGTTACCTAGCGCAAAAGCTTGAATTATCCAGAGGTGGTAAACCCTTAAGAAGTGCTAACACTTTCCTCTTGAAACCACAGATCTTTCGCAAAAAGAGAACTTGCTGCCGAGCCTTCTCTGTCGCTGCCCCGAAGATTTGGAGCTCTCTTCTGCCGGAAGTACCCAGAATCTCCTCCACGGTCGCTTTCAAATTGGAAGCCAAAAGATTCCTTATGAACAAGTTCTTACCTGAAATAGGTTAGGATCATCTGCTCTAAGTCATTGATCTTACAACCGTAAGACCTCCATTGAATGTTACTCTTCTTCACCCTATCATTTGCTCCCCTCCTAGCCCGCTATGTACCAGTTATTGTATTATTCTCCTTTGACCCCTTTGTCCTGTAATTATTCTGTGTGTTATTCTTATCGGATGCCGTTATTGCATTTATTACCTTCCTTCCATCCTTTTGTAAAGCGCTTTGAAATCCTCTGGGATCTTGTTTGCTCTATATAAAACTTTATAAATAAACTGTAACCACAGTTCATCAGCTGATCACAGGATTCTGCTACCAGAATTTTCAACATCTGAACACCATGGCAACGATCACCAAGCAAGCTGACAGTCACATTATAACACACACAGGCTGCAGCGGAAGACAGGGCCGGACTGGCTGTAGCAGGTACCGGGCGTTTCCCCATTGGGCCGCAAGGGTGGGGGCTCTTTTTGGTCCCCTAGGGGGCCGTGTTTGTTACCGGAGGCCAGGTTTACAGCATAGCTGCAAAATGGGCCCCTGTAACAAAAGTGGTTAAATGTAAAATCTATTTTCTATGTAAATGCTTTACATTACCTCCCCCCTCCCCCGATCCCCCCAGGCCGGCTGAGCTGTTTGCTAGGGCCAGTTTCGGCTCCCAGTCCGGCCCTGGCGGAAGACCTGAGAGGGCTACTTAAGTGGGTGGCACAATTAGTGCTGCAGGCCCACTAGCAGCATTTATTGTATAGGTATTTTGCACATGTAGTACCACTTTACTAGGGCTTACAAATAAACTAAACATGCCATTTGGATGTAAGCCAATGCTACCCTGTTTAAAGGTGAGAGCACAAGCACTTTAGCACTGGTTGGCACTGGTAAAGTGCTCAGAGTCCCAAAGGCCAACAAAATGGGTTCAGAAAACAGGCGGGTGAAGACAAAAAGTCTGGGAATTACCCTACAGAGAGGGCCAAGTGCAACACTTATTTAGCACTTAATTCCAGATTAAAATTTTAATTTGCAATGAAGTAGAACCAAAAGCATTCACAGATGTAGGTGCCACTTCACTTGATTAGTGCTATCGGGTTGATATTTGATACCACCAAAAGGTGTACAGTAACCAAATGTACCACACTTGTGCTTCTCATAGAATCTTTGCAACATTTTCAAAACTAATGGTTTGCTCAGGTCAGCTCCTGTTTTGAAAGTTTCAGAGTGATTCGTCAAGCGGAGGCCGAGAAAAAAGGGGGGTCCCAAAACGTGTTTTCTCCATGTTAATTTCCATAGGAAACTTTAGACAAAGCTACAGCCCGAACTGCTGAATGGAATTACACCAAATTTGGTAAAACTGTAGGTCTTGGTTCAGAAAGCGACCGCTTTTTTAAATTGTGTAAATCCGTTCAGTAGTTCCTGAGAAATTCAAAAAATGACAATATTGATATCTGGTAGCCAAGGAGGGTTTGCGAACCCTCCTGAGCACGAGCTTCATTTTGATTGGCTGTCAACACTCCAAACCAAGAAGTGTTGGCAGCCATCTTGTGACTCCATAAAAACGAGTCACAAGAAAACTGTAAAAAAAAGATAAAAAACAAGAAAAGGGGGCAGGGTAGAAACACCCTGATTCCCTAGCCCGCTGAGGGGGTCCCCCAGGACCCCCAGGCACAAAAAAACATCTTTTTTTTATATCGGCAGAATTCGGACTGAGTGCACGAATACCCCAAAAATGTTATAAAATCAAGCATGGTCTCCCATGCTTCGTTTAGATCCCGGGACAATCACAAAATATAGTGCAGGGGCCAGCGGAGAATGCCACCTCCCCGGGCAATGCTGATTACATGCAGGGGGCACGCAGCCCACCCACAGCCCCAGGACCGCCACCTCCCTGGGGCTTTATTCTAATTAAAATGCATGGAGGGGCTCATGCCTCCCCCCACACAGCCCCGGGGGCTGCAACCTCCCCGGGGATTTAATGATTACAAGTGGTTGGTACGCGGCAACTGACAGACTGATACAGACATTTACACAGATCAATCATTCACCCATGCATTCACTAAGACACGTTTAATTACTCACTTATACAGTCAGTCACGCACCCACTAAATCATCCATTCAGACACTCATACACCCACTCATTCTTCAATGCACTTTGGCATATATATGTATATATAAAATTCTTGAACTTTTTAGAAACTATCAGTCACTGGATGATGTCATCAGTGATGTCATTTGAGATGTCATTAGTGATGTCATCAGTGATATCACTGACCATGTCATGAGTGATGTAATATGTGACCTCATCAGCAGTGCATTGCAGGTGCGCGAGTTATAGTTAGCTCAGTTAACTATAACGGCTGAATTTCTCTGGTTTTATATGAGTGAAATGTCCAACTAACTATAACGTCCCTGAACCCTGTGGTTTTTCAGTGAATATATATATATATGTATATATATATATATATATATATATGTATATATACATATATATATACACACACACACATTAAAATTGAGAATGACGATGTGAAAAAAAACACACAGACATATGCACACACACACATCTGCTGCAGAATTAACAATTTGCTTCATAAACCTTTCAGTGATTAAACATGTTGTTTGTCCGCAATATTAAAAATTCCTTTCCAATTAACATTGCATTTTAGCAGTTGGACATTTTCCCAGAAGTCAATTCTTCCGCTTTTTATCTCTAGCTTTAATACACATGCTGGAGGAAAAAATGTTGGATGCTGAAAACATGTAATTCATGGTGATGGTGTAAAGGAGATGTTACTAATTTTATAATGCATTTTCAGTAAATTGCTAACTGAAAGCCAAAAAAATTGCCTTTGGCTGCAGCATGGAGGATACATTTTTTCCAATATGGCAGTTACACATATTGAATGCTGCGTGTGCATTTGCACTAGGGCCCAATGGTTAGAGCGATCTTCCTCACCTCAATTACCATAATAATATAATACATAACCAGGGGAAAGGGCCTATTATTCCATATTAAGCCTCTTTCCAAACTTCACGTTACTGCGACACATGCTCTTTGTGACCCACTGACCTCTGTCTGGCCCCTTTGTTTGTGCCGCCATTACAGTGCTTCATTGCGTTTGTGTTTATCATTGCTGTTGACTAAACTTTGGGCCTTTTGGGTTGGTATGGATAACACTCGGATTACCACAACGCACTCTCTTGCTTTGATTTGAAATTCTCTATAACTTGTATGAGCTAGAGAAATTAAATTATATGGTCACAGCACAAATGCTGGCCATAAACAGAAATTATGAATCTAAACACACCCTGTTGCCAGGAAAGGGATAAAGCTTTTAGTCTTTGCTGCTGTTGACGGTCAGATGGAGCATTAGTGGTAATTTCTCTTTTGTCCGTCCTCTACTGGACTTCCCGATTGACTCAGTCACGTGACCTCTCAGCTGTCGCGTGGCGTCTTTCAGCGCCTATCCCCGCTGCTGCGGTTGAAACCTCCCGGAACAGTGGGTGTCCCAGATGATACCACCGCGTGTGTGTCCCCTGAGCTGCGACATTCTTTCGAGGCAGGCATGTGGCGCCCCATCTGTAGGAAATGAAATAATCCGTTCTCACAGACTCATGGAAGTGTCCATCTGGCACCCAGGAGCAACAGGCGTTAGAGCTCGCATCTTCCGTGGTCGTTCATAAACCGTCGTACAGCGACCAGCCAGGAAGTGTCCTTTGGCTAATGAAAAGCATTATCCCCACATGAACATCCCTAAACGAAAGCGGAAAAAATAGAAAAAACACCCATAACAAACTGCCAGCGTACTTCATGTAGGTGCCGAGGATTTGAAGCTGCTTTGATATTTCTTGAAATAAATGTTTGAGTTACCTAAAGGGAAGGCCCCGGAGGTGTAACTTGTAGAAAGAGATTTTACCTTACTGCTCCTACATCCATGTCTGATTTGAAATTACTATGCTTTTAAATTGTGCAGCTTTATAGAGTGTCACAAAAACAACAATGGCAACTTACAACGTGTTTGTGTACCAAGCTATAACATTGCATCCAGGGTGCCTGTCACACAGAACTTCATTATTGGTAACATGTACACCTGCTAAATTTAAACCCACAGCATATAGAAAGCATTGATATGGCAATTTCCTGCTAAGAGTTTAACAAACATCTGTGAAGGCAGGATATTACATTTAATACGATAATAACATGCTTTCCTGCATTAACCACCATACTTATTAATGACACAATCCTCTTTGCCAATGCCATCTGGTAAACAAATAAACATTAAAATATGTCTTTACGCCACACCAGGGTTTTATTGAAATATCTAACATTAATGCTGTAAAACTGGTAAAAATGCACTAATTGTGTAACCTCTACAATGAGGAGCAGAGAAGAGACAATGATCCCTATGTCACTCATATTCCCTCGGTTATACTGTACCCACTTTTCAAACAATAATCCGAATGGTTGGGTTTCTAAGTATAGCCAAATGTTTTCTCCCATACTCAATCTACAGTAGCACAAGGTGTTCATTTGAGTGCCGGGTATATTTGAGAAAGTGTTTACCCTTGAGGCAGAAGGCAGCAGAAAGTGTTTGACAGGGAGTTGAGTGGGCTGAAGAGTTGATGGGCCCAGGACCCTCAGCACAACAAAAACAATACATGTTTGGCCTGGGAGCAGAGTGCATTACAGAAGGTTTGTTCCAAGCACAGGGTGCCCTCTTATCTCCACCACTCAAGTGGCACATGCTAATATATCAAATGTATTGGTGTGTATATCATGGTCTAGTTGCTTTTGTTCCTGGATTCAGTAGTAATATTGTTGTGAGGCCATGGCTACCAGTCATATTGCTCCAACCAAACCACAAGCTTAGTATAGCCCTATTTAGTTGGGAAATCACTCGATTTAACAGGGTCCTGTTTACAGTACTTGATTAAGTCTTCGTAAGTTGTTCTTGCTAGGAAAAATCTAAGTACAATGCGAGTATGTTTTGTCATTCTTTTTTGGCACCATATTTAACAAATCGATTGATCTTCATGCTCTCATAGTTGCCAGCTCCATGATCCTTTTCCAATTGAACATCTATTTCAAAGATGGGAAAATGCAAAGTGAGCAGCGGGTCAGGTGAATAGATCTTCCAATAAGTTCAGTTTCTAAATTTTACCTCCAAATAATCTTTGAACTTCTTGGGTGTTTGGCCCATGGAGTAGTGTCAGCTCTTGTCTTAATGTATTATATAATTCTGTGGCGTCTTAAATGATCCTCATGACTGCACCTGACTTTTATTATCATCTTGGAGAATACTAGTAACATCATTAGAGAAGAGTAGGCTTCCTTTTAGAAACAAATCTACTCAGCATAACAGATCTTTTGGTCAGACTAATTCCATTAAAGAATATGTTGATCCCCTTATTCACCACAACAATTATCAGAGCGACCTGAACTGTGTTAGCTGAATCTACTCAAATACGATGACCACTGATAAAGTCCTGAAGGTTGCATTTTTAATGATCCTAAATATTTGGTGCACCGAGAAGCACGATTGGAAGGTGCCTCCTCCTACCTACCTGGAAATATTTAAATCAGCAGAGTTGGAAATATTCAAATCACTGCAGTATGAAACTAGAATGGTCAGAAGCAATATAGATTTCATCCCTTATGGGGAAAATCCTCTCCATTTAAAGCACCTTCATAGATCTTGAGAGAGAAACTACTGGAGAAATATGTGAATTTTCGCTGGCCAAAGGGAATGGAAAGGTTCTCATGCAAGTCCTTTCTTGAGTCATTCCTTCCAGAGCTATTTGAATTTACTGATGACTGAGCATTGCAGATCACTCAAACCGAACTTGCATTATTGTGACCAAAACCCAATGCCATGAAGGTTGTTCAGGTGATCTGCAAAAACTTGGGGGCAGTATCTCACCCTCACAGGATAGCATCAATCTCTTAGAAACACCTCATAATCAAGGGCCCATCAAAATTACAGCACCCGATATCAGCAAATAACTGTGTATTTCAGGAAAATTGGTAAAGGTGAAGGAATTGTAGGATCTTCATTGCTGTTTTGCATCTTGAGATACAAACACTACTTTTTTGACTGAGTGCTTCTGAAGGTCTCTTCCAGTGACACTGCTTAGTCCATTCATAATTCCAGATATTTTGTGCCTGCCTGGGCAGAAACACTGAAGTAGCTGCATAAGGAACATTTCTGTGCATTGCTGGATGTTGGCAGATGGGAATTAACTACCTTCCTGCAAGCAGAATTAGACAGGACTGTGTTGCTGATTGCAACAAGTGTTGCCATATTAAAAAAAATGTTATATATATTCTGATTCTACATATTTCCATGAGTAGTCATTGTAAGAGAACTAACTACTAGCCACTTTCAGATTCTCATTTATACATATGAAAGCTGTGTCTTCATCTGTACTCTTTTGCTATGTGGCAATGCTACATTACAGTTCCTTTGAAGGCAATTGAACTTTCCCGCTCCTCAAAAGTCTACAGTTGTCTTGCAATCCAGTGCTGCAGAGTGTTCCATCCTTTTCCTGTGAGTGTCACAGGTGTCAGATATCAATTTTAGATGTCCTAAGTCCAGAAACACTCCTAGTTGAAACATATTATTGCTACAAACTTATATTTCATTAGACAAGTAGCAAGAGTGTAGGTGAATAAGGCGAGGATGTGAATATTCTTCCAGTGGGAACTTCTGTATTCTTAAATAAATATTTGGACCCAGGGATAGTACTTTTAGGATATCCCAAAAAGGAGACAGTGGCCAAAAAAGAGTTCTAGCCCAATGCAGGGCGGGTGTGACTAATTCATTCTGTTTAAGATATAGTATTTGTTGATACCATTGGGTACTCTTGTACTTTCAGTGAAGTGGTGTGTTTTCCCCATGATAGTCATATTATGGAAAGAGCTACTTCTATTAATTTTTAACATTTTCAATACATGATAGTCCTGACAAAAAGGTAATTAGCTGCATTTTACATTTGGCACAAGACTGAATGCTCAGTTGACTGTTACCATGAATTGACAGTCAAAAGTTGAAGCCCTGTTCTTTTCATAGCACAACATTTACAACCCTAACATATAAGATGCGCACATCTAAGACCATTTCACAATTGCATTTGTTCCAATAATGGTACCTCTTCTGACAGAATGTGTATGTACAGTGATTCACCAGCAGTACTCAGGAATGTAAACTGATGCACCTCCCAAAAGCATAGATGGCTGGGTTCAAACCACAGGTTAGAAAGGTCAGGGCAAGTGACAAGCTGCAGTGCAGCAGAGGCTAAGCAGCCTATCACATGTATTCTAGCTCTTTCACATGAATTATTTTCTGTTGGAATTACAGCATTTGTCTCATGTTTGCAGATTCTAAGTTTTCCAGATCCCTCCATTTCAGAAGAATACCTGGTTTCCAGTCTTAGGCTTTTCTTTTACAAGTAACTGTCATCAGGCATATTCATCTAAATGATTCAATTGAAGCACAGAAAATATTTATTGGTTATATGAAAACTCTGCCCTGTAAGCATGGCATTTTTCTGATATAGTATAACTGGGCAACCCTGTTTACTGACAAGGGGAATCCGTCGGTATTTGCAGTTACAAAGGTACACCATGTGTTGCCCCTGAGACAATGTGGGAGTCTCCTCTCATATAAAAGAGTTTTAAAAAAAGTGTGGAAGTTCCAGAAGCCAGGTAACCGTGACCAATTCTAGGGTGTTACATCGCCTCCCTACCCTCCTGCATATCATGCTGGAACAGTACAAGATGGTGCTGTCCAAACGTCACTGGACACTTTACCTCTGGGAGCCTGAGCTCTGCCCCTTACTGACATCACTGCCAAGGCCTTTTCCACCAAAACATCAAGCAGGAGCCACCTTCTGTGTTGGCTTCATTTGTCTGGACTGCCTCCTTTGTTGAGTGGGCCTGAGCTGTCCAAGCCCTGGTACATTGCAACAGCTAATTAACAGATGTAGATTTTCTTCCCCACTCTTTCCTCCTCAGGAGCTGAGGGAAGCAGCGTTAAGTACTCCTTCTGGCGGAGAGGCCTTTGTGTCCTCTGCTGTGTAGCAGAGTAATTAACTTTACCCAGCAGGGTGACAAAAGGCCTGGGCTCTGATCCTGAGCTGATCCAGGGAACTATGAAAGTTCTGGATGACCCATAAAGTGTTCATATATGATCCTCGGTCTTGCGTAAATGAACAGGGCTTACACGTCCTTCCTCACTTTCATACCCCACAGGACGTTGTAGACCTAAGAGAATCTAAACTGTAGTTTAAGGAAGATTTCCCCATGTATGTATTATAAAGTATCACTGTAGATAACACAGTAATTCATACTGAATTCACCTATGGAAGCGGAATACAGAGAGATATGCCATCTTGTGGTGAAAAATGCAAAAACAACAATTGATGGACAGAATGTTGAACAATGCCATACATTCACCCCAGTACAGAGATCTGGGCCTAATTCCATCATTTCTTCTGCTCACCATGCCATTCCATTCCATTGGGCACAGGGTCAAGACTGATTTGAATATGGCCAGGTATAAACTGGGGTGGCATGGTGAGCAAAAGAAAGATGGATTTAACCCAGATCTCTTGACTGGGGGTGAATGTTTTGATTTATTCTGCATTCTATCCATCAATTGTGTGTCTTTTGCTTTTCGCACCCTAAGTGCCCAGACGTGGGTACCGGGCTACTGTGCCACTGGATTCAAGCTATCCTGGCCGATGAGAGGTGAAATCCCGAAGCCGGTCCTAGGATGCTTGTTTCTGGTCCAGGAAGGAACTGGCTTGGCAGTTCAGGCTGGACTGTTCCTATGAGGCACAGGGTCAAGCCTGATTTGGATATGGTCAGGTCTAAACTGGGGTGGCATGGTGAGCAAAAGAATGATTGATTTAATCCATAACTCTTGACTCGGGGTGAATGTTTTGATTTGTTCTGCCTTCCGTCCATCAATTGTGTGTCCTTTGCTATCTTGTTGTGAAAGCCAGATATCCCTGGAAGTCACAAAGCTGATCCACCTGCTTTTTAGGCCTGGGCAGAGCTCGTGGAGCTTTACCACACAGAATTCCACAGAGTAGCGGAAAAACGTAGGAAAATAATAAGGGGGTCCTGTGAGCGACCGGATTTTTGCAAGAATACCTCTTATGAAGTCCCCTTGGCTGCTGGGGTCATTGGGGGGCAAGAACCCCTATTGTTATGACAAGTAAGTCCCCCACAGCGGGATGACTGAGATGTCGTCGGAGGCCCCGCCCTCTCTCTCAACCACTCTTCAGAGGGGCCTCCTGGCGCACTACCGGTTGGTTGATGAAGTGTCCTTGGCTGCTGAGAGTTTTGTAGAGCTGTCATACCCACTTACTGGGTCTCGGTGGCGGGGGAACCGCCCAAGTCTACCATACCCTCCTTATATCGAAAAAGGAGACACAGGAGCCTTCGTCTGCAGGAGGAACAAGGTTTTATTCAAATAGCCTGGGCTATTGAACAGAGTCCCAAGCTCGTCGGTGACAAGACAGAGGAGGCTGCTGCTTTACTCCGCAGCTTACAGGCCTTATATACATATGTCCCCACCCTAAGGAACCAGTTCGGATGGGGCTGTAGTTACGCCATTCTTCGTTCAGGCAGGACTGGTGCTGCAACAGATGGTGCAATCGATTAGGACAGATCTTGACAAACAGGATATGTGAAAGAAACAAGTTCTGGGACAGCGTTGTGACCAAGTCTTGCGAGACAGGATGGGTGTGTGCAGGAGTCCAGTCCGAAGGCGGTGAGAGGCCAATTCTCTGTCCCCCTTTTTGGAATTGGCTTAACCACAAGAAGCAGGAAGGGCAGGGCGGTCGTAACAGTTAGAACTTTGGTAAGCATCAGTAGAAACGACCAGGAGGGTCATGCAGAGGTGTTTGACACGAAATGGCAACGCTAAAATAATGGAGTCTGACACAAAATGGATGCCGACAAGAAGGACACTTTTCCTCAGACCCTCGTTTTGCCATTGAGTGGCAAAACCATTACGAAATGTCTATATTCATGAGATCATCTGTTTCTTGTTGGAGCATCATCTTCATATTGGTGTCGTGAATGTTTGAGGGTGGAAGCTTAAGCCTGAACACACTTTGCACAGAGCATTGGCAGGCACTGAACACACAAACAACAGGAGACTAGGACAGCCACCCCCAAGACAAGGAAGGTGAGGACCCTCCATCCCCATTGCGAAAGGAAGCCCCAGATCCAGCCTGTGAGGGACCAGTTGCCTTCATCCTGATGAATTTCAGAGGAAAGGTGATGCAGACGTTGGATGGCATCATCTACTGTAGGTGCGTTATCTGGAATATACACACAGCAGCTGGAGCCAATCAATTTACACGCACCACCACGATCAGCGAGGATGATGTCAAGGACCATACTATTTTGAAGTGTTACAAGGCGGTTCGCCTGTAGCTCTGCAGTGACGTTGGAGAGGGCACCAGCTGTTTCTGTGATGGTGACCTCAAGGACCCTGCTCAGTCCTCATATAGCCCGACTGTTTGCCATGGGGCCCCAGAATGGGTGGAAACCCTTAAAGAAGTCCCCGGCTTCCTGGCCTACTGTATCCTCAGCCGATATGACACCCCTACATGAGCGCCGTAAAGCACCCTTCATCAACAAGTGGTAATCTCCATGGGTAGAATACGTTGGTGGAAGGAGGAAGGCCAGATAGCATGTGCCAGACCAGTTGCGGGGGAGCCAAGTGTAGGCTGCTGTGCCGCAGATAAAATAAGTGTTGGGGGATCAGTGTCTGATGATGCCCAGAGGGAGGAAGGTAATGACTGCAACTCTGGTGGGAGAGGCTAGGACAGATACATATAGGAGTCGGGGGTGGGGGAAATTGTTAGAGACACGCCTTGGGGACTACATGACATAGTGGCATACAGAGCTTTCAGTAAATCCATGCCTAATAAGGTTTTACTGCAACCTGTAGTAAGGACCAAGAGAGCGTCAACATGGGCAGGGCCGATATCGAGAGGGAGGGGTTCAGAAACAGGGCTGGTCACGGGTGTTCCTGCAAAACCCACGGAGACATTCAAATTGCCAGAAAGGGGTGCTTCCGGGACCGATACACGTGCAATAGAAGACCTAGTCGCCCCTGTGTCCAGAAGGAAAGACCGAGCATCCTCTGCAACTGACACATGAACATTCCGGCCCTTCTGGTCGACCGGAATTTGCACTTTCGAAATACCACTTCCCTGGCTATCCTATGCTTGATAAAACCGTGTCTCGTCTACCTCTTCATAATTGTCATTGTAATAAGTACGTGTGGCTTCATACCCATCAAATTTGTTAGCAGGGCGTTGTCGTATGGTGTTGTCATCCCTATGGCTCCCCTCTCGGTCACTGGGGCGGTGTTGCCTTTGGTCTTTAGCAATCACCCCATCCCTGTGAACACGAGGCCGTGTTTTACCTGTCCGTATGTTTTCTGACAAAACAGGACACTCATCCACCCAGTGGCCGTAACCCTTACAATAGGCACATTGATCTGTCTGGAGAGGCTCGGAGGGGCTGCAGGGAGTCGACTAGCGTGCTCTTGGCGGCTGCTGAGGGGGCGGCTGGAAATTGCCACAGGCGTCAGGGCCTTTGGGAGGATATTCCTGTTGCAGAAGTACTTTCGTTTTAAGGTCTTTATTTCTCTTGACCTCTTTCTCCTTATCCTCGTTTTCCCTATTCTCATGGTATTGGGTCATGGCCAAGAAACCGGTTATAGTCTGCGCGGACCATGTACTCTCAACCTTCTTGAGTCTGGCAGAAATGTCAGGGAGCAAATTGCTGACAAATTTGTCAACGAATACCTTCCATAGCCTCTAGATCAGCCCATTTACCTCCCAATTCTACTTCATGGTCGGTATGTCGTATTTTATCCCAGACCTCAGTAGGGACAACCGTACCAAAAAGTAAATCTATGTCTTCGAGAATAAGGGTACCGGCAGATATTATCTGGCTTAATTCTTTATAGAAGGCAGCCAGATTCTTCCGAGGATCCGGCAATTGTCCCTTTAACTGTATCACTTCTGACCTTTTCCATCGAAAAAGGAGACACAGGAGCCTTCGTCTGCAGGAGGAACAAGGTTTTATTCAAATAGCCCGGGCTATGGAACAGAGTCCCAAGCTCGTCGGTGACAAGACAGAGGAGGCTGCTGCTTTACTCCGCAGCTTACAGGCCTTATATACATATTTCCCCACCCTAAGGAACCAGTTCAGATGGGGCTGTAGTTACGCCATTCTTCATTCAGGCAGGACTGGTGCTGCAACAGATGGTGCAATCGATTAGGACAGATCTTGACAAACAGGATATGTGAAAGAAACAATTTCTGGGACTGCGTTGTGACCAAGTCTTGCGAAACAGGATGGGTGCGTGCAGGAGTCCAGTCCGAAGGCAGTGAGAGACCAATTCTCTGTTCCCTTTTTGGAATTGGCTTAACCACAATGAGCAGGAAGGGCAGGGCGGTCGTGACAGTTAGAACTTTGGCAAGCATCAGTAGAAACGACCAGGAGGGTCATGCAGAGGTGTTTGACACGAAATGGCAACACTAAAATAATGGAGTCTGACACAAAATGGATGCCAACAAGAAGGACACTTTTCCTCAGTTGTTGGGGGCCGAGAAGAACCCCTATCGTTGTCACAAGTAAGTTCCCCACAGCAGGATTGTTGAGATGTCTCTGGAGGCCCGCCCCCTTTCTCAACCACTCTGCGAAGGGGCCTCCTGGCGCACTACTGTTTGGGTGATAAAGTCCTCTTGGCTACTGAGAGGCGTTGGGGGCCAAGAACCCCTATTGTTGCCACAAGTATATCCCCCACAGTAGGAGTGTTAAGACGTCGTCAGAGGCCATGCCCCCTTTCTTAACCACTCTGCAAAGGGTCCTCCTCGTGCTCTGCTAGTTGTGGGATGAAGTCCCTTTTGCTTCTCAGGGTCGTTGGGGGCCAAGAACCCCTATTGTTGCCACATGTAAGCACCCCAAAGTGGGATTGATGAGACGTTGTTGGAAGCCCTGCTCCTTTCTCAACCATTTGGCAACGGGGCCTCCCGGTGGGCTACTGGTTGGAGGATGAATTCCCCTTGGTGCTGAGGGTCGTTGGGGACCAAGAAACCCCTACATACTACGCCAGCGGAGCAAAGTTTACTGCCCACCCCTACTGCGTTTGACCATCACCATCAGGAGATGGAGCGTGAGGTTCATGTATGAGACAGGCAAGACAGCCCAAGTCACAGCAGAGATGGAGAAATACAACCTTGCCCTGCTTGGCATCAGCAAGACCAGACGGACACAGTCTGGACAGAAAAGACTGGCACGAGGAAGAATATTGCTGTATTCTGGCTATGCACCTACAAATGACAGGAGGAAAAATAATTTATTTACAGCAGTTTCCAGTCGATCCTAGAGAAATGCCTCGAGAGAGACATCACCATACTGATGGGGGACCTCAATGCCAAGATTTGAAGTGACAACACTAGGTCCGAAGAAGTTACGGGCAACCATGGCCTTGGCGCCATGAGCGAGAATGGTGAAAGGTTCATAGATGTCTATGCCCGAACAGTCTTGTGATAAGCAATAGTGTATTCCCTTTCAAAAGAATACACAAGGCAAAGTGGGTATCACCAGACCATTAAACAGAGAAGCTGACCAACCAAGTCTACATTGGCAAGAAGTTATGGAGGCCCCTGTAGTATGTGAGAGTTATGAGAGGAGCAGACATGGCATCAGACCATTACCATGTCCTGGCCAGGCTTAAGCTAAAACTGAAGAAAACATGGAATGAACCAACAAACCAACATCAGCTATATAACACCACCCTCCTCAAAGATGCACAGACACAGAGTGAGTACTCAGTTACCCTCAGTAGGAAGTTTCAAGTTCTGCAAGAACTAGGGGATGACAAAGACCCAGTAGAAAGAAGGAGAAGATCAAAGAAACAGTGACATCAATCTACCAGGAGGTATTGGGTCCTGAGAAATACCAACATAAAGAATGGATCCCCACCAAGACTCTCCGGAAACTCCAAAAGAGAAAAGAAAAGAAAGCTGCAGTCAACACCAGCTGAACAAGAGCAGAAAAATCAAAAGTTCAAGGCAAATACACCAAAGCCAACAAGGAAGCAAGAGAAGCTTAAGAGCAGACAAGCAAAGATTCATCAGTGGGCTTGCTACAGAAACTCAGGAAGCAGAAAGTCATGGAAACTTGAAAGAACTCTACAACCTAACGAGGAAACTCTTCAACAGATACAGCAAGTCAGAAAGTCCTGTTAATGACAAGGCTGGGAAGGCAATCCTGGTAATCAAAAGCCAACAACAAAAATGGGTGGAGCACTTTAAAGAACTGCTGAACCTGCCCAGGATGCATTCTCCACCAGACATACAGCCAGCTGACAAAATAAATAAGTCCGTATTTTTAAAGCGCAAATTACTCACCCTTACGGGTCTCAGGGCGCTGGGGGCCGTTGTGGAAATTAAGTGAGCTACTGCCCAGAGTCACATGGTACTGAGCTGAGCTGCCACCGGAGATCGAACCATGAACCCTGTGCTCCGAAGTCAGCTGCCCTGTCCGCTGCACCACACCTCTTCACCTCCGCACTCCACCAAGGACTTGCCAATCAACTGCAGCAGACCAACCAAGGAAGAAATACGGCAAGCCATGATACTTCTGAGTAATGGGAAGGCAGCAGGACCTGACAACATTCCTACAGAGTCACTGAAGGCAGACATTGAAACATCAGTAGAAATGCTCTGCCCTCTCTGGGATCTGGGAAGAGGAAAGGGTTCCATCAGACTGGAAGGAGGGATATCACATCAATATCCCTAAGAAAGGGGATCTGAGTAACTGTGCAAACTACAGAGGGATAGCTCTTCTATGAACCCCAGGCTAAGGGTTCAACAGAGTCATCCTAAACATAATGAAGGAACAAGTCGACTCTCAGTGCAAAGATCAGCAAGCCGGCTCCTGCAAAGAAAGATCCTGAACAGATCAGGATGCAACACTGTGCATCATCATTGAGCAGTCAATGGAATGGAACTTCCCCCTCTCTGTCAACTTCATCGACTATGAGAAGGTGTTCAACAGCATGGACAGAAGGACCCTTTGGAAACTCCTCCATCTCTAAAGTGTGCTAGATAAATTTGTAAGGATCATCGCAAACTCTTATGAGGGATTTACCTGCAAGATAGTCCAAGGAGGACAACTCACAAAAGCCTTCCATGTGAGGACTGGAGCCTCCAGGTTGCTTGCTCTTGCCTTTTCCATTCCTGCTTGCCATAGAATGGATCATGAAGACAACCACAGCAAGGAGAAGAAACGGGATCCAGTGAACAGCAAGGAGAAGAAATGGGATCCAGTGGGCACCTTGGAAGCAGCTCGACGACCTGGACTCTCCAGACAACCTGGCCCAACTCTGCCATACAGCTCTGCAGATGCAAGAGAAGACTCACAAGGTGGGAGCCACATCAGCACAACTTGGTCTCAATATTTACAGGGGAAAAAACAAGATCCAGAAGGCTAACACCGCCAACACAACTGCAGTCACTCTTGCAGGCAAAGCACTAGAAGAGGTTGAGGCCTTCTGCTACCGTAGCATTGTCCTCGACAAGCAGGGTGGCACAGATACTGACATCAATGCAAGAATCAGGAAAGCAAGGGCTGCCTTCATTCAGCTAAAGAAGATCTGGAGCTCCAAGGACCTAACACTGTAAAGCAAGATCAGGCTTTTTAACACCAGTGCAATATTGGTCCTTCAATATGTAGCAGAAACTTGGAAGACAACAGTGACCACCCCTTATAAAGTTCAGACCTACATCAACACCTGCCTGAGGAAAATCCTCCAAATCCTCTGGCCAAACACCATCAGAAACAATGACTGGCACTGACTGCAAGGAGATGGGTTACACCTGGAGTCAGAGGTGGCTGGAGAGTCCTGGTTGATGGCCTGCAGTTCAGGAGGGATATTAGGCAGGAGTAAGTAAGTTAAGCACTAAATGGACTACACCCATTTTTCAACACTAGACATTAGCTAATAAAAGTGAAAAAAGAGTTCACAGTTGCACATTTTTATGCATTATTTGGTCTTGTTCAGACCTTCTTCCATGGTAACTGAAGGAGTATACTTGGCTTGGCCTGCTAATTTGCAGGTCGAGCTATCATGCTGGATGCTTCCCATCAAGGAGTCCACACAGGCTCACCAGACTTATGGAAAATGGATAAGGTTATACCACCCTCTTACCTAATTGCAATTATTTCAGCCAATCTGTCAACCCCTTAACCCCATGCTTCTTAGCCTGGTTTCATAGCATTCTGTAAAATACTTCAGGGCACCTTCAGGTATCACTGTGCTGACTGAACTACTATCGTACAATGCTAGGTTAAAAAATGTTACGCCCAGAACAAATGCTCAATATACATTAATTTCTTCCTTTTCCTCCTTGCAGTGGGGGATGACAACCTTGACATTCCTATAATTACCGATATTTAACAGAAATTCTAATATTCTATCTGTATGTTGGGCAAGTGTGTAAGTCTGTACGTTGGCATCTATATATGAGACAAGATGAAATGTGCTCTGTATCTTAATTGTGTACAAATGTGCACATTCAAAAGGAATAGGACACTTTACTCTGCACACGTTCACAACGCGTGCCATTACCCCACACTTTTTGCAGGGCTTTACAACGCAATCCATTACAACACATTGCCCATTACAACGCAATATACTATTCTAACTCCACTGTGGAATTGCTTTGGGGAATGCGTTGTTATGGTTTGCGGTGTAAAGCTCTGCATTGTAAAAGAGTTTGCGGAGTAAAAAATATAGGGTTGTGGCATGTGTTGTAATGCATTAGTCATGAAGGATGTTTAACATTCAAAAGCGTCATGTGCATGCTTAGGAATCTGTGGCAGCATGCACACACATTTCCATTTTGGATAAAAATTTAGCATGGCAGTCTAATCTCATTGTAGCTAATATCATTGCAGCAATATACTTGGCACCTCTTAGAATAAACCATATCCTGGTTAATGTAGAAATCTTAGAAACTGTCAAAGAGACTTGATGCCTGGGACCCTCTCTCTTGCCTACCAGCTATACTATGGATAAAGCCAAGTTCTCTAGAAAAAAGATACAAAAACACAATCAACTTCTTTCCATTTACAATATTTGCACCTCTGACATGCCAAATCACATTGAGTGTTGCTCCAAACCATTAGAATTCTGGCCATTCACTTTAAAGTCAAAATTGAGCAGTTAATTAAAATTAATTTGAGCAAGCTGCCATCTTTTCTGAAATCCAGAAATGAGCAATACTCTCCATTTCATCTAACAAGATGAGTTCTGTAAACACATAAAATGGCACTGATAACGTCAATTTTCCACAAATGACTATCCTTTTTTTATGGATGAAAGATTCAGAAAGTTATTAGGACCAGAGAGCATATCACACCAAAACCTAATGGAAAACACTCTGGGGTAGCATATCGAGGGACGGAGTATGTGCTGCACCGTAACCAAATTCTATGATCATCGCGATCTACCACCTTCAAATCAGCAAACTCTTGTTACCTCTGATTACCTCCTCGTCCACCCTCCTCTTTCCAGTCCCAACATACATTAGGAGGCATGCCTCATAAAGAGACCATAATCCATTATGATATATTTGGGTACAATTACTTTCTCAGCTTAGAGGAGTCTTTCTTCCCTTTCCATTTTGCTTGCACCATCCCACATCCTGCCATCCTTCCTCCTACAAACACGAATCACGTTTTGTGTCTCCTGCAAAAACAATTACTCATGATCAGGTAAGTGCTTTATTATCTTTTAAACTTTGTTTACATGTGAATGAAAATAATATGTGTTTTTACTCCATTAAGAACTGTTGGCTGGCATTGGTCATGTTGGCATGTCTTGCTATGGCGTTGACCTGGCAGTTTCATCTGGGCACCGGATGCTCCTCTCATTAGCTAAAGCTAGGTGGAGCGGAGGGGTGTGGTGTACTTTACAACCAAAAAGCCTGTCCTACATTAATACAGAATGGGCAGTTTTCATTCCTTGCTTCCCTTCTGTTGTAGCAAGGACTAGGACACCCCACTCAGGTGCTGTAGCTGGAGCAGGGCCGTAATTGCAATTCGAATTGTAATTGTATTTATATAGCACCTATTACCCCAGACAAGGCCTTGAAGTGCTTTTCAGTGAGTAGCACGCTACTCCAGAACACAAAGGTGGATTAGTGGTGGATTAGTAGGGGGAAATATAAATTGTTACTGGGAGTAGTGGGAGTGGTATACATGTGAGTCTGTTAACTGGATGAATAAGATAGAGGATGGATAGATATAAGGAGGGAAGAGTTTAGAAAGGATTATTTGAGAGTTCATAGTAGTAAAAGAGGTTTAGGATAAATCACAGAGGTTGTGATATGAGTGTATTGCTGAATGGAATGTGGAAATATGGTACCTGAAGAATGAGGATGTAAGGGACCCATATACTAAGCTATTTAGCGGTTGCCAATCCTGTGATTCACAAAAAAAACCCAGTTTGCAACCTCTAAATGGGTTTTAGGAATATCTTGTCAATGGGGCACAGTAAAAATAAATCAAATACCCCCACACCATTGGAGAAAATGCCCATGGTATTTGGGCCATTCGTTATTACTTTTCCAACAGCAAACTCCAGCTTTGGGAGTTTGTGTTTGGAAATGAAAAAAACTTTTAAAAGTTTTGTGTAAGTGTCCGTCACCAATGACAGATGCACACCAAACCTTTAAATGCTTTTATTTGAACCTCTGTGGCGGAGGTTAATACAAACCCATAGAGTTCATTGCAAAGCGGAAGGTGAACCATGATGTGGCCAGCGGAGTAAAGTCAGGGTGGCAGACATGGGGGCATATTTACTAAGAAACTGTTGGAGCACGGCGTTAAGCCAAGAAGGCTAATGTCACACTCCAACAGTTTATTCACAAGAATACGGTGCGCCCCTGCCTTTCCCTTAGCGCTAACGCTAAATGTAGCTGCCTAGCGCCAACGCAGGCACTCTTGCACCATTGTGCAAGGATGCCTGCGTTACAGGGAAAGATTGTTTATGTGCAGGAAGGTGTCCTTTCCTGCACATAAACTATCAGTAATGGCGTTTTGTAACTTTTATGTGGGATGCCGTGTGGAAATATGGATTTTTCTGGTCAGTTATGTCCCCTATCTTGGACCCCAACGGTTCTATGTGCATGTCGCAAGTACATGTATGCTCCCTCCAGTTCCAGTAATAATGACGCAAACACATGTGCGTCCATCGTCAACATGTCCTCTGTCAGATCCGCCATAAGTGGGCTGGATATTCCATTCCTAAATATGAAAGGCCACCGGCTTTATATGGTTCACTTATGCCATTTTACAGTTCAGGCAAGTAGGCCCTGATTCTGTCATCGAACTCCTTTTGCCTTCTGTCTCTGAAAGCTCCAGTTCAAGCCTGCATCCGTGACCATGAACTTTGTCTCATTCTCTGCGCGGCTCACGAAGCCTGACATCAGCCTATTCTCTGCCAAGAACTGTATTTCACCTTCGAATTATCTGCTTCCCCCTCAGCCGATGCATTCCTGCCTAGTAGCTTAAGTAAACATTCTTCCAGTTACCAAGCAAAAAGGCCCATCTTCTCTGTCCTCATGCAAGTAATTCATAGCCCTGTTACCATGGAATATTCCTACCCCCTCGCATTCAGTGTAGACACCTAGACGCTTGTACACGCACGCACAGTCAGTATAGAATAGATTCTGTCCGAGAGTCCTTCTTTTGTGGATAACATAGTTCTTTAAACATAGGATGTAGATATGATTTGGGATTAGGTTGACTTGACCCCCCAGACTTCTTGTCTCCACACGTAGAGCTAAATGTCAAGTCCTCGTCACCCCCTAGTTATACGTCAATTATACGTCAGACTGCTGCGCGCGCATCAATGCCAAGTATTATCTTATAGATCCACCTATGTATTACATCATAGCCAATCATGTTCCTTTTTACTCATTATTACACCCATTTTCGGCTACGCACACCAAAACGTCAATGTCCTTATCAATTGTTACGCCTACTGTATTCACTTCATTATGATGTATGTATTATAAAAGTTACTGCTTGTCAATAAAGTATGTACTTCACTTCCTGAACTCCCGTGGTGATGGAACTTGAAGCATCCGATTATAATCGCTTATTGGAATAAAGCCCATTCTGAAACTCTAATATCACGGATTCTGCCTCTCATTTCATTGAGCTATTTTATTATGTTCCTGTATCAAATTCAGTCCCGGTAAAGGAGAAATATTTACCACATGATGGCGCCCGAACAGGGACACTTTCTCATCTCACGCGCCGGCGGTGCGTTGCAGGCCCGGTCTCCTGCCACAGCTGGACGGACAATAACGCGTACCAGCAGGATTTCCTGTATCTCCCTCCGGTCAAGCGGGGGCGACTGAGACTGCAATCAACACCCAGACGAGGCGGTGAGAAGTGCGAAGTATCCCGACCAGAGCCTAGCTGAGAGAGCAAGATCCGAGGTATACAGAGACCCACCAGTCCGACGTCAAGCCCAGTGTCCGACGAATCGAGTTGAGTCCAGTCCGAATCCGAGTCAAGTTCAAGTTACTGAGGCCTTCCGTTTCCGAAGCTACCCGGTGAGTACCATTACTGGGGAGGCATTTTCTGACGTGCACATAGGTTGTGCCGGTCAAGACGGGTTTGGGTACACAAATCCGGTCTGCACTGTTTTAGCAGTGTATCTGTACTGTTTAGCAGTATATCAAGTATTCCGAAGTGTCTAGTTATTGTCTAGTTATTGTCGAGAATTAAGCTTGGTGATTAGTCATGCAGACGATCATCATTGTTGTTCCAGTTAAAGGTTTAATGTTAAATGTTTGAAATGTTTAAGTATATCGTGGTATGAATGACTGTTCATTATCGTGTTTATTGTATTAAGTCTGTTCAAATTCAAGTATCAGGTCAAAATCAAGTATAAGGTCAGTTCTCAAATATGCCGCTCTTTTCGAAATTAAGACAGATCACTACCAGAAAAGGGGTTCTCGAAGAAGCCGTCCCTATCCCTCCTAGGGACACCCCAGGGCATTTTATGTATCATAAACATGGATTAGATGCCATATTATTTCTTGATCTATGGGTAGACTATACCAAGGGATTACCAGAAAGTCAGAGGTGGCCCACAGCGGGGACCTGGGATGCAGAGTGCATCATGAAAGTCGAGGAAGAGTTATGGAAAAGGAAAGTCAGACAGTCACAGAAAGACGCCGTTGAATTATGGCGTAAAGAATCACATAGACGAACAGAAAAAGCACGTAGACAGGAAGAAAAGAGTAAAGAGAATTCCACTAAAGTTCGAGAAAATCTATTAATTGAGGAAGGTATCCGAGTAAAATCAGAACAAGTGGACAGACAAAGAAATACCCTTATGAATGGTATGTATCCCCTTCTGGCCGAAGGATTACCTAAGGCTACTCCGGAAACGCCAAAAGACTTGCCAACCCCATTGTTCCCAATAAAGGTACATCCTAAGGGGCATCCTAGAACCGCAGAAGATGTTTTTCTTTCCTCTTATTTAGATGACGCAGCTCCCGAGTATGCCAATTCCGCCCCACGTAGACCACCTACCAGGGAGGTTCAACGCCAAGATCCAGTACCCATATCCCTACGGCAACAAATCGAGTCACAAGTTTCGGCAAGCACATCTGTTTCTGTATCCGTTCCTACAGCTACTTCTATGGCTGTGTCCACACCTGTAGTTGCTGTGTCACGTTCAACGAATCCTTTTACACCCGACGCCCCAGATGGAGCCGCGGGAGGAGCTGCCAATGTCTTTTCTACACCACCCAGAATAAATAAGCTTACTTTTCAAGAGTCAGCGCATTCACGTACACCCAAACTCCTTAGTGCCCGTGCGCTTAAAGAACTTCTTATAGATTGTAGATATGACCCGGTGCCTGGAAAAGAGGACGAAATGACCCTAGCATCATTGCATATCAGACGAGCCGCAGTGTATTTAGCAAAGTTACCAGGAATGACTGCGCATCTAGATAATCTATATCATTTTGTCCAAACAGGGCGAGATCCAGAATGTATTTACAGAGCTATGGAATACCAGAAAGTAGAGATACAGGGGGAACTGTTACGTTTCCTCATAAACTGTGTGATCAGAAATCAAGACCGACCGGGGGTAGACCCGGAAGCCATGAGAATTCTTACAAGATGGAGCCAGAATATATCAGAAGGGAGACATGATAAACAAAATTGTATAATAGCCATGTGCCGAAAGATCCGTAAAGAAATAGAACGCCTACACGAAGAGAGATTAGAGACAGACGAGTTCGAACAAAACGAGGAAGAAGGGCCAGGACTGCTCACAGGACAGTCAGACACCATAGCCTATGTAGGTAGAGGAAGATCTTGTAATAGGAATCAGACTAGATATCATACTGACTCAATGCATCCGACGTGTCCAGATAATAGCAGGAATTTTCAAATACCTATAATTAATATAAGGTCTAACGAGCATTCGTTCCAAACCGCCGACAAACTACTCCAAGAACGAAGGGGTTATCATTTCCTCGATTCTATGGATGAACAAGATTTAGCCAGGGCAGCTGTCCATTGGGTAGACAGTCCCGGAAAATATAGTGATGATACAGTAGTACGCACATTTTTGAATCTTACCCCAGATGAACAAAGGTTAGCTGGGATTTATATGATCCAACAACTCATTATACTGTATCGGAGTCAGCACTCGGACCCTGGTCCCTTGCCTGACATACTGACTGAATTACTTATGAATAAATGGAGAGGTCCAGGTACTGAATTAATTAAAGAAATTCTAGAATCAAGAAAGCAGTATATTCTTTTCGTGTGTTCAGAACATGTTCCATTGTCCGCCAAGGAAAGAACTACGTACCACATAGATAGACAGAATCCCTTACGAGAAGTGCACCCAATAAAGGGTGAGGACAATGAGTTTAAACGCGTATTTGTATATACGCCTATATCGAAAATAGAATTATTAGAAATGAAGAAAGTAGTACCCAGTCATGACAAGGACCCAGCGGGGTTTCACCGAGAAATTAAAGACATGTTACTCATGGGAGAGTATACCTACCCCGACATTATGACAATATTAAAGGTGTTGATGCCTGCTGGCATTTATGAGAAACTCAAAGAAAAAGAGTGGGAGGTAGGTGATCAAAAGATAGAATGGTCAGCATTAGAAGCAGAAGAAAGGGCCCGAGGTCCAGGTTCGGGGCTTGGGGACAAAACTAAGGCATTACCAGGACTACTAGTACAGGTACTGCCACGATTATTAATTACGAAAAAGGAAGATTGGGGTACAATTTCAGCCTGTAAACAGAAGCAAGATGAAGACACTAGTGATTACTATGCCCGTTTCGAAAAATGTTTTGGTATAAATAGTGGCATAAAAGCAAGTAGCGAATCATACCCACATCTGTTTGTAACAAAATTAGTAGAAAATGCTCTGCCTCCAGTAAAGAATAGAGTATTAAAATTCGAGAGTACCTGGCAAGGTAACACTCCAACACAAATGTTACAAATGTTACAGTACCACCACAATAGAATTAAAGAGGAACAAGAACATGAACACAGACGCATGAAAGACACAAAAATGAAAATGCTAGTTTCCCAGACAGTCCCAGCCGAAGGACATAAAAAGGGTATGACACATTCCGATTCAGCAGGACCTGTAAAAGGGACATGCAATTATTGTAAAAAGCCAGGCCATTACGTACACGATTGTCCAGTTCTAAAACATAATATCGCCATAGGTAAAACACAAGAAAGATCACGGCCACTAAGACAAGACCAGAATGAACAAGGAGCTATACAGCATGTCCAGGCAATGCCAGCCGCACAACAGCCAATACAGTTTGTACCAGCTGCACCCCCATTACCTGTTGCTGCCACACAAACAACAACACGGCAAATGTATCAGACCGCACAGTATGAATATCCCGAGTATCAGCGTTACGCATGAACTAGCCTAGAGAGGGAAGTTGACCTACCCCTTATCGAGATTCCTGTGGATCAAGAAGGACCTTATGTACATAGTAAATTATTAGGTCAAGATAGAAAATTTTTACTCGATACAGGGGCAAGTCGAACAACTATAAAACGTAGTGAAGTTCCAGGGGCACCCCTCTCAGGCTCACAAAATATTTCCCTTGGTTTTTCAGGCAAACCTATTGTTAATGAAGTGTCACAGCCTCTGCCACTCACGATAGGACCTCTGACCCGAACTACAGATTTACTGCTTACTAAATCATGTCCAGAAAATCTATTAGGAATAAAAACGTTAAAAGCCCTAGGAGCTATAATATGTTGTTCTCCGGAAGGAGTAAGATTGTTTTTACGTGATTTTAAAGGTCACTATGTATCTAGAGACATGGATCCCCGACTACAGACTTTACCTACACGTCTATGGGCACAAGGCCCTACTGATGTTGGTTGCATGAATATTACACCATATCGAGTCACACTAAAGGCAGGAGTGGTGCTACCACGAATGCGACAATACAAGTTACCACCAGATGCTGTAGTGGCTTTACTACAAATCATTGACGAGCTCATTGCCCAAGGAGTAGTTGTGGAAACAGACTCCAATATATGTAATTCACCGATAATACCGATTCTTAAACGAACAGATCCGAAGGCCCCGCCAGTATATCGATTGGTTATTGACCTGCGCGAGTTAAACAAATGTATTGTGCCACAATTCCCTGTGGTCCCAGATATCTCGTCATTACTGACAGCTATTGATTCCGAAGCGACATTCTTCACTGTAATCGATCTCAAGAATGCCTTTTTCAGCGTCCCAATAGATCCGGAAAGCCAATATTTGTTCGGATTTAGTTTAAATGGACGTAGCTTTAAATTCTCACGCGCACCTCAAGGATTTACAGAAAGCCCCAGCATCTATAGCCAAGCATTGAAACGAGAACTTGACAGTATCCACATGCCAGTTAACACGGCTCTGTTTCAATACGTCGATGATCTGCTGATCACCGCAAGAAGCGAAGCTGAATGTGAAAAAGCGTCACTGACAGTTTTACAATTTCTAGCCGAAAAAGGACACAAGGTTTCCCCTTCTAAGCTGCAATTCTGTGTCCAGCGAGTTGTTTATCTTGGACACTCGCTGGACAAGGAGGGAAGGCAGCTTACACCCGACCGCATTCAGTTGATAATTAACATGCCAACACCTAAGACACAAAAGGAGGTGCGGGCTTTCATAGGCCTCACTTCATATTGTAGACAGTGGATCCCGCAATATGCATTCCTAGCAAAACCACTCATTCAGTTGACAACCCAGGAGGCAGCCACATCGACTATTCTCCCTTGGACTCAGGAACATACACAAGCTTTTGAAAGCCTAAAGAAAGCTTTATGTCAAGCACCAGTTTTAGCAACACCATGTTACAGAAAACAGTTTACACTCTTTGTTACAGAACGCGAAGGTACTGCCTTGTCAGTACTCACACAGGAACAAGCAGGAGCACACAAACCATGTGCTTATTTTTCTAGTACATTAGACCCAGTAGCTCAGGCTTTGCCTGCGTGCCTGAAATCAGTAGCAGCGACAGCTTTAGCAATCAGACAAAGCGATGCCATAGTGTTAGGACATCCATTAACAGTTCAAGTACCACACGCAGTAGAGGTTCTTGTAAATAGAACACAAACACAACACTTGACCGTAGCACGACTTACAGGGTATGAACTGACACTGTTTCAGCCGCATATAGAAATAAGACGCTGTAACACATTGAATCCTGCCACACTTTTGCCAGTAATCGGAACAGACCCACTAATCCATGACTGTATTGAAGTCATTACTGTAACGACAAAACCCAGACAAGACTTGACCGATGTTCCATTGTCAGAACCAGACTTGACATTTTATGTCGATGGTTCATGCATGAGAACAAGTACAGGAGAGTTAGTAGCCGCTTATGCAGTCACAACCGATACTGAGGTTATTGAAACTAATCGTATAAATACTTTGTCAGCTCAAGCCGCAGAGCTCATCGCTCTGACACAAGCCTGTATTCAAGCCACGGATAAAAAAGTCAACATATACACTGATTCACGTTATGCATTCGGAGTTGTACATGACTTCGGCGTGCTGTGGCGAGAGAGAGGTTATTTAACTTCCCACGGTGCCCACATTCAGCACGGACCCCTCATCCATGCATTATTAGATTCAATACATCTACCCACTGCAATATCAATTATGAAATGTAAAGCCCATACAAAAGTTACTGATACCATTTCTCAAGGCAATGATCTAGCCGACAGAACAGCTAAACTGACTGCTCAAATTCAAACCCCCGATATGACAAAGACAATAGTCCCGACACCGACACACAGTATGACAGTTAAAGATCCTACTCTTGACGTAATTGACATACAGACACATGCTACACCAGACGAAATAAAGAAATGGACTGAATTAGGAGGGATCCAAACGGACCAGGGATGGATGATGAAGGAAAGGTCTGTGTGGTTCCTCCCTGATTCAATGGTCCAAGTCGTAATCAACACTATACATAGTCCAGCACACCTAGGAGAAAAAGCTATGCTAGATAGCATTCAACACATTTGGTTTAATAAGCATTTACGAGCAGCAGCCAAACAAAAGGTCCGTACCTGTATGATCTGTTGCCAGTTCAACCCGGGAAAAAGTGTTCCCGTAGAACAGGGTGGATTTCAGCCTCCTGATCACCCTTTTGAAGTCCTACAGATGGATTATATCCAGATGGAACGATGTCGAGGATTCAAATATGTTCTCGTGGTTGTCTGCGCTCTGTCCCGTTGGACAGAGGCGTACCCAGTTTCAGATTACACTGCCCCGACTACTGCCAAACAGTTGGTTCGAGAATTCTTCCCACGATACGGTTTACCACGTGTTGTCTACTCAGATAACGGCCAGCCGTTCTCATCCGAATTAATGAAACACGTTTCACTTCTGTTAGGTTATCAGTGGAAATTCCACTGTGTCCGACATCCCGAGGCAGCAGGTCTCGTAGAAAGACATAACCAGACACTGAAAATCAGACTGTCCAAAATATGCAGAGAGAAAGGTGTCGACTGGATAGTAGCATTACCAGTTGCACTCTTTTACATGAGAATGGTAGCACACTCTAGAACAGGGCTATCCCCGTATGAAGTGATCTTCGGTAGACCACCGAATATGTGGGGGACGCCTATACCACGCAAAATAACTGATATTGACTGTAATATGCTGACAGATTACTTGGCTTCCTTGATGTCTGCACTACAATCTTCTCGTTCACAGGTAGCTGCAGCCTTTCCCGACAACACTGAGACGAAACCCCATGACGTTGTTCCGGGTAATCTTGTCTTTGTGAGAAATTTCGACAGAAAAAATCAACTGGAGCCCAGGTGGAAAGCACCCAAGTTGGTCCTGTTGACCACAAGAACAGCCGTGAAGATCGAGGGCCGCAAGGGTTGGATTCATTCAAGTCACATAAAAAAATTTCATGGACTACCTTCAGATATAGACACTGTGCCCTGCACTCCCTCACAGACTGATTCAAAACTTCCTTTGGTGGAAAAAACGGAAAGCGAACTTTACAAACTAAAGCTTAGGCCCACCAAGTCGAGCAATTTGATTGTTTAAGTCCTCTCCAAGGTGAAGCGGTTGAATTGTCTCTGACATGTATCCCCTGGACCTAAGTAGAGGAAATACCGGAAAAATGTTGAAACGACAGGCGTATTGTAAATCACTGCGTAGCCACTGCATAGTGACATTATTAATCTTGTTTTTATTGAGTCTTTTAATAACTATTACAAGTATGTTGTTGCACATATATTACCCTATTTCTAGACATGTTTATAATGTTGCTGCTGAACATTCTTTTAGTGACTTACCTCCGCATGAATTGTCTTATAGACTTGCGCTGCGCAATAACACTTTCATTAGTATGTTACACCATTCCCATCAGACTAGTAACGCCACCAATTGTTGGGTGTGTGGCCGACTCCCTCCCTATCAGAATTATGAAGGAGTCCTGCCATTCTTTCCGCACCCATTTACACATAATGGCTCCTGTGGAGCATGGTTCAGTTTAATTAATTCCATAGACTCAGACACAGCAGTTTACCAAGACCATTGGATATGGGGAAACCTGAACCTAGTTTTACTCAAAGTCTGCTACCCTGACAAGGAGGGTCGCCCCAAAAGAACAGGAACTGATCTAGAAAATGAAGTATATGGATTAGGTAATTTTACACCTAATCTCATGATTCTAAATGTCGTATCCGAAGTTGAGCTAGTCTTACCCACCATGTCAGTATTCCCAGCAAAGGGTGAATTGTGTGTAAGAAAGGTTGGTTCTATACATATGGGCCATAGTAAATGCACTACTACAGTAGAATTCAGTGATCAAGGCAAATCTTCATTCAGAACTTCTCGCCACTCCTACTTTATATGTGGTCAGACTGCATATATGCGTCTACCTCTAGATTGGGATGGTACTTGCTACATAGCATTCCTTTTGCCACCTGTTTTCCTAGCTCCTCCTGATTATTACAGAAATATTCATTTAGTACACAATAGAGAACGAAGAGATCTCCCCATTATCGATTACACTGAGACGGCATGGGACAAGTATGTAGATTTCAATAAAGGCATCTTTCCCTATATAGGTACTGTTACTAATAGTAAGCTAATACGTAGATTAACTAGAACCCTTGAAGCAGTAGTGAATGAAACTATTTCCGCCTTAGGCAATTTAACAGAAGAACAGTCTGCTATGCGGATTGTTGTGCTTCAAAATCGTCTTGTCCTTGACGTCATCCTGGCTGATAGGGGCGGAGCTTGTAGGGTCATCGGATCAAGTTGCTGCGTATTCATACCAGAAAATTCGCCATCCGTATATAAAGCCATCACTCGCCTTCATAAGATAGTAAGCCAGATACACCAGAACCCAGGCACTTGGACTTGGTCCAGTTGGTTTTGGAATACGGTATCAGCCTGGGGATGGAGAGTTCTATCCTTCCTAGGTATAAGCCTTCTCATACTATTCAGTTGCTGTCTATGTCTGCAATGTGGACCAGCAATTTGTGGTCTGTGTGCCACATCGTGCATTCCACATCAAGATTTTCATTCAAGATCCCGGAAGAAGAAAGAAGAACAAATGATGCTATATGAACAGATAAATGGATTGATGAAGATTGATATCTCGTGAAGGGCAAGAAGGGGACAAGGAGGGAATGTGGAAATATGGATTTTTCTGGTCAGTTATGTCCCCTATCTTGGACCCCAACGGTTCTATGTGCATGTCGCAAGTACATGTATGCTCCCTCCAGTTCCAGTAATAATGACGCAAACACATGTGCGTCCATCGTCAACATGTCCTCTGTCAGATCCGCCATAAGTGGGCTGGATATTCCATTCCTAAATATGAAAGGCCACCGGCTTTATATGGTTCACTTATGCCATTTTACAGTTCAGGCAAGTAGGCCCTGATTCTGTCATCGAACTCCTTTTGCCTTCTGTCTCTGAAAGCTCCAGTTCAAGCCTGCATCCGTGACCATGAACTTTGTCTCATTCTCTGCGCGGCTCACGAAGCCTGACATCAGCCTATTCTCTGCCAAGAACTGTATTTCACCTTCGAATTATCTGCTTCCCCCTCAGCCGATGCATTCCTGCCTAGTAGCTTAAGTAAACATTCTTCCAGTTACCAAGCAAAAAGGCCCATCTTCTCTGTCCTCATGCAAGTAATTCATAGCCCTGTTACCATGGAATATTCCTACCCCCTCGCATTCAGTGTAGACACCTAGACGCTTGTACACGCACGCACAGTCAGTATAGAATAGATTCTGTCCGAGAGTCCTTCTTTTGTGGATAACATAGTTCTTTAAACATAGGATGTAGATATGATTTGGGATTAGGTTGACTTGACCCCCCAGACTTCTTGTCTCCACACGTAGAGCTAAATGTCAAGTCCTCGTCACCCCCTAGTTATACGTCAATTATACGTCAGACTGCTGCGCGCGCATCAATGCCAAGTATTATCTTATAGATCCACCTATGTATTACATCATAGCCAATCATGTTCCTTTTTACTCATTATTACACCCATTTTCGGCTACGCACACCAAAACGTCAATGTCCTTATCAATTGTTACGCCTACTGTATTCACTTCATTATGATGTATGTATTATAAAAGTTACTGCTTGTCAATAAAGTATGTACTTCACTTCCTGAACTCCCGTGGTGATGGAACTTGAAGCATCCGATTATAATCGCTTATTGGAATAAAGCCCATTCTGAAACTCTAATATCACGGATTCTGCCTCTCATTTCATTGAGCTATTTTATTATGTTCCTGTATCAAATTCAGTCCCGGTAAAGGAGAAATATTTACCACAGCCGAATGCTGCACACATAGAAGTTGCAATTCGGATTTCTTTTTAATGATTGTTTATGTGCAGGAAGGGACACCTTAATAATAAAGGGACACCATACAATAATAATTATACTGACTCTCATCTTAGCTGTTTAAACATTGCTGCTTACACATAAAAAGCAACAACATTTGAACGTGGATTAATAAAAGAGACATTAACCAGTTTAATATTAAATCTGGCACGAAATGCAGTAAGCTTTGAGTTATAATCACTGTTGACATAGAGGAGCTGCGTTATAAATTATAGACCATTTATAACTTGTGACACGTAGAACAATATCTATTGGATAAAAAAAATGAGTTTATATCGCTGAAAATTTAAATTTTAGAATCAAATGACCAATAATTAGTTGTACCTCTCAGTGCCATCTGATTTTCACCAAGCTCTGATCTGCTAAGCAGATTTAATTTCGACTTCATTTTGTAGGCCACGATTGAGGTAAATGGAGTTGAGAGTTTCATCGTTTTTAACTAAGGATATAAAAGCAGGTAACTTGGAAAAACATTCAAAGCTTAGTTCTTGCTTATAAACTTAACTCAAACCTATCATCAAGCTTATAAGCCTGATCCGTTTGGTTGAGGTCAGACAAACGGTATTTTAGGACTTAATATAGGTTCATAATCCCCATGAAAGAGTTTAAGTGACTTACAGTAAGTCCTTAAAGTTCATGAAAACATTTGCCTGACGTTTTAATAGGGAAATTGTGAAATCATGGAGGATTTCAGCTACTGTTATGGGACTAACTAGGTGCGAGAGAGATCTGGCACTTCACCCTTAACAAAGGTTGCAGAGTTTTGTGTTGCTTATGAAAAACAAAATGGTGTGACCAATAAAAGTGTGTTTTTAGTTATTATTTTTACAGCAAGCCCACTTTTGAAGGACCTTTGCAAAGTTTTGTAGAAAGCTTTATGAAACTTTCAGAGAAAAAAACGCCACACCCTTTTACCCCCTCTTCCCCGCAGACATAACAACATTCACTCAACAACATATATATTTCACTGGAAACGAAACCACCTGGTGATAACTTTATTATACTCATATTAATTTTGATCCTTAATATTTTAGTATTAAAAACTGGACAGCATTAGTAGGCTCGTTAATGGGATGGTACAATTGTATATACACAGGGCAATTTTTGTAATTTGGAAGTAAATTCCAATACATAAGGATCACATAGGCGTTACTGTATACTGTTTCTTTCAATTGGAAATGTGGTCGAGGACTTATTTTCCTGGGATTCAGTTCTTTTAAGAAGAAAAAACACAACGCTGGTTTTATGCCCTTTCCACAGTATTAGGTGGTTCGTGTTTTTTGCAGTGATATTTGCTGTCACTTGTCAATTGCTGCTGCATTAATAGCATTATTGATGTCAATAATAGTATATAATGAATCTCCCTGAATATTGAGTTGTTTATAGAACATTCAATAATGAATTGATCTCCCACATATTTTTATGCATCTTGGCTACAATATAGCTCTTTGTAGAGCAGAATACTTTCTGTGAGAAATTAGGTTGTTGGTTGACTAGGGTGTGAGCCCTGGTCAGGCAACAGCCTTAATCCCTTGCAGGGTGAACCACAAAAAGTCACTAAATTAGCCTGTGATTAACCCTGGGTATATTGGCACAAAAAACAGTCAGGCTTAATTTAGAGGCAATGTCTAAAGTATTAATGCAGGACTCAAACAGTAATAAAGTGAAAACAAAATGCAAGACAAATCCCAAAACAATTTAGAAAATAGAGTACATTTTAATAAATTATTTGACACCAAAATGACAAACATCCAATCAGTAGAACCAGAGTTATGGTTATTTAAGTCCCTCTATAAGGGACGTACATGTAAATTAAATATGCCAATTGGGTATAAGCCAATTTAACTACGTTTTAGGGGGAGAGCACAAGCACTTTAGCATTGGTTAGCAGTGGTAAAGTGCACAGAGTCCAGAGGCCAACAAAAAGGAATTCAGCAAAAATTGGAGGGTAAAAGGAAAAATGTTTGGAGGTGGCCTGCTGAGATGGCCAAGTCCAACACTTTCTAAAATGTAAACCAACATATATAGGATAAAGTACCTCAAGCATTAGATTATACGGCTATTGCAAGAGACAGAGGGTTTCCATTTTAAGGTCATCGAATTCAGACGTGACTTGCAAAACCCTTGTAATGTAGGCAGGGGACACTTTATCCCAGAAACCCGCTAAATCATTGGTGTGTTGCTCTTTCATGGGAAACAGCCATCACATCGCATGTGTTACAACGCATATGATTACAACTTGGTCGTTCCAACGACCGCGTTGTTACATTGTAGTAGCATTACAACGCAAGTCATTACAACAACTTGCTCTATGGGGCGCTCTAAACAAAGGAATAGTATAATTTACTAATCCAACACCTTCCCTACTGCTGCACACACTGGAGTTGGAATAGTAAATTATACTATTCCTAAGTCCAGCAAGTTGTTGTAATGACTTGCGTTGTAATGGTACTGCGATGTAACAACGCGGTCGATGTAACGACTGCATTGTAATTGCATGCATTGTAAATGCATGCGATGTAATCAGCTATATTCCTCTCATATGAAAGAGAAGGGTTGTTGGTAAACATGAAGAATAAAAATAGAAGCTCTAGTGCAAATTTAAACACATAAAAAGAAATGAAAATTTATTGTGAAAGATATGAGAATTAGTTTAATGCAAGTCAGATTTAATGAAATGCTGTAGCTCTTAATGTGTAGAAATATGCAGAAAGATTCTATCTTTCCTATGATTACTGTTAGAACTTGAGTTTTTGGTTGGCTCGGGTATGCACCTAAGCCAGGCATAACCCACCACTCTAGTCAGGGTAAAGGAGTTATACACCCAATATAACCCCTGCTCACACCCTAGGTAGCTTGGCAGGACAGTCAGGCTTATACCAGAGGCAATGCGGTAAGCGTTTGTTCAATACACACTCACACAACCACACCAGTGACATAATAGGCACACCACTAAAAGAGACTCCACACAAGGTTACATAAAAATATCCTTTGTATTATACATAAAACAATTAGACCCCAATCACATAAATCACTAGTACTTTGCCACTAGGCAATTGTCATGACCTCAAATAGATCATTAATCACTTTGCCATAAGACAATGGTCATAAACATCACAGTTAGTGCACTCAAGTAAATTCTTCTAAGTTACACAAGTCAAAAAAGACACATCATGAACACAGCACCCTCACTGTGCCGCTCATACTGTCCCAATATACATCATTGCATCAGGGCCCCAACATAGGGAGCAGTTAGATAATGCCCCAACATGTGAATCACCTATTAGCCTTTAGGGCCTAACAGGACCTAAATCCTAGTAACATGGTTGGAAACAAATGCAGTCATCATAGGCAAAACACATGTATAAAATAAACTTTCCTCATAACCTTAGGCAATGAGAAAGGCCACCTTTTAGAGTGGAGACATAATCCCTACTTGGTTAAGCGTACTTGCGGCCGTTTTCATGCACCCAGTTCCAGATCGGGGGCCTATCCTGGGCTCGCCCATAATAGCCACAAGCATCAGAAATGCCTCCCGAAGGTATACGCTGAATGAAGCAGCTGCCTGCGATCGTGCGGTGCAGTTTCGAGGGCTCTCTGGTGCGTCAATCCCCCACAAAAGGTAGGCACCAGGGGATGCCTTGCTGGGCCCTCCTCTCCTTACACAGACTCCATGCAGCTGCATGCAAGACTGCAGCAAAGCGGGAGCGAGGACTGGTGGCACAACCCCAGGTTGGGTGGAGTTCGCTGGTCCTGAGCCCTCGCAGGGTTCAGGCCCCACCTCGCTGCTGGCAGACCAACCAGTGACCACGATGCCCTATGTGAAACCTCTCGGCGGTGAACCACCACCGCGGCGTTGGGAGCCCACCTCGGATCTCCAATACAGAAGACGCAAGGGTCCAAATCTCGCTACACAGTGACCTGGTGCAGCTGGGAGCCTTCTGCTTCCCTCAGCAATGCCCACTCCCAGGCTCCTCAGGGAGGCAGCCCTTGACACTGCGTCTTGCTGCAGCTGTTGTTTCCTGGTCACCTGGGCAATGAAGGGGGTGCCTGCTGCTTAGGCTCTTGATGGGCGGCGGCCTCCTGTTGTTTCTCGGACCTTTTCCTCATGATACAGCATGGCGGGCTGCATCTCCATTGCGGCATGCTGTAGCTGAAAGGGGACATGTCGGTGTGGTGATCACAGAAGCGCAAGAAGCTTTACCGTGATACCAGCCCAGAGAGGCCTTTCCGAGCACCAGGTAGTTTCAGAATAAGTACCTGAACTCCCCAGTGATCCTCAACAGCATGGTGCCATTTAGGCAGAGCCCCTGCTGTACCAAGGAGTAGAAGCGCTCATCACTCACTTCCTGCAACAAAAAATGCACCTCCCATGCTTTCACTTTTGAAGATCGAAAATACAGCACTCACCACACACCAAGGGAGCAATTATAAAGCGCTCAGTATACTCTTCCTTAAAAAGGATGAAGAACAGACCAGTCCTTCGCCTCCTCCAGCCAGGAGAAGTAACCTCAGGCATCCCACCCCCCACATTCAGGGGCAGCTCTCCTCACCCTGTCCTTCCGCTCTTCTTTCAGGCAGGTTCCCAATGATATCCAGCAAGGGTATTTTTGTGAAGTCTTTTATCTGCCTGAGACTTCCAAAAGGAAGCAAGCACACAAAGGCCCTTGGAGATTCTCCACAAGCAGGATACCAAAGCGGGACGAAAAAAGTCAGTTCTTTTCCTCCACCACAGAAATAGCAACTGCAGGCCAACCCACCCCTCACACAGAAAAGGCAGCGCTCCACACACAGTTCTTCCTCTCTTCTTCTTGGAAGTATTTATTTGTTTCTTGAAGTAATCTAAAGTCCTCGGGTCCAATACTTATACCCCATTTTGTCATTGTTCTCTTTGTGGCAAGGGTCTCTGAACCCAGTTCAAACCAGTCCTGCCCTCCCTGGTACAGCATGACCACAGGGGGTGGAGACAGCATTGTGAAAAGGAGACACAGACTATTTAGGTGCAAGCAAAACACCTCCCACCACTCTAAATGCAGAACAGGTGTATTCAGCTCGGCTATGAGTCACCCAGGCAAGACAGTACACATCTCAACTCCCCTAGGTGACTGTCTAGTGTGAATGCACACCCCCAGCTCCTGTCACTCCTACACCAGATGCTGAATACACAGTCAGAGGCACACAGGATGATAAAGTAAGAAAATACCCACCTTCTAAAAGTGGCATTTTGAAACACAGAATTTAAAACCCACCTCTACAAAAAGGTGTGTTAATACATTCTGAGTCCAGAGAGCCTAAACTTCAATTCTCAATCTTGCCCCTATGGAAAGTTATACTTGTAAGATGTTACAAAGCAACTCCCATGTTAGCCCATGGGACAATTAGCATTTCAATAGTGAAAAACAAAATTGGCAGTATTTCACTATCACGACATGTCACACCCACCAGTACATGTCCTACCTTTCACATACCTTACACACTCCCCTTTGGGTACCTTGGGCCTACCTTAGGGGTGCCTTACATGTTAGAAAAGGGAAGGTTAAGGCTTGGCAAGTGGAGGCACTTGCCAGGGCAACATGGCAGTTTACAGCTGAGTGCGCAGACACTGCAGTGGCAGGTCTGAGTTACATTTACAGGGCTACCCATGTGGGTGGCACAACCAATGCTGCAAGCCCACTAGTAGCATTTGATTTACAGGCCCTAGCATACACTATGCACTTTATTAGGGACTTACCAGTAAATCAAATATGCCAGTCATGGATAACCAATCATATCACAGTTTATACAGAGAGCATATGCACTTCAGCACTGATCAGAAGTCGTAAAGTGCCCAGAATACTAAAGCCAAAAAAACAGGGTCAGAAAAATAGGAGGCAAAAGACAAAAAGTTTAGGGATAAACCTGTCAAAAGGGCCAGGTCTAACAATTTCCAAATGTTCCCATATTTTCTTCTTCTGCTTATCACTGTTCATCGAGAAAAACAGAGCAGAAGAAGGAGAAAGCCATGTTTAGTTTAGTTTTTTAACTTCAGATTTAATTGTGCTAGGTGACCTGCCTTTCCCATGACTGCTGGCTCTTGCAGCAGGCATTGTGACATCAGAATTCAACTGAAAAGGTTATCACAGTTGAGCAGCTACATCATTTCTTTATTGCTGGCGTCAAGAGATTTCACAATTCACCTGTAATAAGGATATTAGAGTTAGACTCTTATACAGGATTTGCAGGCTCTGTTAACCGCCAGTGAACCACTACTGGAAGCTGGGACCCCAGCCAAGGCAATTTCTCAAACTCACGCAAAATTACACAAAACTAGAGAAACAAGTATACCACACACAAACACACAAAAGATGTAAAATATTCTTTAATTCACAAAGAAAAACTATACAATATAATTGGTTTAAATATCTAAAAAGACAATGTGATATGCTAGACACTAGCTTATCGCTTTATCTTTTTTGATCCTAATGCATCCTTTGTTTTTGTCAACTTATACTAGTGCTCTCATCAAGGCCAGAAACCATCTACTCTAATGTTTGCTGTACATGCATTCCTCCCACGACTCAAGCTAAAGATACAAACGTAATGTCTAGCCTCCAATTTCAAATTCCTTCACATTTACTGGGTTTTTGTTAAAAACCTCAGTTTTGCTCCATATGTGTGTATACTTCATCAATCTACTAATATTGTTTAACTTTCTGAACAGTTATGAGCAGGCGTTGCTGACCCATACATAGCAGAACTTGCATTAATTAGTTTTTTTCATAACGTATTACAAATTGTGTCAGGGTTCCGTGTTAAATCTTATGGTAAAGCTTTGGGTAAGGGCCTCTATATTATTATAAATATTCCCATGGTTCTGCATAATCCCTAATCAGACTTTGTTAACATGCCATTAATAAGTGCTGCACTGAATAATGGATATAATTTGTACCATGTGTGAAAATATTTGGACTGCAAAAGCAGGCTTTATAGTTTTCTGGAACAATTCTAAACAGGTGTAAATTGAATGGTCCATCATAATCCCAAATTCATAAATATGCAAATGTGAGGCAGAGGATTTGTTCCAATGGGTGTAGGTGTCATTTGGAATGACATTTTCTTCTATTACACAAACCTGTTGCTTCTCTTTATGCAAGCAAACCACATGCAATCATGACTTCTGCTTTATCAAGTATAGGTTTTACGCTGCCAGACACAAAATCACTCTTGGAAGCTGCAAATGCTGTGCTTTTCAGGTTCTTTATTTGTATTAAGTAGCTTGGCTTTTGCATTTCACAAAGCATTGTGTTCTATAAATCACACACATGAGAGCTATATTTCTGTAGAGGAGTGAGAAGGCCAATTGTACATGTTTTGCCAATAGCCACGCCTCTGGAGTCCAGACTCCTACTAATGTCCTACCAACATAAGAAATACATTGAATTCTATCCAGTGGACTGCTTTCAAAACAATTAGGGTAGATGCAACGATTCAAATTTAAAAATGTAGATTTAATTTGTCCAGTGCAGTTATGTACAGACTAAGGATGTTAATGACTCGTGGTTTTGTACATTTTACCATTTCATTATTTGGAGCTGTACCGCTTAGCAATTGTGTTAAATTGTGCATCCAGCAGCCTTCACCATTGAGTACCAGAGTTACTCTCTATTTAAGTCTAGCTTTAGTTGTCTGTAAGACTACATGTCATAAAGGTTCAAATTGTGCAATAGGAGTATAGCGAGAGCTTTGGGTTACCTTCTGTAAGCCATTAGTTTTCATGTGTGTTGTTCTCACTCATTGATATATCTTTGATGGGCTAGACATCAAAGCAACAGCGTTTTGTAGATGGCTACATTGCCCCCTCTGTGTTCCTAATAGTTTTTGTTGATGGACATCAATTAGTCCTTTTTGTTAAACTGTAGATTCAACAAGATATGTCTCTTGTAATTAAACCTAGCAATTAATTTACTTTGCTGAAACAATTAATTTTAATTTTTCTGATTTATGCCTTTTTTTGTTTGGGGAATGTGTGCCGTTCGGACGCAATAGCCTGTCATATAGACGCAAAGCTTTTCTGTGATAACCCTTGTTTTACTTTGCTGTCATGTTAACATGTTGTTGGATCTTAGGCCTTTTCTTTCCTTGTAAAATGAAGGCATGCACTCATATAGGTTTTTTTAAGCTTCAGCAAAAACACTGGGCCTTTGCCCATTTCTCATGCTCTCAATGACTTCGGGTACATACTAATTCTCTGTGCACAAGTACACTTTAAATACCTGCTTTTGTCAGCTGCGTGTGGATCCAGCATTAAAGACAGGTGAATGTGAGGAGTCCTATCTAGGCTTCACACTCCCATTGGCATGGGTAATTTAAAAAGGATTACACCGATGAAGAAGTACACCAGACGTGTGATGGTGGTGAAATGTCAAAGCGAGCGAAGTGAGCGAAGTGCCTCACGATTGTGCTGTCTGGCCGGAAATTCCAGAAGGCTAGAAGGCCAGTCACTCGGCCTGTAATTCATTTACCAGCCAGGGAATATTGCACTCACTTTGGACTACTATATAGATGGAGAAAGGGGAAAGTTTACAGGCCCAAACCTGCATGAGCGAGCATAATACCATAGCCGGTAAGAAAAGTACACAGATGGAGAGTTTCAAACGTCGTATTCAATGTTTACTGTCCATTTGATTTTAAACTTATGAGCTATTTAAAGGATTAAATGAGGAAATCTCCTGGGACACCATAATTCAGAAATAAGCATTTGGAACTTTCTATCTGTGTAGTGGTTACATTTTTAATATGATCATACTAAGCATTTGTGCCTTTCAGCATTTCATCTTTTTGGGTTAATTTGTTTTGGCTATACATTATAGGGCCCAGTTTGATTACCCCTTCAATTCTCAGAGTCTTTTAAGTAAAGAATGGAATGATTTCTCGATCTCCAATATATATTTTATTCTTTCTATATTCTATCTATATTATTGTGTAGACTGATTTCAGTTTGTCTTAAGATCGCTTGCAGTTTAACAGTTCTCACATGCTCTAACACTACTTAATTCACACGCTCCCCAAGCTTCTCAGACCATCATTTTTAGGTTGCTTATTTGGCATTAGTGGCCCACAGGTTGAAAGTTTAGTGTTTATTATAGACATACTCTTGACATTCGAATGTGTGGGGAAGGAGGTGTACAGTCATATTTCTGCCTTGTAGTGATGTCCTGGCAGTTGAGTCTTATGTATTTGCTCTCTTCAGCCACAATTCTCCTTGGCTGTTAAATATTGAATCAGAATACTCGTTTTAGCCTTTTGTGCTATTTTTAGTTTTTTTTCAGTTTCCTATATTGCACATGTACCTTTGTTCTAGATCTGTAAGATTATGTTCCATCTGCAACCTGTATCAACTCTAAGGGTGGGTGAAGAATTCTACTCCGCTGGCGGAGTTCGCAAGGTTTTTCCCACTCCGTACAAGGTTCCAAAAAAGTCTGCGAAGTGACGCGGAGCAGAGTTTTTTCTCTCAAGTGGCTTGCCAAAGATAAGTTGGCAATTGCTCACAAGAAAAATATCGAGCGCTAGTCCTCCTCCTAGTGAGATTTCTCAAAACGAACGGCCCTGACAGGTCACGACCACTCGCATTGAGAAATGTACTGCTAGCATTGAGGAAGCTGCCGCTCGAATAGAGTGTTTTCTCGAGTGGCAGAAAGCAGCAGCTCACTCTGGCGCAATTTGTAGTGCCTTTTGCAGTGATTTTACAGCACGGTACAAACTCCCGGCACTACAAATCAGTGCGAGTAGCTCTACTTAACAGACTCTGCTGCGGGGGGAACTCCGTGGAGCGTGGCAGTGTTTTTCCAGCACTTCGCAGAGTTCCATTGAGTAAAAGTCACCGAACTCTGCCCAGGCCTAATCAACTCATCATTTGGTTTATTTTCCATATCAGTTGTAAACTTTGTCTTGTGGATTTAATAATGTAAATAAATTTGGATTACCCTTAGACTTATTGGGTTGGATATTCTTTTGATCGATTTTTAGTGCCAGCTAATTTGACATACTACATTTGTTTTGTTAAATTGTGCTTCCTTGTTCTCTTGTTTCTCATTGAAGTGAAGTTCACAAGCTTGGCATCATAGACTTTTCACACCTTACTTGGTAAGCACACAATATACATTGCACTTAACATCTTTCCATCATCTATGAACTTGAGGTTAGTAGGCTCATAGTTATATGTGAATGTCGTTTCTTTGTCTGTTTCAAAGTGCTCATGGGCTAGCAATATTTTTTGTTTATTTCTTTGTTTACTTATGGCTTTGTTCTCCTTTTCTCAAGGAATGATGGACCTTTGCTATTCTATTATGGATACTTATTTATTAAGTGTTTAATTAGATTAAATAGTAACCTGTGATGCCTTGGGACACTGCTCTGTATTCATTAGGCAAAAAGCACAATTGATGGACAGAATGCAGAACAATGTCATACATTCACCCCAGTACAAAGATTTGGGCCTAAATCCTTCGTTTTTTTGCTCACAATGCCATTCCAGTTTGAACCCAGCCATATGCAAATCAGTCTTGACCCTGTTCCTCATGGGAGCAGTCCAGCCAGAAGTGCTAGGCCAGGTCCTCCGTGGACTGGAAACAAGCATCCTAGGACTGGTTTCTGGGCCCCCCCCTCATCAGCCAGGATAGCTAGACTCCAGGGGCATGGAGAGCATGAGGCCAACGTCCGGGCATACCTATCCCACTCAGGGTGACAAATGCAAAAAGAACAATTGTTGGACAGAATGCAGAACAATGTCTTACATTCACCCCAGTACCGAGATCTGGGCCTAAAGACATCGTTTTGTGCTCACCATGCCATTCCAGTTTTAACCCAGCCATATGAAAATCAGTCAGGACCCTGTTGGAATGATGATGGATTCAACCCAGATCTGTGACTGGGGGTGAGTATCTGAAAGGTTTTAGTGCTCCGTCCATTATCTCCTTGTGTTTGCTTTGTATGCCCTAAGTTGGCAGGGTATGCCCAGACTTGGGTCCCTTGCTCACTTTGCCACTGGATTCAAGCTAGCCTGGCTGATGAAGGGTGTTACCCAGAAACCGGTTCCAGGATGCTTGTTTCAGGCTCAGGGAAGACCTGGCTTAGCAGTTCGAGCTGGACTGTTCCCATGAGGCGCAGGGTCAAGACTGATTTGCATATAGCTGGGTCTGAACTGAAGAATGGAAGTGAACTTAAGAATGATGATGGATTCAACCCAGATCTGTGACTGGGGGTGAGTGTCTGAAAAGTTTCAGCTCTCCGTCCATTATCTCCTTGAGTTTGTTTTGTTTGCCCTAAGTTGGCTGGGTATGCCCGACGTGGGTCCCTTGCTCACTTTGTCACTTTGCCACTGGATTTAAGCTAGCTTGTCTGATGAATGGTGTTATCTAGAAATTGGTCCCAGGATACTTGTTCCTGGTTCAGGGAAGACCTGTCTTGGGAGTTTGGGCTGGACTGTTCCCATGAGGCACAGGGTCAAGACTGATTTCCATATAGCTGGGTCTGAACTGAGGTGGTGAAGCGAGCTAAAGAATGATGATGGATTCAACCCAGATCTGTGACTGGGGTTAAGTGTCTGAAAAGTTTCATCGCTCCGTCCATGATTTCCTTGTGTTTTCTGTATTCATTAGATCAGGGGATTGTACCACATGAAAAAACGAAGTATTTTCTTATGTCTTTGTCAGTATAATACACTCACTTTGCGATTAGGATATGTATCACATACTATCATATGCATTTGTTCGACATATGCCATGGTTTGATGAGAACTAGTTCTATGATATGTTACAAGCGGTTGTTCTAAAAAAAAAAAAATCTGTCTGTGTTGGGAAGGGCTTGAAATTGAGTAGCCTTTTCTTATTGCTGTTGGTTTATGTATCAATGAATTATTTGGTTGTAAGAAAAAAGTAATGTCATACTAAAATTATTTCTGCCTATATATTGAGTTGTATGACAACGTAAATATGTCGTGGTTTGTCAAGAATATTTTTCTGGTATGATTGCACAACTTGTTACTAAAGTAATTTTTTTCTTTGTATTAGGAAGCTTTTAAAATAAATTATACAGTTAGAAGAAAGGAGGAATGTCATACAATTATTTGATATCTGTCATTTTATTTATGTCCTTTTTGATACACCATCAATGATCTCTAAATTAAAAATGATCATTATTGATGCCTATGTAATTTTGGTCCTGATGAAGGTGGATAGATGATCGGACGTGTTGCACCAAATCATGATTCAACATTTTTACTGTCATTTTTACTATCCATGGTTATTTTTGACCATTTGATTCGTTTTTCATTAAATCATTCCCTTTTAACCTTTTTAACTAATTAAAGAGTATTTTTTGGTATATTGTCTTTGCTTACCAATTTAAACTTCCTCTATGTGTTGATTCATTTGGTGTTAAGGTACCTATGGACAATTACAATTATTTTATATTATGCAGTTTTTTTCTTAATTATGGCATTGAGGTTGCGTGTTTCTGATTAATATTTTAGGCCACTGACTATCAAATATTTTGTACTGTTATCCCAAAGCCAGCACATGTGATAATGTCAAGCTTAGACTCCTTTAAGTCCTCCTTGGTAACTGCTATTAAGATTGTAGAATGGCAATCAAACGAACTCTGACATCAAGTTTAATATGCTTCACACATCAGCTGCACTTCTCTAGATGCCTGAGACCTGAGAAGGGAGTGGATGGAGAATCAGGCTTCTGCTTGTTCATCTCAGACAATTATTGATAGTCTGATCAATGACTGCCTCATAACAACATTTATTGAATGCAAGAAAATGTCCCTTTTCTATTGAAATGTGTAAATGTATTGGTATTATGAAGTCATACAAAGGCAAGGGGCATCCAGAGATGTATGCTATGCGATGTAAAAAGTTTTCAGGAGACAGTTATTTACATTCTGATGAGCGGCTTCAGTTCATAAAAAGATTGGAATTGGGTCTATAGGTATTCTTTGAACTGGAATTCCCAACCAGTCTCCCAATTATCATGTTAACCAAACTTTCTCTGATGGCCACCCACAAGCAACCCCTCTGTCCAGAACAAAATTTGAAAAAAAGCATTAAGACACTCAAGAAAGCAGATATAAAATCAAATGAGTGCAGCTCCTAAGCCATGCAACCAATGATAATAGTGTGCAGGGAACAGCATACCGTATTTACTCCTACTTTACTTTATTTTCCACTGTTCTTTTACACCACTGACTATTTCGAGTAATGCTAGCAGAATTAAGCCGTCTGCGATCCTTATTTATGAACTAAAGACGTTAGGAAGCTGTATAATTTTGCATGAACCAGAGTCCTATGCTGCAATGTAAAGTAGCAATATTTGGGAAATTGTTTGTACGACATTGCAGTGACATTCAATTCTATTACATATTTTTAAATGCTTATTTAGCCTCTCTGCATTTTTAAAGTGGTTTATGATTAAGATTTTAATATTCATTAATACAAGTGTATACTACTATTTTCAACAGGCCTTTGTTAAAAATATCTGCTATTCAATATTTTGTTGTGTACACCATATACAGTCACACTTACAACACAAAGTTCAACTTCTGGCTACTGTCTATATCATTGCTCTTTGAGGGTGCAGCTTAACTGTGATAATCCAGTTTATTCAGAAAGGTGGCCCTACTCTCTTCTTTCACAGTACTGTATTCTAATATATTGCTTCACTATGGGATTTTATTTGAAGGATTGCTCAGAGCAATGCATATAGCGTTACCCTAATATTGCTAAACACTGCCCCTAACAAATAGCTAGCCCTGTTGTCTTTGCCAATGCTTATATTTCTGCAGCTGGTCAGTTGTGTGCAGTGGTGTAGTGCAAAATCTTGAGGTGGGGAATGGCTCTAAAAAAAATGAGTGAGGGTTCTTAGAGTTATGTTTCTCCGAATGTTCATCATGCAATAGAGGCTTCAGGAGGCCAATTTACATCCCTGGTGATTGTGTGTGCATGACCTTTAACAGAGGCCACAGATATCAAGACTGCAGCTCATGTAGTTATACCTGAATCCAGGGTTGATGGGAGCTTGCAATTGACAAGTGAAAAATGGCTGTCTCTAACTACAGTACCAGAGAGAGGTCATTTCCACTGCTTACATTGATAGTACAGAGCACACTTGCCAAGGTGCTGCCATTGACTTTGTGCTACTAATGTCATATGCACATATTAAAACTTTGGTCTTCTTTTGTAATTTCTGTTCCATGAGTGAAATGCATCGTAGTGCCCACTACAGTAGCTGGATGGCTGCTGATCACCTATTTGCCAAAGATAGACACAAATTTCTCACTGTGACAGAAAACAAAGACATCTTTGCTACAATACATCTCGAAAACGTATGAAATTTAGAAATGTAATTTCAACAATTAATGGTTAAAAAACAGAACTAAGGGGCTTATTACGATGGTGGTCATAAACACCTCCGCTGTATTGGCGGCGCCGGAAAACGTTGCTTTAGTTACTCTGGAAGCGGTCATTGTGACCGTCATATTACAGTGGGCAGATATAGTCCGTCACGGTGTTTCCGGATACACCCAACATTTTGTTACGCAGTGGTGACGGAGGGAACCAATAGAGAAAGGCAGCCTTGCGGAAGGAAATTCTGACCCCCCACCAGATCACGATGCGTCAATCAGGCCATCAGAACGCAGCGGTAAAACCAGCTCATCAGAGATGGCGGAAGCACAACTACGGAGCAAGAGACTCGAGTCAGAGACACCTCTCGACATTCATGCATGTCATGCATCCTGCACTACAAGCCCTACTGCTGCTCTATCTGATCCACTACAAGCAAATACAACGCCATAGCGGATAACAGCAGAGGTAAGTCCAAAACATCTCCACGCATGCAACCCTTGACAACAACAACACACAGCAATCGCTCAGGTATAACGTACCTGTCAACATCCTACACTCTAAGGGACACATGAACATATACCACATTCATAGTACCCATTCCTCACACGAAGGTGCATTGTCACCTCAGCATCAGGGGCAACCACCTCTATAGAAATGATGCCAACTTGCCTGGTCATGGCTGTCATGTCACAGCAGCGGTGAAGCTGTTGCCAAACCTGCCTGTATTGTTGTAGAAGTCCAGGACATGGTTCCAGGCTAGCAAGATCCTAAAACCTACCTCCAACCCACACCCAATCAAAATGAGCCAACAATTAGCACAACATAGCTGCTGCAAGGAGTGATGTGCAGATACAGTGTTAGTAGTGACATCTCAAGATGATCATTATTAATGGATAGCAACAGGAGTGACGGATGAGCCAAGAGTCACAGAGAAAGGGACAATAGTGATCATTGCTGTCAAATCAGGGTTGGAGCACATCCAAGGTGGAATAGAGGAGGCAAGTGAAAACAGGATGTGTTTATGGAGTTCACTGTAGTACAACAAGGTGTTGGATGAGTCAGAGAGCAAAGGCAGATTACATATTAAGAGAGCCACCACTGCCACATAATCACAGTTTAGCACACACCCTAAGCAGACATTGCCAGGCTCATCACATAAAATGGCAGACCATACCACATAATGACAGGCCATACCATGTAGCACTGTAGACATTTCCTGATACAAACTGCTTACTTAAAGTAAACACTATTGTGCACTTCTCTCATTTCTGTACTGCTGCACTAAATGACCCCATGTGAGTATGTCCTGTACATCAGCAACACTGACTACCTGCCACATCACTGAAAACCTCCAAACCATCACTCTACCTCTCCAGATGTAGCACAAACTAGAAAACATTGAATGCATGCTAAACTGTTAGGAAGAGACCATCTTGATAGCAGTAAATTCTGACCTAAGACCCATGACAAAACTCCTCTTCATCACACCTGCCTTCCACTCGTGGATAAATGTGAGTAATTGAATAAAATAAGAGTCATTATGCAGATTTCAAGCCTTGGAACTGGTCAGTCAGCATGTCAACTCCATGATACAGCTCACAAACTCTTACTTTGCCTGCTACACAAACTTTAAGTCGCCATCACTGTATGAGAACAAGTAAACTAATCAAAAGTGGAGGGAACAGTGCAGGAAATGTATGGAGAAATGAGTGGTACCATATATTCATGAAATTTAAGAGGTCCCACATATGACACTACACTTAGGACATCAATCATTCCATGTTTGGCACAGAGATTCTAATTGTATGAAAGATATTATCAGTGCAGTATCACTGTGATCCAGCAATGCAAGTAAGGTATTGGACCAGAATGAGACGACCTGTCATTAGCCATACAGTGGCCAACACCATATTTGTCTTAACTAATATGTCATGTGTATGCCACTGGCATAACACTCATGCCTCATGGTGACATTAATTGATTATTAAAATTAATAATAACCCTCACACTTATCCCTCACATACCCATCTACCACCTTCCCTGCTTCACACCTCGGACAATATCTGATAAAGGTGCAAATGTACTCCTATGAGTTCCCTGCTCCACAACGTTACACCCTGGTGTGTATCTCCAAATCTTTGAGCTCAGGTCAAGGATGCCTGATGTAATGCAGAACTCAACTCAATTGCTGAATGAATATACCACAGTCCACACCAAAAGAAGTCCAACAAGAATCCCCATGTGCAGCAAAAGAGTGTATAGACAATTTGCTCTTAGTCCTCCATGAAACATATAGGATTTCTACAGTGGCCAACTGCACAGACTGCATAATCCTTCTAAAGCAAATTCTCCATAAACAAATGACACATATGACCCCAAAGTGTGTGCATCCAGACACATCTGCCAAGACTGCTATAGACACTCCACCTGTTACAAAGGGACCATGTTGTCAGTGTGCCAACAAAGCATTCCCAGGAACAATCCTGACAAGTGACTGTTCAAAGATAGGGAGCCATAGCACAATTGTGCACATAAAAGCAGCAAATAAACAATAATCCACATTGCCTATTTTGACATGCACACAAGAAATGCACAGTACCAAATACACACCCATCTGAATGCCTTCAAATACACACACTCCTTACTCACAATGTCCTGGAAAAACAACATAACACACACATGCACCTGTCAGTAGAAATAGCCAAAACAGGCCAAAGATGTCATCCCTCCACAACAACTTTATAAAATATGCACGTCCTAAAACATCCCATAGCAATCTAAGATGGACATCAGGGGGACTCACACCTGTCAAAGGCCAATGCATCATCCACTGACAGCAGTGCATGCACAATAAGCACTGTGTGAACACCACTAAAAACAGTAACAGACATATCTGAATTCACCATCATGAACAAGAACATCACAAATCATCACAGCACACAGATCACATCACACACAGGATGGGTAGCAGTGCCTCAGAAAACACACACTCTTGCTAGCACCTACTGCTACACAACTCAGGCAAAGACATATGCATTGAACAAAACTAGAGGACTGTGCTACAAAATCATCTGTAAAATACAGGATTAACCATGACTGTAATTAAGTATACTCAAATAGCACATATCAAATTTTGAAACAGTGCTGAGGGGCACACTGGGTTTGTACAAAATTCATTCTCCCACAGTATAGTATCACACTATGGAATGGTGGGGAGGGTCAAATACAGGCATGGCATGGAGTTTAATATTGTTGAGTGAAGTGGTGTATACAGGAGTATTGTACAGGAGTGTACAGATCAAAAAAGCATAGTGGAGATCCTCTCACTGTGTAGGCCTCAAATGTTCCTCTTGTGACTGTACTGTCATACAGTGGTCACAAGTACACTATAACAGCACACAGTGGAGGAACAGAGAAGTATTTGTGTACAGGACTGGTATGTATTTGAATATCACATAGTGGAGTACATAAAGTGTAATGACGGCCCAATCCCTATCATGGCTAATGACATGCGCAGACTTAACTGGCCGAGTGTATTGGCGAATGCAGAATCTATGGACTTTATAAGTTCCGAGGTGGATACTGCAATCGCTGCTATGGAGGCTGCAAATCCCGTAATCCCAGGTTCTAGGGAAATAACGGACATACACAATAAACTCTTTTCCCTTTTAAAACCGCATTTCTTGAGGTCCCGCAAGATAAATAGGAAACAACCACCCAAACCAGCTAGGTGGTTCAATCATCAGTGCAGGGAAGCCAGGCTAAGCTTGGGAAGAGCAATCAGGAATAGGGACAGGGCAGCGATTAGCGAGGCTAGGAAGCACTACAAGGTTAGCGTATCGCTAGCAAAAAAAACATGGGACGAAAAGTATTGGGTAGAACTAAAGGAGGCCTCAGGGGCTAAGGATTCCAGGTTATTTTGGAATATTGTCAAGTGGGGTAGAGGTGGAACTCCAAATAAACCCGACAATAATGTCGCTGAGGGTGCCTGGGTGGATTATTTCAAACCCCAATATGCTGAGATTACCGAGTTTAAGGATGTGGAAGTAATTTCAGCTGTATTCCCCACTGGGAATTTATTTTCCCTTAAAGAAACTGAAGTTGCAATATGCTCTGCCCAAGGGGGAAGGGCCCCGGGTCTAGATGGGATACCCTCTGATGTTTTTATAAACGATAAGGCGAGGTGGGCTAGGTATGTATTCCTTTGGGGAAATGCTATTGCGAAGGGAACGGCAGTCCCAGAGTTATGGAAGGGAGCAAATATTATACCCATATATAAAAAAGGGGATCGGTCCCTCCCGGCCAATTATAGGCCGATAAGTTTGATTGCCACTATCCAAAAAGTGGTAGGGAGAATGGTGGTAAATCGACTGATGGACTGGGTAGATGAGAACAACGCCCTGTCCCCTTATCAGGCTGGTTTTCGGCGGGCTACAAGCACAGTCGACCAGGTGTTTCGCTTTGCTCTGCTGCAGTGGGGGACGGTGGTGCTCGGCAAGGGCAGCCTGTATGTTGCCTTTGTCGACTTGCGGGCTGCCTTCGACCTGGTACCGATGAGAAAGCTCTGGGCAGTTCTGAGCGAAATAGGCCTTCCGGCTGAGTTACTCACTCTGATAATGAGGCTGCATGAGTGTAATTTCGCCAAAGTTCAGTGGGGTATGAATGGTGAATCATCTGCCGACTTTCCGATTGAACGCGGAGTACGACAGGGGTGCGCTATGGCCCCCCTGCTTTTTTCCCTATTTATTAACGGAATTGTGGCTCGGATGCTGGATGCCAGTGTCGATGCACCCTCGTTGGCGGGCCTCAGGGTTCCGATCCTGATGTTCGCCGACGATACGCTGATTTTGTCTAAAACACCGGCTGGCTTGCAGCGAGCTTTAAACATCTTCGATCTTTTCTGTGGGGAACATGGCCTGGAAGTTAACGTGGGCAAGACCAAGCTGATGGCCTTCTCACCAAAACGTAGACCCCGGCCTAAAATACTTCTGAACAACTGTGAGCTGGAGGTGGTTACTGTATTTACCTACCTTGGGGTGCAGATAGCAAACAATCTAAAATGGTCTCAACATATAGAAAAGGCGGTCCTGAGGCATCAACAGATTTTGGGGGCACTTCGGGTGGAACACAAAAAGTCTAAATCAAAGCCTATAAAACCAGTCCTGGCAGTATATGATGCCAAGGCTATTGGGTCTGCCCTATATGGGGCTGAGCTGTGGGGTTTCGAGAGGCTTCTCCCCTTGCAAATATCGGAGAATAGGTTCCTTAGGGGAATCACGGGTCTCCCTCAGAGTACACCATTAATCCCGCTTGGTCTTGATTTAGGGAGAAGATCAGTTAGTGACCGAGCGCGATTGCGCCCGATTCTCTATTGCAGACGCCTCTGGACTATCCCAGAGATACGGCATTATGCAGAGGGGTTCCTTGCCATAATTAAAGCTGACACCTTTCATAAAATAGTCTGGTTAAAAAATCTTAGGACTGCTCTAGGTGACCTCGGCCTCTCCAATCTATGGGATAATCCATCTGGGGAACCCTTTCCAAGTAAAAACATAATTAAAAGCTTATATTGGGACTGGATAGATGGCAGACTCTGGAGTAGAACGAGATCAGACACAATGGCGGGGCGTTTCTTAGAAATCAAACTGTGTCCTGTATTGGAACTATACTGGGACAGTATTACTAACCCAGGGGATAGGAAGCTTTTCTTCCAGTTAAGATCAGGTGCCCTTCCTCTGAGATCACTGACGGGTAGGTGGAGGAGTTCAACCACCTCGTGCTGCCCGGTTTGTGGTGCAACTGAGGAAAATATAGGTCACTTTCTATTCCTGTGTAAAGCTTATGCCACCCCGAGAAGAGTTTGGTTAGCTCCTGTTTGTAGAAATCTAGGGACAACCAGGGGTGTTGAGGCGCTATGAATTATTTGCACCACCACTGATATGCCTATTGTTCTGGGTACAGCAAAGTATCTGGGGTGGGCATGGTCCATTAGACGGAGGGCAATTTCTATTAATGTAATATAACTGGGGTAACAAGTAATCTCTGTGTAAATGTACACCAAAGATTTTTATTGTTTATGTATGCACAACTGTTTTAACAGTATGTATAAATAGGAACATTTTTAATGTGATGTATTTTAAATGTATGTTTGTGCTTTTATGAGTATATTCCTCGAATAAAGCTTTGAATACGAATACGTAATGTGACATTAATGTATGGCAAAAGTCACATATAATGCATGTTTGCCAAAGTAAGTCAGCACAGTGAGAACAAAGGTAAGCAAGAGCAATGCCTTATCCCAAAACTCAAAACACACGCATTGGAGTGACATACTCTGCATACACACAAATTATATTGAATTGAATTAAATTGATTTAAAATTTATAAAGCGCAACTTATGCCCGGAGGCGTCTTGGTGCTATACATGATCTAAGAACAGTAAGAACACTAGTACAGAATAGCAATCATGTTGAACGATTCAGATGGTTTGTGAGAACAACCACGTTTTCAAACCTTTCCCGAAATTGATCAAAGAGGGTGCTGTTTTTAAAGTAATGGGTAATGTATTCCACAGCATTGTTGCCGATCTAAAGAGGCTCCTGCCTCCCCAGGAAGCCTTCTTGAAGGGGGTAATTGCCATGTTCCTGTCTGTTCCAGACTGTAGGGTTCTATTTGGAACATTCCATTTTAATTTGTTCCTAAAATGTGTTGGTCCCAGATAGTGTAATGATTTAAAAGCCAGGCATAAGACTTTAAACTTACATCTCTGCCTGACAGGAAGCCAGTGTAATTTCTTTATGGCTTCTCTTGCTGAGACATTTTTAGGGATTTTTAGGATGAGGCGTGCCGCCGCATTTTGTACAATCTGAAGCCTGTTGATCAGGCCTGAATTGATGGTAAGGTAAAGGCTATTACAGTAATCTAGGCGGTAGAGGACCAAAGCCAGAGTCACTGTTTTCAGGAGATCCTCTGGTATGTATTGCTTAATTTTATTAATTAATCTTATAGCACAGAAAGAGATGGCTGTGACTTTAGTGACTTGGGCCTTGAATTTGAGTTCTTTATCAATAATAATGCCCAGATCCTTAGTTTTAGCGGTGGGTACCAGTAGCACATTGAGTGCAGGTGGCCACCAGTCAGGCGTCCAGAGGGAGGGTTTATTACCAAATATGATAACCTCTGTTTTAGACGCATTCAACTTCAAACAGTTGACGTCCATCCAGTCACTCACATTCTTCATGCAGATCTTAAAGGCCTTGCCAGGGTGCTTTTCTCCATTTGTTAAAGACACCACAATCTATGTGTCATCAGCATAGGAAGCTAGGACAAATCCTACTTTTTTTTATTATCAAGGCAAGCAGCGCTACATATAGATTAAAAAGTGTGGGACTCAGGGCAGGACCCTGCGGAACTCCACATGGTAAGGAAAACTGTTTAGACGTTACTGAGCCCATTGCTACATTTAGTTGCTGATTGTTTAGAAAGGATTTTAAGAGTTCAAGTGCAGTGCCTTTTATTCCTGCTTTCTGCATACGGACAGCCAAGATTTCATGGCTGACCGTATCGAAGGCCGCCGAGAGATCAAGCAGCACCAGTTCCTCCTCCGTCTAAAATTGACCGGATATCATCAGTGGCAGTAATTAAGGCCGACTCAGTGCTGTGATGCTTCCTGAATTCGTGTTGTGTTTCGTCTAATAATAAATTAGATTCAATGTGTTCAGTAATTTGTTTGTTGATTACATTTTCAATGCACTTGGCAGCAAAGGGTAATCTTGCAATGGGGCGATAGTTACCGGGTTCTGAACTATCAAGATTGTCTTTCTTTACAAGAGGAAGAATGGAGGTACGTTTCCATTGAGTGGGAAAAATTCCACTGACAAATACTGTATTAATGATAAAGCCCAGATACACTGCTAATTGTGTAGGAATCAGATGCATTATGCTGGGCGGGCAGGGGTCATATGGAGAACCAGACTTAATTGATAAAATAAGGTCTATTAGTTGTTCATCTGATGGCTTTTTAAATTCAGAAAAACTAGTTATATCTTTCTTGGCGTCGGATTTATACTTGCTCTGAATATTAATACTTGTGAAATTGTCATAGATGTTAATCACCTCTTTTTGAAAGAAGTTCGCTAGCAAGTTACAAAAATCCTGACTTGATTCCATATGGCTGACCTTATTAGGTTTAACCAGTTTGTTGATCACCGAAAATAGAGTTTTATTGGTGTCACAGGCATTTTTTATTTGTTTAGTAAAATAGTCTGTTTTGGCTTTTATAATGTCTTTTTTATGTTTTGCAAGTTTCACTTTGTATGCAATTTTCTCCTCTACCTTATAATTTCTTCTCCATCTTTGTTCCTGTCTACGACATTCCTGTCTAGATACTCTTAGGTTCTCATTGTACCAGGGTTGGGACAGTTTCCTTTTTTCTTTTGATATCCTGGAGATGGGAGTTATTTTGTCCAGCATGGCATTTAGCCAGTGAGAGAGGATTTCGATATTGCAATCTGCGACTACATCCTGCTCCAGTTGGCTGGGGGCAGCGGCAATTGCCAGAGCATCTGGCTTGATTTTATGCCAGGCTCTGCTAGTAGTATGTTGTACCATTGGTCTGTGCCGGGCTGATATAGTGACCATCATGGGCCAATTAACCACCCAGTGATCTGACCAGGTTAATGGGAGGGGTGGGGATATCACGAGATTCTCCCAATTGGAAAATAGTCATCCAACATGTGGCCAATAATAATGCCCAGATCCTTAGTTTTAGCGGTGGGTACCAGTAGCACATTGAGTGCAGGTGGCCACCAGTCAGGCGTCCAGAGGGAGGGTTTATTACCAAATATGATAACCTCTGTTTTAGACGCATTCAACTTCAAACAGTTGACGTCCATCCAGTCACTCACATTCTTCATGCAGATCTTAAAGGCCTTGCCAGGGTGCTTTTCTCCATTTGTTAAAGACACCACAATCTATGTGTCATCAGCATAGGAAGCTAGGACAAATCCTACTTTTTTTTATTATCAAGGCAAGCAGCGCTACATATAGATTAAAAAGTGTGGGACTCAGGGCAGGACCCTGCGGAACTCCACATGGTAAGGAAAACTGTTTAGACGTTACTGAGCCCATTGCTACATTTAGTTGCTGATTGTTTAGAAAGGATTTTAAGAGTTCAAGTGCAGTGCCTTTTATTCCTGCTTTCTGCATACGGACAGCCAAGATTTCATGGCTGACCGTATCGAAGGCCGCCGAGAGATCAAGCAGCACCAGTTCCTCCTCCGTCTAAAATTGACCGGATATCATCAGTGGCAGTAATTAAGGCCGACTCAGTGCTGTGATGCTTCCTGAATTCGTGTTGTGTTTCGTCTAATAATAAATTAGATTCAATGTGTTCAGTAATTTGTTTGTTGATTACATTTTCAATGCACTTGGCAGCAAAGGGTAATCTTGCAATGGGGCGATAGTTACCGGGTTCTGAACTATCAAGATTGTCTTTCTTTACAAGAGGAAGAATGGAGGTACGTTTCCATTGAGTGGGAAAAATTCCACTGACAAATACTGTATTAATGATAAAGCCCAGATACACTGCTAATTGTGTAGGAATCAGATGCATTATGCTGGGCGGGCAGGGGTCATATGGAGAACCAGACTTAATTGATAAAATAAGGTCTATTAGTTGTTCATCTGATGGCTTTTTAAATTCAGAAAAACTAGTTATATCTTTCTTGGCGTCGGATTTATACTTGCTCTGAATATTAATACTTGTGAAATTGTCATAGATGTTAATCACCTCTTTTTGAAAGAAGTTCGCTAGCAAGTTACAAAAATCCTGACTTGATTCCATATGGCTGACCTTATTAGGTTTAACCAGTCTGTTGATCACCGAAAATAGAGTTTTATTGGTGTCACAGGCATTTTTTATTTGTTTAGTAAAATAGTCTGTTTTGGCTTTTATAATGTCTTTTTTATGTTTTGCAAGTTTCACTTTGTATGCAATTTTCTCCTCTACCTTATAATTTCTTCTCCATCTTTGTTCCTGTCTACGACATTCCTGTCTAGATACTCTTAGGTTCTCATTGTACCAGGGTTGGGACAGTTTCCTTTTTTCTTTTGATATCCTGGAGATGGGAGTTATTTTGTCCAGCATGGCATTTAGCCAGTGAGAGAGGATTTCGATATTGCAATCTGCGACTACATCCTGCTCCAGTTGGCTGGGGGCAGCGGCAATTGCCAGAGCATCTGGCTTGATTTTATGCCAGGCTCTGCTAGTAGTATGTTGTACCATTGGTCTGTGCCGGGCTGATATAGTGACCATCATGGGCCAATTAACCACCCAGTGATCTGACCAGGTTAATGGGAGGGGTGGGGATATCACGAGATTCTCCCAATTGGAAAATAGTCATCCAACATGTGGCCAGCTTTATGTGTTGGACCTTTACTGACTAGGGGCAGTCCAAATGAGTCCATGAGGTCAATAAATTTAAGTGAGTTAGGGTCTTCCATATTTTCTAAATTAAAATTAAAATCTCCCAACACCATAAAATTTTCATTAGTGATTAAGGTTTCCATAACGGAGCAGATTTTATCTATGAAGCAATTCCTATCTCCTGGGGGGTGGTATACCAGAACTCCTTTGATAGCGAGTGAGTCTGGAGGTTCAATAGAGAAGGTCATAGCTTCAAGATCCACAGTTTGTAATGGTTCAAATCTAGTCTTGTGATTATCTCAGTATAAAATCGCCAGACCTCCGCCTCTTTTGTGTTGCCTGTCTGATCTAAAAATAGTGTAGCCAGGAGGTGTAGCTACAATAATATCAGGGTCGGATCTCTTGTCTGCCCATGTCTCTGTTAGAAAGGCAATGTCTATGTTTAGTGTGAGAGCAAGCTTGTGAAACTCTAATTTATGTTTCACCAGAGATCTAGGGCCTGATTCACAGAACTAACTTAAGACAAAATCCTAAACTTACTACCATTTTGGTATTCACAGAAGGCACTTACTCATTTTGGTATTCACAGAAGAAACTTACTCATTTCGGTATTCACAGAAGTTAGTAGTCCTAACTTTAGGACTCTTAAATGCCTTCTGTGAATACCGAAAGTCTTAAAATTAGGATTTTTCTCAGTTTAGGAGTCCTAAAGTTAGGACTCCTAACTTTACTACTACTAAACTGAGTAAAATCCGAATTTTAAGGCTTTCGGTATTCACAGAAGGCATTTAGGAGTCCTAAAGTTAGGACTCCTAACTTCTGTGAATACCGAAATGAGTAAGTGCCTTCTGTGAATACCAAAATGAGTAAGTGCCTTCTGTGAATACCAAAATGGTAGTAAGTTTAGGATTTTTTCTTAAGTTAGTTCTGTGAATCGGGCCCCTAGTGTTTAAGAGCAGGCAGTGTATGTTATTTTTACTTATTGGAGGGGACTGGATTGGGTCTGTGGGTACTGAAGACAAAGTGCTAAAAGGACTGCTTTAGGAGAGCTGCTCCTAAAGTGATAACCACTATAAGGTTTGAGTTATATTGTGAGTGGGGATATCTCACAAAAAGTAACGGACTGGTCTCACACACCACCTGGTGTCATGCTTCATCATTGACCAGTCCACGCCCTCTAAAACCTTGGTTTGATAGAGGGCGGGCATACACCTGATGACAGGGATGCACTTCTAAACTAAGTGGGGGCCCGTGTATGAGTGAGTGACATTAAAAATCATTATAGTAATCCTCATTGTGTTTTTTAATGTGAAAGGTAACCTTATGATGTTTAAAAGCAGGTGACGGTATGTGGGGAAATTAGTGTCCCCTAACCGTTGTGTTTAGAGGTCAACATGTTTCTGCCGTCTTGGCCCAGAAGGGTCCAGGGCATTCATCAGGACCTAAATATGTAAATGGGGGCTCTGTTCTTACCAAAAGTGGCAAGAGTGTACCACTGTGTGGGCGTGATCACTGTCACACTCCACAATTGGATGGCTCCTAGATTCAAGCCCTAAAAACCAAAGCTACTGGCCGGGGATGAACGGGAGCAGTCGCCTAGGATCCACGCAGGAAACTTTCCTTGAGGCAGTTTTGACAAACAGGGGTTTCCCCTCCCCTCCTCCCATGGGGCCAGTAGCTTTGGTTTTTAGGTCCGGATGAATGCCCTGACCCTCCTGGGCCAAGACGGCAGAAACATGTTGACCTCTAAACACAACGGTTAGGGGACACTAATTCCCCCACATACCGTCACCTGCTTTTAAACATCATATAGTTACCTTTCACATTAAAAAACACAATGAGGATAACTATAATGATTTTTAATCTCACTCACTCATACACGGCCCCCACTTAGTTTAGAAGTGCATCCCTGTCATCAAGTGTATGCCCGCCCTCTATCAAACCAAGGTTTTAGAGGGCGAGGACTGGTCAATGATGAAGCATGACACCAGGTGGTATGTGAGACCAGTCCGTTACTTTTTGTGAGATGTCCCCACTCACAATATAACTCAAACCTTTTAGTGATTATCACTTTAGGAGCAGTTCTTTTGTGGTTAAACATTCATAGTTGGAGGCTGCTAGCTCCTAAAACCCTGTGCCTCTTGTTCGCTCGTCCACACAGTGTGGAGCTCATGTGTTCTTTATATCAGAAGTATAACATTGTCTTAAGGCCAATAATTCTTCACGGGAATACTCAATGATGTAGTTATGTTCTACAATTCCAGGGCCAGGGGTTGTGGCGCTCGGCGCGGTCGAAGCGCGGACGGGCGCAGACGGGCTTGCCTTTGGGGTGCCTTCGGTGCGCCCGCTGCGCGCCTGCGCCATTTTCTCCCCTTATAGTGCCTGGCCTGGTTGAGTGGCGGAAGGCTAGACCACAAACCCAAGCAAGATGGCGATTCTATGTGGCCCAATCAGGAAGTGAGTCACCTCAAAGTAACGGCAATATGGCTCACAAGTATGTGTACCCTAGAACTGCAAGGTCACAATGACACACTGCACTTTGCTCCCGCAACAACTTCAACATGTGCACACAACCTCCTGGAGGTGTGTGAGCATGTAAAGAAAAAGGCATTTTTTAAGTGAATCATACATGTGTGAAAGTCTCATGCTCAAGGGCACATACACAATAAAACATCAGATTATGACATGACAATCACACTGCATGAGTAGTCAAGTGCACACATGCAAATGTACCCATGTGACTATGTAGCCATACCTATCCAAGATAACTTCACACCTACACTGGTGTTTACACATCAAGATAGATCCCTCACATATGATGCACCCTGTCCACCCCTCAAGTCATCATGTAAATCTAAATAGCTGTTGTTGAATAAGAGGATCCAAATCTGACATGTGTACAATAATAGGGCCTCGACATATCAATGTAGAGGACAAGAGTAGACCATCACAGATAACTATCATGGCCCCATTAACCCTCTGAGTCAATAAGCACATTAGTTGCTGCAACCTCTGTGAACAACTGCAACAGCAAATCAAGTACATGCCACTGTGAAGGTTGCATTCAGGAAGATATACACACACATTGTTCTGCATCCTTAGCAAGGCCAGCGACAAAGCTCAGAACATAAATATTTCTTATTACATAAACTCTGTAACTGTAAGAAAAGTTTCAAACATAAAGGACAACGGGCAGTTTAAAATGAATCCGTACTTGTGTGCATGAAAACTTGCACAACAAACTTGCAACCCAGTCCACTGCCATGTAAATCTACCCTGGATAGGGGCATCAAATGGGCATTTCAGGCACTGCCGAGGGAGGATTGAGGTGGCAAGGGGAAGTCAGGATCAAAATTGGGGAGAACTGGAACTGGGAGGGGGATGACTGTCTGGGGTAGTCGTAGGACTGGACCTGGGAGGGGGAGAACTGACTGCCTCCTTCTTCCCAGAAAGTGGTGCAGGTGGTGGTGTTTCTTTCTGGGGAGATTTCCCAGATCTGGTTTTTCTCTCTGGGGTGGGAAGCCTTTTCCCCTGCTTCCCCTGTTTTGGAGATACTTTTGTCTCTTTGCTCTTGTGACCATGCTTCTCGGGGGTGTGTGTGGTAGTGGAAGCTTTGGGCAAACCAGCCCTCTTAACTTGGGGTGGGGCAGTTGCGGCAGGCACCAGGTCCACGGCAGCCAGGGCAAGTGCCTGTGACACTTTGGGATGAGGTGTGGGGATGGAAGGGCTCTTGGAGGGCGAGGAATCTGAGGTATGAAATGTGGATGCATGTTTTTTGCTTTAATGTTTCTGAGTGTCCTATGATGGGCTTGTTGTTGTGCTGTCATGTGTGTTTTGAGGATGGTGTATTGTGTCTGTGTCGCTTTGAGTGGTGTTGTTGTGTGTTGCGTGTGGATGACTGGATGCCTGATTGCTCTGGTGTGTGTGTGCTTTGTTCAGGTGGGGGCACTTGAAGGGTGGTTGCAGAAGGGACAGAAGCTGGACTTGGAGTTTGGGACTGATTAATGGCTGCTGTCACTGTGGAGGTCAAAGACTGGACAGTTCTGTGCAGGCCATCCACATCCGAATGAATGCCCTTCAGGAATGCAACAACCTGTGACAACTTGCTGCCATGAACCTGGAGGGCATTCATTAGTAGTCTGACCCACAGATAGCTGCCGCAAGATGTAAATGGCCTCCACACTGAGGGCAGTAGTGGAGATAGGGGCAGGGGCAGCAGTGCCTGGGGGGAAGTAGACCCTGCCCTTCTTAGTGCTGCAGGCCCGGATCGTGGTTTAGGGAGCAGCAGGAAGGGTTGACACAAGATGGGGTGTGGCGGACGAAGATGCAGATATGGAACTTCTGTTGTTCCCCAACACCATGGAGTCACCGCTGGATTTCGAAGATGTTGAACCAGGTGTCTCTGGCCCGGACTCTTCCAGGGCACTCCTGTCCCCCTCCGAGGCACTCGTCCCCTCAGTGTCACTGTACTCCCAGGGACCACTAATGGCAGCTGCTACCCCAATGGTGTCTGGCCCCTCTCCTTCCCTCCCCCTGATAGATGCTGTAAGATCGTCAATGATACAAGGCATGAGAGTGCCTTTTGTAGATGAAGCTTTGAGTGGCCTACATTAGAACAGGCAATGTGTGCCAAAAGCTAGAGTCTGGTATCGGACTTCCCTACATTGTCCTGACTGCTGACACCCAGGACACATCACAATTTGCCATGCTAACTGATCACATATAACCATGTTAAGCCCCAGTGCAAACACAACCTTACAATAGCCATGTTTAGCTCCATAGCTCAAACCTTCCACTGTCTATCCGTAACAAAGACATGTTGCCATGTGCATAATGAGCAAATGCAGAGCATCCAATGTATCACAGCAATCATCACCATCTACACCATCAGTGCCTGTGTGCATTTGCTGTCACTATTGCAGGGAATGACTTCATGTGATGCCTTGTGTTCTTTTCATACCTCTACATGCTGTTTCATAAATAGGAGGGTGCACTACTCACATCTCTTGCAAGGTTCATTGTGTGATGAGGTCTTGATACATTATGCATTTACGGGACAGGCCTAAGGGGTTTTAACAGATGCACAATGTAGGACTTCACAAAGTTCACATGCTTGTAGAATGAGAACAATTACACAGTACATACACATGTGAAACTCTACACAGAATGGCACCAAAAGAAGGATGACATGTCCACTGTGCATGTAGCTGATGTGTGAGAAGTGAGTTACCACTAACCTAGACAGCTACAGGCCCAGAACTCATGTGCAGACTGGACGCATCTCCATAGTGTCACTGTCAAATCATTACAACCACTAAGCTGTACACTCTGCCCAATCGACAGCTACCATCTCACTAATGAATTCAAGCAAGCAAAAATGCAGAGATTTGCATTACATTTCACAGGGAATATGTGTACAAAGTGAGAATTGCTCAAGTCAGCAGTGGAACTGTAAAACTGCTAAACTTTGCTATGTACAATTCATCATTGCATGCAGTCAGGGATCAAGGGGGGAAAGGCTCTACACACCATTAACGTGAAGTCATTCTGCTAGGCTCACACATTTACATTACCCATTCAGAGAACAATATGTGTCATGTAAGTGTTTAAAGGAGCTGCCCCAGTGACAGTGGTGCCATCACCCCCAACATACTCAAGTGAAACGACTTGTATGTCATGTATTGGCCATGGAGATGTTAAACTCTTAAAGCATTATCATTGGCTCACACTCTGAGGCACATACTAGTGTACAGTTACATAGGGTGAGATTTCTAATCACTCAAAGGTAGTAACACATTCACTTACCAGTACCTCTGGAGCACCATATAGCCGCCCGTACTGGCCAAGGACCTTGCCCACCATGACCTCCAGATCCTCTGTGGTAAAGGGACGGGCCTGAGCTTCTAAGTATGAGCCATGACTGGTTCCAGAGATGGTGTACAGTAGCTGGTGTGGAGGAATGGCAGGCAGCAGTGTCTGTAGGCAAGTGACAAGTGTGGCCATTTCACACTCATATATAGGCCACTATGGTTGTTTCAGTGTTACTCTGCCAATGCCATTAGTCCACCTCGTTCACATTATTCAATTGGGGCCAATCCCTGTACCCGCAGTGGAGGAGCACGCCTACCGCGACGTTCAAACATGGAAGGCACTACCGCAACGGCAGTTCCCATTGGCTGCTATGTCATTCGCATAGGCGGTATGACACCGCGGGGGTCAGAATGTCACTACCGCTACCCTGCATCATTCAGTTAGGGCCAATACCTGTGTCCGCAGTGGCTGACAGCTACTGTGTCTGTGAACACATTGCGCATTTGCATTCTCGAGTTGCAAATTTCTTTACTGATCCCAAAACAATTATCAAAAATTCACTGCACCTTGTAAAGGGATTTGAGAGTGTGATATTTGGCTTTTGTCTTACCACACATGTAATGGAAGTACACATGGGATAAAATGCATTGGTATGTTCCTCACCACAGGTCATTTTAATACATGTGGATTTGTGTTTCATTGTTGGGAACATGGCAATGTGAGTAATGCAAACTCCTCCCAGTCATGATGGTATGTCTACGTAATGGTCATATGTATTTAGGGGCACAGTTCTGTTTATTTATGGATTCTTGTCCAGCTTAATCTTACTGGCAGCATTTTGTTGTGATGTTGTGTTTTGTGGGACTCAAGGTGGCTATGTGCAGTGTCAGCAGCTACACACAACTCAGCATTGATGCTGTTTGCCACATATGATGGGGCTGGGGCCACATGATTTAGCAGTGTACCATATGCCATACACATTTTCTAATTTTGAATTGACAGTAGTTAGTATGTATTCCCTGGCTACCTAATTGACTACAGGTGTACAAGGTGTCTACGCATGTCACTTGTACATTAAACGGGTGCAACTGTCCTGTCAATGTTGTGGTTGTGTGAGTCATTCTGTATGCTGTTACCCACATCTCATCTTTGACTCTTTTACCTGTGACCACTGCCAGATTACGTAGGAGAAGACCACCTGTGTAGCGGCCTATACCGGACCTGTTGACAATGGTGGATACAGATATCATAAAGACATTCTGTCTTAATCGCCTTACCCTTAGAGAGCTATGTGCTCAGTTGGAGCCCCATTTGAGGTCTCACAGAACCTATCCAACAGCTTTGACAGCAACAGTGAAGGTGATGGCCACCCTGCATTACTTTGCCACTGGTTCGTTTCAGTACATGGTGGCCATCGCAGGTGGGATGTCTCAATATGTTCATCATGGTGTTGCGTGATGTCCTGTCTGCATTGTTAACACACAATGACGGCTACATCCATTTTCCAAGAAGACATGAATTGGCAGATGTGAAGTGGGAATTTTATGACCTTGGTCACATCCCAAATGTTGTTGGAGCCACTGACGGCACATATATTGGACTTGTTCCACCACAGGCACGGGAGCTCATGTACCGTAACAGGAAGCATTATCATTCAATAAATGTGCAAGTGGTATGCCAAGCCGATCTGATAATATCCCACGTGTGTGCCAAATTTCCTTCCTGGAACTGCACATGACTCCTACATGATGTAGAACAGCATCACCCCACAGTTGATGGCAAATCTTCACCCAGAGGGGCCTGGCTTGTTGGTTAGTGAGCTTTGTCAAGAATTGTGGTGTATATGTGACATGCTGGCCTCCTCAAATAGTTCACTTACATTGTTGGTCTGTGTTTCTCACAACTTGGTGACTCAGCGTATCTCAACCAGCCCACTGAGGAATCCAAGGACGCCAGGGGAAGTCCACTTCAATGATGCCCATGAGAGGACACATCGTGTGGTGGAGCGAGCTTTTGGACTGCTGAAGGCAGGATTTAGGTGTCTGGACAAGAGCGATGGGGCACTAGTCTACTCTCCCCAGAAGGTGTGCCAGATCATAGTCGCATGCTGCATGCTCCACAACCTGGCCTTGCACAAACAGATCCCCATGATTCAGGACAATGATGAGCAGCAGGAGGCCCCCTTGCAAATCCACACATGCCCAGTGATGATGATAGTGGTAAGGAGGAAAGTCTTGACCTGCGTCAACAGCTCATCAACAACTACTTCCCTTGAGTGTAAGTTAGCATTGAGCAACTATGACTGTGTCAGTTTGCTTTGCTGTGAGGGCCGAAACATTGATGATGTGTTGGGATGCTAGCTGTTGTTGGAACACTGCTGTGGGGTACTTTGTGCATCGCTGTGTATTTATTTCCACTTACCTGATGTCTATGTTGATGGTGCTGGTCAGTGCTATCTGAAATGAATCTTGTACAGTGTTGACCAGTGGTGTATTGTTGCTGTTCTGCCATCATATGACAGACTCAATGTTATCTTCTTGTGTCATTCTAGTTCCCTCCACGCATCAATGGATTGTCACAATCAAATCTGAGTTCACATTGTACTTACTATGATAAACATAGAACTCACACAACGGCATGGGTGTTAATTGTGTTAATTTTCTATCATATGGTGTTAATTGTGCAAATAGAGTGTTTAAGTTGCCAGTGATGATAACAGAGACAAGTAGTCATCAAAATAGTAAAATTCCACAATCCAACAGACTCACCCCATCAACATGGCAATGTGGGAGAGGATGGTCAACAAAGTCAATTCTCAGTGCAACACTGGTGACATCATGACTGGCTCAGCAACCTGGCTTGGCTTGGTGCTTTGCCACGTGATCCTCCTGTGGTGTTTCTTAGATGTCCCCTCTTGCATTTGGCATGAGGGGCACTACTGCAGGCTCAGAGGTGTCTGAGGAGTCTTTGGTTTACAGCTCGTCCCTCCCTGTGGCCGCTGCTGAGGTGGTGGGAGTATCAGCAGGCTGGCCTCTGGAGAGGGGAACAGTTATTTGAGCTGCATGTATGTCCCACAAGCTGGCCCATGAGATCAACCAGTTGTCCCATATGAGTGTCTTTGGACCTCTGCAGCAGGCGGAGCACACGCAGTTCTTCTACAACCTGGCCCATCTGTCCATGGTTCTGCGGGTACTCCCCAAGGACTCTTGCGACAGTGGACAGGGCTTCAGTCTCAGTGTCCTCCTGTGATTGACCCCCAGTTGTCCTCCCACCTGCCCTGCACACACGGACCTGCGGCCTTGGCTGTACATGCACCCACACACTGTCCGCAGTATCCTCAGCGTGGGTGGTGGTGTTGGTTACCACTGTGACAGGGACAGTGTTGCACACAGAGGTGGTGATGGTGGAGGTGGTTGCTACACTGGTAATTGTTGCAGGGCTCAGTGTTGTTGTTGTTGCTGATGTGTTGGGAGTTGTGGTGGTGGTGGGGCCAATGAGGCCCTGAGCCTGAGAACACCCTGGCATGCTTGAAAGGCCAGGTTGGTGCTCCTCATCCAAGAAATGGAGAGAATCTGCATCAGAGAGTTCATGCTCTGGGGGTGGGAGGTGCAGGGGGGAGATCTGCTGGATGGTGGTGGTCTCGCCAGCTGTTGATTGTGATTCACCTGTTGAACAGAGGTAACAATGTCAGCATGTTAAGTACACTCCACAACTTTGGTAACCCTGTTTTTGATGATTTAGTGGAGAAGACCACACTTTTATCATTGAAAATACTAGTATTTTCTAACAGTTTATCTGCAGTATGACATGATGTTGAGGTACATTCATTAGTGAGGTGACATGGCAATACCAAACATTTAACATGTACAGATAGTGTTTTTCCAAGGACATGTCATCATCTACCAACTTGGTGCTCATCCACTTTAGTTTAGGCAGGGATATTGTAGACTTTTCTAATGCTATGTTTTACCTTTGCAGACATTTTGCATTCCCATCATGTGGGTTGTGTTCTTTGGCTGAGTGTCCATGCATGTATTGTGTGCATATGAGCCTTGCAAGCTTTCCAAAAGTGGGACTTACACATTGCATGTTGAGCATATCATGATGGGGTTCTACATTTCTTAACATGGGACTGTGTGATTCAAAGTGTGATTTATGTGACATACACATGAGCTTAGCTGTGTGCCCACTCGATGTGACATATGGAGCATTGAAGAGTTGGCTAACAGGAGAGGGATGTGGTGGTAATCTTGCACCATGCTGTTGAGGGTTGAGGCAAGAGAGCATGCGATGCCTACCTACCTGTAAGGTAAAGCAGAGGAGGGAGATGGCTGCCACATGGCCCTGGGGTTGGGGGTTGGGGGTAGGGTGTTCCATGCTGTTTGGGAGGGAGGGCAGAGGGCCTTATGGGAGTCGTAATGTTAATCTCATGTCCCAACCACCCCCTCCCTAGTAAGATGGCTGACTACTTGTAAGGAGGTACTGTGGAGGGAGATTGCTACCACATTGTTCTGGGGTGAGGAGGAGTGTTCCATGCTGTTTGGGAGGGAGGCCAGAGGACAAGAGCTGGCTACCTACCTGCAAGGTGAAGCAGAAGAGGGAGATGGCTGCCACAGTTCACTAGGGTGGGCAGGAGTGTCCCATGCTGTTTGAGAGGGAGGCCAGAGGACATGAGCTGGCTACCTACCCGTAAGTTGAAACGGAGGAGGTGGATGGCTTCCACATGGCTCTAGGGTTGGGGGAGGGGTGTTGTATCTGTTTGGGAGAGAGGCCAGAGGGCCTTATGTGAGTCGTAGTGTTGTTCTCCAGTCTTAACCACTCCGTCCCTAGTTGGATGGCTACCTACCTGTAAGGTGAAGCAGAGGAAGGAAATACTAGACATGTGAGATGTTTTAGAAAGAGTGCATTGTACATAAGTTAATTTTTGTGTTGGAATTGTAGCTCAATGGTTGTGTACAACAGTACACAAAAGTTTGATGGGATACATTTGTTAGTACTTACCAGTCTCCGCTCCCCCAACTATTCCTGTGAGACTCTGGGTGCAGGATGGTAAGCACCTTCTCCTCCCATTCAGTGAATGGTAATGGTGGAATGGGAGGGCCACCGCTAGCTCTCTGAGCCGCCTCATGGTTCCTGTTGGCCTGGTATTTCACCCTGGTCTTGAGGTCATGTCATCTCTTTTTGGTGGCACGCAGTGTGTGCAGGGTGGTACCTACTGCATTGACTTTGTTGACAATCCATTCCCACATTTGAGTTTTTTACTGACAAGTGGGGTCTGTTGGACCATGTTTCCAAACAAATGTGGTTCTATTCTAATTATCTAATCTACCATCACTGACAACTCATTGTCTGTGAATTTGGGCATTTTTTTTCTGTAACATGGTATATGCTGTGCAAATATAAGACAAGTGCAGTGTGAAAGGTGGTGGTGGAGGTGTGTGAGGTATGCCAGGTGTATGGGTGAAAAGTCTAGGTGTGTGAAGATAGGTAGGTGTGATGGTGTGCTATCTGATAAGTTGCATCTCCTAGCAGCTGTGGTGCCTGACCCTTCAATGCTGTTGTTTTGCAAAGGATGATGGTCAGGGAAGGGGTTTGTTTTATACTCTGCTATATAGGTGTGTCCACATGAGGAATGACCATCAGGTGTATTTTTTCATTCTGAACAGGGCTTTCAGTGGTTTGGAACAACTGGGAGGGTCTATCATTTGGGCGTGTCAGATGTAATTGAGGGCAGCGGAGAGAACCAGCCCACTTAAAAGCCTGGCTATGATGTTGCATTTGACCAGAATTCATGTTGCCTTCGCACGGCTGCAGCAGTGGTAACGCAATGCTCGTTACAACAGATCCGCCATCTCATCATTATTTGCTGGGCGGTCATTCCGCTGATGAATCGGCCTTTTTAGTGCATGACACAGCTTTTCCATCCGCTGCGGTCTGATTTTCTGATTTCCTGACCGTGGCGGTCTGTGTTTTGTCTAATCCCACCGCCGTGCTCGGATTTTACATGTGCATCGTAATGTGGCCGCTAAAAATTACAGGGGAACATGCGGGTGTTTTTTTTCCAGACAGACGGCGGTCGGAGGACTTTTCCGTCCGCCATCATAATGAGCCCCTAAGTTATTAAATATGTGACAAAAATGTTGATTTTATTTGCAATCCACATAAGCAGTGCAGGGTGAAAATCAAACCAAATGTCAACTACTTTACTACTAAGTAAATACCAAATAAGAAATCAAAGCACTGGTGGAAGACGTTCAGCTGCATATCTGAAATTTTAATGAAACAATTTGAATTGACACTTGTGGCCTGATTAACAAAGGTAAACCAACCCTTTTGTGTAAGTTTATGATTGTTTGGTATTCACAAAAGGATTTTACAAGTAGTATTTTTATAAGTGCGGAGTCTCTGCACATAAAAAGATACTATGTGTAAATCCCTTTATGAATAGCAAACAACTGTAAACTTACACAAAAGAGTAAGTTTACCTTTGTGAATAAGACCCTTAGTGAATGTACGTTATTTTGATATCTTTATAGGTGTGCAGACAGAATATTAAGTTGGAAATGTCGAACTACAAAAATATCGAATCCTAAATATCGTGAGTCAGAAATATCGACAGCAAGAATATCGTGGGCAAGAATATCGATTTTAAGGTAAGAACTATCATTTTAAAAAATATAGAAGTCATTAATATCATTTGTAAAAATGTAGTTGTTTAAAATATCGATTTTTTTAATTAGTGTTATGTATTTTAGTATATATTTTAAATGTCTGTAATGTATTTGTTTGTATAAGAATTGTTTATGTTTTTTAATATATGTGCTAAATTTTTTGTCGTTTTCAATTTTATTCAAATTACACTTTGTATTTTTTAGTTCCGTAGAGGGTTGTAGGTTTATAGGTGAATAGGGTGGGAAGTAATTTAATTATAATAAATTCATGATTATTTTATATTTATTAATATTTATTTAATTGAGATTTTATAGCGTTAATTGTGGGAAGTAATTTATTATTAATTAATTATTAATTGGTTGGTAATTAATATTAATTTATTAATTGCTAATTCATTATGGTAATTGTGTAATGTTTTTAGGTTCAGGTTGTGGGGTTAATAGGGGTAAAGGGTGGGAAGTAAATATTTTGAATTCATTATTAATACGTTGTCAATTGATATTAATTAATTGATTGAAAATGAATTATGGAAATTGTGTAATTAATTTTAGGTGCGGGTTGTGGAGTTTACTGTGGTAAAGGGAGGGAAGAAATTTATGTTGAAATATTTAGGGGCCCATTAGGATGTTGGGCGGTGCCACCACCGCGGTGCTGGCGGTGCGAAAAAAAGCTATTTTCCGCCCACGAGCAACACGTCCGCCATATGAGTATGGCCAAACATAGGCCATTTCACGACTGCCGCGGTGCGACGCACACCGCCATCAAAGTGCGCCTGCCACCGCGGCGGTGGGAGACAATGGAGACTCTCCACCATGTGGAATGACGTCCGCCCCGCTCCACAAATTAGGAGGACTCAAACAAGCAGACGCATCGCAGTGGAGATATCGCCCAATCAATTGTAAGTTTTAACTGCAATGTCTTTTTAAAAAATGTACTGTTGTCTTTTTTTTTTGTTTATGCTTTTATGGTCATTTATATGTGCCGAATAAAGCTTTATGAATTGAATTGAGATACCGCCCAACCAGAGACGGCGGAAGCTCAACAGCAGAGCGCGAAACCAGAGTCCTGGTCACGACCGCCATGGACCCAGCTCTACACGTCTTTCTGGTGCTGTACCTGCTACATCACCAGGAACTCATGGACCGCCGCTGGCCGCTGCCGCAGGTACGCAACAACACAAACACAACACACGGGCAGACACAGGGTCCAAATCCACATCAGACACCCTAGGGGGGACAGGGACACATCCACAAGGGCACCCACACATCACTCACCTGCCACAAAGTCATCCCTCAGCATCCTGGACACACAGCTACCGCCACCATGCAGCAATGTCCCGGTCACGTCACCACAGCGGTGAACACAAGGGAATACATGCGCACAATGCAGAAGGCAGGGCCAGTGCCAGGCATGGGCAGGGCACAAAGAGTATAGGGCCACACCTCCACCCACCACACACTAGCACACCCCCTGAAGGCACATGCCATGTGCCCTCCTGTGCACCCCATGCAAAACAACAAGCCAGGTCAATACACAACCTGCACCACACAACAAACAACCATGGAGACAGACACTGCAGGAGTTGCTGCACAGGAACACACAACACACAGCACAGTAGCACAGGGCCAGGGAAACACACACACCACCACAACACCACACTCAGGGAAATAAAAATGAGGACAAGCACCAAATGAACCCATACAAGGAATTAACATCCAAATGGACACACAGCCTGCACTGTCACACATAAATACCACAGACTGACACACAGACATATAAACACCCCACATGCCAACAGCAATGGAGCACAACAAATAGGGAAACCAAAGTGGGCTGCACACAAATGGAAGGCCATGGAGACACACAACAAGGATCTATACATCACATCAACACAATGAACAGAGAACAACACCCTCACAGCATCAAAGCACACATGGCTGGCACAGTCAGTAAACTCAAACCACAGACAGCTCAGTGCAACAACACAGGGAGACAGCAAGGCAAACCACGTATAGGCACAAGGATGAAAGGAAGGCCCTGAAGTCAAACTGTGAACAGCCACACATCCATACAACTACTTCACAGGAGTACACCAGCAGCACTACACACAGGGCCCATCTACACACCTCAGGACTGACAAACACCAGTAGGAATCTACAGTACACACATACCCCCTCACACCAGCAGCACACAACACCAGTGCCAAACACACTGAAGGCTGGCAATACTTGCCAGTCAATACACACACAAACAACCATGCACCCTGGGGTCAGCCACAAACATCACACACACACACAGGGATGCCACCACAAATATCGAAACAAATACAACAGACACACATATAACCCAACAGAAACACACACAGAGCCACAACTACATCAGACATGCCCTGTGCAGCTAAACTGGAGAAAGGCAATGGGAGCACAGACACAACAGGAGTGCACAACCTCATCACTCAGGAACAATGCACAGACAACATACCACAACACACACAATAAGTGCACCATCACAGAACAACACAGCCACAGCAAACAAACAACAGATGCACAGGCAGAACAATCACATAGCAAACACAGCAGGACATCAGGGGATGCACACCAGGCAATCACAAGGCAACATACACACACAGCACTGCATGCACAACAAGCTGTGTGTGCACACCAAGCATACCAGCCACACACAGCCATCGGTGACAGAACAGCAACCCACACAACACCATACAGCACAGCACAAAGACAGCAGCACACCCAGGAAGTTAAGCAATAACACAGCCAACACACATACATCCAACACAACACCCAACAGATGCACAAGTCTGGGACACAAAAGTGGAAACAACTTGACCAGAGGACTGGGTAGCACACACAGTTGAACTGCATAGGAGCATCCATGACTGACAAACAGCACCAGAACATCACACATGACCCATTGGGGAAATGCCCTGAGTGACACATTGACCCTGGCCAAAGAACTGCACCACAAAGCACAGTGTCACAAATAAAGTCATGGGGAGGTACACACACATATAAACCAAGGGGATAGCTGACACCAAAGTGAAGTGTACTGCATGTCAGTAGGGGACATATGTCAGGAGTGTACCATACACAAAGAGAGGGAGTGCAGACCCACAATGGGTAGGCAGCTGAAGCACAGATAGGGAATGGAATGACAACACACACAACATGCCACACTGGAGGCAAGAAGGCACCATGTGACAGCAATGCATGAGAAAACACAACCACAATGGATGTGTGGAGCAGCAGGTCTGCACAGTCTCCACAAACAGCAACAAGACACATGGATGTGCAACAAAACACAACACTGACTTGACAGTAAGACTCTCTGCATACTCACAAGTGACAAAAACAACAAGTAGGAGTCAGAAAGAACTGCAAGGACACACCAACACACTGCACAGTGCACAACATACAACTCACACATGGGCATACAATCACATCCACAGGGATGAACAATCAAAACAACAGGCACACAACTCATGGGTGACACATTTGTGTATTTGACAGTGCAGAGGCATGTACACATCAAAACTCCCCACAAACTCACCCCTTCACACTGCACACTACCTGGCCATCCAAGAGCACAACTGGAAAGTAAGCCATGGAACTAGGATGACTGGCCATCACAAGATGACAACACACATACACCACTGGGCACACATAAAGGAGGAACACACATACATGATGACCCCGGCCAGCTTGACTGCAATACTGTGTGCAGAAACCCACTCTGTGCTGGCAGCGCCCCCCAACCTGACATGTGTACAATATATCCAACATGAACTAATTAAGTAAATGGCTACTGCTATCCATTGTAAATTGACACCATTGCCCAAACAAGTATCTGGGTCAAGAAGAACTGAAGACCCTGTCACCCCTGAAAAAAAGAGAATAAGTGAGCCCAAAAATTGACTATGTTGAAGTGGCACACAGACCATGTGGCACAGTAAACCATTTACACACAGCAAAATAACTTTATTCAGTAAGGACACTGACAAAATAGAGAACAGGAGCAACTGTATTTATTCACATATTGCACAGATAGGTACCATGAGAAGAGAAGAGAAGAGCAAGGCACAAGATGCAGAGCATGTCCATGAGAAGCTGCACAGGCAGGGGTCACACAGCAGTGAACGACAAGGCCAGTGGGCAGGACAAAGTGCAGAGTGAGTCCATGAGAAGCTGCACAGGCAGGGGAAAAACAGCAATGCCAGTGGGCAGGGCAAAGTGCAGAGTGAGTCCATGAGAAGCTGCACAGGCAGGGGGCACACAGCAGTGCATGACAAGGCCAGTGGGCAGGACAAAGTGTAGAATGAGTCCATGAGAAGCTGCACAGGCAGGTGGCACACAGCAGTGCACGGCAAGGCCAGTGGGCAGGACAAAGTGCAGAGTGAGTCCATGAGAATCTGCAAAGGGAATGTTTGCCACTGTACCATTCCATGGTCAGCAACATAGTCAGGGGCAACAATGTGCAGTACTTGCCCATCTGTGTGAGGGACAGGTGTGTGAGGGTGACTACCACTTAGACTTGGCTGTCAGGCGGACTAGGACCTGACTGTGTCTCAGGGACTGTCGGGGCACTTGACCTGGGAGGGAGCGGAACAGCTGAGGTAGAGCTATCAGTGGCTTGGCGATCCGGAGGGCTGCTTGGACCAGGCCGTGTAGTGGCACGTGGAGGTGGAGTCATGCAGATGGGAGACACGGTGTGGTTGGGAGATTGTGGAGGGGTGCCCTTCCACTTCTTGGGGATCCTAAATGGCTTGACTGACTTTGGATCAATGGGAAGTGGTGTGGGCACAACAGGCACACTCACCACCACAGCTGCAGCAGGTGCAGGAGCTGGCAGCCCCTCTGGTGATGTGCTGGACCCAGTGGAATGCTTTGCTTGGCTTCGCCTCTGCCCTCCCTTCCCCTGTTTACTAGGTGTTAGTCCTACAGTGCCTTCTGGCCCCTGCTTCACTGGGCTTGGAATGGGAGTCGAGGTGGTTGGTGATTCTGCCTTGGAGCCCTTCCTAGGTGAACTCTTGGCATGCACCACCTCCTTGGTGGGCATAGTCACTGTATGATTATCTTTACACAATGCTTTAGGGGCAGGAGAGTCCTTGGATGGGGATGCCACTGAGGCATGTGTGCCTGAGGTCTGCTGCTTTGCTTTTTGTCCACTGGTGTCGCCTGACGGGCTTCTCTCCCTGCGTTCTGGGGTGGCTTTAGTCTTCTGTGGGGATGGTGTCTGCGCCCGGGACCGCTTGGGTTGCTGCTGTTGTGTGCTTCTTGTGTTGTATCGTGACTTTGATGTATGTGGACCGTGGTCACTATCGTCAGACGTGGCCACTGCCAGGGGGGTGGACAAAGGGACCGGAGCTGGACTGTGAGTATGTGCCTGTTGCAGGGCAGACGTCACTGTTGATGACAAAGCCTGGACTGTCCGGTACAGCCCACCCACGTCTGAATGTATGCCCTCCATGAAAGCAACCATCTGGGCCAATTTCTTGTCGTGGTCAATGAAGGCATTGAGGAGAGCTGTCTGGCCTACACACAGCTGGTGCAAAAGGTCCACAGACTCAGCACTGATGGCAGCAGGGGGGAAAGGGGCAGGGGCAGCGGTGCCAGGGGTGAAGGACACTCTTCCCCTCTTACTGAGGTGGACACGGGCAGCACCAGAGGAAGTGGCTGGGAGTGTGGGCACTGGCCGCTGTGTGGTAGAAGGCAATGCAGAGTCCCCGTTCCCTGTGCCCTCCAACATGGATGCATCCCCGCTGGCATCAGATGATGTGGTGCTTTGCGTCTCAGGCTGGGATTCCACCAGCAGACTCCTGTCCCCCTCTGAGGCGCTGGTGACATCTGTGTCACTGGGTTCCTGTGCAGCTGTTGTGCTAGTTTCACCCCCACTGGTGTCCGTCTCCTGTCCCTCCGTGACCACAGGTGATGCTGCATGAGAGAGAGAGATGTAGGGTCAGGTCAGTGACAGCAACAGAACAAACATATGCAAGCAATGCATCGCAAAAGATGACCAAATCTACATGTTGCACACCACCCTGTTTAATCACATCGTGCCAACTCACTATATTGACTCAAGCAGTGCGTGGAGACTCAGGCATGAGTGAGCCATGTGATGACCACACAGCACAACACCCGGCTTTTGGCTCTGTTCAAACAGACACACAACTAGCTCTGAGCACACCTAGGGACATGATGGGGGCACACTACTTGTTGCCAATGACAGACCTGGATGGAACAGGAGGGGACAACACAGACCCAGACTACAACATGACAGTCCACAATGGACATTAGCCCATGCCACCCACCATGTCGTACCTTGGGGACAATAGAATGGTGCACATTGTTGTCAGATGTATAGACCTCCCCAATCTGGGTGCATGCAATGGACGCATTGATGAACGCACAGTCAGATCGGGCACACTGCCGTTCCATCCCATGGGATTCCCAAGACTACGCCAATGCAGAATGAAACCTGAAGAGCACAACTCAGAATGTAATGTGAAGGCACAGCATCCAAATCACCTTAAGTGCAGTAAGTACAGGTAGGGCAAATGCATGCCACCGGCACCCAGGCTAGAATCCACCTACATGCCACAGCATCACACTACCAACATCACATAGGCCAGCGCTGGCACAGGCTCTGTACACATGCAGCCACTCCCAGCCAAAGTCACACTCCCCAAATGCTCACCCCTGGCTTGCTGCTGATGCTCCTTCAAACGTGCATCCAGCTCAGTCTGTGTCACTGCCAAGATGCGCCCCATTAGTGGTGTCATGCTGCGCCGACCCAATCGCCCAGTGCGAATAAGCAGCCCCAAGGTCAGCTCCGCCACATTCTTTGCCAGCCGGCCGATGACGTCCCATCTCTTGTGGCAGTGGGTGCGCCGTTGGTTTGAGACCCCCAGAGCTTGCACCTTTGCTGCAATGGCCCTCCACACGGCCTTACGCTGGTGTACCTTGAGCTGCAGGCATGGGAGACAAGAGGGGGAAATGATCAGTGACACAGTGTCATGTACCGACATCTATCAGTATAGCAGCAAGATACAAAATCATCACATATCCAACGATATGTCAATCAGAGACTATAGTGCAGCTCACATGGGACACCTGCATGGGAAAAGCTGATGTTAAACCATGCAGGTGTGAGGGGGTACACAGTACCTGCACATCTCACGCACATGCAGGATGCTAGCACTGAAACACCTATGTAGCCTGCCCACATCTCCAGTCCATTGTTGGCTTGAGCAACACATACATCACATGTAAACCTGTGTTTGGGGGTGGACTCACTGTGTCGAAGACTGCGCAGCCATCAATGTCCCTGTCCTGTGAATAGATGAATGTGTCATGGTGGTCACATTGAGGGACATGATCTCACAAATACAAAATGCTATTCAAAAGGGCAGTTGTGTGCAAACTACAGTGCTGAGATGGCCCATAGCTGGAGTGCAATGTGAAAAGACTGATGTCATACTCTGTAAGTTAAGTGAGGTGTCCTTGTCTTTGTAGGCGGGGACTGTGCAGGCCAGCTGGGCTCACACTGAGATGAACTACAGGGGCACACACAGCCATCCAGCCAAGCAATCACTGTCCTGACTACAGCATGAACAACCTTCTGTGTCACTGTATGGCTGACAACACAACACAGGTCACTCATACATACATGTGCAGGGAGGCAAACCTGTGGCATTGGGTACACACACCTTCCCATTGGAGACAGCATGTCTACCCCACACTTTCAAGCACATACTGCATCAGTCCAACTACATGTGTGGCCCCCCTGCCCTACCCCACCACTGTCGAAGGCTTACCACGACATTTGGGGCACCATATAGCCTTGGGTACTGTGTGAGCACCTCGTCCACTAGGACCTCCAGCTCCTCGCTCGTGAAGGGAATGGCACGGATCTTCTCTATCCTTGCCATCACTGTGGCGAAATTGAGTGGTGAGGTGTCTCAGGCAGCAGTCCCTGGAGGCAGCAGCAGGTGCGGGGTCTCAGGAAGCAGTCCCTGGAGGCAGCAGCAGGTGAGGAGTCACAGGCAGCAGTCCCTGGAGGTAGCAGCAGGTGAGGGGTCTCAGGCAGCAGGCCCTGGAGGCAGCAGCAGGTGAGGGGTCTCTGGCAGCAGACTCTGGGAGCAGCAGCAGGTGAGGGGTCACAGGCAGCAGGCTCTGGGAGCAATGGAAATGTGAGGCTCACTCCTACACATATATAGCCCCATGGGGTCGTTTCAAAGGTGCCAAGCTGCAGCAATTGGTGGTCCACGTCTGCCTTTTTCAAATGCATCCAATGACCGCCTCCCCGGTGGTGGAGCACGCCTACCGCGATCTTCAAAATCGCATCATGCCAACGCAATCATGGCTCCCATTGGCTGTAAGGGCATGCTCCATGGTGGTGACACAACGCTGGGGCCCGGGGTGCGCTACCGTGATGGTGCATCTTTCAAATGCAGCCAATGACAGCCTCCGCGGTGGCGGAGCACGCCTACCGCGATCTTTAAAATTGCATCATGCCACCGCTGTCAAGGTTCCCATTGGCTTTAAGGGCATGCTCTATGGCAGTGACACAACACTGGGGCCCGGGGTGCGCTACCGCGATGGTGCATCTTTCAAATGCAGCCAAAGACCGCCTCCGCGGTGGCGGAGCACGCCTATCGCGATCTTCAAAATTGCATCATACCACCGCTATCGAGCTTCATATTGGCTCTAGGGCAGGCTCCATGGCGCGATTTTAGTGGCGGAGCATGCCATCCACCATTTCCACATGTCTCCATGCCTATTACTACCACACTTGTGTGAATGGGGGTGCTGGTGACACACCGCCGGGGCCAGGCGGTAGCTACCACGATTTGGGTGCCATACATTGACATGAGGCACCGCCATTCAGGCGGCGGAGCATGCCAACCGCCATTTCCCCATGTCTCCATGCATATCACTACCACACTTGTGTGAATGGGGGTGCTGGTGACACACCGCCGGGGCCAGGCAGTAGCTACCGCGATTTGGGTGCATACATTGGCACGAGGCTCTGCCATTCAGGTGGCGGAGAATGCCAACCGCCATTCTCCCATGTCTCCATGCCTATCACTACCGCACTTGTGTGAATAGGGGTGCTGGTGACACACCGCTGGGGCCAGGCGGTAGCTACCGCGATTGGGGTGCCATATATTGACACGAGGCTCCGCCATTCAGGTGGCGGCGCATGCCAACTGCCATTTCCCCATGTCTCCATGCCTATCACTACCGCACTTGTGTGAATGGGGGTGCTGGTGACACACCGCCGGGGCCAGGCGGTAGCTACCGCGATTTGGGTGCCATACATTGACACGAGGATCCGCCATTCAGGCAGCGGAGCATGCCAACCACCATTTCCACATGTCTCCATGCCTATCAGTACCGCACTTGTGTGAATGGGGGTGCTGGTGACACACCGCCGGGGCCAGGTGGCAGTTTACGCAATTTGGGTGCCATACAATTGCAATGGCCATCTGTCAAATATCAACAGGGCACAGTGCCAACATGGTCAATGGAACATCATCGTGCACGCGATGCCAATGTTCTATTTACTCCACTGATGGCTTCACATGCCATGTTTGTGTGTGTGTTTCGTAGATTGGCCTGTACCCACTCACGTGTCACTTATGGATTTGATGTTGGTGTAGGCAGGACAGTGTTGTTCTGGACTCTACAATGTGTACACATGTCAATGTGTTGAGGTGCAGTGACAATCACAGCGATGCTCGTCTCAATGAATGATGAACTATGTTGCACTGCCTCTTATGTCTGCTCATGCACACATTCGTCACTCCAGCGCCGACTGTGGTCATTGTGTGGTGGATGTGTGCCAGGTTGTAATGATGCATTGAGGTGTGACAGGTACAGCAGCTAGGTATGAGAGAGTGGGTTTGATTAGTTACACATATGCTGGATGCTATACTCCCAGGCGTGCCCATTTGAAATGTGGCCGTATCTCTATATGCATTCGCATTGACCAAGGTGATGTTTGAGGTACTTGTCTTGTGTAAGTTGACAGGTGTGGCCTTTGTGTACATGAAGGTGTCCCTACATGTGAGCTGGTCTGTTAGTCAAGATTGATGTCAGTCATTGTTGTCGTTGTGTCCTCCAGAACGTGATGTGCTGTGCACATCTCATGATGTATTGCATTGACATGTGTTCACTATCATCTCCAATAGGAGGAGGCCAAATTTGATGCGACACTTGACGGTGCTGGAGGACATGGAGCATGTTGCGATCATACAGAAATGCCGCCTGGACAGAGCCACCCTGAAAACCCTTTGTGATCTGTTGGAGCCCCATCTGCAGCCTCGCAAGACATATCCAACAGCTTTCACCCCTACTTATAAGGTGATGACGGCCCTGCATTTTTTTGCCACTGGATCGTTCCCAGAGACAGTGGCCAGCACTGGTGGGATGTCACAACCGATGTTCAGCATGGTGCTGCGTGATGTACTGTCCGCCATGATGCTATACAAGAACAGATACATCCATTTCCCCAGGGGTGCTGAATTGCCAGCTGTGAATGGAGACTTCTATGCCCTTGGACACATCCCCAATGTTGTTGGTGCCATTGAGTGCACCTATGTCAGGCTTGTGCCACCACAGGCAAGTGAGCACATTTACCGCAATCACAAGCATTACCACTCTATCAATGTGCAGGTGGTGTGCCTGGCAGATATGACCATCTCCCACATGTGTGCCAAAGTCCCAGGCTCGGCCCATGACTCCTACATCCTGTGGAACAGCATTGTGCCCCAGCTGATGGCTAATCTGCTTCCCGAGTGTGCATGGATTGTGGGTGAGTATGCCTAGTCGTGTGGCGTGCTGGGTGTGTGTTCTGCTGCCCTCAGCCTCTGCGACATTGCAATGTCTATTTGTATTTTTCACACCTAGGTGTCTCTGCATATCCCAACCGTCCCTGGTTGCTGAGCCCACTGTGGAATCCCAGGACCCCGGCTGAAGTTCGCTACAATGAGGCCCATGGAAGGACACGTCGTGTGGTGGAGCGTACTTTTGGTTTGTTCAAGTCACGTTTATGCTGCCTGGACAAGACCTGTGGTGCACTGGCATACTCGCCCGGGAATGTGTGTCAGATTGTAGTGGCATGCTGCATGCTCCACAAACTAGCCATTCGCAAGGAGATTCCCCTGCTCCTGGATGATGGTGAGGACCCAAGGCCCCAGCCTGCAAACCAAGCCGTGTCCAGTGATGAGGACAGTGGAGAGGAGGAAGGTGTTGACCTGCATGAACAGCTCATCACTCGCTACTTCACTTGAAAGTGGGTGTCAATGTGCAACATACCCATTGTCTGCTGATATTGCTGTTGTCGTGAAGGGGCATGTGAGAATTGTAGCAGCAGCGAGTTGTAGACTCAGCGGTGTTTGGCAATGTTTCTGGGACATGTCATTTGGGAACATCTACAGGACGTGTATGTTGACACTTGTTGCCCATTGTGACATGTGCATGTTGGGTTATCCTGATGGTAGGTGTTGTGTGATGTCTGTGATGCCACACCCAGACCAGTGAAATTAGTTCTGTTGTGTTTCCCTAGGTGCCTTCAACTTCTCCTTGCATACATACAGCCCATGCTCCTGGTACATTGTGATCATGTTGAAGACTGTACATCCTGCAATAAAGACGGAGCAGACACAACAACATGTGTGTAAGGATATTGTATTTGTAATGGTGAGATGCGAAGGGGGGTGTACATTTCCATTGGGGGGTGGGATGGAGCAGTGAGTTGACAGTTGTGGTAGATGAGATAATCGAGTAGTCACCACATTGATATGGTGACCCAGTCCAATAGATAGATGCCATTCACAAGGCAGTGTGGGGAAGGACAGTCCAAAAAGTCAATGCAGTGGTGGAGAGGGTTGCCATCATGGCTGGCTCTGTGCCTGGCATCAGGCAGGAGCTTTGCCTCCAGATACTCCCAGGATCATCTTGGGATGGCCCCTTCGTTGTTTGGCAGGGGGGAGCCTGCTGCAGGGCCAGTGGGGTCTGAGGACTCACCCCTCTCTGTGGGCGCAGGGGAGGATGGTGAACTGTCATCGTGCGTCCCACCAGAGGGAGGTAGAGGTGTTGTCTGTGGTGCATGCCTGTCCCTCAGTACCGCCACTTGCTGGCCCAAGAGGGCCACAATTTGTCCCTTTCGGGTGTCAATGGACTTCATCAGCAGGATGAGCTCGTGCAACAGTTCGTCCGACCGGTCCGTTCGTCCCTGGGCCTGTTCGTATGCACCCAGGACTCTGGTGATGTGTTCCAGGGATTGGGTCTCAGCCTCCTGGTGTCTGTGGGTGACCCTGCCCCTCCACCTGCCCTGCAGCCACAGACCTGTTGCCTCACCACTTTGGGCACCCGCATCCTCTCCCTGCCCTCTTCCGTCAGTGGTGTGTGCTGGTCATACTCTGGGACAGGGAGGGTGTTGCAGGCAGCACTGGTGGTGGTGGTGGTGCCGGTGGCCACACAGGCTGTGACAGTAGGGGTCTGCTGTGAAGTTGTTGTTGGCTCAGATGTGGTGGAGGGACGATGGGCCCTGGGTACCTGTTGCTCCCTGGCACACCAGATGGGCAGATTCGAGCTCATTGTCCATGGAATCCTGGGAGTCAACATCCGAGAGTCCGTGTACCGGGGGAAGACTGGCTCTGCAGGTTGCTGGTGTTGTCCTCTGCAGTGAGTTCTTGGTCATCTGTGGGTCGGATGGGAAATGGTCATTGTAGTGCACTCCGCAAGCTTTGTGTTAGCTGTGTGTCATTCACTTTTTGGACACTGCATAATTGACAGATGATCGTATTGTTTACTATGTGCACTACTGTGCTTCCTGACATGATGCAGTGGTACAGGCATTACATGTCCATGGTGTGAGGTGTCAAGGCATACCATGTGACCGTGCACAATTAAGGATTACAGGGACTTGTTGCCATCTATGGCCTGGCATAACATGTGTTTAATTGACAACTCATTGTTTATTCGTCTGACCTGGCAGACATCACATCTGGCCATGGACTGGCAATTGTCATCTCCTGCATACCTTTGTCCTGTCATGTGCATATCTTGATTTGTACCACCACACATGCTTTCATATTTTTTTAATGGTCCTTGTTGCACTTGCCCCATGGCGATGCACATGTAAATAGGTGCTGTGAATGATTGTGCCCTGACTTTCTTCTACTTGTGCATCGGTGTGTCACACTTTGGTAGCTGTGACAGTTTCCTTAGCTTACCTGTGTGCACACTGTGCTTGGCAATGGGGTAGGTATGCCTCTTTGTGCAATGAGAGGACTGGTGTTGTCATATGGCACCATTTAATTTGTGACGAATGGGTGGGTGCACGTACTGGGTACTTACCTGTAATGTGCCCACATTTGGGTTTATTATGTCACATATGTGTGTGTGCGTGGTGGCGGCTTACATCCTGCTCAGTGGGGTCACGGTCCAGAATCATACGTCTACCTACCTGTTAGTTTGTTTGATGTACTGCAATGGCTTCCAACTGCTTCTGGGTGGGGCAGTGCTCCATCCTGCTCTGGTGTGGGACAGAGTGAATGTTGGGAGTAGTAGTGCAGGCCTCCCACACCCAGACACCCTCACTGTGAAGATGGCTGCCTATCTGTAAGTTTGTTTGGTGTACTGTTATGGCTTACAACTGCTTCTGGGTGGGGGAGTGCTCCATCCTGCTCAGGTGTGGAACAGAGGGAATGTTGGGAGTAGTAGTGCAGGCCTCCCACACCCAGACACCTTCACTGTGAAGATGGCTACCTACCTGTAAGTTTGTTTAGTGTACTGCAATGGCTTCCAACTGCTTCTGGGTGGGGGAGTGCTCCATCCTGGTCAGGTGTGGGACAGAGGGAATGTTGGGAGTAGTAGTGCAGGGCTCCCACACCCAGACACCCTCACTGTGAAGATGTCTACCTACCTGTTAGTTTGATGAGGGTGATGTAATGGCTTCTAACTGCTTCTGGGGGGGGGGAGGGCTCCATCCTGCTGAGGGGGGCATGGTGCATGGTGGGAGTAGTGGTACAGACCTCTGTACTGCTCGATTTTCCCGGCCCTATTGTGTTGATGGGTGATTAGGGTGACTTCAGTCTCTCTAACATTCAAGCCTAAGGGTTAGAGTAGTGAATGAAGTCTATTTTCTAGGCACTTCGACATGATCCTGTGTTCTTCCCCATAGATCAGGGCTTGCACACATATCCTAGGGGATAGATTCGTTAGTCTTAGGGATAGCCTGCCCTGTAGTGAGGGTATTTCATGGAGCCGTGCTGAATTCAGGCCTGGTAGGCCTCAAACGGGGGAGACTCCATCTTTCTTTCTGTTCCAGCAGCTTGAGATGCTTCTAGGTTAAAGGGGATGTTTTAGTTATGAGGTGTTATTCGCTTGGAGAGAACCGGTTCAGACCAGCCCTTATCGAAGGATTGTATTTTTCTTCATGCCGAAGACGCTACATCAGGCCGGCCGGCTGGGAAAGTGTCCTTGGCACGGGGAGGTACAAGAATTTGGTGGGCGGCAGGTTACGGGCTGGAATTTTCCATGAGAAAATGCACCTCTATATTAGTGAAAGTCTGAGGCAGATACTGGCACTTGCTTTTTAGTCCGTAGGCGGCACCTGGCCGTTAAGCAGTAAAGCTATTACTTATTCCAGGGAAGACAGATGACAAACTCGAAGGTGGAGAAAGAAAACCGAGAGATAGATATTCTTCTAACAGAATAGCCAAAGAAAAGAGAGTAGCCGATGAGGAAGAGGTCCCAGTGACTCGGAAGAGGAGAAGGGAGTAGATCCGTGACTGCGGAGGTGTGACTTCCAGGCGAAGCCGAGGCACAGCCGAGAAGGGAACCTAGATGACCATTGAGTGCAGGCTACATACGACCAAGGTGATGTCAACCCCTTTATTATTAGAGTGTACAACTTAAATCTATCGCTTTTCTTTGCAGGTCATATGTAATATGTATTATGTTCTGTGAGTGTGTATGTAGTGACTAAATAAAGTATCCAGTTTGTAGTGAATCAACATGTACTGCGTGTTCTTGTATAAGAGGGTAGCCTATTCTTCTAGTCAGTTGTGACTTGATATGAACAGATGTTAATCCTGATCAGGTAAGTGGTAACTGAATAAGGGAGAAAGGAGCCCCTCGAACTGGGGAACAGGTTGTGCTCAACTAGCAGTCTTTGTGTGATCTGATACATAGTAACACTGGTTCCCTTGTTGTATGTCATGGTAATTATAGGATGAACTTGTGAAGGCTGCCGTCTGGGCAGGAAGTCCTGGGTCCGTTTGGGACCGCGAGGCTGAGGCTGCCGTCTGGGTAGGAAGTCCTGGGTCCGTTTGGGACCGCGAGGCTAAGGCTGCCGTCTGGGCAGGAAGTCCTGGGTCCGTTTGGGACCGCGAGGCTGAGGCTGCCGTCTGGGCAGGAAGTCCTGGGTCCGTTTGGGACCGCGAGGCTGAGGCTGCCGTCTGGGCAGGAAGTCCTGGGTCCGTTTGGGACCGCGAGGCTAAGGCTGCCGTCTGGGCAGGAAGTCCTGGGTCCGTTTGGGACCGCGAGGCTAAGGCTGCCGTCTGGGCAGGAAGTCCTGGGTCCGTTTGGGACCGCGAGGCTGAGGCTGCCGTCTGGGCAGGAAGTCCTGGGTCCGTTTGGGACCGCGAGGCTGAGGCTGCCGTCTGGGTAGGAAGTCCTGGGTCCGTTTGGGACCGCGAGGCTAAGGCTGCCGTCTGGGCAGGAAGTCCTGGGTCCGTTTGGGACCGCGAGGCTGAGGCTGCCGTCTGGGTAGGAAGTCCTGGGTCCGTTTGGGACCGCGAGGCTAGGGCTGCCGTCTGGGCAGGAAGTCCTGGGTCCATTTGGGACCGCGAGGCCGCCACTTGTATTATAAGAGGTCTTGATATATATATATATATATATATATATATATATATATATATATATATATATATATATATATGTGTGTGTGTGTGTGTATATATATATATATATATAGTAGGAATTCCCTGTCCTTAGGTGGTATATATGTGTATATGTGGTTTCTTAGGTGAGGATAGGCCCTAGGGAGGGGGTAACGTTCTGGCTGGGTTAGAGAGGCTCTGTTGAGCGGGTTCTATCTGATCCGAAAACCCAAGCAGAACAACCTCCCACCCACAAACACCCTCAATGTGAAAATGGCTACCTACCTGTTAATTTGATGAGGGTGATGTAATGGCTTCAAACTGCTTCTGGGGGGGAGGGCTCCATCCTGCTGAGGGGGGCAGGGTGCATGGTGGGAGTAGTGGTACAGGCCTCCCACCCACAAACACCTTCACTGTGAAGATGGCTACCTACCTGTACGTTTGATGAGGGAAATGTAATGGCTTCCAACTGCTTCTGGGGGGCTCCATCCAGCTGAGGGGGGCAGGTTGCATGGTGGGAGTAGTGGTACAGGCCTCCCACCCACAAACACTCTCACTGTGAAGATGGCTACCTACCTGTACGTTTGATGAGGGTAATGTAATGGCTTTCAACTGCTTCTGGGGGGAGGGCTCCATCCTGCTTGGGGGGGCAGGGTGCATGGTGGGAGTAGTGGTACAGGCCTCTCACCCACAAGCACCCTCACTGTGAAGATGGCTACCTACCTGTACGTTTGATAAGGGTAATGTAATGGCTGACACATGCTTCTGGGTGGGGTGGGTGGAGGGCTCCATCTTGCTGATGCTGTGGGACAAGGGGGCCTGGTGGGAGTTGTAGTGCTTTCTGCCTGTGCACATGCCCCCATGGTAATGTTGCTAGCTACGTTTGGGGTGAATGGGAGTGGGTGAATGTTGGATCTGTGAGACATGTTTTTGTGAGTGTGTGGTGCAGATGGATGGAATTTGTCCTAGGTGGTGTAGCTTTGTAGCTGTGCAAGACAGTACATAGTGGTAGTCCTTTGTTTGTACTTACCAGCCTCCACTCCCCCGGCTACTCCTGTGAGACTCTCTGGATGCAGTATGGCAAGCACCTTCTCCTCCCATGGTGTGAATGGTTTTTGTGGAATGGGAGGGCCACCACCAGTCCTCTGAGCCAGCTCACGGTTCTTGCTCTTCCTCTCCTTGACCACCCTCTTCAGATCATGCCACCGCTTCATGATCTACTTTTTTGATCTTGGGGTGGTCCCTACTGCATTGACCCTTTGGACTATCCTTGCCCACATTTGTGTCCTTGTGGCTAATGGTGTCTGTTGGACCAGGCTACCAAAAAGCTGTGGTTCCACTCTGACTATCTCATCTACCGTGACTGTCAACTCACTCTCTGTGAATTTGGGCATTTTCTGTGTGACCATGGTGTGTGGTTTGCAAAGTGGTTGTGGGTGCAGGAGTGTGAGTGGTGGTTGTGGTTGTGATGTGTATGGTGTGTGTTGTGCAGGGGGGTTAGTTGTGCAGGTATGGAAGTGGTGGTGGTGCTGTGTATGGTGTGGCTAGTGATGTTGTGTCCTTTGCCTCTCCTTTCAGCTGGGGTATGTGTCCCTTCTCTCATGGAGTATTGCAAATAATTGTGGTCAGGGAAGGGGCTGGTTTTATAGTCAGCTATGTGGGTGTGTCCAATTGGGGTGTTGCTGTCAGGTGTGTTGTCCTGGGATTTGTATGTTTCTTTTTGCCATGTGGTTGTGTCATTGGAGTGTGTTTTGTGTATTTGGGGGCCATGGCTAGTTTTCTGTGTGCACTTTTTTGGCCTTCTTGTGGGTTTTTTGCTTCGTCCGCCATATTTTTTACAGATCGTCCACAGCGGTGGTTGTGCTTTAGCTCTTCCGCTGGCTCTCCCATTCATCCCATTGTGCGACAGCGGCGGTCGGAGACAGCTGTACGTACCGCGGGACTGTCGGGGATATCCTAATTTCCCGTGCAGTGTCTCCACTATACTTGCGACGTGTTGCTGTTTTCCGCCGTGACTCCGACCGCCGCGGATGGATTTTGGCCATCTCCTCCCGCAACAGGCGGTTTTTCTTGTCCCTGTTCCTTGGCGGTCGGTGTTTTTTGGCGGTTGATCCTAATTTGGCCGTTTGTTTTCCGCTTCCATGGCGGTCGGAGTGCTTTTACGCCCGCCATCCTAATAGACCCCTTAGTTGTTAATGTTAATTAATTAATTGTAAATTAATCATGGAAATTGTGTAATTAATTTTAGGGTGGGTTGTGGGGTTTATAGGGGTAAACGGTGGGAAGTAATTTATGTTTAATTAATTAATTATTGGTTGATCATTAATATTAAATAATTGATATTTAATTAGGGTTATTGTTTATTTTTTGTGTGCGGGTTTTACTTTTATAGAGGTAACGGTGGGGAGTAAATTAATTTGACTTACTTTATAATTAGTTGTTAAATACTATTAGTTTTATAATTGAAAATACGTTTTACTTGTGTAATTAATGTTTTTACAGTTTCATTTTAGCTGTGGTTTTTGGGGGTTATTGGGGTAAAGTGTATGACGTTTATTCATTTTTATGAGTTTTAATTTGTTTTTTAATTAATAATATTTCTTTAACTGTAATTAATTATGTTAATTATGTAAGTACTTTAAAAAAAATGTAGATGTGGGTTTTAAATTGTGTGGTGTTATAGGGTAGGAAATTAGAAAAAGGATGTAATAATTAAAGTTTTTGTCTCTAAATAATGTCTAATCAAAAATATTTATTTGTTTTAAAATTCTTTTTTATTTTATTTAATATAATATTTGTAGGTATTTGTCATATGCATTTAACATTATGATATACTTTTAAATTTTGTAATATTTAATATATTTGTATTCTAATTTTTAACATATTTATATATTTCTTATTTATATTGTTTTAAAAATATTGTTCTTCTTAATATTTTGTTTGTATTTCATTTTGAACTGACTGGAGTGAGAATATTAATTGTTACCCCTCCGCAATCCAAAACTTTCCCTACTGTTGCACTCATTGGGGTAGGAATAGTAATTTTTACCCGTCTACTATCCAACACTTTCCCTCCTGTTACACTCACTGGAGTGGGAATAGTAAATTTTACCCCTCTGCTATCAAACACTTTCTCTACTGTTGCAGTAACTGGAGTGGAAAATTTTACTTTAAAGATTTTTAAATATTTAAATGTTTTAATTCATAATAGAAGTTTTTTTTAAATAGACTTTATGTTATAGGTATGTATATATATATTTATATATAATATATATGTCAATTTTTATATCATTGTAAAATTATGAAATGAATTAAAATGAATAGTTTAATAATTGTTTTAAAGCATATATATATATATAATATGTATGTGCGTTTAACTTTTTAAATTAAATTTATTTGTTATATTTGTTAAAATGTATATTAAATCTACTTTTTAATTAATTGTATCATTTAATATATTTAATATGTATTATATTATTTTATACATATATAAAAATCGATATTTTGTACAACTCTATTTTTAACATCGATAGTTTTTTTCTTATATTTTTGTATTTACCTGTGTATGTATAGGGAGTTGATATTTTTGCATCTATATTTTTACATCAATATTCTGTCAGTGAACCATCTTTAAAATGCATGTCTGCACTTTCACAGTCAGATCGCTGGGCATAAATCAGCGAAGGGTGAAATTATTTGTTTTCCTTTGGGAAGTTGGCCAAAGTTTCCAGATATCAGGCCACTACCTGACACAGAGTAACACGTATTGACCTCCTCCTATATTTCCATTTCCTGCTTCAGGATGTCCCATGGGTGCTGTATTGTTCAGCATGAAATCTTCTGTTTGCTTTCGCAAAAATATGCATGCAGTCCACAAAGCTGTGATCATTTTATTTATTTATTTATCCAACTACCTAAGCTTAACATTTCAGGGACACACGCATGACATTTTAATAGCATGTAAGTGTCTTAGATAACTAGAAAATGTACTGCATTTTCTCAGGCAGTAGTACAGACAGAAGGAGGGCATACTTTTAGGTCTGGCCTGACAGTGCAACCGAAACCTGACCTTTTAACATACACCTATACTATTCTTCAGTTTTTCTGCTTCTACAAAACACATATCCATTTCCCTGCTATTGTAATGCTATTGTAATGCTTCACTATATCACACAACATGCTTTTAAAGTCAGATCTATTGGCAGTGCCAATGCTTGTTTTAAAAAATTTTAACTTGAAAAGGTCTAAAGCTCTCAAAGTTCTTCAAAAATGTGCTGTTTGGAGGCCACACATTTCACAACTTCGAAAACCCCTAATTAAAATGCTGTGAATCCATTAACTGAACCTGTATTTGTTTAATATTGCCCATAACATGTGCAACAGGTCCCAACCTACCTGTCCGCATCTGGGGCAGTGAACATCAGTGCGAGTGTCAAGTATGCTCTGTGTATTATGAAATATTGTATTAATTGAAACCCGGTGTTTCTTGAAATACACGTGGGTCCCTCGCGTATAGTCGACCACTCCCGCTCAGTGCATTGTCTGTGTAGTTGTTTCCCAGTGTTGTCTGAGTGATACCAGTGGGTGTGCTGCATGTGTCCTTCGTAATTCCGTGAACCACTTTGAGAGGTGTCTTCCGGGACCCATTTCATGCAGATATTGAATAGTAAGGTGTGTTGTGGGCTCTTGGGCGATATCTCCCCACAGAGTTTGCAATATCCGCATCAATAAGGCGTGTAATAAGAATTGGCCTTGTGGCTGGTCGCTCTCCTCAACTAGTGTGTCAAAGGGCATTCTTGGTACATATCTCCTAATGTCTGTATTTCTGCACCCTCCCAGGTGGGAAGCTCTGTTTGCGGTGCCCTGTATCTGTAGCCTAGGGGCATATGGGGTGACATTTCTTGTGAGTCGCAAGCTGTGGTGGAAATAGCTGTAAGCTACTGCCAACCTCAATTGGACAGGTGCTGCTCCTTTTCGGCCAGGATGAAACAGACTTATAATGTAGGGATGTGTATGTCCCAGTTGTTGTGTAGTGGTGTCTGTGAGGTGCAGCCCACTGATCCATCGGGCTAACCATTGTAATTGCTTGGCTAGGTAATAATGCTCCATGTTAGGTACTACTAGTCCTCCCTGATCTATCAGTAGGTAGAGCTTGACCAACGCTACTCTGCATCATGCGCCATGCCATATGAATTGTTCCATAAAGCGCTCAAGCGAACAGACAACTGGGGGCTCTATATACAGAGGCAAATTGGTGAAATGATAGAGCACTCACGGGAGAACCACCATTTTTAAGAGCGCTATTCGGCCCATGACATCCAGGGGAAGGGTGCACCGGAATGTCATCTGTGACTTGACCGCATGTACTGCTTGATTTTCCCGGCCCTATTGTGTTGACGGGTGATTTTTTGTGACTTCAGTCTCTTACCATCCAAGTCTAAGGGTTAGAGTAGTGAATGGAGCCTATTTACTAGGCACTTCGACATGATCCTGTGTTCTTCCCCATAGATCAGGGCTTGCACACATATCCTAGGGGATAGATTCGTTAGTATTAGGGATAACCTGTCCTGTAGTGAGGGTATTTCATGGAGCCGTGCTGAATTCAGGCCTGGTAGGCCTCAAACGGGAGAGACTCCATCTTTCTTTCTGCTCCGGCAGCTTGAGATGCTTCTAGGTTAAGGGTGATGTTTTAGTTATGAGGTGTTATTCGCTTGGAGAGAACCGGTTCAGGCCAGCCCTTATCGAAGGATTGTATTTTTCTTCATGCCGAAGACACTACATCAGGCCGGCCGGCTGGGAACGTGTCCTTGGTACGGGGAGGTACAAGAATTTGGTGGGCGGCAGGTTACGGGCCGGAATTTTCCATGAGGAAATGCACCTCTATATTAGTAAAAGTCTGAGGCAGACACGGTGCACTTACTTCAGCCCGTAGGCGGCATCTAGCCGTTAGCAGTAAAGCTACTACTTATTCCAGGGAAGACAGACGACAAACTGGAAGGCGTAATAACCAGAGAGGAGAGAGTAGCCGATGAGGAAGAGGTCCCAGTGACTCGGAGAAGGGAGGAGGGAATAGATCCGTGACTGCGGAGGTGTGACTTCCAGACGAGCCGAGGCACAGACGAGAAGGGAACCTAGATGACCATTGAGTGCAGGCTACACACGACTAAGGTGATGTCGACCCCTTTCTTATTAGAGTGTACAACCTAATCTTTCATTTTTTCTTTGCAGGTTATGTGTTACATAGTAATGTTATGGGATTGCGTATGTAATGAATAATAAAATACCCAGTTTGTAGTGAATCAACATGTGCTGCGTGTTCTTGTATAAGAGGGTAGCCTATTCTTCTAGTCAGCTGTGACTTGACATGAACAGATGTTAACCCTGATCAGGTAAGTGGTAACTGAATAAGGGAGAGAGGAGCCCCTCGAACCAGAGAACAGGTTGTGCTCAAACTGGCAGTTCTTGTGTGATCTGATAAATAGTCCCTTGTTGTATGTTATGGTAATCATAGGATGAACTTGTGCTGAGGCTGCCGCCTGGGTAGGAAGTCCTGGGTCCGTCTGGGACCGCGAGGCTGAGGCTGCCGTCTGGGTAGGAAGTCCTGGGTCCGTCTGGGACCGCGAGGCTGAGGCTGCCGTCTGGGTAGGAAGTCCTGGGTCCGTCTGGGACCGCGAGGCTGAGGCTGCCGTCTGGGTAGGAAGTCCTGGGTCCGTCTGGGACCGCGAGGCCGCCACTTGTATTGTAAGAGGTCTAGATGTATATGTGTGAACTGAGTTAACTCACAGGTGGGGAGGTGTCGGTGTATATATACAGTTTCCAAGCGCTGTTGGACAATCTCGGCGCTGGACTCCCATTTGAATTTCAGTATGTCAATGGGCGCTTTGCGGGATCGTGAAGCAGCAGCTGATGCTTTATTCAGTAACACGCCTGGTACAACAATACCAAGTTCGAGTACTGTCGCAACTGATATGAATTCTGATGTTACTTCTTTGCTTAAGCGTTTGGAGAAATGCATGAAGAGTGAGATCACAAAATGGTGGGAACATAAATCTCTACAGAAATACGAGGAAGCGGGTAGAGTACCCCGCGGTCTAAGGATCTTTGTAGCACCATCTTATGAAAAACCCAACCCGGATATGTTAAAGGAGTGGGCAGCAAATAATTTAGCTGCATCAATGAATATGGTCATCATACTCATCAAATACGCCAAAATTGATCGTGAGAGCTTATTGAAAGAAATTGGGGATATCAATGAGCAATTGAACAAACTTGAACAAACTGAGTACATTATCAAAACTAAGAAAGAAATTGGCGAAAGGATGAAAAAACATGAGGACAGGATTAAAATACGTAAGGCATTCATATATGCGAGGGACAAAACCGACTACGAGTTGGGACAAATATTCACGTTCTCCCGCAAGTACGATTATGCCAAGAAAAACATGTCGGGACGTACAACTCAAAAAAATGTGGTCCCCAGCACAGAAACTGCAGAAACCAGGAATGATAGAGGAGAATTGAGCTCAGAGACAAGCTCATTGACGAGCGAATACGAATCTGATGATGGCACCAACACAAATCAAAGAGCGGGTGATCAGATGAATATTCTTAGTCCGGCTGAGGAGCTGAATTTTTTAGCGGAGGACCGGCTGCAAACACTGCGACCACGGAATCGGAACCTGCCGCAAACAACAACAAGCGAAAAAACCAGCGTCGCCGAGAAAGGCGCAAATGCAGGAAGAGGCAGATCAAAAAAACAGTGGCGCAGGAAATAATGGTCAACAGCAATACGGTTGTCAATCTATCTCAACTTGTCCTCACCAAAGCGGAAACACAGATTCTTGCACTCGGTCTATCTTTTTGCCCGGAGAGCAGCTTCAATTATGCGAAAACTCGCATCGACATCTACAAATATATTAGGAAGCTGAAATTACAAAAATTCTTCACTATTAAAGAGGGCAATACCACTTCAGTCCTGCCTGACAATGCAAGTACTTCGGTCATTAGCAACCAGCCCAATCTTGCAGCATCTGATGCTTCCATTATGCTCACAATAAGCGAACCCTAATAATGAAAATCATCTTACCGATGTCCCTACCATGAGCCAATTCTCCACACAGGAAAGACTTGGCATACATAATCTGACAGAATCTAGTGCTGGACTTAGTCCTTTCAAGGCCAAATCTAAATTTTATCCGATGATGCCTAAGGACGCCATAGACATTTTTCACGAACGCTTAATAGAGGACATCAAGAAACTATATCATCGAACTAATCACAACAAAACCAGACTTAAACACCACAATTTGCAATATGAGAATCTTGTTCGCAAATTAAGGGACAGAAAGGACATTGTCATTTCTATGTCAGACAAGGGTGGCAATGTGGTCATCTGGCCAAAGGAACAATACATAAAAGAGGCCCAGACACAATTGTCCAATACTGAGTGCTATTCCAAAACCACACTTAGTGAATATCATAAAGCCAAAGACACGATTAAGAAAGATCTCATGAACTGGAAACGACAGGGTCTTATTTCCAGTCAAGAAATGAACTTTATGCTTAATGACTTTCCCATCATTCCCACCCTGTATCTAATACCTAAGGTACATAAACAAATTAATCCCCCGCCTGGCAGACCAATTATTTCGGCGATTGGAGGAATGAGTGAGCATATCACCGAATATGTTGACTATTTTTTACAACCTTTTGTACAAGGACTGCCATCCTATATTAGAGACACGGGTGATTTTTTAAACAAAATTCAAAACATTAAATGGGAAGATGATTTGTTATTAGTGGTTATGGATATTGAGTCTCTATACACCAGCATTGACCATCATGCTGGTTTGTCAGCTATCAAGCATTATTTGGACAATAGACCCCTTGGCATGTATAACCACAACATTATGCTTCTAGAGATGATCAAATGGTGTCTTTTTAACAATTTCTTCATGTTTGAGAATTCAGTATACCGTCAGACAAGGGGTGTAGCCATGGGGGCTTGCTTCTCTCCCAGCTACGCATGTTTACATGTGGGCTGGTGGGAGGAGCAGACCCTCCATGGTATTTTGGCTAGAGTGGCGGACAGACAAGTGATGCATTGGCTTAGATATATAGACGATGTTTTTTTCATTTGGAGAGGTGATCGTGAGAGTGCTTTATTGTTTATTAATGAATTGAATAACAACACATGCAATCTTAAATTCACTGCATCAATTAGCGCCTCTGAGGTTCCCTTTCTAGATACTATGATTTACATCCAGGATGGTCGTCTTGCATCTACACTTTTTAGAAAGCCCACAGCAGGGAACGCCACCCTACATGCAACTAGCTCTCACCCCAGCCATCTGATTAGAAGCATCCCCTACGGGGAGCTTCTTAGGCTGAAACGAATATGCAGTACTGATGAGGAATTTGTTAAATGCTCTGAACAGGCATTATGCAGATTCAGGGAAAGGGGATACAAAAATAACATCCTTAAACAAGCCCAGGTGAAGGTGGCTCTGAAATCTCGAGAGGACCTTCTATCCCCTAAGACTAATGTTGTTACACCTGTGATCAATAATTCTCTAGAAGGCAACACACCCCGTCTTATCATTGCATATAATAAACAGCACAATCAGCTCAGGGGGATTGTTAATCGTAACTGGCCAATACTGAAAACAGACGCAGTGTTGACCCCCAGATTACCATCCACTCCTATCATTACTTTTAGACGGGCAGTTTCGATGAGAAACCAGTTGGTGTCTAAAAATGCTGAAACCATTACCAAAACAAATTGGTTGCAAAGAAAGGGTTTCTTCAAATGCACTTCGTGCAGGGCATGTAAGTTTGGAGTGAATACCTTGCAGTATAACACTCCTTTCAGTCCCTCTCCAATACAAATTACGGGACATTACACTTGCCGCACGGATTTTGCAGTGTATGTCCTAACTTGCACCTGCGGTCTTAGATACGTAGGTAGCACTAAATTACAAGTTCATGCACGCATTTTACAGCACCTCAGGGCCATCGTAAATAATGATTCCACCTACCCTGTGGCCCGTCACTTTAGAGCTGTTCATGACAATGACCTTACCTGTCTCTCTTACTATGTAATTGATGCAATACCGAAATTAAAACAAGGGGGTAATAGAGAGCGTATGCTTAGACAACTGGAAACACGAATAATTATTGAGCTCGATACTAAAACACCTTTCGGGCTCAATACAACGGAAGATATGCACAACTTCTTATAAAAGTCCAGTGACAAAGATAGCAGAAATATCATCTTGTTGTGCCTCTTTTCATATTTACTCTGTGTCGAGGCATGGGTCTCTACCTCCTTGCCTCAAACCATATGCTTTGGTGGTTTTGGGTCTGGTGGTGCATGTTACGAAATACTAGCAATTCTATATTCTATGATTATCTATCTAGATTTGTTATATAAGCTGCTGCCTCACATCATGAAAACAATTGAGAGAGAAAAAAACACACCCATTTCACTACATTATTCCAATATCCTAATTTTAGGTAATATTGAGATCCTATCGGTATGTATTACTTGATGCATGAGTTTTATAAACAGTTTTATACTCAATATATTTATTGCGGATTTGCACAATGTCTTGAATTGCACTTTTGCACTTTAGTACTTCATTCATTGCACTTTTAGGCACTATCGCACTTTATGTAAAATATTTATACATATTAAATTATTATATTATATACAAAAAAATATATATAATGTTTTTTTAAAAAAATATCATATTAAAAATAGTTATTATTCATGTCGATAGGAAATATTAGAACACATTGGGAGAGGACTGGTATGACTAGATTCATTTAACACTTGCTATCACTGCGTTTTGGATTTTATCCAGATTATATCTATGGAGTAGTGTCAGAATACATAGCTGACTACATTTGCACGTATATCTATTATTCTTCTGCTGTGTATGATTTACATTTCACACTAGATTTGTCTTGATTTGCCCATGTATCACATATGTTCTCATTTTCAACATAGATGATGAAAAACTTATATGTATATATTATTTCTTTATGTGTTCCGAGTTTACTACAACAAAATGTATTTAAACTTTGTATATAGTGCTTAACTCGGTATACTGGGCCATACTTACTTCTGATTATGTTTGTAATTGAATTATGTGCATTTATTAAGAGTCTGTTTTTCCGCAGGAAGGTGCAAATATAATACGATAGTATGTCTTCTATTTCCTCTCCACCATGTGATGGGTGTGTTTGCCTTTTTAAATCGCGTCATACGCAAAGTTTGTCCCATGTGATCAAGCCACTTCGGTGGCGAAACGCGTCATGACAGAAGGGAGACTCTTATACTTTTTGTAATAAAGAGTGTTCACCGACGAAGAGGAGTTCGTGTATTCTTGTTTGCGCAAAACTGAGGAATACTGCGTGCATATATATATATATATATATATATATATATATATATATGTGTGTATATATATATATATATATATATATTAGGAATTCCCTGTCCTTATATCTGTGGTTGCTTGATAGGCCCTAGGGAGAGGGTAACGTTCTGACTGGGTTAGAGAGGCTCTGATGAGCGGGTTCTATCTGATCCGAAAACCCAAGCAGAACACCGCATTAATGGTTTGAATGAGGTTCTCTTCTAGTAGATCCTCTGGCTGTCGGTAGATCCAGATTCCTAGATAGCGGATTGCCAACTGCTGCCCGTACACAGAGACGCCATTGACCACTAATATTGGATCGTAGGCAGTCTCAGTGAATGGGTATAGGCATGATTTCCCTCAATTCACTCACAATCCCGATAGGGAAGCGAAGTCCGTCAGCGTCTTTGCTATGGTTTAACATAGCTCTCGGCGCTATATCAGCAGGCCATCAGCATACGGGGGTACCACGTGTATGCCATCTCCAAGGGGGATTCCCCATTCTTCTCCCACTTTAAGTAGGGACTCGACCAGTGACTGTGTGTCTAGGGAAAACAGTAATGGAGAGAGTGGGCACCCTTGGCTGGTACCATCTCCAATGGGAATTGAGTTAGACACAAAAGTAGTAAGTTTAGGATTTTATCTCAGTTCAATAGTAGTAAAGTTAGGAGTCCTAACTTTACTACTACTAAATGCCTTCTGTGAATACCAAAAGTAGTAAGTTTAGGATTTTATCTCCGATTAGTTCTGTGAATCGGGCCCTTAGCTACTGCATGCATAGCCTGCCAGTGAAACTGGGAAAACATCACTGGACAGATTTATTTGCACTGGGTGTTTATTAGATTTTCCTGTGTTTAGAGATCAGTGATAACAGTATGATAGATTCACAAAAGAATTTATGAATTCCGAAAATAACACTGCAGGGGTACTCTTTTAAATACTCTTACATGCCTTTGTCAATCCACCCAAAGCACGAAACTCCCTATTAATAAAGGTGCAAAGAGGGCACCCTCCTTTCCTCTTGTACTAATTGAATATGAATGTTCACTGAATATTCTCGTTTTATTCCCATTTTAGATGTTTTGGGGCCAATTCACAAAGAGAATGTAAAAGAGAACTACAGGTGTACTACTGTACGTACTCCGAATTGCCCATATGGATAGGCCCCATTTTGCGTCTTTGTTTACTTCTTTTCTCTTGGTTTGCTTGCAATCAAGTTTACTATTTTCTCAGATCTTGAGGAAGAACCGAGGACAAAACACGAATGAGCTCCACCACGCATCATCGATGCAGACTTTAATAGCTGGTGCAAAATACATTTTCACCCAAACTATGTGCAGTTACCTCAGGGGCAATTGTGCAATGTTGAGACATACAGAGGTGATCTCTTGGTGTGCCAGGGCTGAAAACATACAGACTGAATAGTTAGTGTACCACCACGACCCATAATACCAAGTTTCTGGGCCAGCGAATAACCTTTTGTTTTATTTCATTCTAATTCATTTAGTTGCCTCAGCAATCGATACAAATAATTTTCGACCTAGAGAAGGGAAAACGTACTGTGAAATGTTAGAGATCTTGCAAACCCTACTGTTTCATTTTAGATTTTTCCCAAATGATGAGGTTGGCACGAAGGGATGAAAAACTCGGTTTCAGGTTTGTAGCATTTCCTCACCAGAGGGGGAAGGGCGGAATCAAAGGTGAAAGGAATAGCAGTTTTGCTAGTTAAAGAAGCAAAAGAAAGGAAAGGTAAAATAAGGATGGCAGCCAAGAAAAAGAACATTATTCACGGGTAAACAGGAGAATGCAATCCGTGACGCTAATACGTGCCATTGTGATAATGATTCAATTGAATATATGGAGCATTTCTTTGTCTTTTCGACCTATGACATACTCAAGCAGAATTGTTTTCAAATCTGTTCTTAATGCGTTAAAATTGAGGCATAGTTATGCAGAATGCACTCTGCATCTTTCTGCTGATGATCCATTTGTTCAAATTTATACCATAGAATGTATTTATTGAGAGCTTAGAGGTGAGAGCACAGAGACTGTCATTTGCTTCTGAATATTTTTAATATTTTTCGGTTTATTTTAGTTTTAGTCTGAAGCCTGTTCAAGATAAATAGTATTACTTTATTAAGGTTGCTAGTCAATTAATTAGTTTTGTTCCCTTTGAACTCGGGTGTAATATTTAGTTTATGCGTTAAACATAGTATTTTTTAACACTTTAATTTATGATTTATCATGTTCACCATTGATGTGATGAGTTTCACGTGTATCTTGTACATTTGTTACAATATTTACTATATTTATTAATTATAGTATCTATTTCTGTAATTGTGTAAACGGTAATATAACTTTGTTTTTGTGTGGAGTTTTATATAGCGCTAACTAGACCTGGAGGTATCAGAGGGCTTTACATGAGAAGCAGTTACGTTACATACAGACGCATTCATACTTGTTAGGCACGGGGAGATTAAGTGATTTGGCCAAAATCACATAATGTTAAGCGTACCTGCCGACCGCCTTAGCTGTTAGGCCGCATTCATTTTTGTGTTGTTCAGTAAAATTACGGCTATGCTCTCAATGTGAGGGGCTGGCTGCTTGAAAAATAAGAACACTGCATTCAGATATCCAGAAAAGTAATGCTTCCTGGCCTGTGTATATGTTACAGTCAAAGTGTGAAATCCCCGTATTGTATAGAATGCCTAGGTAATATCTAGAATGCCTGATGGTTTTCGGCAAACTATGAAATATAAGTTTTTTGTGAAAATGTTACATACTTTTCCTAGGCATTCTTTACAATTCCTAGGCATTATACAGAATGACCAGTACCATTTACGCAAAGTGTTAAAAGGCCACAAGATGAGATTCCTAGGCATTCGGCAAAGTGGAAATCCCGGTATTGTATAGAATGCCTAGGTAATGTATAGAATACCTGATGGTTTAGAGGCAAACTAGGGAATATAAGTTTTTGGTGAAAATGTTACATACTTTTCCTAGGCATTCTATACAATTCCTAGGCATTTTACAGAATGACCAGTACCATTTATGCGAAGGGGTCGATTCCGATCATGTATTTTTTTTTTCCGTACGACTCGTATCCGTAATTTTTCCCGTACGAATCGTACAAGTCCCGTCCCACCCGTGAAGTACGATTCGTACGGGAAAAATACATACGGATCGGCCCGATCCGTACGAATTGGATCGGGAAAAGTTGAACGAGACGGACCCGGACACTTTTCCGTACAAAGCCTAAAAATACAGTCCGACCGTACAAGTATGCTCCGGACCGGCTTTCCAATTTAGGATACGTACGGAAAACGTCCCGTACATGGGGAATGACTTTACCCGCTACAAAGCAAACTTTGTACGACCCGTATCCCGGGAAAAGTAGTTCCTGGGGTGCGAGTCGTACAGGGGTACAAGTCGTACAGGCCCCCCCATGCATATGTACGCACCTTACAACAACATCGCATATGTACGGTGCATACCCCAACATCGCGTAATAATGCACCTTACAACAACATCGCGTATGTACGCACTTTACAACAACATCGCGCATGTACGGTGCTACGCCAACATCGCATATGTACGCACCTTACAACAACATCGCGCATGTACGGTGCGGACGCCAACATCACGTATGTATGCTGGGTCCGCCAACATCGCGTATGTACGGTGCGTACCCCAACATCGCGTATGTACGGTGCATCCGCCAACATCACGTATGTACGGTGCGTACCCCAACATCCCTCATGTACGTTGCGTACCCCAACATCGCGCATGTACGGTGCGTACGCCAACATCGCGTATGTACACACCTTACAACAACATCGCGTATGCACGGTGCGTACCCCAACATCGCATATGTACGGTGCGTACGCCAACATCGCGTATGTACACACCTTACAACAACATCATCGCGTATGTATGGTGCGTACCCCAACCTCGCGTATGTACGCACCTCACAATAACATCGCCTATGTACGCACCATACATAGGCAATGTAAAACAGCACAAGGAGGGTCTATTCGACTCGCACAACACCACAACACACGTCTACAGTGCACAAAACATGGAAATGACTGACCTGGCCACATCCAAACAGGCAAACAGCGGCCCAAACTCACAACCACCCCTTATAACACACCCACCAAAAATTCAAACTGAGGCCCACCCACTAATGGACCAATAAAAAGGGCCCACACACACAAACCATGAGCCTTTGCAACAGACTCACTGTAGCTAGAGAGCACACACCAACAACTGCACCCATCCACCTTAACATATACACCTTCACACAACCTCCTTCACACATACCCCCTCTTCGCATTCCCACAACTTCACATTCAGACCCACACACCCACAACCATTCACACCCTCACCCCACACCATGCCCACAGACAAGAATCCAAAGTTCACAAGGGAGGAGCTGGAGATCCTTGTCAATGAAGTCATCAGAGTTGAGCCACAGCTGTTTGGAACATTGGTCAGACAAACCAGCATAGCCGAAAAATCACGCCTGTGGCAGAGGATCGTCGATAGGCTGAATGCTGTTGCACCCATCAGAAGGACCAGGACTGAATGCCAAGCCAGGTGGTACGATCTGCGGAGGGCAGTCAAGCGAAAAATGAATGACGACTACGCCCAGAGCAACATGACTGGAGGTGGTGGGCCCCGCAGACCAGTACATTTCCATCCCTGGGAGGAGAAGGTGATGGTCCTGCTTCCGCCGGTGGGAGTACATGGACTTCAAAGAGTTCCAGAGCCTGGTGAGTACACAAACAACTTATGTAACATGGGGGTAATGGCATCCACACCCCAACTACACAAAATGCACGCAACTACCTCCAAACACTCACTGGCCAGAACCATAGACAAAAACAACGCTAATGCCACTAACATATCTATGCCCCATTGAGAAAGCAAGGCCATGCTATGTCCCATGCTACACAAAGCAATAACCCAAGAATGGATGTCCGGTGTGCTGGGAGGGTGGGTGTCACAAAACGCATTGTTCAACTCCAAATCAGACACAATTGCCCTCATCCCATATGGCCCAGGTACATACCCATACACAGGGACTGTGAAAGTACTGACAAGGTAGCTGACACTGGGCCCTGGTGTAGGCAGCACAAGGCCCTCCTGTGACCAGTGCAAACACAAACACCAAGACAACAAGGTCAGATATCTAGGACAGAAACTCACACTCACTGTCATGGCAGCATTCTCCATGGGGGGACAGCTACATCACCTGGTAGCCCCAGTTCCAAATCACACTACACCCACCAGCAGGCCCTGTCACACACACCCCTTACACAAGCAGACACCCCCGGGACAGGCAATGGATTTACCCACTGTCACAATGGACATGTAACACAACAAGACCAATACATAGCCGTAGAAGCATCCAAGCCAAAAATCAACAAGTCAAAGACTCAGGAACACAGATCAAGCTGTCCCCCGCAACATACCCATCCACAAGTGAACATTGAGGAGAATGCTAGGCACAAACAACTACCTGGGGGAACAGTGCCAACTAGAATGTGTATGAAACATGGATGTTGCATGAAACAGCATTAACATTGTCTGTCTCTCACACACAGGGCAACGTGAGGAATCTCCCCCCAACAATGGGGGTGAAGAATCACAGTCCCAGGCTCAGGAGGAACCTGATCCCACCGGCAGCAACACTCCGCGGATGACCCAGACCGACCTGGACCCTCTGGTGTCCAAGCCCTTGCAGCAGCTGGTTCAGGAACATCTGTGCCAACCACCACCCCCATTCCTGCCACATCCCAGGAGACACCGAGGAGCCCTGCCCGCAGTGAACAACTGAGCCAGTCTGACCAGGAGGGACAAGGTTCTCCGGGCAACCAGGAGGAGGCAGACAACACCACCACTGCCATCCCTCAGGGGTCCCATAGACCTGATGTGCCCACAACGGCAGGCCAGGCTCGTGTGGACAGGGGTGGTGGGAGTGGAGGCAGGCGGAGGCGAGAACCTGACCAGCCAGCTGAAGAGACAGGTATACACAACATCATGGAGGCATACCGGCGTGGCACCAGGGAGATCAGCCATGTAGTTGGGTGTTGGAAAGGCGTTCTCCGGGGGGCTTCGGAATACGTTCCTGACCACCCTTTGACCCACCTCTCCCAGAGTTAGGCCAAGCACGGGCGGGGAGGCCCTTCCTGGAAGGGTGTCGTGCCTAGGATCGCACGCGCTGAGCTTGCACTATCTGACAGAGGGACACCACACAGTAGTTCTTCGTACGACAGTATACTTTATCGATGGTTTCAAGGGATCTTTATGATCCAAAATGCAGGTATTGAATCAGTGCCCCAAGCGGCGGCGAACTCGTGATGGGGGTATGGGGGTAGCGGGACAGTCTTTGAGTTCAGTGTCTCTGCGGAGTATCCTTCGCACAGCTCTCAATCCTCGAGCTGGGGGATGTCGTTTCCCTCGGCAATCGCTGCCGATTCTCCTGGAGGGGAGTGCCGCGAGTCACTCAGCAGGCACAGGTGGTTTCGGAGTCGGGGAGCCGCGACAGCGTCAGCAGGGCTCAGATGGTTCGGAGTTCGGGGAGCCGCGACAGCGTCAGCAGGGCTCAGATGGTTCAGAGTTCGGGGAGCCGCGACAGCGTCAGCAGGGCTCAGATGGTTCAGAGTTCGGGGAGCCGTGACAGCGTCAGCAGGGCTCAGATGGTTCAGAGTTCGGGGAGCCGTGACAGCGTCAGCAGGGCTCAGATGGTTCAGAGTTCGGGTAGCGTTCTTCAGTTCAGGGGTCGATGGAGCCGCGACCAGGTCAGCAGGGCTCTCGTAGGTCCAGGTCTTCTCTGCCTCCCGTCCTTTCAGCACCCCTTGTTATACCCCCCTCCCCTTTGAAGTCCGGAGTCCTCGCCGAGAGGGGTCTTGGTGCCTGGGGGCGGTGTGTCGGGATTTCCTGTCGCTCGGCCCTTTGATCTGTTAAGGTGGGTCTGGGAGGGACTCCAGACGCCCAGCAGGTGAGGCGCCTGCTCACCGGGGGCCTAGTGGCCGATCGAAACCCTCCTTGTGGAGGAGACCAGAGGTGTGACAGGGATGGCATCTCCTGGTCTGGCTTGGGGGCTTGTCGCTCTCTCGGCTGGGCATGCGTGGTAGGGTCTTGGGTGTTGCTGGGGCCCCGGCCGGCCATCGGGTTGTTGGGCCATGGTGGCCGGAAGTCTGTGACATCAGGGATCAGGTGCGGTTGTAGGGTGGCTTGCTGGTCGGGAGGGCCCACGTCACAAGGCCAGTCTCACACGTGCCCCCCCAGCTGAAAGGCAGGGAGAACTACCCATCCACTTGGGGGTTCTCCTCACTGAAGCGGAAGAATTGGGACAGGCCATCCGCGTTGGCGTGGTCAGTCCCGGGGCGATGCTCCACAGTGAAGTCCATCCCCTGGAGGGAGATTGACCATCGTAGCAGCTTGGGGTTTTCTCCTCTCATTTGCATCAGCCACCGCAAGGGTCGATGATCCGTTTGAACTCGGAAGTGGGTTCTGAACAAGTAGGGCTGTAGCTTTTTGAGGGCCCAGACTACTGCGAAGGTCCCTCTTTCAATGGTGCTCCACCGCTGTTCTCGAGGTAGCAACATTCGGCTGATGAAGGCTATGGGCTGATCTATGCCTTTGTCGTTGAACTGGGAGAGAACTGCCCCGATGCCGTGTTCCGAGGCGTCGGTCTGGACCACAAACTCCTGAGAATAGTCGGGGGCTTTGAGTACCAGAGCAGTACATATAGCGGCTTTCAAGGCGTCGAACGCTTTTTGGCACGGGGGAGTCCATTGTATTTTCTTCGGGTGTTTTTTGGAGGTTAACTCTGTGAGGGGGCCGCGATGCTGCCATAATTCTTAATAAACCTCCGGTAGTAACCGGTGAGGCCCAAGAAGGCCCGGACTTCCATTTGGGTCGTTGGGGGTCCCCAGGACAAGATGGCGTCGATCTTCGGCTGGAGGGGGGCGACCTGCCCGCTTCCCACCTGGTGACCCAGATAGATCACTGAGCCTTGTCCAATTTGACATTTGCTGGCTTTGATGGTGAGGCCGGCCTGGCGCAGGGCCAGCAGTACTTGCCGGAGGTGCTGGAGGTGTTCGGTCCATTGGGGGCTGAATACTGCTATGTCGTCTAGGTACGCTGCGCTGAACCCCTCCAGTCCGGCCAGGACCCTGTTCACCAGCCGCTGGAAGGTGGCCGGGGCATTCTTCATTCCAAACGGCATTACTCTAAAGCGGTAGTGCCCATCCGGGGTGGAGAAGGCGGAGTGCTCCTTGGCTCCCTCAGTGAGCGCAATCTGCCAGTATCCGCAGGTTAGGTCGAAGGTGCTGAGGTAGCGAGCGGCCCCGAGGCGGTCGATGAGCTCGTCTGTGCGGGGGATAGGGTGAGCATCCGCTCGGGTGACCGCGTTGAGTCCCCGGTAGTCCACACAGAATCTCAGCTCGGGGCGGCACCAGGTGCAGCCGCTTTCGGGACCAGGACTACCGGGCTGGCCCAGGGGCTGTCAGAGGGTTCAATCACCCCGAGGGCCAACATCTTGGTTACTTCGGTCTGGATGCAGGTGTGGACCCGATCAGGGCCCCGGTAGGCTCGGTGTCTCACTGGTGGGCTGTCGCCAGTGTCTACGTCGTGGACACACCAGTCGGTGACCCTAGGGGTTAGGGAGAAGAGGTCTGTGAATTGTCTTAGTAGCCAGCGACAGTCGTCGGACTGTTGGGGGGTGAGGGTGGTTGATAGTCTCACCCCCTCTACGGAGCCATCTGTCTCTTTAGCACACAGGGGGTCTGGAAGGGGCTCTGTGTCTTCTTCAGTCCCATCGTCGGTGGCCAGGAGCAAACTCAACTCCGTCCTCACAAAGTGGGATTTGAGGCGGTTCACGTGGAGGACCCGGAGGGGGTTCCGCGGGGAATGCACATCAACTAGATATGTGACTTGACTCTTCCGCTCGACCACCTTGAAGGGACCAGTCCATTTGTCTTGGAGGGCGCAGGGTTTCACCGGGGCCATGACCCAGACCTGTTGGCCCGGCTGAAACTCGACCAGCATGGCATTCTGGTCATACCAGCGCTTCATCTCTTCTTGGCTAGCCTCGAGGTTTGCCTCGGCGAGTTCTCGGAATTTCCGGGTCTGGTTGCGAAGCGCCAGGATATAGCGGAACACGTCAGGAGGGGTCCCCCGGAGAGTCGTTTCCCAGCCCTCCTTGACCAGGCTCAGGGGCCCCTGGACGGGGTGTCCGTACAGTAATTCGAACGGGCTGAACCCCAGAGATTTTTGGGGAACCTCTCGGTAGGCGAACAGGAGGCAAGGGAGGAGGACGTCCCATCTCCGGCATAGGGGTTCTTCGAGGCCCATGATCATCCCCTTCAGGGTCCTGTTAGATCGCTCGACTAGGCCATTCCCTTGGGGGTGGTATGGGGTGGTGAACTTGTATGATACCCCGCACTGCTGCCATAGGGACCTCATGTATTTGGAGATAAAGTTCGTGCCACGATCACTCACGACTTCGCGAGGGAACCCCACGCGGGAGAAGATCCCCATCAAGAGCCGGCCTACCACGGGGGCCGTCACGGTGTGGAGGGGAATGGCCTCGGGGTAGCGGGTGGCATGGTCCACCAGGACGAGGATGAATCGGTGGCCCTGGGCAGTCTTGGGATCCAGGGGTCCCACGATGTCGATTCCCACCCGCTCAGAAGGGGTACTGACAACGGGGAAGGGTTGTAGCGGAGCCTTGCGCTTCCCCCCACTCTTTCCGCTGGCCTGGCACGTGAGGCATGACTTGCAGTGGGTCTCCACATTCGCTCACATCTTGGGCAAATAGAAGTGGGTAACTAGACGCTGGTAGGTCTTGTCCTGGCCTAAGTGTCCTGCCAGGGTACATCATGGGCTAGGCCCAGGAGGAGACTTCGGAAGCGCAGGGGCACCACCAGTACTCGGGCCGATCCCAGCTCGGCCGACTTCTGTTCGCTGTACAGGAGGCCGTTTTCCCAATAAATCCAGTGTGTTCCGGACTGGTCGCCTGCTGCCTGGGCTTCGGCCTGCTGTCGGGGTCCAATGAGGGAAGGGCAGGTGGCTTGTTCCTGGCAGAATTCTTCTCGGGAGGGACCTCCCTCGCAGTGCCACTGGGCAATCTCGGGCAGGTCCCCGAGCTCGGTCAGGGGCTCGGGATCTGGATGCACTGACCCGTCATCGGGAACGGTTTCTTCTTCGGGAAGAGGGTCGTTGGGCTCGGGTAGCGCGTCCCGGACCTCGGGGACGGTGACTGTGTTCAGCGGCATGGCCTCAACTCCCTCGGAGGAAGGCAATCAGGCAGTCATGGAGCGCATGGTGGCGCATACCCATTCGGGTAGGCCCATCATCTCTAGACGGGCTCTTCGTTCAACTTGTCCCCACGGGGAACTCTCGAGGTCGATGCCTAGGAGGCAGTCTACGGGTTGGGAGGTTCGGACTGCCACCCTCAATTTACCGGCGACTCCCCCCCATTCGAAGGGTACCAGGGCCATCCGGCATAGGCTCTCGGAATTGTCCGAAAATATGACTGGACAGAAGGCGTCGGGCAGGATATGGTCTTCAGAGACCAGGTGGCAGTGGACCGCTGTTACACTCGCCCCGGTGTCACGGAGGCCCTCGACGAGGTGACCGTTGACCGTCACCTGCTGTCGGTACTTCTTCGTGTTGGCGGGTAGGGGTGTTCTGGGGAACATCTCTCGGTCCCCTAGGGAGACCAGGGCCATGGCGGCTGGTTCCCACTCTTCGGAGTCTTCCATCTCTTCTCCAAGGGCTACGGAGGCCATTTGTCGAGCCGGAGGGGTTGTCGTTGCGGGTCGTTGGTACATGGGACACTGGGGGTCACTGGCATAGTGTCCGGTCTGTTGGCAGCGGACACAGGTGATCTTGACTCGGGGTCCCGACCTCCCCGGTGGCCCGGTGCTGGCTGGCGGTGGGGCTGGAAAATGCAGAGGTTGGCCTCTGGGGGGACTGTGCTGGGAGCCCCCCGGGAATTCTCTCGGTCGGCCTTGGTTCCCTCCGCCCCTCTGGCGGGGGTGTCCCTGACTGTAGCGACCGTAGTCTCCCACAGGACCCCGGGAGGCCCGGGTGTTCACCCATCGGTCAGCTTCGACGGCCAGTTTTCGCGGGTCAGTGAGCTTGCTGTCCAGGAGGTGTTGGCGTAACTCCACAAAGCAATTGGCGGACAAGTGTTCCCACGCGATCAGGTCGAACAGCTCCTCAAAGGTGGAGCCCTTGCTGCCCTTGATCCACCCGTCCAAGGCCCGGCTGTAAAAGTTCACGTACTCTACCCATGTGGTACCGGGTATCTTCTTGCAGTCTCGAAACCATTGACGGTACATTTCGGGGGTGAGCCCATATCTGGCTACTAGGGCCTCTTTCATGTGACTGTAGGAGTTCAGCACTGTGGAGGGCAGGTCCAGCAGGGTATCTCTCCCCTCACTCAGGAACCGGCCCCACAAACCAGCCCCCCAGTCTTTCTGCGGAACTCGGTGGGAGGTCATGGCAACTTCGTAGGCCTTGAACCATTGCTGGATGTCGTCGTTCTTGTAATATTCCTTCACCACATCCTTGGGGATGTGGACCTTGGGTTCCACGGTGGAGGAGGGTGGTTGATTTCCCGAGGGTCTGGACTCCTCACTTTTAGCCTTGAGCTCGATCTCCTTCAGGCTGCGTTCGTGTTTTAGTTGGAGTTTTCTTTCTTCGTGTTCTCTCTGGCGTTTCTTTTCCTCAAGTTCTCCTTGTAGGCGTAATTGTTCTACCGCCAACTTATTCTCGGCCAGTTTTAGCTCTCCCTCGATTTTTAGTTTTGCTAGTTCTAGTTTGTGGTTGCGGCCCCTTTCTCGGTCCGCTAGCTCCTCCGGGGATAGGCCCCCTTCTGGGGCGCTGCTCCTTACCGGGATGCTTCGTGGTTCGTTTGGCGGCTCTCCTTCTGTTTGGGCCAGGGAAGCTCCTGCCTCGACCCAGGTCTTCAATGCTCCCTGGAAATCTTCTTTCGTGCTTAATCCGGTGGTAGCGATTCCAAGGTCTTTGCAGAATTGTTTTAATTCTCGGTGCGTATAATATTCCAACTGGTCCTCTCGGAATGTCGGGCCTGTGTTGGTACCTGCGGCACCTAGGGAGGTTTCTCCTTCCATCTCTTGTCGGTAGTGCGTCAGCCGTTTACTGCCCGATCTCTAGGTGTCAGCTCGGATCCCGTCGTCTGCCACCAAATGTTGGAAAGGCATTCTCCGGGGGGCTTCGGAATACGTTCCTGACCACCCTTTGACCCACCTCTCCCAGAGTTAGGCCGAGCACGGGCGGGGAGGCCCTTCCTGGAAGGGTGTCGTGCCTAGGATCGCATGCGCTGAGCTTGCACTATCTGACAGAGGGACACCACACAGTAGTTCTTCGTACGACAGTATACTTTATCGATGGTTTCAAGGGATCTTTATGATCCGAAATGCAGGTATTGAATCAGTGCCCCAAGCGGCGGCGAACTCGTGATGGGGGTATGGGAGTAGCGGGACAGTCTTTGAGTTCAGTGTCTCTGCGGAGTATCCTTCACACAGCTCTCAGTCCTCGAGCTGGTGGATGTTGTTTCCCTCGGCAATCGCTGCCGATTCTCCTGGAGGGGAGTGCCGCGAGTCACTCAGCAGGCACAGGTGGTTTCAGAGTCGGGAAGCCGCGACAGCACCAGCAGGGCTCAGATGGTTCGGAGTTCGGGGAGCCGCGACAGCACCCCTTGTTATACTCCCCCTCCCCTTTGAAGTCCGGAGTCCTCGCTGAGAGGGGTCTTGGTGCCTGGGGGCGGTGTGTCGGGATTTCCTGTCGCTCGGCCCTTTGATCTGTTCAGGTGGGTCCAGACGCCCAGCAGGCGAGGCGCCCGCTCACCGGGGGCCTGGTGGCCGATCGAAACCCTCCTTGTGGAGGAGACCAGAGGTGTGACAGGGACGGCGTCTCCTGGTCTGGCTTGGGGGCTTGTCGCTCTCTCGGCCGGGCATGCGTGGTAGGGTCTTGGGTGTTGCTGGGGCCCCGGCCGGCCATCGGGTTGTTGGGCCATGGTGGCCGGAAGTCTGTGACATCGGGGATCAGGTGCGGTTGTAGGGTGGCTTGCTGGTCGGGAGGGCCCACGCCACGAGGTCGGTCTCACATTGGGACACTCACAGAGATAAAGGGGACCATCACAGAGATGAAGAACCAGCAGGCCGAGCAACATGCCAGTCAACAACAACATCAAGGACGGATGGAGGCAAGACTGGCTGAGCTCCTGGCGGTGCAAAGGGACATAAACCATTCACTCTGTCGGATCGCAGACAACATGGGCAACCCTCCCTGTGCCACCAGGCGAAGACCACCACCAGCCACAGGGAGGGAGGAGGAGGAGGATTTGTCCGATGGAGCGTTCCAAGCAATGTCAAGGCCTGCATCTGAGGGTCCCCCAAGGAAGGTGGGTCGTCCACGGAAAAGACAGTGAGAGGCAGCGGCCCATCCACATCTCCTAGGTCACCTGGCCTGGCACCTGTCCTTCATGTGCAACAGCATCACCTCATTGACTGACATTCTCTGCCACATGGACTTGCTGGTCACAGTCTGACCAATGACGCCAAACACTGTGGTCTGGACTCTGCTGCTTTCAAATGCCAAGGATCCCATCTCCCCCTGGGAACTTTGGATTCTATGGTCCCTGTATTGCACCTTTTTCTTGCACAAATCACGCCCCAGACCTATAATAAAAAAAAAAAGATTTAAATTTGATGTTGCAGTCATTTCGCATGAGTCCACAACATAAGTGTGGGGATATGTCAAAGTATGCCTGAGTGTGGAACTAACTCCAGCCATCCATACACTGGGATCTGAGTCCCGTCGAGGACACACATGGGTCACAATGTATCATCAAATACAGACATGGAGCCCGTGATGGCCTCAAGCTGCTGAGGGGGGGCTTGCAATACTGCTCGGACAGACCAATTTGGAAGAGTATCATGAAGGCGTAGAGTTCATGGGTCATGTGGAGGTGCCCGTGAGGGAGTCCCAGGTCTGTTTGGCGAGGTGGGAGAACTATCTCCTGCATGCAGTTGTTCTGTGGATGTGATGAATGGTGGCCAGGGCAAGGTTGGCTGCACGGAGTTGGGCCAACGGGGTGTTGGATGACAGACGTCCAAGGTCGGTTTTGGGTCTGGGGTTGTGGACTGCCTCCTGAGTGTGGGTGAGGAGTCTGAAGGTGATCCTGCAGCAGACAGTGAGCCATTGTAGCTATCTCAGGTGGACGGTGATGTGGCTGGGGCAGGGGATGTTGAAGATGAGGTGTGCGGATGCACCCTGGATGTGGACAAGTTCTCCTGCAGTTTTGCTGTTGTCCCTCCATAGAGGGCGTTGCTGTAGTTGACCGGCTGGTGTCGTGGACCTGGGAGACGGTCTGTCTTGCCTTGGAGTGGATCTATCTGTGGATCATTTGCAGCATGCGGAGGGTGTTGCAGCATGAGGTACAGATGGTGTTGAGTTGCATGGTAATTGTGAGCGATGAGTCCATGATGAACACCAGCTTGCGTGCGTGGCCACTGGGTGCTGGTGCGGTGCCCAGGCCGGTGGGACACAAGGAATTGACCCAGCTGTAAGGGGACAATCCTCAGATGATGACCTCAGTCCTGTCCAAGTCCAGCCTCAGGTGGCTGATCTTCAGCCATTCGCAACGGATCTCATGCCTTCTTGAAGGTTGGATCTGGCAATGGCTGGGTCTTTGGTGAGGGTGAGGAGCAGCTTGGTGTTAATGGTATACGAGATGATGATGAGGATGTGTGCGCATGTGATGGTGGAGAGGGGGGTCACGGAGACATTGAAGATCGTCACGCTGAGAGATGAGCCCTGGGGCATGGGCCAGATGACCCCAGTGTACCACATGCGGAAGGGTGGAGGCTGACTCCCTGGGCCTTGCTGGTGAGCTACTTGTTGATTTAATCCTGGGCCCTCCTCTGGATACCAGTGTTTGAGATGTGTGAGCCGACAGTGTGGTAGCACATGGTGTAGAATGCCGTTGAGAGGTCAAGGGGGGTGGTCTCACCATTGTTGAGCAGGGCAAAGTTGGCGTTGGTGGTGGCAATTATGACAGTTACAGTGGTGTGATTACTGTGGAAGATGGCCTGGTGCCGGTTGCCTGGAGCTGTTTGCGTGGAGGAAGTTTGTCAGTTGCTCGTTGAGTGTCTTCCTGATGACATTTGCTGGGTAGGGAAGCAGGGTGATGTTCCAGGAGTTCCTGAGGTACTGCCGTCCGTTGTTTAAGAAGGGCCTGGGTCTCTGCATGCCTCCAGCTCCCATGGAATGTGGCAAACTCAAAGGAGACATTTATGACGTGCTGGACGTGGGCTTCAAGGATGGGGAATGATGTGGTTGAGATGTTGTGTGGGAAGGGGCCTGATGGAGAGCCAGAGTGGATGGTGCACATGAACCAGGTGGTGTATTTGCTGCTGACGGGAGTCCAGAACCTGAGCGGGGTTTGTCCCGCGGATAATAGTGCTGTCTGCCTCTGTGTGCCAAGGCTGTCGTGTATGTCCATGAGCTTGCAGTGGTAGAAAGTTGCAAGGGATTTGATCTGCCTTGCAAGCGTGGGGTGTCTTTTGGATGGAGATCTGCTGTCAGTCCACTCACAATGCTGATAAGCTCCTTTATGTCGTGTGTTTTGGTGCCTCGGCCCTATCTGAAGGATCTCCACTTGTCCTTGCTGATGACATGGTGATGGCTGTGTGTGGCGTTTTCCAGGGCTGTAAGGTAACTGATGGTTCTTTGTGTTGCAAGGTTTGCACAAGAGTCCGGCTAGAACTGTATGAGTCCAGTAGGTCTGCCTTGTCCCAGGTGGCTTAACTGTTGTTGTGCTTCACAGGAAAGTCTGTCACTGTGGCAAGATTGTTGGATCAGTTGCTGATCCAATGTGTGAGGTTGCAGGGTGTGGCGGGGGGGTTGGTTTGAGTGTCCCACACAGCTTGTCTGTGGTGACTTACATCACGCATCTTTGGGGGATCGGTAGCGGGGTGTGGGGCAGTGTGTTGCTTGTCGGAGACGTGGATGCAAATGTTGATGGACCAATGATGGATGGTGGTGTGGTTCTCCTCCAGCAAGAAGTTACTGGCCCCCAGCCACATGTAGCCTATGGAGGTGAGGGCGTGCGTGCAGATGTACGTGTTGATGGCTTTGCGGATTTTTGGATGTAGGCCTGGAGATCTGTAGATGAGAGTTACTCTGAGGGTTGCCAGGGGGTTAGTGCGAAACCGGATTTGTGACTCTGAGGGTGTACTTGTGAATAAATTGCCAGTCATCCGCAGGGATTGTTGGTCTTTCATCCGTCAGAGATGGCAATGAAGAAGTTGTGTGCTGAGGATGCTTTTATCCAGGTTACTGTCATGAAGGTGATGTGTGGGGCTGTTGTGTTGAGGAGGTAACAGAGTCCAATGGCGTGCTGGTGGACGGAGCGAGTGTGGAGTAGGAGGCACATGACCTGGTTGTTCTGACGGTCTGGTAGGCGGGGCAGCGCTTTATAGGCAGTTGGAGTTGCACACTCAGCATGCAAAGGTGTCGTGTGTGCGATTAGGGGTTGCCTGATAGCAGGCGGTTGCTTGTCTTGTGGACATTGCTTGGAGGGTGGCTGCAGCATGAGCCTGTTGTGTGACGTTGGTCATGCAAGGACCTGAGGGTCATGCACTGTGCACGTTGCAGGCGCAGACGGTCCTGCCTTTGGCACAGCGTTGGCGCAACAGTGGCACAGACAAGCTGCTGGCTGCATTAAGAATGGGTGGAGGGGGGAAGGGAGGGGCATTTTGTAGGCGTATGGGTTGCAGAATCAGGGCACTCGGTGGGGCGGTGCCGCAGGTGAGGCTGCAGCAGGCGGAAGGGGTAAGAAACTAGGCAAAAGTAGCACACAAAGACAAGGAGGTCAGAAAGGCACAATGCAACAGGTGTATGTAAAGGAAGGAGTGTCAGGTTACTCATGGGTCACTCCGAGAAAATGTATGAAGAATCAACAAAAATGACGGCCACAGGATCAGGCAACAAAATGCGGAGCTGCGCACAGGAGACACACCGTCAGCAGGCATTGACGTCCCGTTGTGGGGAGCAACCTGCACAAATACATACACAACCAGGTACTTCATGCACAATAGAGATTATTAGCCATGAATAACTGCATGCATGTTGCCGAAGTACACATACACTCATATGCTCAATCTTTGACAATTATGCCATAGATGACACATGCAAACTGGCAAGAGATCTGCAGTGAAAGAGATGAGGCACTTTGGAATGTGCTGAACACCTTTATTGGACAAACTCACACAAAGGGAAATGCATCCATAGGAACAGACTCACAGGTCAGTTGACAGAACATGTGGGACATACGCTGGACCCCCCCTTCACAACACGGATGTTGTAAATCTCAATGAACTGGCACACAAGTTAAGGGGATGAGCCAAACACATCCTGCTGCACACGGAGAGGCTGCAATTCACCATAGAGCCTGTTGTTGTGATGTCCCACACTATGTCCACCCGTAGCATCCGCAGTGTTTCAGAGGCAAGGTTTACGCACATTGATGCCTTCATCAGACTCCACACTCCACTACAGATGACTGTCAAGAAGGGTGACTATCATGTCATGGGAGTGATGCTACATGTTATATGCTCCATGGTGAGAAGACATGTATGCATGGTACTACAACATGCACAGAAGCAGTCCCCACACATTCCCAACCCGTACCACCACCAAAAAGCCTTGCTGCAATCCTTACCCAAACTGACATTTCCACAAGTCCGTGCATGGAACGCTGATTCAGCACACGTTGCAATCCTCATGAGGAATAGCAGGAGGACAAAGATGACACGAGCAGACAACAGGTGCAAAAACCTGGGAATGACAGACACACAAGAAGTCACCTAAAACAAATCTCACCGCAAACATGGTCAATTACGAAACATGAACAATGTTGGACACATGCAAATTTCAAAGAAAGTCTCTCTGCAAAACTGTGTGGCATGACATCATCACTCGAGTGACACATCAGTACACACATCAAAGTCACTTTGCATTCAGTCAGCTGGACACACACATTGCAACACATGCCACTCAATGCTACAAGCTTGCACACTCATACCCAGTGACTCACCATTATGAGAAGAAGTTGCGTATGAGCTGACTCCGGATATCATCCTCCTCCTCCTCATCACTTGCCTCGTGACCAAGCCCTGGATCCTCCTCGGGTGGATGTTGCTGCTCATCAGGATCAAGGATGAGCGGCACTGCCTTCTCAACGGCCATGTTGTGCAGCATGCAGAACATAATGAAGATTTTGCAGACCTTCTCCGGTGCATATGGGAGGGACCCGCCTGTCTTGTCAAGGCACCGGAATCAGCTCTTCAGGAGGCCAAATGTCCTCTCAATCACTCGCCTGGTATGCCCGTGTGCATTGTTGTACCGGTGATCTGCAGCTGTTCATGGGTTGCAGAGAGGTATCATTAGCCATGGCATGTCCAGAGTCCCCTACATGGAAACATCATGTAAATAAGTGGGTCATGAGATGCCGTAAGAGCCAAATATACCGCAACACACTGGACAAACAGAGTATACCCACCAACAAGACATGCTCGTTCGTTGTGCAGCCGTGGCATTATTTGTGGCACCCTGCTACGCCTCATGATGTAGGCATCGTGTGCTGATCCTGGAAAACGTGACAGACATGGGAAATCAGCATGTTAGCAAGACACACCACAAGGGCATTTATTGAGTGGTAATGTTTACGGTTGCAATAGGCTTGCTCCTGTGCCTGTGGTGGTACCAAAGCCACATGTGTCCCATCAATGGACCCAATGACATGGGGCATCCCTCCCAGGGCATAGAAATCACCCTTGACATCTGTCAACTCCTCAGAAGTACGAAATTTGATGAATTCATCAAGGTGCTCCAACTTGGCTGCCAAAACATCAGGCAGGACACGGCTGAACATGGTCTGTGACATCCCACCAACATCAGCTATGGTCAATTGAAACGTACCTGTGGCAAAAAAATGTAGGGCTGCCATCACCTTCATCTTGGGGTTCAGCGCAGTAGGATACCTGTGTCGCGGTTGGAGGTGTGGTGCCAGCTTGTCGGTCAAGTCCTCAATCAACTGTCGAGTGAATCTGTAACGTCGGATGCAGGCATGTTCCCTCATGGCAGCCAAGTCTGGCATTGGTCTTGGGATAGGCGGTGCCCTGCAAGACATTGTTAGGAATAATGAAGATTGAGAGTCTGCCAACATCAATGTCAATGAACATAGCACATGCTAAACTGCTACTAAACATCAGCTAACTATGGAGTCTGGTCTGTGCAATACATCCAGGACACATATGCCAGCTTGCTGGCACTCCTACGAAAAGCCAGATACACCTGTTGATTGTCAAGTCTACATGACATGCCCTGAAATGAGCTGGGGGATAAGTCTGAGTGAACAGCCAGAGATATCACCGGAGTAACACATCCACATAGCTGCATTGGAAGGATGTCATCTAATCCAGACAGTTGACTGCAAGGCACACGCACAGGTCACATGGAATGTCAAATGTACATATGAAACACATTGTGATGAAGGGGTACACGTGACAACAAATAAACACAGCCATTCAGACGACACAGACATGTATGCCTGGGAAAATATGATGTCCGATGCACACAGACCCTACAGCCGTGGGAATCCTCATGTGGCATGGTGTGCGTAGATGTGTGCCATGCCCATCTCCACACAGACCCATGTTCGATGCACCAACAGCAGATGCAGTTGACGGAACACTAACAGCAAGCTCATGGGAACACATGACACACACCTGACATAATCACATAGGGGCACGCTGATCGTGATATCTCAGTTGATAGAGTGTCCCTGTCCCTGGCATCAGGAGACAGGTGCGGGTGGTGATGACTGTGCCATCCCACTGCTGCTGTGCATGACACAGATGGACTACAGACACACATGTGGCAAGTGTCAAGGTGATGTGTGCCACATAGTGCCCCATCACACATGACATGTGTACACAGGTCATCACACATCAATTCTGCAACTAGATGAGATGACCTGTGCAATATCACTGGCTGACACACCTAGGGCCTGCACATGAAAGTATGCAATGACAAGTACTTGATGGACATCCTTGTGCGACTCGTAGCCCTCCATTCATTGCGTGTGTATGCATTGTATCACTATTGTACTGGTGTCCGTAGGGGTACGTATGAAACGCACCGTACACCCGCATTCATTGCGTGTGTACGGTCCGTATCACTATTCTACTGGTGCCATACGGGTACGTGTGAAACGCACCGTACACCCGTATTCATTGTGTGTGTACGGTCCGTATCACTGTTCTACTGGTGCCATACGGGTACGTGTGAAATGCACCGTACACCTGCATTCATTGCGTGTGTACGGTCCGTATCACTATTGTACTGGTGCGGTATGGGTATGTGGGAAACGCACCGTACCCACGCATTCATTGCGTGTGTACGGTCCGTATCACTATTGTACTGGTGCCGTAGGGGTACGTGTGCAACGCACCGTACACATCCACTTCCACTTCCATTATTGCGGTACGCAGGGGTTGCTGGCCACACCCCCTCAAGTGACCAGACCCTGGTGGTAATGTATGGGCTCCATATTATAGGTTTGGATTTGGGTATGGGGTATGTTTCATGCCCCTCACCCCCACCCTGCCCCCTGGGTTTTGTTCTCACCTTCTGCGGCGTGTGTGTTGGGTCCGGTGCACCAGGTCGTAGGCTAGGAGGACCGGGATGACACGTACGATGGGGTTCATGGCGTGTACGTCGCGTACCGGGGCTCCATTGCGTAGCGGTTCGCGTAGGACTCTGCTTTTCCGGCTGTGTTTGGCTCCCTTTAAAAAAAGAGCCGTACGGAGTGGCGTAGGGATGGATCGTACTTGCTGGGCCGGAAACCGCTGCTTGAAAACGTCCGGACGTCACATACAAGCTGTTCTGGATCGGAATCATTGTTTTTTTTTACCCCTACGGTCTTTTGTACGAAACGTACGGAAATAGGCTTTCTGTACGAATCGTACTTCCTAGGTTGTACGGAAAGTTTACCGGATACGAGTCGTATGAAGAAAACGCTCCGTACAACGATTCGTACAGCCTTTTTCCAGGATTGGAATTGGCCCCCAAGTGTTAAAAGGGCACAAGATGAGATTCCTAGGCATTATACAGAATGACCAGTACCATTTACGCAAAGTGTTAAAAGGGCACAAGATGAGAAGCCTTTATTAATTAATACGCATTTGAAGCTGAAAGAACAAAACTACGAAATAAAGCAGAGGATATTCTTACCGGAAAACAATGAAAGCAGAACTGAGATTGAAGTACTTGTTACACTAAGAAAGGCCGGAGTAACACGTGGAATTTTACTCACTTTTATTCTTCACACAAAGACACCTTATATTTTGGCACTTTGATCTTATACATACATTTCACGACTTAAAGAAGAATGCGACCAGAATATTGTTACCGGTAAAACACAAAGCAGAACTGGCATGACCTACTTGTTGCAGCACAAAAACACCTTATATTTTGGCACTTTGATCTTGTACATACATTTCAGGACTTAAAGAAGAATGCGAACAGAATATTGTTACCGGTGAAACACAAAGCAGAACTGGCATGACCTACAGAATGCGAACAGAATATTCTTACTGGTAAAAGACAAAGCACAACTGGCATGACCTACTTGTTGCAGCACAAAAACACCTTCTATTTTGGCACTTTCATCTTGTACATACATTTCACGACTTAAAGAAGAATGCGAACAGAATATTGTTACCGGTGAAAAACAAAGCATGACCTACTTGTTGCAGCAGGGAAGGCTAGAGTGACATTTTGAATTGCACTGAATTTTCTTTTTCACACAAAGGCACCTCATATTTTGGCATTTCGTCTTGCACATACACCTGACGAATCCTTGGCCGCTTCCTTTGGACTGAGAAGTAGCTGCAGATCGGAGAGGTATTTCGTGGTCAGGAACGTCTTCAATTCTCATTAAGTTCTTTGGACATACGGTGAATTGTGATCTGGCGTAGAGTTGCTTCAAGATTCCTTGTGCAGTTCCAAGTCGGTAAAAGCCATCTTCCGTCACATTCATAACAACTGCCAAGAGATTGCGTGAGTCACCCCGCCCTTTGTCGACGTCGGGAATCGGAACTCACACAGTGGCACCCAAAGGCACAGGAGGAATTTTTTTGTCCGATTCCCTTTTCATTTTTTTGGCCTGAATCTCAAAGTTTGATTTCGATTCCATTTTACTTTGGAAAGCTTTCTCAATATTGAAGCAAACATTGCACAAAATGCTAACCCCAAAACCTTCTACTTCGTCGCCGTCATTGTCTTTAGGAGAATGTCCACAGATGGCATGAACGTTTTGGCTACACTTTCGACATGTATGAGCACTGCTGGTTTCTTTTAAGCAGACGCAACAGATAGTGGAAGAAGAAGGATTTTCAGTAACCACGGAAATGGAAGGCTCTTCGATAACCATGGCTTCATCACTGTTTTGGTTTCCTCCATCATGGATTGCATTCTCAGCTATGTCTTCTGCAGGGAGCTGTGCCTCTTGCATTGATTCATCTCTTCTTTCTTCCTGCTGTTGTGTTGTTTGTACGCTCTCTATTATTTTTTCGAGCTCTTCCTCAGTCTCTACGTCTTGTAAAACGTCATCAGGCAGGGACGACATCGAGAGACCTACTCTAGCTTTGCAGCCGAACAGAGCTTCGTATGGTGACCTCTTAATCCCATAATGAAAAGCTCTGTTCTTCATAAGTTGGACGAACCGCAATCCCTCACTCCAGCAGCTAGTTTTTTCATCTTGCATCCAAGCACACAGCATATTTTCAATGTCCTGATTAGCTCTTTCGACGCTCCCCAGACTTTCTGAGTGGCGTGGCTTACCATGGACGATCTTCAAGGCGGGCCAATACTCCTTTAGGCTGCTTACGACATTGTTTGCAAATTCCCTGACGTTATCGGATTGTAGAATCGTTGGAGTACCAAGCAACGTAAATATGTCGACGAGCTTGTAGGCTACTTCTTCCGCTCTCTTTGATTTCAGAGCCCTGAGAACTACAAACTTAGTGAGATGAGCTTAGTAAACCATTATAAACTTGTACTCTCTGTCAGGATGGGACTGAAAATCGATGAGATTGACCTGACAACGGGAGTTAAATTCAGAAAAAAACATTGGCTTGACCACAACACCTTTTTTAACACCTTTTTGCTTCTTCTGGCAAGGCTCACAAAGGTGAATGTACAGCTCGATATCATGACGGGTAATGTTCTTATACTTGGGTGAAAGTTCATTCAACATCCTGTCCCGTCCTCCATGACCAATAGCCAAATAGGCCTTATGGAGTACGTCAAATAACTCGGAGTACGCGACGTAAAACTGAAGAGCACTCGAACCTTCTTTAACAGGATAGATCAACTTAGTCGTATTCTCGACCATCATTAAGTCATAGTGTTTCACCAGCAAATAGTCCCGTGGTTCCTTCTTAATGGTCGTTTTAGCCTTTTTCACATCGTCCACTAACTTTTGGTAACTGGTTTCGTTTAGGAAAACACAGTTTTTAGCAGCATTGGCTCTTACTTGAGATAATTTATTGCAGAACTGTCGTTGCATGTCAGCATGGCGTGATTCCTGTCTTGTCACTACACTCCCTTCCGACATGGTGATACAAGAACCACGGGAAAGGATGATGGCAGAGCGTCTGTGGAACCTCAGACGGATGCTATACACGACCTCTGACCCTGCTTGCAGGCAGGTCGCTCCCCACACCACCGCACGGCTGCCACCTGCTCTTTGCCTGGTTACTTGTGCTGTTTCTGCCCCTCGCTTGCTGGCAACTAGTGCTGTCTCTGCCCCTCGCTTGCTGGCAACTTGTGCTGTCTCTGCCCCTCGCTTGCTGATAACTTATGCTGTCTCTGCCCCTCGCTTGCTGATAACTTGTGCTGTCTCTGGGATTAGGTCTATTATATACTTTGCCGACAGACAATCCGGCAAAGTATACAATGCCTAGGCAATGTAAAATATCAATCATTTCATACTTTGACATTCGATTTTCAGGCATTCTATACATTACCTAGGAATTCTATAGAATGCGGGATTTCACACTTTGACTGTAACATATATACACTCAGCTAAGAAGTTAAGTTCCACAACATTTCAAGCGACGTGATACAACAGGGAATAGAACCACAGTCTGGCATCCTGCCAGGCTTTGAGTTGTTGCAGGATGAACATTGACGTGTTTAGCCAAACAGATACAACCCAATTACTTTTGAAGAGTGCAGTGGTCCCAGAGCTCCAGGGAAATCTTCCCAGCCCGTCCAGCACCTTTACTCCTAGACCCCAAGTACGGCAACACCCTGGGAAGGACTCCATGTCCCAAGGTACAACGCTCGCCACCACCTGCAGCTGATTGCTAGGGGGAGGAGACATCATTACTGGCGCCTTAAGTGCTGACAGTTTCTCTGCAGCTCGGGACGTGCAAAACAAGCACTGAAGGGAGAGGTATCGTGACAGGCTTGCTCTGGTGGGACCGTCATCCCAGAGCTCCAGGGAAATCTTCCCAGCCCGACCAGCACCTTTACACCTAGACCCCAAGTATGGCAACACCATGGGAAGGACTCCATGTCCGAGGGTGCAACGCTCGCCACCACATGCAGCTGATTGCCAGGGGAAGGAGCCATCATTACTGGCGCCTTAAGCGCTGACAGTATCTCCGCAGCGGGGGACGCGCAAAACAAGCATTGAAGGGAGAGGTATCGTGACAGGCTTGCTCTGGTGGGACCGTCGTCCCAGAGCTCCAGGGAAATCTTCCCAGCCCGACCAGCATCTTTACTCCTAGACCCCAAGTACGGCAACACCCTGGGAAGGACTCCATGTCCCAGGGTGCAAGGCTCGCCACCACCTGCAGCTGATTGCCAGGGGGAGGAGCCATCATTACTGGCGCTTTAAGCGCTGACAGTATCTCCGCGGAGCGGGACGCGCGCGGGCAGCGCCCGGGCCACGCCCAGGCCAAGGGCGGCCCCGTCCTTGCCTGTCATTGCCAGGAAGAGGCAGGGCAGGGCCACCCCCCTAACCCCCAGGTCCAAGGATTTCATCTGGCATCAGGAGCCAATTGCTAGGTACTGTGAGCCCCATTATTAATTGTCGAACCTTTCACAGTTGCACTTTAATCCTGAATTAACCAACCAGTACATCTTGTGGTTGAGACGATTGGGATTATTTTAAAAAAACAAAAAACTTTTGCTATTTTCTTTGGACCGATTGAACATGCTATTTGGCTCCTTTTATTGCGGGAATCGAGCTGGTTGTGTTGGGAGCATGGTGGGAACAGTATTGCATTCCTGGTTATTATAATAGTGTGAATATATTCGGTTAACATGAGTAAGTGTAAGCCTAGTATAGGCAAGGGTGTGGTAGGAGCCTTAGACACCTTCTTACTGAGGGCAGAATCAGCCCTCATTAACGGGATAAAGCTTACTGAGCGAAGGCTATCCCTTGAGCCCATACCTTCGCAGAGCAGACTTTCTTTAACTCCTGCAATCCCTGATTCTTTGGTGGTATCAAACCATGAAGTATCCCCCATCCCGGATTAGTCAGTCTCCACACGTTGTCTTGGATTCAGTAACAGATATTGTCTCCTGTTCATCGACTGACCTAGAATAAAGCCCTGTTAGACCTAAACTTACGACCAGAGGGCAGAAAGCCAAACTTAGGTCAGATCGCATTAATGAATCCCACCCTAAAAAAAGGAAGAGTTGAGGGTCATCGAAACAAAGTAAACCTGCCCAGAGAATAATTGGGAAAAAAGTATCACCTGTTATTACTGCAAGTGAACCCATTGAGAGCCCTCCTAACCCCACGGTTCATATGGCGACAGGACAGCTCGCCGATAGCACGCAGGAGGGGAACTTCTGGGGCAGGCTCGAAACCATGATGACAACTTTACTAGATCCTATTCTGCAAAAAATAAGTACTGTAGAAGCCAGATTATTAAAACTGGAGGGGATGGTTAGCTGCAAACCCCCGGCAATATTGGCAGCTAGTTCTAAGCCTAGTACAGATCATCCAGATATTATGGGGACAGGTACGGGGGTGAGTTCATCTGCTAGCTCTCTTGCAAACAGACAGGTACCAGACAAGAGCAGTTCTAATAACATTACGCCTAGTAGTGTTGGTATCCCAGCCTGTACTGGTCAGTCCCCCCTAAGAGCAGGTTCTTTTGTGCCTCCAAGGGTTGGGAGGTTAGAGAAAAGGGAGATACAGTCAACGAGTCTCCCAGTCATAGACCTGCCACCGGAATCTACTCCCTATGTAGTGGTTTTGAGGAGTGTTCCTTCTCTCCCCCGAGGGGCTAGTGAGGATTATGGGCAGCTGAAAAATAAATTAAATCATTGGTTTGCACACAGCACCGTTCTGGGTGCCCGTGTGGCTAAAAACATTCTCATGGCCCGTAGGGTGAGCTGGATTGGGAGTTCGCGAAAAATGGGCACGGGTGACTGTGCCATTGTATACTTTGCATACTATATATATTGCGGGCAGGATCCTATCCAGGGACACTTGTTATGCTCCTTTCAATTCTGGATCTGTCATCAGGGTCTTTCCAATGGGCTACTTTTATAAACCAGTCCCTTCTAGGGATATGTATCATAATATCCCTATGGCAGCTCCTCGAGGTGGGTGGTCAAATAGTCCAGTACCTAGGCAAGAGCCTACTTCCATGGTCTATTCATCTTTTGAAACAGTTGGTCAGTCTGGCGTCTGCCTTTTGCTGGAATTAAATAACAGATTTTCTGCTTTAACTGGGCTGGAGGAGTGTGATTGACTAAGGATCCCTACGCCCTCTGGTAATGAACCTGTTGTAAATACTCAGTCCCCAGCAGAGGTAGCTGAGAGGAGCATAGGGGAGATATCCAATAATTTCATATCTTGGAACATTGCAGGGCTGGCAAATAAGCTCCAAGACCCATTATGGGTGCAATTTGTGAAGCAATTCCCTGTAATTAGTTTCCAAGAAACATGGTTGGTGGATTGCGATCTATTTCTGGAAGGTAATAAGGCTTTTTTTGTCCTAGCTACTCCGAAGGCGAGTGGAAGACCCAAGGGCGGTCTAGCTGTATATATATCTTTAGCGGTCAACTGTCAGATTCAGGTTGTGTCGACCACAAATCCAGGAATACTGGCCCTGACAGCCAAAAAGGGGGACACTAGATGGGGACTTATTCACTTTTACAACTCTGTGGCCTGCCCTTATGGTGCCTGTAATATCACCACTCAGGGTGAATTTATTAGACAGTCTTTTGGTTCTATTCTACATAACCTCATGGCTTTTGGTGATTTCAACATCCATCCTTGTGGAAACCCAATGCTATCTAGTATATCTGAGTTGGGCTGTCCCCGTATGAAGGGGTTTTATTTTGAACATGATACCCAGGGGTCATTGATGAATAATTTGATAAATGAATTGGATATGAAGGCCTTGATGTCCTTAACTGTCCCGCACACTATATTTCCTGTGCCAACTTTTAAAGGGCGGGGTAGGGGTCGTTCATAGATTTTATTTTAATCTCCTCTTCCCTACAATCCTTATTTCATTATTTTGATATTGTTGAGAGCGAATATAGTGACCATAACCCACTTGGTGTTCATATGCAGGGCCCATTATTAGCACGAATTGGCGCGGTAACAATCAGGGGCTCACTAAGACCAACTGATGGCAAACAACGACTTAAGTGGTCCCAGATTTCCCCAGATAAATTTTATAGTGAAGTAAATGTATCCTGTGCTCCCGAGTTAGCACTATGCACTTCTGTAGGTTCCTCTCCCAGTGAAGTTATTGGCGCATATGAATCCATAGCGAGTAAACTCGGTGAAATTATAATTGCTCCGGCTGGTAGAATGGCTACTCCCAGCCCCAGATGGTTTGACTCCCACTGCTCTAAGGCGGCAAAAAAACTGAAGGAAGCTCTGTCAGTCAAACCAAGAAATCAAACTGAGGTACGTGTATGCTGTAAAGAATATAAGTCAGCCTTGGTCAGACGTAAGTGTGCCCTGAAGGAGAAGGCGTGGAGGGAGCTGATTGACTCAAGCACTCTCAGGAACAGCTCTAGATTCTGGAGTGTCGTGAATCGCCCCCTTTTTGGTCAGGAAGAGGGGGGGCTTTAGATTAGCATATTACTGAGGAGGAATGGGTGCTCCATTTTAAATCTATGTTTGACAGCCCTATGGAGCATACTTGCCAAGAAGGTCGGGATACAAATGTCCCTGTAACTATTTTTGAAAAGGGTGAGGTTATGGAAGGCATTGCAGGGCTATCCACCAACAAAGCGCCAGGCCCAGATGGTATTCCTCTGGACCTGTTTAAGTCCAACCCTTCGCTCTGGGCTCCGGTAGTGGAGGCTGTGTTTAACACAGCTGCAAAGAACGGTTGTCCTCAGTCTTGGGCCTCTTCCACCATAGTCACTGTTTTTAAGAAGGGTGACAGGAATAGTATCCACTGTTACAGGCCAATCTCCCTCCTCGACTCAGTGGTTAAGGTTGTAGGACGTATTCTCTTGCAGAGACTATCCACATGGGCGGAGGAGCACAAGATCATGTCTGATGTCCAGTTTGGATTTCAGTCGTGATGCTCTACCATTGCTCAGTGTCTTAATTTTTCAATTTAGCACCATCGCACCCCACCTCCGGAAAACCATCAACATCTCCTTCGAGACAGCAAACTTCCCGGAGACCTGTAAGCATGCAGAGATCAAGAAACCCAAGGCGGACCCCAAGGACCTCAAGAACTTCCGACCCATCTCCCTGCTCCCGTTCCCGGCGAAGGTCATCGAAAAGGCCGTCAACAAACAACTGACCAGCTTCCTCGAAGAGAACAACATCCTGGACCCCGTCGCAGTCCGGGTTCCGCAGCAACCACAGCACCGAAACTGCCCTCATCGCCGCCACCGACGACATCAGGATCCTGCTTGACAACGGAGAAACCACGGCCCTCATCCTCCTGGACCTGTCAGCCGCCTTCGACACGGTCTGCCACCGCACACTAAGAACACACCTCCACGACACTGGAATCCAAGAGAAGGCCTTGGACTGGATCACCTCCTTCCTCTCCGGCAGAACTCAGAGCGTCTGCCTCCCCACCTTCCGCTCCCAAGCCACCAAGATCATCTGCGGGGGCCCCCAAGGCTCATCCCTCAGCCCAAAGTTGTTCAACGTCTACATGGCACCGCTCACCCACGTAGCACGACGGCACGACCTCAACATCATCTCCTACGCCGACGACACCCAGCTGATCCTCTCCCTCAACAAAGACCCCCACACTGCCGAAACTAACCTCAACGAAGGAATGCAGGCCATTGCAGACTGGATAAAAAACATCCGACTGAGGCTGAACTCGGACAAGATGGAGGTCCTCATCCTCGGACCCACCGACTCGGCCTGGGACGACTCCTGGTGACCGACTGCACTAGGAGCACCCCCTACACCCACCGACCACGCACGCAACCTATGGGTCATCCTCGACTCCACCCTCTCCTTGACAAAGGAGGTCAATGCCGTCTCCTCCTCCTGCTTCAACATCCTCCGCATTCTTCGCAGGATCTTCAAGTGGATCCCCACCGAAACGAGAAGGACGGTCACCCAGGCCCTCATCAGCAGTAGACTGGACTACGGCAACGCACTCTACGCAGGAGCCAAACTCCTGAAACGACTCCAATGCTTCCAGAACGCCTCCGCACACCTGATCCTCGACATCCCTCACCGCAGCCACATCACACCCCACCTGAGAGACCAGCACTGGCTCCCCATCAACAAGAGGATAACCTTCAAGCTCCTCACCCACACACACAAGGCACTCCATGACACCGGACCAGCGTACCTCAACAGCCGACTCAGCCTCTACACCCCCACCCGCCACCTCCGCTCCGCAGACCACGCCCTCACCACGTCCCCCGCATCCAAAGTGTGACCACCGACGGCAGATCATTCTCCTACCTCGCCGCCAAGACATGGAACACCCTCCCCATCCACCTGCGGCAGACCGAAGACCTCCTAACCTTCAGGAGACTCCTCAAGACCTGGCTCTTCAAACAGTAGCAGCGTCCCCCCCCAGTGCCTTGAGACCCTCACGGGTATGTAGTGTGCTTTATAAATGCTATGATTGATTGATTGATGTTAATGAGCAAATATACTGTTGCCCGCCCCGGTACTGTCGACCTTGCCTTCATGGACCTGTCCTCCGCATTTGACTGCGTCAACAGGACTAAATTATGGCAGTCCATGAGGGCAATGGAGGTGGATATCAGTATTGTTAATATTTTGAGGATTTGCATAAGTCAACCAAGGCTATCGTCAGGTTTTCTCAGGACCTTAGGGTCACCAGGGAGCTTGAGACAAAGAGGGGAGTACGGCAAGGGTGCATCCTGGCTCCATTCTTGTTTAATCTTTACATTAATGATCTGGATACTACATTAAGTGCCACTAGGATTGATTACCCAATCATAGGGCGGCGTGGCATCCCCGTCCTGATTTACATGGACGATGCCGTCCTTATATCTAGGACTGCAATAGGTTTGCAATCTCTATTAACAGCATTCTCTAGATTTATGACGGACCGGGATTTGGCAATAAATAATTCAAAATCTTACATAATGCAAGTGGGGCAACGACCCCAAAAAAGTTTTCAATTCAGTGTTTGCCCTGCTAAAATTCCCCGCACTAATGTTTTTTCCTTTTTAGGGCTTCTCTTTGATAATCATTTAAAATGGGGTCCATTATTCTTGAGGAAAAAGGGGGGCCTGGCCTGGGTGAATGTGGCAATTTTTAATTTTGCTGCAAAAATAGGGAAGAAACCAATTGGAGCCATGTGAAAGTATATCAAGCCAAAAGCATGGCCATAGCTAGCTATGGGAGTGAAATCTGGGGACACATTGTTGCGGATTCCCTCCAGGAGGCTGAGAATGACTTTCTGAAGCGCATGTTGTGTGTTCCGCGTGGAATATCTAACCTAGCGGTCCATGAGGGATTGGAGTCCCCTACCTAAGTGATGTCCTTGTGCTGCGCCCTTTGGTGTTTTGGTTGAGGTGCTGGTTGAACAAAGAGTTAACTCTTAACCATTTAATTTTAAGAGAGTGTATGTCCCTCGATAATGCACCTCGAATTCCCTGGCTTAATTAAATTAAAAGCAGCCTGGAAGGGGTAGGGCGCAGTGATCTATTTTGTAACCCTGAATCCACTGTGAAGAAGGACGTGGAATTAATTACGGTAGCCTTCTTAACCTCAAGGAAATTGGACAGGGAGGCACAGGAGATGTTGAAACCAAGTGTTCATATGTTTTTAATGCTCAAAACAATTCCGACAACGGAACCTTATCTAATGGGGTTCCTATCAATAGACGAGAGGTTCTTATTAACTAGGTTTCGGATGAACCTTTTTCACCTTTTGCTAACCAGGCCTAAGGGATACAGTAGAGGTCAAGTGCTAACTCCCTCTGGCTGCGACGGACAGTCTCCACAGGATCTGCTGCATTTTATGTTTTTATGTAAGTTTTATGAAACCCCTCGAAGGCATTTCTTGGTTCCCATTTTAAAAAGAATGAATTTTATTCAGGCCCGTCCTGCCCTAATGTATCTTCAATTGTTGAAAGAGGACTGCATTATTTTTATAGTGGGGTTTTTAAAAGCTACTGTGAAATCCAGGGCCTGTATGGATGTTTAAACAATGGATGACCTATGTAGGATCTATTAGTTTAAAAGGCCTAGTGTGCGCCATAAAGTAAATAAAATAGGAAGTTATGTTTTCCGGGCACATTGCACTTTAAGGTTTTTGAACAATTGGGGAGGCTGGGTATTGGGTTTTATCCATAAATTATGTATAGGGTCTAACTTTTTAAATCATGTTTAAACGTACCACTGTTTTTATGTACTTGTAACTTTTGTAACTTTTACGGTTCTCCGATGTGAAACCGAATAAAGTTTATTTGATTGATTGATTGATACGAGTGCAGTGCACAAGAGTATAACTCCATGGCACAGAGGGCCGAAGTGTTCTTGACAATCTTTTGGATCCATGGTAGTTTGAGACCACCGTGACTCCAAATCTGAAAATGTAATTGGGGAAGTGAGTAGTCCAAAAATAATGAAGTTGTCTACATGTTAATAGAGCAAGGTTTCTATATCTTGTGAGACTTACCCACCCATCCCACCCTTTTCCCCTTGTGGTCTTTTCCAGTAGGTTATGAGTTCCATCCAGAGCTTTCTTTAGAATAATGCAATGGTAAGCCAATAAGAATCTATTTCCCAAAATATGTTATGATGAAAGTTGTTGCTACCCTGTATGGAAATGCCGAATACTGCCAAAATATACCTGGGAGCTACTCAAGGCATACTGACCCTGACCTTTCTATTGAACTATCCAGATATGCAGTTGCAGTTTTTCCATTTTTTAAAAATAATTTTGTATTATATTGTATTTCATAATAAAGCAACACAAATTAACTATGAAGCAACAAAATAAGACTTTACCGTATTGCACTGCATATTCCGAGACTCAAATCTGGACCATTAAACACCAATCCTCCAAGTCCCCTTTGTTATTTTCATTGAGCACATACTTTAATATTGGCATGGATTAAAGTTGAAGAAATTAAACAAACTGTCAGACAAAAAATTAACACATCTGGTATCTTAATGGCCAATCTTATGCCTGACTATCAAACCCACACTTTTGCTGCTTACCCATTACTTTAGCCTCAGTGCACGAGAATGTCTCTGGATTTTGTTTTACTGGGGTAATCTGATTTCAGACTGAGTACTAGTAACAGTTGATGTCAGCTACTTCAATCTCTTTCCATGAGGTAGAACAATAAAGGTTTCTATGCTGAGATGAACTGCTGGAAGTCTCATTTACCATATAGGTTTCTCCGCTGCTAGAGTGTTCCATATATGGTATATATACTATGTCAAGTTTAAAGGCATTTCTGAGATTCTCCAATGGCCTGATATGTCCATTTTTGAATTTCCAACCATGTGTGACATTAACATCCTATATGATTAAAATAATTTTCCAATGTAGGAACTCAGAGGTCCTGAAGTAACTATTGAGCTTCTTCTAATAGCATCTTCATTTCTGGCTGAAATACCCTATGTGCAATTTGCCACTTGACCTGGCAGACTCCAATCCAATGCAGGTGTGTAACTGAGGGATATTACTTTATGGAGGGTAAGTTGCCTGTTGTTTATTATGTTCAATTGAGTCTTTGTGAATGTTCCATACTTGGGGCCTAATTACGAGTTTGGCAGTGCAGCGCCAGGTCCGTCCTGCTGTTGCACCTCCAAACCCATTGTTAGCCCACCCACCAGATTACAAATATTTGTCCTGTCTGGTGGGCTTTTTAAAAAAAATTAGAACGCTAAAACGAGTTCCTGCACAGCATGGACTATAACGGCCATGCCATGCGGGCACTGTGGTGCATGCACACAGGTGGGGGCACATGTTGTGCCCCCTGCATGCACCCCAGGGGCAAAGGTTTGTTTCCTCTCCACCACGGTTCTCATGGAGGAGAAACCACCATGAAAACCGTGGTGGAGAGGAAACTTGTGATATGCTTGGAGGGACCACGGGGGTTCCCCAAGCATATTGTGGTCATCTGACTGCCGCAACACTACCAGAGAATGGAGGTTCCCAGGCGGCTGTGGTGTGACAATGGCGTTCCGACTGCCATAATTGTAATAGGGCAGTCAGAAAACCACCTTCACTGGGCCCCCATGAATCTGGCAGTCTGTGGACCACCAGACTCATAATAGAGCACTTGATGTTTCACAGAAAGTCTTTCCAGTATTGTTCCCAATCTTCTAAAGTTGCCCTCAGAGGGCGTGCTGAAAATAATGTGATATCCTGATGCAAATTGCACACTTGGTAAATGCATAGGGCCTGGGCTTTGCTATGTAATTTGACACTTTGGTTCTTTGCAATGAGAAATAATGCACTAACAGGACATGCCACCCATTGCAAGATTCACAAACTCTGCATCTCTAGAATTGTGTCATACAATGTTCCAGGATTGGCCTAGAGAAAACCAGCCTGGCAAAATTCCATGATGTGCACTATTTGCATCGAGAGTGTCATACTCAGTTGTGTTCAAAAAGAGTTTGTGGCTGATAGGCATTTGAGAACCAATCATGATTGAGCTTTTTGTTATTCCATTGTACCATGTATTCAAATTTTGATCAGACTCTGGATGATCAAAGCCAAAAAGAACCTGAAAAGCAACAGTACCAAAAGTCAAAAAGCCAAACCTGTGTTAAAGACAATTTCTCTTAAAGAAGTCAGTATCAAAAATTGCATGTGTTACATTCTAATTGTAATGTACTAATAGGTTGCATCACAAATTGTACATTCACAGGGGATCATAAAATGGCCTGCTTAATGAACATTGATTAGGCTTGTTGCAATTTGTAACCCTCTGGGATTGGTCAGTATAGGAGAGTAGGATCTGCTTCACATGGGTACCCCCACTTTTTGCTGGTGTTTCGCTGTTTTTCAACCTTAGTCTGGCTGTGGCCCTGCTAATCAGGACCACAGCCTAGGTGCTTCCTCTCTAAAATGGTTTCCATGTACATTAGGTACATATCTAATTGGATTCTGTAGTGCCTTATAAGCCCCTAGTATATGCTATTCTATGTACCTAGGGCCTAGGTACCTCAGAGGCCTACCAGGGGCTGAAGCATGTATTATGCCACCCCTAGGAAGCACTCCAAAACGGCACCACAGATCTGCTACTGCAGCCTGGGTAAGGGTGTGCTTGCACCCCTTACAGTGGTATAGGCTACCTATATCCACATATATATATATAGAAGGCAGAGTGCTTGGTTTTGTGTGAGAGGGTGCTCAAGCATGAGCCGGGCCTCTCTGCAGCTTTCGGAAATACTCCCTTATGTCTGTTCTGTGATACAGCCATACCATATACTCTTAAGTGCATTATAACCTCGCGGTAAATGCTAACTTTACAATGGCTGCATCAAAACATGTCGTGTTTGGTGTCAAACATCTTGGAATACTAACCCCCCCCCCCCCCGCCAGTTCTGGTGGCGGGGGTAGCATTCCACCCTTCTAGAGGGAGAGACATGTTCACACTGGTCAAACCCGGTAGGACTTTCCTGAGTCCTGGCATCACAAAATGGATGCCTCTGCCACAGACACGGGTCTGGCCTCCTGCTGCTGACCGAAACTCCGGCAGGGGAGGCCTGGACAATAGGTTTCCTGTCGAAGGGAGGTGTAACCACCTCCCCAGACAGGCAGATGTGTATTGGAGCTGGGCGGGAGCACTCTCTGGTGCTTTGAAGTCCTGCACTGGGGGCACATTTGGTGTCCCTGTGCATAGTCCAGTTCAAACCAGTTGCAGGGGCTACCTGCTATGGTGCGAAACTGGACAAAGGAAATGGGTGTAACCACCCCTCTTTCCAGACCCACCTATAGGTGGAGCCTTAGAGTTAGTCCATCCCCTAATCTTAGTATAAGTATAGGAATCCAGTCCCTAGGACTTTAGATTACCATGGACAAAACTCTGTAACATATATCCTGGACCTTCGACTTTCTATCTCGACTAGAAGACGGAAGAAATTTCCCTTGGGGTCAAGTAGTGACTCCCCTGCTTGGCAGGCACCAAATAAGCAACTGACTGGTCTGCAATTCTGAAGCTCCCACTGGATGCCAAAGTCTCTGCATCCCCAGACATGGATTTCCAGACTTCCTCGAGGCTACCCTGAGTTCACAGCAAAGCTGAGGCCCGTGGCTATCGTGAGTGACGTGGAACTGTGACCCCTGGACACTGCAAACCTTTGCAGCAACATTATCTTCTGGGACTTCCTCGAAGTTCTGCTTTGGGCTTCAACTAGCCCGAGCCATGAGCACCTCCTGCACTGAAGGTTGCTGGCCTCCACTCCACGAGTGACCCGTAGGCCAGTTTCAAGTGCGACCGCTTGAGGCTCCTTCGCTATCGCTAGTAGGTCCCAACAAAGGCAACTCCTCTTCTACTTGGGCTTTCCTGGTTGCTCCAGACGTGCCCTGACTTACCCTTGCAGGGTGAGTCCCGCAGACCTTGCTGGTCTGCACCGCAGTCCTTTCTCTGAATTCGTGGGACTTGCCGTTGCCAAGGCTTGTTGGTCCCAATCTGGTCGCCGACACCGCAGCACTCAACAGACTTCGTGGGACAGCTTGAATCCAGCTCATGGACTTCATCGATGCCTCCTGGACCTCGTGGCTGAACAGTCAAGACACCCATCAACTCACCTGAAGCACCTGACATCTGTGGGCATTGGTCCATCCTGCCCTCGGTCACTGGCTAGTGACCCAGACTCTGTCCCCTCCGCTTTCAGGTTCCTTCCATCCTAGATCCAGGCTTGGATCTCTTCGGACGTTTCTCCTCTTCACGGCAGCAGCAGTTCTTTGCTGGCTTCCATTGCAATCGACGTCGCGACCCGACACCAAAAGACACCTATGCATCCGGCTTCCCTGGGTGAGGTAACTCGAGTACTCCGGTGCTCCAGTGGGTGCTAGCCCTAGAACTTCTTAAGTTCAAAAGGGTTTGGTCCTGACTCGATTCTAAGTGTCCCTGATATTTAAATTTCCAACCGCGACATTGCCGATAGAAACTAACGGGAACCCGTGGTTGTGTTTACACACTACATACAGTCCCCGTGGGTCCCCTGTATCACTACCTTTGGTGGTTCCTTGGGGTCCCAGCGATTCTACAGGCTCTAGGCCTTGTGTCTAGTTCAGTCGTGGTTCTTATACCACTTTATTGGTAAATGGTTTGGTACGCCCCTAGGGCCCAAACGTGTATTTGTGCTATTACTGTTGATTGCTAACTTGTAAATTAAGTACTTCGAACTCCAGTCTCATAAAGAGACTAGAGGGGTGTGTTTTATCTTAAATGCATATATTTTAAATATATACCTGGTGTGGTTGTCATTTCATTTGATCATACAAGAGATTATAGACTGGTAAAACAAGCTGCTTTACATACCTTCAAGACTTAGCCTGAAGGCTGCTCTCCATAGCTGCCACTAGGATAGCTTTCAATAAAGGTTGTCTTTAACCAATTCACCATAAGGGGTTGTTTGGACTGATACAAGGTGCCCACTAGAACTAGTGGACAGCATATCTCAGGCCACCTTCTCACAGTCAGAAAGGTAGGGATGGAGACCTGCATGAACACCATTTTGTTTAAAATCCCAAATATACCTCCCTATAATTGCCCTGTCCATGTACGGCCAAAGTGGTTCTGTTTCCTACAGGGACCAGTTGGCGATTTCTCTTACTAGTGAAGCTCCATAATAGGTAGTGAAGTAAAGCTAATCCACCCATCATTTAAGGTAGTCTTAGGTGCTTATATGAGAGTTAGGCACTTTGGCCATGGCATATAAATTGAATGATCACATTTTTAAGTGAGACAAAGAATTCCTTCCATACTAATAAATGTAACTCTTGAAATAGATATAGCACTGTAGGCAAAACGTTCATTTTAATTCAGTTGATTCACACCAACTATGACATGCAAAGAGGCGACCATCTACGACAATCTTCTTTCAAAGCCAGTAGAAGAGGGGAATGTTGGCCTTGTGTAAATCTTCGATACTGGGGATAATCTTAATACCCAAATATGTAATCGCACTCTTGGACCAGAGAAATTGAGTGTGGCTGACTAGCTTATTATCCTCTAATTGTGGGAGAGTGAGATTGTGAATAAAAGATTTTGATGTGTTAACCTTGAACCTTGCTACTTTTTCGAAGTCCGTAAAGATTGCTTGAATCTCAGGGTTAGAGGAGGTTGGTTTTATAAGTGTCAATAAGATATTGTCTGCAATCAGCAATACTTTATGTTCTTCCTGAGGAAATGGGACCACCTTTACCTCCCTCTCTGCCCTGATCAAGGCTGCCAGTGGTTCTATACTAAGAGGAAATAAAAGAGGGGCAGCCTTGCCTCTTGCCTATGCCCAGCTGGATCTATCCAAGCCGTAACCATACATTAAAACCTGGGAAGTCAGAACCTGATAATTAGCCAGGATTATAGCCTTGGACCAAAGGCAAATTTGCACATGCAAAGAGTAAGCAATTCCCAGCCCATCCGGTCAAATGATTTTTCAGCATCAAGCACCATCACAATTGCTGTAACTGCTTTCTTTTGAGCTTTTTTGACCAGGTGGATTATTCTTTGGAGGTTGTCTGTTTTCCCTTAATACATCCTGCTTTTTCTGGGTGTATTAACTCAAACATTATACCCTCCAACCTGTTAGACAAAATGTTTCAATATATCTTTGTGGCTATATTTAACAGAGCAATCGGGCGGTGTGAAGCACATAGATTTGGATCTTTCCCCAGTTTAGGTACTATTCTAATTAGTACCTCTCTCATAGCCCGGCAAGCCATCCCCTTGTGTGTCATCTGTTTTAAGAGAACTGTTAGGTGTGAACGTAGGTCTGTGCAAAATGCATTTAAGAAGTTACCAGAAACCCCATCTATCCATGGCGATTTGTGTAATTTTAAGCTCTTGAACACCTTTCGTGCCTCTTTGGCTGTGAAATCCGACACTAGCATTTCTTGTTGGTCTAATGAAACTTTAGGGAGTTCTACTCTATCGAAGTCTTGGGACTGAGCTTCCTCTGAGAGTTCGTCTTTCGAGTATAGATGTTGGTAAAATGTTTGAAAGGCCACTACGTTCTCCTTTAGAGGTAGCTCATTTATATGGGTCCTCAAATATGTGTCCAATATATTTTCTATCCTTCTACTGATGCAGTTGTCTAGCTAAGTATGTCCCGACCTTATTACCTAGAGCATATGAAGTGCATTTGTGACACAGCAGCGTTAGGACTGCCTTATTAATAAGTATTGCATTCAATTTGCCTCTAATTGACATGACCTTCTGTTGTAATTGTCTGGTGTGTTGCTCATTAAGTTCCTTCTCTGCTTGTTGAAGTTTGATTTTGAGTATAACTTTTTCTCATTTTTTTGTTTCATCAATGTGGATATCATCCCTCTCCACTTGCCCTGTGTCCCAGCTTTAAATGTGTCACATGTATTAAGATGATCTGTATCTTCAGGTATATTAAGCTCAAAATATTCTTTAATGTGTTCCCTTACCTCCTCCTTTAGGACTCTGTCTCTGAGTGACAAATTATTAAATATCCATCTCCTGAGCCTTGGCTTAGTAGGAACTCAATTGGATCCCACCTCTATGGGGGCATAATCAGAGAAGGTTTCAGTATGTATTTTTGCCTCACACACCAGCACCATAAGGGAGTTGTTTATGGAAAATGTGTCTAGTCTAGAGTAGCTTTGGTGTGCATGGGAAAAGAAAGAGTAGTCTATTGTGGCGGGGTGTTGAGTGCACCAGGTATCTTTAAGGCCCGAAATGTGGAGTAACTGCTTAGTAGAAACAGAGAAGAGACCTGTTGTATCATTGGTTGAGTGTCAGGTATCTGCCTTTGCATCCCAGGCTTCATTAAAATCGCCTGTTAGTATAATCTCTCCCCTCTCAAATGTGCACAGTGTATGGAGGAAATCTTTAACAAACCTCTCCTGTCCTGTGTTAGAAGTGTGGTGACGGTACAGAGCCTACCTGACCTACCTGGCCAGACACATATCTGTACTCCTTGTCACACTTAATCACCATTGATTGGAACCGTAGGTATTTATTGAAGAATAAGTCAACCTCATTATGTTTCATTTTAGCAGAGAAATTATACCTTATAGGGTATTCTATATGTTTCAAGTGGAACTCGTCTGCCTTTTTAAATGCGTTTCCTGGACAGTGATAATGTCATGCCTGCCTTCCTATAGATATCGCCATAGTTTCTCCCTCTTTGTTCGGCAAATAGAGCCCTTTAGATTTTAAGGATATTACTTTCAGTACCATCTATCAAATTATCAATGATTTATATCATGATGAAGTCTAAAGGGTGCAAGACGTGCCCATAGTGTGTGGAGATGTTGTGATTAGAAGCCATCATTAAGAGGTTATGTTTACCCATCTTTCTACCTATGTTAGTTTTCCAAAGTAACCAACTATAAAATGAATAAACAATGAATAACACTTGTATTATAAACCATCTTATATACATCTTCCATATGTGGGCAGAAGGGGTCAAAGCCGCCCAGGACATACCCATTGCATATGGTAGTTATTCCTTATGATCTTTTTATAGCTCATCATATGTATAACTTCATAGCGAATATATGATGTTACTTAGCATACCGTTACTCCGCAGGTATTTACTGCGAAGTTTTTACTTTGCAAATACTTGTACTACGCATGATTTTAGGGCGCATGCTTTTACTTCGCAAATATACACAAATACATTAAAAATGCTTTTACTTCGTAATCAATTATTACGCATACCGTTACAACACGTAATTGGTACTTTAAAACAAAAAAATAATCATAATAGTAACCTATCCCTTGGCATGCACCCTGAACCTTAAAAATACCCCCTACACCCCAAAACCCTATCTCACCCTGACCCCTAAAAAATCCCAGTACCCCAAAACCTAAACGTACCCTGAGCCCTAAAATTACCCCCTACACCCCAAACCCTAACCCACCCTGACACCTAAAATTACCCCAGCACCTCAAAACCTAAATGCACCCTGAACCCCAAAAATACCCCAGCACCCCAAAACCTTAAATGCACCCTGAACCCTAAAAATACCCACTACACCCCAAAACCCTAACCCACCCTGACCTCTAAAAATACCACTGTACCCCAAAACTTTCATTTGCACAGTAACTTCATTATGCGTAATAAATGCATGCTAAGTAATGGAACATGCGTAGTAAATGCATGCTAAGTAAATGCATGCTAAGTAATGGCATCTGCGAACTAAAATATGCATAGTAATGGTAATACAAAGTAATGACCGCGTAGTAAAGGTAGAATACCTTTCATAGCCCAGCAACAGTATTTATTCAGAAGATGGATTATTAGGATTATACGATAGAGATGAAATCCATGTCTTCAAGTCCCAGTTAGGACTACCATTCCCAATATCTCAAAAGAACTCATGCCCGATCAGGATACAAATGTTCTCTCTCCTGGACATTTTTTCCAGATCCTTGCATTTAAAAACTGGAGGCTTGGTTTGATTGGGATATTTTTGAAAACATTGGATCACCTACTCTTCCCGTAGGTGCAGTTGAATGTGTCCGACAAGCCCAGCTGAGCACTTGATGTAGTTAGGGTCCTTCCCTCCTACAAATCCCATAAAACCTGTGAGTTAGTTAAGTGTGCAGCTGATCAAACCATATGTGTCCTTGAGGAATCCATCATTTGTATGCTTAAGTTATTAGATCCTTCTCTGCCCCAGACCTTCATATTTCAGGAAATATATCACAGCCTTTTTGAGGTTGAGAGATTCACTTACTACTATTAGCGCCAACTTCACCCACTTAAGGCCAAATCTTCTACTCTACTCATAGCTATATTTATAGCTGTACGATGTGGAGTCTTGATTGAGAGTCTGTTGTGTGAAAGCCCTCTGGGTGGATGCTATTCCGATATTTTAGTCTTTAGACAGGTTGTTTCTTCAATGTGTGTCTCACTAAATGACCTACTCCTTTCCTCACCTTCAATTGTCAAGCTCTGTGTGGGTCACAAAAGTTCTCTGTCCTCGCACTCAATTTAATGACCAGACTATTCTCTCTACCCAGACTGTTTTAATTCATGCAACCTCAGTGTGCTCACTGCTTTAATATGCACCACCGCACTTGATTCCAATGTCCTTTTGCGGCTGTAAAACTTTTCTGAGACCTTTCCATATTGACAGTGGGAAAGCTGAAACCCCTCCTTCTCAAAAGTCTGGTCGTTCTAGTTATGCAGCATGAGGAGTAAAAAAAACTCCTTTTCACATTATCTAAATTTCAAGGTATCTGAACTATTAGGTAAGAACTCAACAGCCAAATTCAGAATAGTTAGTTTATTTCAAATTCTGAAACAGATTAAGGTACACCAAGCTAAGCATTATGGTGTAAAAGTATGGAGTAAATAGTATGAAACGAGATCTCCGGAAACGAATGAACCTATATAACAAAACAAAACAACTAACTCGTTCACCACAACATATGTTATCAGGAGTCAAAAATGCTTGTTGGATTGCCTGAAAAATTCATGCAAAAGCTCTACAAATCCGTAATTGTCCCTATCCTACCTTAAAGTGGCAATACTAACCTAAAATAGGCTTCAGGAGAGATGGGAAAGAGGTGTCAGCCATAAAGCCCTCCAAGCAAGTACTCCAAATAGGGTCATGTAGCGTTAAACCACAAAGCCAAAGGTGATGTATGTACCTCAAGGCGTCCTAAGCAAAAAGTGTCAGCTGTCCCTTACTAGCTTATAACATACTTAAAAATACTTAAATAACTTTAAAATTAATAAATAATTAATGTACGCAAAAAAAAAATGAATACATATATATTAACGTCATATTAATTAAAAATATTCAATTTTTTTTGGGTAGAATAGCGGGCGGGTAAAATTTACTATCACCACTCCAGTAAGTGCAATAGTAGGGAAAGCGTTGGATAGCGGGAGGGTAAAAATGACTATTCCCACTCCAGAGAGTGCAATAATAGGGAAAGCATTGGATAGCGTAGGGGTAAAAATTACTATTCCCACTCCAGAGAGTGCAACAGTAGGGAAAGCGTTGGATAGCGGGAGGGTAAAATTTATATTCCCACTCCAGTGAGTGCAACAGTAGGGAAAGCGTTGGATAGCGTAGGGGTAAAAATTACTATTCCCACTGGAGGAGTGTGGCTCAATGGTTAGAGTGGCAGACCCTGAAGCAGAGTTCGGGCCAGGGACCAGGGTTCGATTCCCGCCTGGCGGGGCTCGGGCTCAATTTCCTCCGACCTGTCTATTCTCGCCTCGGTGCCTATTCTAATCACGGGCCCCGCGCTGCATCTCTGGGCAATAGCTTGCTTAGCCTCCACACCGGCCCCAACAGCGCTAAGGATGCCTGGCTTCACCCTGGGGGTGCCCAGGAGTGGACACCTCACAGGGAAAGCCAGGAGGGGTTCCACAGCGGTATGAGTATCAGCGCCAGGAAACCGCAAAAGGCGACACCGCAAGGTGGCCGTCTGGTGACAGTGCGCTCTATAAGTACCTTGACATTTGACATTTGACTCCAAAGAGTGCAACAGTAGGGAAAGCATTGGATAGCGTAGGGGGTAAAAATTACTATTCCCACTCCAGTGAGTGCAATAGTAGGGAAAGCGTTGGATAGCGTAGGGGTAAAAATTACTATTCCCACTCCAGTGAGTGCAATAGTAGGGAAAATAATAATTAAATATTTTACTAAAAATAAATTAATTATTAATACCCCCCCAAAAAGTATTAAATGTAATTACCAGGCACACAATATTTAATAATTAATTAATTATAAATACCATTTGTTTTTTAATTATTACCTATTAATAATTAATTAACAACCAATTAATTTTCAATACCAAAAATTAATAAATACAAATAATACCAATTACTAATTAATTATTAATAAATTAATTATCAATATACAAAAATTATTTCAATAATTAATTATTTACAATTAAATTACTTCCCACCATATTCCCCTATAAACCCACAACCCGCTACAAATAATAAATTAATACAATTAACATAATTATCAATTAAACAATTAATACAAATTAATTACCAATTAATACAAATTATTTACCTATTAATAATTAATCAACAACCAATTAATTTTCAATACCAATTAATAATTACTTAATAACAATTAAATTACTTCCCACCCTATTCCCCTATAAACCCACAACCCGCTACAGAAGTAAAACGCAAAATTAAATTACAAATAATTAATAATTCCTAAAAATTATTATTTCATGTACTATAATTAACCCCTTCGGTGCCACGCCCTTTCCCCCTCCTGTGCCAGGCGTTTCCCACGCGGGTGGGTTTCATGACGAGATAGTCTTGTCATGGGCACAGCGCGACCGTGCTCCATGACGAGACTATCTCGTCATGGGCACAGAAGAGGTTAAATTACTTCCCACCCTAATCCCCTGTAAATCCACAACCCGCTACCGAATTAAATTACACAAAAATTAAATACCATAAAATTAATTACTTTAAAAATATTCAAACATACATTCCAAAATTAATACATACTTTTAACACATATACTAACACTTAAAACACTATAAAAAAATTCGATATTTTTAACAACTATATTATGACTGTCGATATTACTTACTTCTATATTATGTAAATCGATATTTCTTACCTGATTTTCGATATTCTTCACCACTATATTTTGGCAATTTAATATTCTGTCCATTCTATATTAAAAACTTGATATTCTGTCCAGTCGATATTTTTTTTCGATATTATGACTGTTTACCGTTCCAATGCATAACATATAGCTAGAGCGGACTTTGGGCCAGCCTCTTGCTCATGATTGCATGGCGTTGTTGTCTTTGTCAGGTGTCTGCCCTTGATTTCATGGCATCATGGTCCTGCTCAGGAGCACTCTGGTCTCACAATATTAAAAATTGCTGGAGAAAAAGTGTTTGCAAGGCCAATAGCTTAATCTTTCAGAGTCAAGGCCTATTGGATTGGCCACCGCTTGCTCCACAGTGTCACACAAAAAATTAGAGTGGTAAGATCTAACCCGGGGCGAGTGATAGTTTTTGCTTTGCTAGGACTGGTGGTTTTTACAATGATATGCTCTCTAAACCCCGGTGGTCTGCAAAGTGAACAAAACTGTACAAGAAGTCGTTTTCTCGCTCTCTGGTCAGTGGCAGCGTGGGGCAAGAGTACCAAGGAGGAGGACAGGCGACTGATTAAAGCATGCCATCCGACCTATGACAGAATAGGAGAACGCTTCCTGGGCCGGACATGGCACTGATGGATATAGACTGCAATACAATAACAATTTCAGCTTAAACCAGGTATATGTCACAGGTGCTTTTTCTTCTTGATTAATGATTTGTCTCATGTGAGCTTGGAAAGGTAAAGCAAAGTTCACCCTGAGACTAGCTTAAAAATGCCAGAGCTGAAAAATAATTTGTTGTAATGGCATTTTTTTTCGTAACAAAATCTGTGCTAAACTGCAAAGGTCAGGAAAGATCTGGGTGTTTTTAAGTGCTGTCTGGAAGCAGTGTTTTAAAGGTTAAGATGTCATGTAGTTTCAGAGTTATGGATATGGGAGGAGAGCCCTGTCTTGGCAGCTCCACCTCGGGCCTCTCGGTGACTGAGACGCAGAGTGACAGTGGGCAGCAGGAGGCTGGCAGAGAGAGGCTGCCAGGGCGCCAGCAGGGACATTATAGATGATTTTTTTTTTAGCTAATTCAGATATGTGAACCCTTAAATTTTGATAGTGCTTTAAGTGTCCAAGTGCTTTTACATTGATAGTGTTTTACATTTGGTAAATGTAGATATGTGAACAAGTGAGGTAAATAAATGTAGGGCAAGGCAAATCACTGACAGATGTTTTTTTTAAGTGCATAGGGCTTCCCACAAAGCATCTTATAATGTCAGTGCAGGCTCTACTATGAAAATGCTTAATCATTTGGGCACTGAAGAGCCCAACAGTTTGAGAGAGACATCCTGATGAATTAGTTTTCAAAGCACTGAACAATGACACTGAACATACCTGTAGTACCGTTGCTTAATGGCTCAATAAAAACAGGACAAAATTCATTTGTAACAATTGTACGTCTTGTGTAGTGGGGAAATGAGCATATAATATTTTCACCAGGGCAAACATGGCTCGAGCTGATACCCCATTATTTTTCCTGCATTTACATAGTAAGACGTTTTCGCTATTTTTTTCATTTTGACAGATGGGGCTATGCTTGAGATAAAATCAGTGTGTTAATGTATTTGCTACTTAACAGCAAAAAGAGTGCAATGTCAGTGTGAGTTTTGTTACATAAGTAGAAAAGTAGGTGAATAGTCACTTTTAGCCTTTTTTAAAACAGGAATTGCTTAAGGCACACATACAACTATGTATACACATATTGTGAATTACCTATATTCTGCAAATGCATATGTTCTCATTTTTGACTTGGTGCAAAAACCTATCTGCTATATGAATTAGAGCAAAAGTTGGTTATATTGTATGTTGCAAAAGAAACAAATAACGAAACATGGCTTGCTTTCTTCACCTGTGTAAAATATTTTTAATAAGCAACCAGGTTTTCTATGAAGCCCTATTGCACAGTTATCAAAACAGAACGTAGTTCAGAATGTTACTAAGTGCTATAAAAGAACTAAGACTGGTAGTGGTGCAGCAACATTTTTACCCACCCTTTAAACATCACAGTTTCATTACCAGTTTATAACAGTTACATAACATGAATGTGCACTTAGCACATGATTCTTGTATGGTCTAATGATATTAAAGGAGAATGTAATAAACCATCCTTATTTAGTAGACATGTATTCCTTATAAAGATGAAATTTGACTTTCATAATGTTTGCCTTAATACATTGAATAACATTTATGATTTAGATAACTGAATAAGAACCATCCTCATATATGTAGAGTGTGGTTACTTTAGAAACGACTAAGAGTTTATGCAATGGGTGCATTAATGTTTCATGTATGGTGTTTAACTGCAGTTCTCAGCCATACTTACATATGATTATCCAAAGGATTTACCGTATACTCTTTGTAATCTGAATCTAATGTACTAGTATTTTACCTTTACTGGTGTTTAATCGTGCACAAATATGCACTCTTGCTTTAAAATGCTATGTTGACATTTTAGGCCTATAATTCTTCATGCTGCATAAAATATTGTTTTTCATTTCTCCGCTAACATGACATTTCTTGCAGGTATTCACATGCATTGTTAGTTGAAGAATAGATACATTACTGTATTAGTGATAGAGAAATAGCCTGAGAAAAAGACCTTGATGAAAGAACATGGAGAGCTGAGTGGTTACTGAAGGGCCTATTCAGCAATCTTGTAACCTGGCCTGTGTGTGGGAGCCCTTGCAATTGTTGCAGTCTACAACATAAGAAGTGGAGTAAGGCAATAGACCCCTGATGATGCGTGCAAAATGGTGTTGCCCAAGAAGACTCTTATGTGTTATAACTTAGGGCCTGATTTAGATTTCGGAGGACACAAGAGTGACAGATAACCTGTCTGCTGAATTATAAATCCCATTATATCCTATGGGATTTATATTTCGGCGGACGAGATATCTATCACCGCTGTGACAGAGTAACCGGTTCGCTGAGTCCTAAATTAGTGTTCACATCGTTGGAGGTGAGATTCCTTGCAGATCCCTTCAGGTTCCCTTAGAGACTTTTCCCCAGGGCTTTGGGAGATTTAGACCTCTATGCTTCTCTTGATTTTTTGCTGAGTGTGGCTTAGGCTAACACTTTCTTCCCAGACCCAAGAAGACTCTTGATCAAGCTTCTGAAATGCTGACATTTTTCCTTGCCTAATTCTATTATACCTTTTGGAATTGCCTGATTTTTAGCTGGGATTTTGCTTTAGGTGATTTCCATTTTCCCATGCATCGACAACAAAACCTGAAACTTTTTTCTAAGCAATAAATACTTCTACTGATCTTTTGTATTGCTGTGACTGATTTCATGTTTGCTTAATATTGATCCGCCCCTTAATTTCTTCCGGAGGCTGGGCCTTCCCGTTGCTATAATGTGCCTTTATAGCATGTTGTTAAGAGTCGTGTATCTAAATTTGATTCTTAATTTGTTATAAACATTCTTAGCACTAGCTACCGATTCCTGTTCCTCATTGTGTGGCCAAATGGGTTACAGTGTAAATAGAATTTGATTGATGTAAATGTTAACTCCCATCATGAACATGGTCTCTCCTTCGCAGGTAGTCAGATATTCTACTGTGATGCCATGAGACAGAAGAAACCATATTTAAGAGCCTTGTTTATTTTCTGTCAGGCTGCAAATGGTAAACATGAGAAATTATCTGCTGATTACTGATTTTGCATGTTATGCCTCATTTCCAAATGAAAAATTGAATGATTATTTTCCAATGTTACATACTGATAGGCTTGGTCTGCCAAAATTTAACTCTGGAGTCGAACTTTTTAATTCCAGGTTATTAACAGATGTGATAAAGTTCACATAGCTTTCAAACAGTTTGTATAACTTTCAAACTGTGCTCAAACATTGGTTTGCTCAGGATGTTAATGGGCCACTTGTAATGAGGGCAAGAGTGATGTATTTTAGTGCTTTAAATAGAGTCAAATATATGTGAAGTAAACAGTTATGCTGGATGAGTTTGAATGCATTATTGCTTGAAATCATTTCTTGAAAAGAGATTGCTTTCCCAATTCCCCTTCTTAAAACTCATAATCCGTGGACCTCTTTTCTTGCAAGACAGAGAGCTCTGCTTTTCACCTTGCTAGATGTGCTCTGTGAAAGTAAGCTATCCCTTTCATCACCTTCTCCAGTTTTCATGGTGATCTAAATACCCCATGTGTATAAGAACCCAGCATGCACTTCCCAGTGTATAGAGTTCCACTTGTACCATTCAGCCAAAGTGCAGGAATTGCCCTGGCAGGCCCTCAAAACTAATTACACTACCACATTTTGAACTCCATGATTTGTAGATGAAAAGTTCAGGACTGGAGACAGTGTGCATAATGATCTGGAGTGAAGTGGTCACTCTATCACAAGCCAGGCCAGCACCATGACAAAATGGTTCCTCACCAACCAGGCCAGTTCCATGGAAGACTGGCCATTATTATGTGCCTCAGTTTAGGTAAATTAGTACCCTTCTAGAATCTAAGCAGGCTATGGCTTTTTGCACACCATACAGCTTCACCACATGAGTTTGGCAGGTATTCCCCCTTTAGTACCACCTTAAAGGCCTCCCATTTAATTCCAGTTTCAACTGTTATCTCTGCATTTTCTTTAATATAACGCTTGATAGTCTCTGTGCCAGTCGGTTTCTTCAATGCAGAAGATTGCTAGGTGCCAGGGAGGAATGTTGGCTATGTTCCATTTACAGTGTAATGTCATTACTAATGAGGGGTCACACAATGTAATGTGACGTTAGAAAATATTTCAGTACCCACCCAAATCATGTGTTGGGTAAAGTGCTTAATTTGTAAAAAAAACAAATAAGTGCCGGTGGCCAATGTTTGGTCAGAAGCCCACGGCAGGCACAACTGTGTGCCAGGGGTGCCAAATATCGAGGTTTGAATCCACATCATGTCTCTTTAATCCACCACCAGACACCTCATGCCCCTTTACCTCACACTTGCAGGTTTCTGCTTTCTCACTTTATCCTGGTTTTTACATCTTTCTCTTCCTTTCTCCCTTGCTTGTGTTTTCTCTCTTTTGCTCTGAGTCAAAGTCTGTTGACGAAAAATAAGTGCTGGTCCCCAAAACTGAGTGCCAGTGGGCCCCACCTGCAACCACCGGCACAAATGTAACCCTGGTTAGTTGTTAGGAAGTGTAATGAGTAAGCCCATCCTTGCAGTCAAAATAAAAAAGTATTCTATCTACTACATTGACCTCAAAATGGTCTTTGTGGTAAGGATTTATTTACTGTTCTTAACACCGCATCCTCTTATCTAGATTTACCTTACCATTGGGCTCATTACAATGCCAGTTGGACTGACCATCCAACTGCCGTGGTCCGAATCCGAATGCTGAGTCCGCAAAGTTTCCCCCACTGTATCACAATGCATGCAGGTCAACCTCCAACAGCTACGGTCAGAGTGTTCTCCGCATAGGCCATAGTGGTCTGAGTAGTCTCCGCATGTGTCACGATGGTCAGAAAGGTTCCCGATAGGTACTCTGATGCCATCAAGGTTATGGTACCACTGCCAAGCAGATTATGAGTAAACTGTTGTCTTGGCGGTCCCTTGTAGGCGATTTCACAACAGCGCTAGACTGCCGCACTACGGCTGCCGTGAAGCACCACAACATTGCCCAATGAATGCAGAAAAAATCTGCACAGCTGATGGCTATTGCCAAAGTGGACACACCTACAAATCATACTGTAAAACACACTCCATCTTAGACCATAATCCTTTGTCACTACACTGCAGCACAGAAAGATAGACTACATTGTTGGTGAGAGAATGCTTCCCTTTTCGCACAATCCCATCACACACACTCCAGACATGTTTTTTGCACTATTTTTATCATAATTCCTTGGTGTAACCCCATTTTCCGTTTTCTTCACTGTCACTCACTGTATTTAATAAACATGCCACCTGCAGAAACTCCACGTTTCTCTAACATTGAGTTGTCATTAATGGTGGATGAAATCATTGGAGTAGAGCCCAAGTCCAACAAGTTCCTCGCAGGAGGAAGAATGAATTGTGGGACAGGATAGCCAACAACATTAATGCTGTTGGTACCACCCTGCGCCTGTATGAGAACATCAGGAAGAGGTGGTTCAACCTGAGGACAAGGGTGAAGAACATAGCCTCGAGGCACCATCTGGTAACCCAGAAGACTGGGGGTTGGTCTTCCTGGCCAACCATTAGAACTCACACCCTGGGAAGAGAAGGTGCATACCAGCCTGCCTTCTGAGGGCTTGACAGGAATACCTGGGGGAATAAAGACTGGTAAGTAACACCTCACCAACTGTCACAATATATCAATGTTCCGTTTGCACACATCTCAGCTCTTGCTATAGTGTTTCCCATTTAATTGTCATATATGCTGTAGCCAAAGTATCAGAGATGTGCAATTGTCAGTTACAATCAATAGACCTGCACATAGGATCACAAACCAGTTTTCTAGTGTTGGCAAGTCAAAATTGAAATTACTACAACTACCATGAGGCCCTGTTCCTTGAACACTTACCAAGAGGCATATTTGTTGTTTGTCCATACACACTTGTTAGCCGTATGACTACAGAGGTTCACCTTACATGCAATTAGACATCGTTCAAGTGTGGAGTAGGAGAAACTGAAATGACTACATCCATCATAAGGCCCTGTTGCTTGAACACTTAGCAAGAGGCACCAGTGTTGTTTGTGCATACTCACTTTTCAGCCATCTCACAACTGATCCCCAGGTCATTTGGACTGAGCAATCTTCAAATAATGTTCTGATCAGACACATGTCTGCCTTCTCAGTCTGAACTTGCCCTGGCCTTCATAACTGAAAAGAATGAGGCCATGAGTGACACCAAACCAAGTGTGTACCTGGGATATCAGTAATGCATGAAGGTAACCCAGCTGATTTGAATTTGATGGTGAGTCAATGACACTGCAGAGCACGCATGATTTCCAAATCTAAATCTATTACCAGATTGTGTGCATAACTGTATTGCACACAACTAGGGCTTAGAGTGTACAAACACACATGTTACTTCTACACTGTATTGGGTTCAAGTTATTGGGAGATGGCATTCCAATCCCTCATTTCCAAATTAAGCATATCAGCACAGCAAATGATCAGGCCAATACCACTTCATGTAATGGATGTCTCTAAATGTCCTGAAAATGTGTCAAACATAATGGGGATAGATCACAGTGTTAACCTCCACCCCTTTTGTTCCTCCAGGCCTGAACTCAATGTGTACCAAATGATGTTGATGTAGATACCACACTTACAACAATAACAATGTACTCTATGTCTGAACAGGTTGATTGGGCACAGCATCTGGCCAAGAATCCAACTTCATCCCAGGATCAAGCCTCCAGTGATGCAGAATCTCCTGGACCAATGGACGTGGACGGCCTACCTGGCATATCTGGTCAGCCTGAGCAGACAGCACCAGTGAGTCTTCCTGTGCCCACGGCAACACTTCCCACCCCAGCTGCAACATCACTGCTGACCTCTGCCCCAACAACTGATGGACCTAGCACAGGCAGCAATATCTCCAGACCCCCCCCCCGTCCCACTTCCATAGGTGAGGATTGACAACCCTCTCACTGAGGATGGAAAAGCCACTGTGTGGGTACAGGCTGGCCTAAGGGCACAGGCCCATGGGGTGGGGGTGAGAAGACAAGTTTTGGCCCGCAGAGTGGGGCCACTGGTGCCACCGATGCCCAGGCCACTGAGCCCTGGGAGCCTATGAGGTCTCCCAGGGAGTGATGTGCCAGGTACTTTATGAACTCAAGGAGATGAAGCAGTGCAGAGGTCTATATACGAGAGGCTGGACACCCACAATGAACAATTGGGACAACCCCTTCCTGTGGTCCAACTACATCTGGCCCTTCTACATCTGTGGCAGCTACAGGAAGGGATAGCCTGTAAGAGGAAGACACCTCAGAGGCCCCAGACACTGCAGCAGTGGATCCCCCCAATCGTAGGCCGGGATATCCACAAAACAATCCAGGAGGTTCACTTGGCAAGGCACTTGCTACCACCAGGAAGAAACATTGCACCTGATGTCCCCCTTTGTGTGCAACACATTCACTTTGTTGACTATTCCTGTACACTTTTCCACTTCTGATCGGAGGAGTATGTTGAACTTTGGACTTCAGGCAATGTGGGTCCTACAACAATGGTTTAATTCACCAAAACTGACTACTACATTCCTGTTATCTGCATCTTGTTCTTCTTTTTCGCATTGTGCACAGCAATAAAATAACTTGCCACAAAATCATTAGCTCTTGTAGTATCATTCACAGCTAGCAAGTTATGCAGTTATCCCCATGTTAATTACCAAATTCAAGTAGAAACAACTTGTGTAAGCATGGACATGTGGAATGTCAACAATGTGCTACTGAGTAACACAACCATGTCACCCCAACACAGACATACACGTGTATAGTCTCATGGCATCTTTATTCTATAGTTACAACCTTAGGCTGACATGTCTAAAACAGATCAAATAAATACATCACTGAAATAATCAGTGTCAATGACCACAAATGTCATGTGCAGACCTCGATAACATGGTCGGAAGGGGTACATTACAACCTCACAAAAGCAATCCCACATGATTGAAGACAATTAATAAAAACATGGTAGTGGAACAATTTCTGACCACAGGTTCCTTCCAATCCAGTGTTGCTGCATCTGGTGGAATGTCACAAACAAATGTCAGTGGTGTGCCACAAAAAGTGTGGCATACACTGATGAGACACATCAACAGCTACATCCAGTTCATACACATTGAGTACTTAGCCAATGTGAAGGGAGACTAGCATGATTTGGCCCAACACTGTGTTGGAGAACATGATGCACACATATTACAAATAAACAACCACACAACAGGAAACAAGTCCAAAGGACTTATTGCATCTTCCATTCTATCACTGTGCAAGTTGACTTGGTACCAGAGTTGTACACCCCAAGTCTGTGACAGACACTCACAGGAAAAATCCATGTCCACTTCATACTTCAAAACAGAATCATATCCCTGTTGATGTCACAACTCTGAAATGTCCAAATGGAGAAGACATGGTGAAGGTACGTAAAACAGACCAATACAATGAGAATAGCTAGGAAGCCAGACACATGACACCAATCACAGTCATCTTCTGGAGTACAAAGTTCACAAAGCATATCAACAACGTGTGCATGTGCAAAGACCTACCTCCACAAACAGCAGTGCGCAGAGTTTGCCAAAGCTGTAAATACCTGACATGTATCCATGAATGCCCCCCTTATCCCAATTACATCACAACAGTCACTGTAACAGACAAATTCAGGACATCTCACAACATACCTACACTCATGAGAAGAAATTGTTGATGAGCACTTGATGCATGTCAACTCCTTCCTCTTCACCACTCTCATCATTTGGCATTTCAGGATCCTCACCCAGTGGCTCTTGCTGGTCTCCATGCTCTGCGATGAAAGGGATGTTCCTTCGCAGTGTGAGGTTGTGAAGCATGCAGCAGGCTACGGTGATCTGACACACCTTCCTGGGTGAGTAAAGGAGGGCTACCCCAGTTCTGTTCAGACATCTGAATCTGGCCTTCAGGAGCCCAAAAGACAGCGTCACTGGCCGCAGTGTTTTTCCATGGACTCCCCCTGATGTTGTCGGATTACTCAGCAGTGTCAACAACCATGGGAAGTAGGGATACAATGAGTCTCCTAGATGGAAGACACACATATGTGCAATAATGAGTCACACACTTTCAGATGATATGACCTGATATCACACACACAAAATGTTTGGACACATCATACTCACCAACAAGCCAGGCCCTCTCCAGTAGTAGTTGTGACATCAGCTGGGGTATGTTGCTATTCTGCAGTATGAAAGAGTCTTGGGCAGATCCAGGGAATCTGGCACAGATGTGTGAGATGTACAAATCTGGTAAACAGACCACTTGCACGTTGATAGAATGGAAGTGCTTACTGTTCCTATAAACCTGTTTTCTGGTTTGCGGTGGTACTAAGGCAATATGTGTGCCATCAATATCTTCAACCACATGTGAAATGTGATCAAAGCTATAAAATTCACCCTTCACATTGGCCAAATCTTCATGTCTGGGGAATTGGATCTCGCTTTCCATGTGTCTCATCGTTGCTAACCACACATCATGTAGTACGCCACTGAACATTGGTTGTGACATTCCACCAGATATAGCCACAGTGTACTGAAAGGAACCTGTGGCCAGGAAATGAGGTGCTGCCATGAGTCTCACCAACTGGTCACATAAGTCCTGTATTATCTGCCTATTAAGATGAGCCTTCCTGATGACGTCTCTTTCTTCCATTGTGTTAGACTGAAGGCTGTTGTCTCATCCCTCTGCCAGGGAACCTATGTGCGGAGTGTAGACACATAAGGATATTGGTCACAGTGTCGACACAAACATATACCAAGACACAGCCAAAAAAAGTAATGTTACCAAACATTCCTACATATGTTAGCAGTGCACAGCAATCCACATCATGATTGTATAATATACAATTGCATGCATATCAACATTTTGGGTAAGGAAAGTGAAAGAGATGCTGGGCAATGATCTGGAGGAAAAATATTTCACATTGACCACTGTTGTAGGAGAATAAATTCCAGGTGGGAGATAGCCTAAAGACAGACATTGAGTTTCCTGATAAAGATGGGAGTCACCCACCTGATTTGGATCGATTGCCATTACTGCAAGTTTCACCTAACATCTCCAATCTGGACTCCACATGTGTCTGAAACAGCACTGTGTGCATCATACAAACTTAAATTGTATGATGGACACTTTCATGTTGTGGAGTCTGCAGTGCACACATTACTACCGTTACCGCCGGTGTACAGTGCACTGTGGTAATCATGTGTGCATGCACAGTAAAGCACAACACTGACGTTTGAGGATTGTTATAGACAGAGGAATGGTGTCATACACCAGGTGACATGTTCCAACATATTTGTAGTGGTGAAGATGCACTTAGTAGATCATTTGTCAATGTGGTTTTAAGCACAAACATGGCAGATGCCTGACCTCACTGGGTATGACCATGAGACCAGTTAAGACACGGATAACAGAACACAAAAGCAATGTGAGATGTCTGAAGACTACCACCAAACTATACACTCACTTTAAAGAGAACAACCATAAACCAGATTCCCTAAAATGGTTAGTTCTTGAGGCCCACCCTAGGATCACACAGAAAGCCCTGTTCAAGATAGAGCAGAGATGGGTACATCGCTTGAGGGCTGATAGTGAAGGCCTCAACGACCAAATCCCATGGGCATCACTCACGGATAGATAACAATTGATCCTACACGGAGTCGTTAGCCTCATTGACCTTTCACATGGGGATTTGTTTCTGGTTACTACCTCCTCTCATTCAAAGCGAGTCCATCTGTAACTTTCTCGTTACTGCCTTTCCCTAATGGACATTTTTAAGCTCACAATTTCATAAGTGTTTTTTACATCATACATTATGGTGGCCTACACGGTCACATTTGATACATTGTTTTTGTGTACTTCCCCTTAGTCGATCTAAGTCGGACTCCATTTAACCATTGGTCCTTGTTTATTTAACATCACAACAACCACTTGCTAAGATGGCCACCATAAACGACAATTCCATAGCAGAGAAACAGCCTCTTCATTCACGCGCTGACGTAGAGTAAACTTCCCGGTTAGCTGGCCCGCCCCCTTTACACCAACTTGTATATCTATGTAGGAACCCGAGTGGAGCCATCCTTCCCGGTTCGTGCGGCGCCAGGGTAGGTTAACGGCCTTTCCCAGCAGCAATCTTGACGTAAATGTGACTTTGGCAGTTCGGTGCTCCCGGGGGGTCACGATGGGTCCGTTAAAGCGGCATGAGTTTACACCCGTGACTAGCAGGCACGGCGGTGTTTTGTAGAGTGAGTCCCACATTAGACTCGGGAACGCTAGGAGAGACATGGTGGCCTCAGCTTCAACACTGAGCGGTGCTATTATGTTGGACTAGTTGTGTACCATTACAGCGCGCATTGCTCGACCACCACTTGAGGAGCAAGGGGGCCCCGCCCGGTTACGCATACTTGTGATCCCTTCCCCAGTTGGTGGGCTCCCTGGATACACATGATGTGTGTACTGGACGTACCCCGCATTCCTCTTTGGGGCCCTGGCTAGCACGCGATGGGGCTCCCCGTGATGTCCAGCAAGGCACACTCAATAACGGTTGGTGGTTGATTACTTAAACCTACGCCTCATTCTGACTTCCATCTAAGTCCCTTGTGGGGTTTCTCTTGACACTCAAATAACCCCCGGCCTGTGCCATGGCCTGTATTACTCCGCACCGCACAATGGGATCACACTACGGGCGTCAGTACCTTGCCAATGACGACTTTACAGGCTGGGTGTGTTGCCTCATTTATTATTTACTGTTCGTTTTCCACCTTACCTCTTATTTTTACCAGTACACCAGAAGTCTGGTGTCACGGGTGGCGCAACGAATACGGACAGAAGCAGGGATACACACCCACATAGGTGAGTTCCCTGTAAATTCAGAACGTGAACACTAGTTCTCTATACCATACTGCAAGTGAAGAGTTCATCTCCTGTCTTCTGATTTTTAAATTGGTGCTTGTTTTTAATCTCACTTTTCACGGAGAGCACTAAGAACTTTATAGTGTGGTGTTCTACACTAAGTCACAATTGACAGTTCTATGTCACATCGTCTAGGGAGAGAGACCTAGTGTGTGATTACTGTTAGAATAAGTTATATATCAACACTCACCGATGTCGGGGTGACCTTATATAACACTTTTCTTTCCTTAGGTTCCCCCTTACATATGGCGAGACCGTTGTCCCATAATACACGTGGCAGGTAACTATTGTACTTCCCACAGTGTGTAGATAGTTATTTGATAATTAGGTCCTGAAGAATTGCCATGGATCATTAGACCACTAGGCATGAAACATGTTGACCATCACAGAAGAGCATAGCTTAGCTGAACCTTAACGTCAGTCAGCTGCCACTCTGTTTCCTGTTGTTTTTTAATCAAGTGGATAGCCATTCTTAATAAAGTCCTGTTCGTGGACTATCCAACTTGTTTTAATCACGCACACACATCCACATCTACACCACTAGACCCCTCACACACACTACATCATACGGCCAGGAACAAAAGATCTCCGCTAAAGAGCCCCTTTAAGGGTGCCCGTCGGGGATTGCAGCGCCGTCCCGACGAGGAGCAGGTCCATATGATGAAGCATGACACCTAGCTGCTGGGTGTGTGAGGACCCTAGTTCCGACTAGAGGAATTTCCCTTCCTCCACACACGGTCTCCACTTCACACTCTCACTCTCCCCTTGTTCTGAGGAACTGCATACTCAATTCTTCTGACTGACTAACTGGGCCTGTATGCTGGACCTCTCTCAAAAGCCCACTAGTCCCCCTCGTTTGATAATAAAAGTTTTGCACGGGCCACCCCCGTGGGACGTTATTCAGGATACCATACTGTGCCAATTGCACTGAGTGGACCCCTTTTGTCTTAGAAACCTCAGTAATTCTGAGGTTTTTGTTGGTTACCCACCTTCATGGAGGACAACCTAGGACTCAGCTTCAACGATGAAGCTGTAGCAGATATTTTAAGGAAAACTCCCTCACTCCTTGGGGCAGGGGGTTCTGTGGCCTCAGGGTCACAATCAGAAGACTGGACATCACTCACAGCATTAAAAAGAGAATGGGTCAAAATCACACTCCATGGGGCATTGATGACGGAATATCTACGAGCCAATATAGCTCCTAGTGGACTTATCATCAATGTTTTTCCTAGGTTATTTTTGGAAGATCCAACTTTTAAGAAAGAATGGTGCCTGGTTTCTTGGAAGTGCACCAGAGACCTTCTGGTCTTCATTATTAACACGGCCCAACGATTAGCGGATGCCCTATTAGCTAGAATCCAGGCGGCAGAGAGCGCACTGAAATCTACTGTCCAGAATACAGCTTTCAAAGCCAAACTAGCAGAAATTAACAGTGAGATCACTGAAAACAGGGAATATCTGCTCAAACTAAAGATAGCCAAGTTGCAGAAGGACATTCTGAAATTTGACAAGGAAAAGATCTATCCCTATCTGAAAGCAGATTTCCAAACAACCAAGAATGGTTATTCTTCGGATGATAGTTCAGATAATTCAAGAAGGGGGTCGACTAACAGTGACTCAAGCACAGGCCGCTGGGGAGGCAATCAGCAACAAAGGAATTGTCCCTATCCTTATAACCACTACAATAACGTACCGGCCTACATAGGTCCACCACAACCACCACCCCCCTTTTGGCAGTACCCCATGTACCCACACGGGCAGCCCCAATTCTATCCCACTGGCAACCCTCCTTTTTTAGACAGAGGTTGGGGCAGAGGAAGAGGGCGCAAAAGAGGGCCCCAAAAGGTAGTCCAGTGGCAGGATCAGGAACAACTCCCGCAGGGACCCAGGGGCAGGAACCGAGGGAGAAAGAATTAGTGGTTAATCTCTCTGATAGACCCTTGAGCTCCTTGGAACAAGAGGTCCTTGGGAAAGGACTAGGTTATGTCCCTACACCCAGAACAGACAGATTTAGGGATAACTGTGAGATTCATGAATTCCTCAGAAAAATACGCTTGAAAGCTTTCTTCCAAGACCAACCAGCTATCGAATGTACAGACACTGGGTTACGCAATCCATCTACCTTCACTCCGACCAACAATATGGTCCCCCCGGAAGTACTTACATTTGAAAAAGTTGTTCTCCGTGAGCTGAGTACGATTCCCGCTAAGCATACTTTTCATAACATGTCTAATGCGGAATTGTTAGCTGTGAGAACCTTAGCCAATGACACTAACATCACCATAAAACAGGCGGACAAGGGGGGTGCCACTGTGATACAAAATACAACTGATTATGACCGTGAATGTAAAAGACAACTTGACAACACAAGATACTACACTCCTATCTCTACTGATCCCACAGCAAGACTTACCACCGAAATTGCCACGATGATCTTTGAAGCAGAAAACAATGGGTGGATCAGTAGGAAGGAAGCTGAATTTCTCACTACCAAGGACCCCAAGATTCCATACTTCTACACGCTTCCTAAAATACATAAGGGCACCACACCGGTCCCTGGGTGCCCCATTGTATCAGGAATAGGTTCAATTCTGGAACCCCTTTCCAGATTTGTGGACCACTTCTTACAACCCCTAGTCAAGAAAACTCCCACTTACATCAGGGACACTACGGATATCCTACAAGTCATTGAGGCTATACACGACACAAGTAACATTGACCTGTTGGTCACGCTGGATGTGGAAGCGTTCTACACTAATATCCCCCAGCGTGCCACCCTAATGGCAGTTGAGAATGTCCTCAGGAGAGAAGAATGGATTTCTCCCACCCCCATCTCCTTCATAATGGAATGTGCCACACTAGCCCTCACGGAGAATTTCTTCCAATATAACAAACAACTGTTTCATCAATCACAGGGCACTTCGATGGGGAGCACCTTTGCCCCTAGTGTGGCCTGTATTTACATGGCCACCTTTGAGGAAGAAGTCATTAGAAACCCCAACAACCCTTACTCCAACAATTTAACCCTGTGGAGGCGTTTCATAGATGACATTTTAATCTTCTGGAAGGGGGACCAACAAACTTGCCTAGCCTTCTGTGAATGGATTAATGTACAAAATCAATTTCTGAAGTTCACTCACACCATCTCAGAATCACAGGTACCATTCTTAGATTTGATGGTTACACTAGATGACACAGGCCTCAGCACTACACTATTTAAGAAACCAACTGACAGGAACAGTTTGCTTCTATATAGTAGTCACCATCCAAGGGCGCTGAAGGATAATTTACCTTTTGGACAGTTCCTCCGCATCAGGAGGAACTGTAGCTCCACCACTGATTACGTAACTGAAGCACACCGTTTGAGTTCCAACCTCAGACATAGGGGTTATCCTGAACGTCAGGTTAGAAACTCACTAAAGAGAGCACGCAACAACCCACGAGAGGCCCTACTACAACCTATCATTAGGGAAAATACAGAGACTTTGACTTGCGTCACATCCTTTACCCCTGACTCCACACGCATAAAGAGCATAATTAAAAAACATTGGGGGATCCTGACTACGGGTGACCTCACCATTCCACCTCCACGTTTTGCTTTCAAACGTACACAAAATTTGAAGGATATTCTCATCAACACGAGACCTAGACACACTGACCAACTGGAACAGAGAACCCTATGGGACCTTCCACCAGTAAAAGGTCATTATCCCTGTGGATCTTGTGTTGCATGTCACCAGACTTCAGTGGCGAAAGAGGTGGTGTTTTCAGACTCCTTCACTTGGAAGATTCAGAGACACACTAATTGTAATACTACACATTGTATCTATCTTATCGTCTGTCCGTGCGAAATGAGATATGTGGGTATGACCATAAGACCAGATAAGACACGGATAACAGAACACAAAAGCAATGTGAGATGTCTGAAGACTACCACCAAACTATACACTCACTTTAAAGAGAACAACCATAAACCAGATTCCCTAAAATGGTTAGTTCTTGAGGCCCACCCTAGGATCACAGAGAAAGCCCTGTTCAAGATAGAGCAGAGATGGGTACATCGCTTGAGGGCTGATAGGGAAGGCCTCAACGACCAAATCCCATGGGCATCACTCACGGATAGATAACAATTGATCCTACACGGAGTCGTTAGCCTCATTTACCTTTCACATGGGGATTTGTTTCTGGTTACTACCTCCTCTCATTCAAAGCGAGTCCATCTGTAACTTTCTCGTTACTGCCTTTCCATAATGGACATTTTTAAGCTCACAATTTCATAAGTGTTTTTTACATCATACATTATGGTGGCCTACACGGTCACATTTTACACATTGTTTTTGTGTACTTCCCCTTAGTCGATCTAAGTCGGACTCCATTTAACCATTGGTCCTTGTTTATTTAACATCACAACAACCACTTGCTAAGATGGCCACCATAAACGACAATTCCATAGCAGAGAAACAGCCTCTTCATTCACGCGCTGACGTAGAGTAAACTTCCCGGTTAGCTGGACCGCCCCCTTTACACCAACTTGTATATCTATGTAGGAACCCGAGTGGAGCCATCCTTCCCGGTTCGTGCGGCGCCAGGGTAGGTTAACGGCCTTTCCCAGCAGCAATCTTGACGTAAGTGTGACTTTGGCAGTTCGGTGCTCCCGGGGGGTCACGATGGGTCCGTTAAAGCGGCATGAGTTTACACCCGTGACTAGCAGGCACGGTGGTGTTTTGTAGAGTGAGTCCCATATTAGACTCGGGAACGCTGGGAGAGACATGGTGGCCTCAGCTTCAACACTTAGCGGTGCTATTATGTTGGACTAGTTGTGTACCATTACAGCGCGCATTGCTCGACCACCACTTGAGGAGCAAGGGGGCCCCGCCCGGTTACGCATACTTGTGATCCCTTCCCCAGTTGGTGGGCTCCCTGGATACACATGATGTGTGTACTGGACATACCCCACATTCCTCTTTGGGGCCCTGGCTAGCACGAGATGGGGCTCCCCGTGATGTCCAGCAAGGCACACTCTATACCGGTTGGTGGTTGATTACTTAAACCTACGCCTCATTCTGACTTCCATCTAAGTCCCTTGTGGGGTTTCTCTTGACACTCAAATAACCCCCGGCCTGTGCCATGGCCTGTATTACTCCGCACCGCACAATGGGATTACACTACGGGCGTCAGTACCTTGCCAATGACGACTTTACAGGCTGGGAGTGTTGCCTCATTTATTATTTACTGTTCGTTTTCCACCTTACCTCTTATTTTTACCAGTACACCAGAAGTCTGGTGTCACGGGTGGCGCAACGAATACGGACAGAAGCAGGGATACACACCCACATAGGTGAGTTCCCTGTAAATTCAGAACGTGAACACGAGTTCTCTATACCATACTGCAAGTGAAGAGTTCATCTCCTGTCTTCTGATTTTTAAATTGGTGCTTGTTTTTAATCTCACTTTTCACGGAGAGCACTAAGAACTTTATAGTGTGGTGTTCTACACTAAGTCACAATTGACAGTTCTATGTCACATCGTCTAGGGAGAGAGACCTAGTGTGCGATTACTGTTTGAATAAGTTATATATCAACACTGACCGATGTCGGGGTGACCTTATATAACACTTTTCTTTCCTTAGGTTCCCCCTTACATATGGCGAGACCGTTGTCCCATAATACACGTGGCAGGTAACTATTGTACTTCCCACAGTGTGTAGGTAGTTATTTGATAATTAGGTCCTGAAGAATTGCCATGGATCATTAGACCACTAGGCATGAAACATGTTGACCATCACAGAAGAGCATAGCTTAGCTGAACCTTAACGTCAGTCAGCTGCCACTCTGTTTCCTGTTGTTTTTTAATCAAGTGGATAGCCATTCTTAATAAAGTCCTGTTTGTGGACTATCCAACTTGTTTTAATCACGCACACACATCCACATCTACACCACTAGACCCCTCACACACACTACATCATACGGCCAGGAACAAAAGATCTCCGCTAAAGAGCCCCTTTAAGGGTGCCCGTCGGGGATTGCAGCGCCGTCCCGACGAGGAGCAGGTCCATATGATGAAGCATGACACCTAGCTTGCTGGGTGTGTGAGGACCCTAGTTCCGACTAGAGGAATTTCCCTTCCTCCACACACGGTCTCCACTTCACACTCTCACTCTCCCCTTGTTCTGAGGAACTGCATACTCAATTCTTCTGACTGACTAACTGGGCCTGTATGCTGGACCTCTCTCAAAAGCCCACTAGTCCCCCTCGTTTGATAATAAAAGTTTTGCACAGGCCACCCCCGTGGGATGTTATTCAGGATACCATACTGTGCCAATTGCACTGAGTGGACCCCTTTTGTCTTAGAAACCTCAGTAATTCTGACGGTTTTTGTTGGTTACCCACCTTCATGGAGGACAACCTAGGACTCAGCTTCAACGATGAAGCTGTAGCAGATATTTTAAGGAAAACTCCCTCACTCCTTGGGGCAGGGGGTTCTGTGGCCTCAGGGTCACAATCAGAAGACTGGACATCACTCACAGCATTAAAAAGAGAATGGGTCAAAATCACACTCCATGGGGCATTGATGACGGAATATCTACAAGCCAATATAGCTCCTAGTGGACTTATCATCAATGTTTTTCCTAGGTTATTTTTGGAAGATCCAACTTTTAAGAAAGAATGGTGCCTGGTTTCTTGGAAGTGCACCAGAGACCTTCTGGTCCTCATTATTAACACGGCCCAACGATTAGCGGATGCCCTATTAGCTAGAATCCAGGCGGCAGAGAGCGCACTGAAATCTACTGTCCAGAATACAGCTTTCAAAGCCAAACTAGCAGAAATTAACAGCGAGATCACTGAAAACAGGGAATATCTGCTCAAACTAAAGATAGCCAAGTTGCAGAACGACATTCTGAAATTTAACAAGGAAAAGATCTATCCCTATCTGAAAGCAGATTTCCAAACAACCAAGAATGGTTATTCTTCGGATGATAGTTCAGATAATTCAAGAAGGGGGTCGACTAACAGTGACTCAAGCACAGGCCGCTGGGGGGCAGTCAGCAACAAAGGAATTCTCCCTCTCCTTATAACCACTACAATAACGTACCGGCCTACATAGGTCCACCACAACCACCACCCCCCTTTTGGCAGTACCCCATGTACCCACACGTGCAGCCCCAATTCTATCCCACTGGCAACCCTCCTTTTTTAGACAGAGGTTTGGGGCAGAGGAAGAGGGCGCAAAAGAGGGCCCCAAAAGGTAGTCCAGTGGCAGGATCAGGAACAACTCCCGCAGGGACCCAGGGGCAGGAACCGAGGGAGAAAGAATTAGTGGTTAATCTCTCTGATAGACCCTTGAGCTCCTTGGAACAAGAGGTCCTTGGGAAAGGACTAGGTTATATCCCTACACCCAGAACAGACAGATTTAGGGATAAATGTGAGATTCATGAATTCCTCAGAAAAATACGCTTGAAAGCTTTCTTCCAAGACCAACCAGCTATCGAATGTACAGACACTGGGTTACGCAATCTGTCTACCTTCACTCCGACCAACAATATGGTCCCCCCGGAAGTACTTACATTTGAAAAAGCTGTTCTCCGTGAGCTGAGTACGATTCCCGCTAAGCATACTTTTCATAACATGTCTAATGCGGAATTGTTAGCTGCGAGAACCTTAGCCAATGACACTAACATCACCATAAAACAGGCGGACAAGGGGGGTGCCACTGTGATACAAAATACAACTTATTATGACCATGAATGTAAAAGACAACTTGACAACACAAGATACTACACTCCTATCTCTACTGATCCCACAGCAAGACTTACCACCGAAATTGCCACGATGATCTTTGAAGCAGAAAACAATGGGTGGATCAGTAGGAAGGAAGCTGAATTTCTCACTACCAAGGACCCCAAGATTCCATACTTCTACACGCTTCCTAAAATACATAAGGGCACCACACCGGTCCCTGGGCGCCCCATTGTATCAGGAATAGGTTCAATTCTGGAACCCCTTTCCAGATTTGTGGACCACTTCTTACAACCCCTAGTCAAGAAAACTCCCACTTACATCAGGGACACTCCGGATATCCTACAAGTCATTGAGGCTATACACGACACAAGTAACATTGACCTGTTGGTCACGCTGGATGTGGAAGCGTTATACACTAATATCCCCCAGCGTGCCACCCTAATGGCAGTTGAGAATGTCCTCAGGAGAGAGGAATGGATTTCTCCCACCCCCATCTCCTTCATAATGGAATGTGCCACACTAGCCCTCACGGAGAATTTCTTCGAATATAACAAACAACTGTTTCATCAATCACAGGGCACTTCGATGGGGAGCACCTTTGCCCCTAGTGTGGCCTGTATTTACATGGCCACCTTTGAGGAAGAAGTCATTAGAAACCCCAACAACCCTTACTCCAACAATTTAACCCTGTGGATGCGTTTCATAGATGACATTTTAATCTTCTGGAAGGGGGACCAACAAACTTGCCTAGCCTTCTGTGAATGGATTAATGTACAAAATCAATTTCTGAAGTTCACTCACACCATCTCAGAATCACAGGTACCATTCTTAGATTTGATGGTTACACTAGATGACACAGGCCTCAGCACTACACTATATAAGAAACCAACTGACAGGAACAGTTTGCTTCTATATAGTAGTCACCATCCAAGGGCGCTGAAGGATAATTTACCTTTTGGACAGTTCCTCCGCATCAGGAGGAACTGTAGCTCCACCACTGATTACGTAACTGAAGCACACCGTTTGAGTTCCAACCTCAGACATAGGGGTTATCCTGAACGTCAGGTTAGAAACTCACTACAGAGAGCACACAACAACCCACGAGAGGCCCTACTACAACCTATCATTAGGGAAAATACAGAGACTTTGACTTGCGTCACATCCTTTACCCCTGACTCCACATGCATAAAGAGCATAATTAAAAAACATTGGGTGATCCTGACTACGGGTGACCTCACCATTCCAACTCCACGTTTTGCTTTCAAACGTACACAAAATTTGAAGGATATTCTCATCAACACGAGACCTAGACACACTGACCAACTGGAACAGAGAACCCTATGGGACCTTCCACCAGTAAAAGGTCATTATCCCTGTGGATCTTGTGTTGCATGTCACCAGACTTCAGTGGCGAAAGAGGTGGTGTTTTCAGACTCCTTCACTTGGAAGATTCAGAGACACACTAATTGTAATACTACACATTGTATCTATCTTATCGTCTGTCCGTGCGAAATGAGATATGTGGGTATGACCATGAGACCAGTTAAGACACGGATAACAGAACACAAAAGCAATGTGAGATGTCTGAAGACTACCACCAAACTATACACTCACTTTAAAGAGAACAACCATAAACCAGATTCCCTAAAATGGTTAGTTCTTGAGGCCCACCCTAGGATCACACAGAAAGCCCTGTTCAAGATAGAGCAGAGATGGGTACATCGCTTGAGGGCTGATAGTGAAGGCCTCAACGACCAAATCCCATGGGCATCACTCACGGATAGATAACAATTGATCCTACACGGAGTCGTTAGCCTCATTGACCTTTCACATGGGGATTTGTTTCTGGTTACTACCTCCTCTCATTCAAAGCGAGTCCATCTGTAACTTTCTCGTTACTGCCTTTCCCTAATGGACATTTTTAAGCTCACAATTTCATAAGTGTTTTTTACATCATACATTATGGTGGCCTACACGGTCACATTTGATACATTGTTTTTGTGTACTTCCCCTTAGTCGATCTAAGTCGGACTCCATTTAACCATTGGTCCTTGTTTATTTAACATCACAACAACCACTTGCTAAGATGGCCACCATAAACGACAATTCCATAGCAGAGAAACAGCCTCTTCATTCACGCGCTGACGTAGAGTAAACTTCCCGGTTAGCTGGACCGCCCCCTTTACACCAACTTGTATATCTATGTAGGAACCCGAGTGGAGCCATCCTTCCCGGTTCGTGCGGCGCCAGGGTAGGTTAAAGTCCTTTCCCAGCAGCAATCTTGACGTAAGTGTGACTTTGGCAGTTCGGTGCTCCCGGGGGGTCACGATGGGTCCGTTAAAGCGGCATGAGTTTACACCCGTGACTAGCAGGCACGGTGGTGTTTTGTAGAGTGAGTCCCACATTAGACTCGGGAACGCTAGGAGAGACATGGTGGCCTCAGCTTCAACACTTAGCGGTGCTATTATGTTGGACTAGTTGTGTACCATTACAGCGCGCATTGCTCGACCACCACTTGAGGAGCAAGGGGGCCCCGCCCGGTTACGCATACTTGTGATCCCTTCCCCAGTTGGTGGGCTCCCTGGATACACATGATGTGTGTACTGGACATACCCCACATTCCTCTTTGGGGCCCTGGCTGGCACGCGATGGGGCTCCCTGTGATGTCCAGCAAGGCACACTCTATACCGGTTGGTGGTTGATTACTTAAACCTACGCCTCATTCTGACTTCCATCTAAGTCCCTTGTGGGGTTTCTCTTGACACTCAAATAACCCCCGGCCTGTGCCATGGCCTGTATTACTCCGCACCGCACAATGGGATCACACTACGGGCGTCAGTACCTTGCCAATGACGACTTTACAGGCTGGGTGTGTTGCCTCATTTATTATTTACTGTTCGTTTTCCACCTTACCTCTTATTTTTACCAGTACACCAGAAGTCTGGTGTCACGGGTGGCGCAACGAATACGGACAGAAGCAGGGATACACACCCACATGGGTGAGTTCCCTGTAAATTCAGAACGTGAACACTAGTTCTCTATACCATACTGCAAGTGAAGAGTTCATCTCCTGTCTTCTGATTTTTAAATTGGTGCTTGTTTTTAATCTCACTTTTCACGGAGAGCACTAAGAACTTTATAGTGTGGTGTTCTACACTAAGTCACAATTGACAGTTCTATGTCACATCGTCTAGGGAGAGAGACCTAGTGTGCGATTACTGTTTGAATAAGTTATATATCAACACTGACCGATGTCGGGGTGACCTTATATAACACTTTTCTTTCCTTAGGTTCCCCCTTACATATGGCGAGACCGTTGTCCCATAATACACGTGGCAGGTAACTATTGTACTTCCCACAGTGTGTAGATAGTTATTTGATAATTAGGTCCTGAAGAATTGCCATGGATCATTAGACCACTAGTCATGAAACATGTTGACCATCACAGAAGAGCATAGCTTAGCTGAACCTTAACGTTAGTCAGCTGCCACTCTGTTTCCTGTTGTTTTTTTAATCAAGTGGATAGCCATTCTTAATAAAGTCCTGTTTGTGGACTATCCAACTTGTTTTAATCACGCACACACATCCACATCTACACCACTAGACCCCTCACACACACTACATCATACGGCCAGGAACAAAAGATCTCCGCTAAAGAGCCCCTTTAAGGGTGCCCGTCGGGGATTGCAGCGCCGTCCCGACGAGGAGCAGGTCCATATGATGAAGCATGACACCTAGCTTGCTGGGTGGGTGAGGACCCTAGTTCCGACTAGAGGAATTTCCCTTCCTCCACACACGGTCTCCACTTCACACTCTCACTCTCCCCTTGTTCTGAGGAACTGCATACTCAATTCTTCTGACTGACTAACTGGGCCTGTATGCTGGACCTCTCTCAAAAGCCCACTAGTCCCCCTCGTTTGATAATAAAAGATTTGCACGGGCCACCCCCGTGGGACGTTATTCAGGATACCATACTGTGCCAATTGCACTGAGTGGACCCCTTTTGTCTTAGAAACCTCAGTAATTCTGACGGTTTTTGTTGGTTACCCACCTTCATGGAGGACAACCTAGGACTCAGCTTCAACGATGAAGCTGTAGCAGATATTTTAAGGAAAACTCCCTCACTCCTTGGGGCAGGGGGTTCTGTGGCCTCAGGGTCACAATCAGAAGACTGGACATCACTCACAGCATTAAAAAGAGAATGGGTCAAAATCACACTCCATGGGGCATTGATGACGGAATATCTACGAGCCAATATAGCTCCTAGTGGACTTATTATCAATGTTTTTCCTAGGTTATTTTTGGAAGATCCAACTTTTAAGAAAGAATGGTGCCTGGTTTCTTGGAAGTGCACCAGAGACCTTCTGGTCCTCATTATTAACACGGCCCAACGATTAGCGGATGCCCTATTAGCTAGAATCCAGGCGGCAGAGAGCGCACTGAAATCTACTGTCCAGAATACAGCTTTCAAAGCCAAACTAGCAGAAATTAACAGTGAGATCACTGAAAACAGGGAATATCTGCTCAAACTAAAGATAGCCAAGTTGCAGAAGGACATTCTGAAATTTGACAAGGAAAAGATCTATCCCTATCTGAAAGCAGATTTCCAAACAACCAAGAATGGTTATTCTTCGGATGATAGTTCAGATAATTCAAGAAGGGGGTCGACTAACAGTGACTCAAGCACAGGCCGCTGGGGGGCAATCAGCAACAAAGGAATTCTCCCTCTCCTTATAACCACTACAATAACGTACCGGCATACATAGGTCCACCACAACCACCACCCCCCTTTTGGCAGTACCCCATGTACCCACACGGGCAGCCCTAATTCTATTCCACTGGCAACCCTCCTTTTTTAGACAGAGGTTTGGGGCAGAGGAAGAGGGCGCAAAAGAGGGCCCCAAAAGGTAGTCCAGTGGCAGGATCAGGAACAACTCCCGCAGGGACCCAGGGGCAGGAACCGAGGGAGAAAGAATTAGTGGTTAATCTCTCTGATAGACCCTTGAGCTCCTTGGAACAAGAGGTCCTTGGGAAAGGACTAGGTTATGTCCCTACACCCAGAACAGACAGATTTAGGGATAACTGTGAGATTCATGAATTCCTCAGAAAAATACGCTTGAAAGCTTTCTTCCAAGACCAACCAGCTATCGAATGTACAGACACTGGGTTACGCAATCCGTCTACCTTCACTCCGACCAACAATATGGTCCCCCCGGAAGTACTTAGATTTGAAAAAGCTGTTCTCCGTGAGCTGAGTACGATTCCCGCTAAGCATACTTTTCATAACATGTCTAATGCGGAATTGTTAGCTGCGAGAACCTTAGCCAATGACACTAACATCACCATAAAACAGGCGGACAAGGGGGGTGCCACTGTGATACAAAATACAACTGATTATGACCGTGAATGTAAAAGACAACTTGACAACACAAGATACTACACTCCTATCTCTACTGATCCCACAGCAAGACTTACCACCGAAATTGCCACGATGATCTTTGAAGCAGAAAACAATGGGTGAATCAGTAGGAAGGAAGCTGAATTTCTCACTACCAAGGACCCCAAGATTCCATACTTCTACACGCTTCCTAAAATACATAAGGGCACCACACCGGTCCCTGGGCGCCCCATTGTATCAGGAATAGGTTCAATTATGGAACCCCTTTCCAGATTTGTGGACCACTTCTTACAACCCCTAGTCAAGAAAACTCCCACTTACATCAGGGACACTACAGATATCCTACAAGTCATTGAGGCTATACACGACACAAGTAACATTGACCTGTTGGTCACGCTGGATGTGGAAGCGTTATACACTAATATCCCCCAGCGTGCCACCCTAATGGCAGTTGAGAATGTCCTCAGGAGAGAGGAATGGATTTCTCCCACCCCCATCTCCTTCATAATGGAATGTGCCACACTAGCCCTCACGGAGAATTTCTTCGAATATAACAAACAACTGTTTCATCAATCACAGGGCACTTCGATGGGGAGCACCTTTGCCCCTAGTGTGGCCTGTATTTACATGGCCACCTTTGAGGAAGAAGTCATTAGAAACCCCAACAACCCTTACTCCAACAATTTAACCCTGTGGAGGCGTTTTATAGATGACATTTTAATCTTCTGGAAGGGGGACCAACAAACTTGCCTAGCCTTCTGTGAATGGATTAATGTACAAAATCAATTTCTGAAGTTCACTCACACCATCTCAGAATCACAGGTACCATTCTTAGATTTGATGGTTACACTAGATGACACAGGCCTCAGCACTACACTATATAAGAAACCAACTGACAGGAACAGTTTGCTTCTATATAGTAGTCACCATCAAAGGGCGCTGAAGGATAATTTACCTTTTGGACAGTTCCTCCGCATCAGGAGGAACTGTAGCTCCACCACTGATTACGTAACTGAAGCACACCGTTTGAGTTCCAACCTCAGACATAGGGGTTATTCTGAACGTCAGGTTAGAAACTCACTACAGAGAGCACGCAACAACCCACGAGAGGCCCTACTACAACCTATCATTTGGGAAAATACAGAGACTTTGACTTGCGTCACATCCTTTACCCCTGACTCCACACGCATAAAGAGCATAATTAAAAAACATTGGGGGATCCTAACTACGGGTGACCTCACCATTCCACCTCCACGTTTTGCTTTCAAACGTACACAAAATTTGAAGGATATTCTCATCAACACGAGACCTAGACACACTGACCAACTGGAACAGAGAACCCTATGGGACCTTCCACCAGTAAAAGGTCATTATCCCTGTGGATCTTGTGTTGCATGTCACCAGACTTCAGTGGCGAAAGAGGTGGTGTTTTCAGACTCCTTCACTTGGAAGATTCAGAGACACACTAATTGTAATACTACACATTGTATCTATCTTATCGTCTGTCCGTGCGAAATGAGATATGTGGGTATGACCATGAGACCAGTTAAGACACGGATAACAGAACACAAAAGCAATGTGAGATGTCTGAAGACTACCACCAAACTATACACTCACTTTAAAGAGAACAACCATAAACCAGATTCCCTAAAATGGTTAGTTCTTGAGGCCCACCCTAGGATCACACAGAAAGCCCTGTTCAAGATAGAGCAGAGATGGGTACATCGCTTGAGGGCTGATAGTGAAGGCCTCAACGACCAAATCCCATGGGCATCACTCACGGATAGATAACAATTGATCCTACACGGAGTCGTTAGCCTCATTGACCTTTCACATGGGGATTTGTTTCTGGTTACTACCTCCTCTCATTCAAAGCGAGTCCATCTGTAACTTTCTCGTTACTGCCTTTCCCTAATGGACATTTTTAAGCTCACAATTTCATAAGTGTTTTTTACATCATACATTATGGTGGCCTACACAGTCACATTTGATACATTGTTTTTGTGTACTTCCCCTTAGTCGATCTAAGTCGGACTCCATTTAACCATTGGTCCTTGTTTATTTAACATCACAACAACCACTTGCTAAGATGGCCACCATAAACGACAATTCCATAGCAGAGACACAGCCTCTTCATTCACGCGCTGACGTAGAGTAAACTTCCCGGTTAGCTGGCCCGCCCCCTTTACACCAACTTGTATATCTATGTAGGAACCCGAGTGGAGCCATCCTTCCCGGTTCGTGCGGCGCCAGGGTAGGTTAACGGCCTTTCCCAGCAGCAATCTTGACGTAAGTATGACTTTGGCAGTTCGGTGCTCCCGGGGGGTCACGATGGGTCCGTTAAAGCGGCATGAGTTTACACCCGTGACTAGCAGGCACGGTGGTGTTTTGTAGAGTGAGTCCCACATTAGACTCAGGAACGCTAGGAGAGACATGGTGGCCTCAGCTTCAACACTTAGCGGTTCTATTATGTTGGACTAGTTGTGTACCATTACAGCGCGCATTGCTCGACCACCACTTGAGGAGCAAGGGGGCCCCGCCCGGTTATGCATACTTGTGATCCCTTCCCCAGTTGGTGGGCTCCCTGGATACACATGATGTGTGTACTGGACGTACCCCACATTCCTCTTTGGGGCCCTGGCTAGCACGCGATGGGGCTCCCCGTGATGTCCAGCAAGGCACACTTTATACCGGTTGGTGGTTGATTACTTAAACCTACGCCTCATTCTGACTTCCATCTAAGTCCCTTGTGGGGTTTCTCTTGACACTCAAATAACCCCCGGCCTGTGCCATGGCCTGTATTACTCCGCACCGCACAATGGGATCACACTACGGGCGTCAGTACCTTGCCAATGACGACTTTACAGGCTGGGTGTGTTGCCTCATTTATTATTTACTGTTCGTTTTCCACCTTACCTCTTATTTTTACCAGTACACCAGAAGTCTGGTGTCACGGGTGGCGCAACGAATACGGACAGAAGCAGGGATACACACCCACATAGGTGAGTTCCCTGTAAATTCAGAACGTGAACACTAGTTCTCTATACCATACTGCAAGTGAAGAGTTCATCTCCTGTCTTCTGATTTTTAAATTGGTGCTTGTTTTTAATCTCACTTTTCACGGAGAGCACTAAGAACTTTATAGTGTGGTGTTCTACACTAAGTCACAATTGACAGTTCTATGTCACATCGTCTAGGGAGAGAGACCTAGTGTGCGATTACTGTTTGAATAAGTTATATATCAACACTGACCGATGTCGGGGTGACCTTATATAACACTTTTCTTTCCTTAGGTACCCCTTACATATGGCGAGACCGTTGTCCCATAATACATGTGGCAGGTAACTATTGTACTTCCCACAGTGTGTAGATAGTTATTTGATAATTAGGTCCTGAAGAATTGCCATGGATCATTAGACCACTAGGCATGAAACATGTTGACCATCACAGAAGAGCATAGCTTAGCTGAACCTTAACGTCAGTCAGCTGCCACTCTGTTTCCTGTTGTTTTTTAATCAAGTGGATAGCCATTCTTAATAAAGTCCTGTTCGTGGACTATCCAACTTGTTTTAATCACGCACACACATCCACATCTACACCACTAGACCCCTCACACACACTACATCATACGGCCAGGAACAAAAGATCTCCGCTAAAGAGCCCCTTTAAGGGTGCCCGTCGGGGATTGCAGCGCCGTCCCGACGAGGAGCAGGTCCATATGATGAAGCATGACACCTAGCTTGCTGGGTGTGTGAGGACCCTAGTGCCGACTAGAGGAATTTCCCTTCCTCCACACACGGTCTGCACTTCACACTCTCACTCTCCCCTTGTTCTGAGGAACTGCATACTCAATTCTTCTGACTGACCTCACTAATAGGACATGCACAATCACCCATTTGCACTGGGGTAGGCGGGTTCATCCATGGCGGTCACAGCCATAGGCTAACGTTGTATAATGTGGCCATTGCGGTCCAATGGCTGTGTCCGTCTGCACAGAAGATCACCAATGTGGCGTATGTATATGCTGCGGTTTGAAAATCAACTCACTTGCATCCAGCCACTATTGATTACACCACCTCCTCAACATTAGCTGCTGTTTGCCACCCCCTGGGAACAGTCTTGGCATGCTGTACAGGGAGCAGGGCCCCTGCCTTCACTCCAGAGGAGCTGGAGACCCTGGTGAACGAGGTCCTTCCCCTGTATCGCCGGCTCTATGGCTCACCAGAGGTGCAGGTGAGTACTGCTAATACAGTCTGTACTCTGGAATCCCATCCACTCCCATAGGCCACAATGGCCTCTGATTCCCAGACTGATATTGGAGGTATGTGTGTTAGATAGTGTGGCCCCTACATAGGACAATCATGTCATGGTTCATATGGCACTGTACTTTGTGGACTTCACATCACCATGCTAATGTGTAATCAGTCCTATATCCTACACCAGTTGCATGCACATATCTATGCATGTATACATGTTATGTTGCCTATGATGAATTTGCTATTCAGTTCATGGCAGATGTGCTAACACATGTATAGGCCTTACACCATAAGTTGTATATGTTTCCTGTGTAGCTGTGAGGAAGATGTGAGATTTGTGTACAGCCCCACATATCACGCAGCACACATTAGGCGTCAGCAAACTGTTGTCTGGGAGATACCAACACCTGACAGACCCCCTTCAGAATGACCCACAACGGTCATGGCATGTATAGGATGGCCACAAGATGTATTGTTAGGTATGGAAAATGAGGGCATGAGATGGTCATGTGAGAACAGTATGCGCAACCTTCAGAGAGCAATCCCTGACCATGAGTTGTGCCCAGTATGGTCCATGGCCAAGGCTGTAGCAGAGTTAATGTGGCTATGGAACTGATGCACAGAGTACTCTCCCTCAAGATCTGCTGATCCTCAGATGTGGCCTACATTAGTGTAAGAGGACCATGAGTTCGCCTAAATGCCCCAAGTATTACTACATTTGGTATGCTGCATGATGAGACCCCTAGACCCGAGACTACTGTCCATGAACCCATATTGTCACTGTGTGTCATCACCTTAAGAGAGGCCCCTTACTCCCACATGCCTGGGATTTCACTGTCATATGAATGATGCTATCATTGTACAGGAACATTGCTCATATGAAACATGCACACTGCAGTTAATTGGTTACATCTGCAGTGCAGTTCAGAAGTGCATAACCAGCTGTGTAAGAATGACCAATCAGGCAGTATGCCAGGACTTCGAACACAAACACATTCAGATGTAATATGATGTCCAATTGCGTAAATCACATGTCCACTGATCTTCAGAGTGTGATCTCTCAGTGACACTCATGCCAACCCTTTCATTGTGACCCAAATCTTGGAATGAAGTCAGTGCAATGGTAGCACTGATGTCTTGGACTGTACAAATCAAGTCATTTGTCCAGACTGTTTAGGTGTCTGTCCAGTGATACACTAGTACTGTACCCTTCAGGAGGACACAATGCTGTGCTGTGTTACATGGTAACTCATTTCAGAGCATATGTGTGGGCCACGTGATGTCAGTAGGCTTGCCTAGTCAGTATAGGCATGATTAGGATTGAGGGCTGTCCTCAGATGACTTCAACAGTGTGTAGTAATGTTTTTGTAGTGCCCAGCATGTGCGCATTACACATGTAGTGCGTGCTCTATTGATCAATGGTTATGCTCGCTGTCTACAACCTCTGTGTCTCCCTAGCAGATATTCTATATCTTGCATGTCTACTCAGTCCCCTCATGTATTGCATCCATACAGGTGAACACCTATCAGAAGGTGTCCATGTGGAAAGCCATCGCCCGGAAGGTGTGGATCCTTGGTTTCATATGTCGACGCAGTGTTTGCTGCAGGAAAAGGTAAAAGGACCTGAGACGCTGGACCCGGAAGATCATGGAGGTCCAACTAGGGCTGTCCTCCCAAGGCAGAAGGGGCATGCGCTGGACTCTGACCTGCACCTACTTTTCCACATACTGACAGTGGCCTACCTGGAGCTTGATGGGCAGTTGAGATCCCAACAGCATCTAGGAGGGGGTGATTATTGGCCTGAGTGAAACATTCTGCATGATCATCTATCTTTTGTTACAGTCAGCTATTTCCCCATCAACCTTGAAGGTGACTCATGTCCTATGCAATGGGAGAGTTGTTACATGTGTAGGTGTGGTAGTGGCATGCATGGTGATAACCATAGATTATTGTCCATGTGACCAATATCTAAGCAGGGTCCAGTCAAATGTCAGTTTTCCGAGTTAAACAGCCACATAGCGGCTGCCTATTGTCACAGATAACCTACATTATCTTTTGATGTTATGTGTGACAGTGGTCCCAAACAGGCCACTTGTCATCGTTGTCTCTGGAGTGATGCTCCCTCACTACTGTATCTAATGTGATGGTGGACCTCTTACCTGTGGCATGGCATGCAATGCACTCTAGATGCAGACACTGGGCATGACTTCCCCTTGGTAAGTGTGGAATCTACAGTATCATGAGGTGGCTAACACCACTGGTGCCATCTGTATTGATGCCTATATGCTTGTATGTGTGCCTTTACATGTTGTACTGTCATATGTACAACTGTTCTATACATGATCTGAGGGTCTACAATGTTTCCATTCTGATTCCATCATATTTGTGTGTGTTGGTCAATGTATACATGACAATAGTATTCTGTGATGGGTATGCAGAGTAGGTGTAACCACATACAGGAGTGCTAAGACATGGGTGGGTGAGTCACACATAACCAATGACATTGATGGTTGTCATTAGCCAGGTCAAACTGTTGAGGTAATGACACACATGGGTGGAAGACTTCCAGTACTATCTGGCAATTTTAATTTGCATGCCATTGAGAAGGGTGTATTTACTTAGGTGTGATGCACATGTGTATTTGTGGAGGGTCATTCAGTGGCTTGTGACATGCATCAGCGAGTGGCATGCTGACATGTTGTTGTCATATGTGTATCAGCACTCAGTACTACATTGATATTTGTGTTTGCGAGACAAAGGAGGTACAGTAAATTCCCTTCCTTTTTGGAAATGTGTAAGACCTCTTTATGGACTGAATATTTCCTAAGCCTCCTGTACTTTCAGTATTCTAATAGCATTGACATTTGCAATGTGAAAAAGGTGTGCTCAGATGAACCAGTCTTGACTGGGGATGTGCCTATGCAGACTTATGTACAATGTTTGTGTTGAAATCTCACACAACTTGGAGCCACATTGTCTCCATTCTACTTTTCTGTATGACATGTGAAACCTAGCTAAGTTAATCAGGTGCAGCTTTGCACTGCATCATCTGGCAGTAGACAGATGTGAAAGTGTCCCTTGGGAAGTGTTAACAATTTGGAATGGACACTTCGATGTCACCTTATTCTTGGTAGTCACATATTGTTGCAACTTAGCTGTAGCAGGTGTCCAGCAGTTCCACATGTTGTGGGTTAGGAACACCTGACCATTTGCTGATTGCACAACCGTGTGTGGCTTGGTAGTAACGCATTCCATGTGAACATCCCAATTGGTGACATCAGTTAACTATGGTATGCTACAAGGGCCTAGGTTGAAGGGTGACTAACATTTCCTGCTACAGACATGATCGTGGATTTAGGACAAGGTCACAATGCAGTTAGAGTAGACTGCAGTTCTGAATCCATTATGTGCAACTGTTCACAGGTCATGTAGCATTCATTCATGTGCTCGTGCCAATGTTGGAGCGGATGTAGTCATCCTTGTATGTGTTGTGATCTGGGCAATTGTGTAATGTGTTGTGTTAGGGTCTATTTGCCCAGTGTGTTCACACAACCCCTAGACCAGCCCTCCTACAGACCAACCCAACCCTCCCAATCTCGAGCCCAGCTCTCCCAAGTACAAACCCAGCCCTTCCAATTCCAACCCCAGCCCACCTGTGTATCATTATTGAGGTGCCTGGATTTCCCACTGGATGACCCTTCCTGGGGAAGTTTTCCTGGCAGTTTTCTGGAAGGCAAGATTGGTGGCACAGCAGTATGCTGGCCCACAGAGTGATACTTGGACTGGCCTTTGGCCTTTATTTTGGGAGATCATTTTGTCCTGCCATTGCTGCTGATGCTAATTGTTGTTATTGGATAATTTGGGATGTGTGACTACAGTTATGTTTGTTTAACCATGATAGCTGATTCATTTGCAGTGTTAATCATAGTGAGACCTTGGGACAAGTTATGGAGTTATAAAGAATGAGTGTCAATGTTCAATGGATGTATATGTGGGATGAGTTCCAATTGGGGCTGACATTACATTGGGTGGTATCTGCTATGGTAAGTATTGCAGCTTGTCTTAGCCAATGTCCACGTCATTTGGGCTTGCAGTACTACCTGTGATGTAGGGTGGATATTTGTTTAATGTGTGCAAAGTAGGTATTTGTTTCTCCACACGTTGGGGGTGCTGCATTGTCATACCTGACTGTGACTTTGGATGCACATGTAACCATTTTCATGTGTGTTCTTTCCACATACTTCTAATAGATGTTTGAAAACTGCTGTTGCTGCTGTGTTATTTTAAATGACTTACACTTACACATTTGCCACATGTGCATGCTACTTTGTGATACTATTGGTTTTCCCTGATATATCTCATGCCACAGGTCGTGTGCACATAGAGATTTTGAGATAGGTGCAATATGGACGGTGGCCTTGGCCCGTAGCCTTCCAGGAGTCCCCCTGGTTTGGACAACCCAAATATGCAGGGAGTCTTTAAATTACGGCCTTTGAATGTTTGACACCGTGGTGTTTGGGAATCCCATTTACCTGACTTTCCTTTTTCATGTGGGTGATGTGTTTAATTTTCCTGACACACCCATACTGATGTATGTTCGATGTCACAAAACGACATAGCTTATGAGCAATTTGAGGGTGTCACAGACGTTGATTGCTATATACTTCAAGAGAAGGTGCTGTTTTGTGACACTGTTTATTACACCAGCTTCTGAGAGGTATACACATGTTGAGTTTGTGAGAGTGTGCCTGTACATTGTCAGTGACCTGAAAATAGAGGGCATCATGCAGATGTGATGGGAACACACTTTAAGTGATGTTTTGTACAGGAGCCCACAAAATATTTTCAGACCAGGGATATAACACCCCTATCCACAGTCTCGAGGGTCTGGAGGGGGGTTGTATGTAGTGTCACAACCCCATGATTGATGTATCCTTTTGAACAGAGATGGCTAGGACTGCTTTCGGTCATGCGATGTGAAGAGTCTGTAGATTTTTACCTGTAATATTTTACCTGCCCACACTGACATTTACACACACTCTCTGTGTTCTATGTTGTGGTGGACTTGAACAGTGTTGTGAATTTTGTGCTCATTGTGTTTTTCGTGGAGTCCACAACAGGACTTTGAGCGGGATGACTGAACTGCGGGGTCTCTCACAGGGGCATGGCTGATGTACATGATGTACATGAGGGCATGGCTTACAAGCATGTAAGCTGTCCATATGTGATTGGCATAGTCTCCCGCATTTATGGAATATTACTACTTGTCATTGCACAACATCCAGATATCTGATACAACGAGTTGCATTGAACCTATAACAAGGTAGGACTATTGTATTCGCCAGTGGTTGTTAGTTGCATTATACATTGCAAAAACAACTGTGGCTTCATTGCATAGGATTGTGATAATGCTTTAGTTTTAACATAACAAGACTGTAAATGAACTATTGCAAGTCTCTTTTCAGTTACATCTGTGGCAGTGGAAGGTGGTACTGCTGCAGAGTTGAATTTATTTCGCACCCTGAGGGCAAAAATGGAGAGTCCGATGGGACCCGTGTCTGCATCTGCTTTTTCGACCTGCCAGTGCTAAGCACCAGCAGAGCCCAGACCACTTCAAGCCCGCTACACAACTCACACTACTTGCTCTTTCCACTGCTCCTTCAGGCCCCATCATGTTCTGCTTCTCATGGGCAAAATGTTCCAGCATGATTACTTGGAAACCTGTTGCTCATAACCCCCCACTCATACTGACCAAGCTATGCCCCCGCTTTTCCATGGCAGGGCATCGATTTGCTGAGGACTCCATGAAGACAGGTAGGTGTGAGGCTTACCAGCAGTAGTGCCCACGATGGTGTCGATTTTGGGTGTCATCGAGCAGGTACAGCAGCGGCAGAACGCGTGTGATAGGCTCCATGTCGGCACAGGATTTGAGGTGCTGTATACAGGTAAGTTTCGGCCTTATATAGCTCCCTTTCCACCAGTACAGATGAGGTGGTTGGAATGCCACAGTCGACTTGTCTGAAAAGCGCATTGTAATTGGGCAAGTAGTTTGTAAAGCGATAGCGCAGAGGTCCGACCACCTCAGACAGGACCGCAGAAGCCAGTCCAACCAGCATCGTAATCAGCCCCCATGTATGGTTAATGTCAATATACTATGCAAAAATATTATTGTGGTAAATCACCCAAAATAGTGTAGCATTTCCTAAATGCACCAATTCATGACAACTGGGAGAAAGTCTGAGGTGTTTATATTCGGGCCACATACTGTAACTAAGTTGACCAGGTCTCCAATCAGTTGCCAATGCCAACAGCAATAGGGCTTGGTTTTGAATTTGGCAGATGGCGTCATCTCCAGTGGCCTGGAGGAGGAGTTAACGTCAGCCAGGCCAAGACTACTCTGCCCGCCCAACTTAGAAATAATTGCCAAGTAGCTGTCATTTCAAAGCATTGGCAGGAACCTCCATCACGACGATTACTGCCAATACTTTTTACAGTTTGGGGCAGGTCTCCGTCAACATGACTGATCACTGCACCAAACTGCATTCTTTTGTTTTTCAAAAAAAAATCCTGAAGCAGGATTTTCTTTTTGGAAATGAAAAGAAATGCACCCCTCGCCATGGAAGACGGCCCCCATAGGGAGGGGATTTTTTTTTTCAGCATTTAGCATGTTTCACTGCCGCTTACCTCCAGGGTCTTCATGGCAATGATGGGCAGTGAAAATGTACCTCTAATTCCGCCCATTTAAATTAGGAGGGCAGAAATACAAGTCTGCCACCAATGGAGGGGTTTAATCATGGCAGAGATGGAACAGTCTGTGCTGTGATTAAACCAGGTCTGCCCACAGGTGCAACAGAGTATCCTTGCCACCAAGAATAAAATCAGACCCACAGTCGCACTGTGTCAACCAACCGCGGTTCGGTGTAAAGACGTCTCAAGCGTAAATTTAGACCTCTGCGAAATACATCTTACCTCTCCTTTAGTTTTAGCGCCTAGCCTCCTGTACATTCTTCAAATAGGGAACATGCAGTAAGGCAATATGAGTAGTCTTGATCTTCAGATAACACAGTCACAACTACTTTTTACTAGGTGTTTCACTGTCACATGCACATTACTAGTTTATTCACTTTTGTCAATTAAAAATAGAATTTTCCTGCACATATGATGATATTTTTGAGGTGAACATATGCTCTACGGCTGAAATGTTTTCTATTTAACCATACTTTTTTTTATCTTTGCTGTGCCTCGTTCTCCTTGATGCTGCAGCTCAGGGGTGCCGTGAACCCCCCTTGCTTAAGCAGCTAAAGCAGGGTGGGGTTCTTTATAGGTTTCTTCTGTCTGCATATGGCATATAAAAGCTCATACTTAATGAGACAAAGGACTAGAACATCAATAGAAGACCAAGCAGGAGAAAAGAGGAAGAAAACATGGGCGAATGGAAAAGGGAAAGGGAAAGAAGGAAGGAATATTGAAGGGAAGGAAGGGTGGATGCATGAGTGGCTGGATAAATGAGTTGGTGGATGAATGGATAAATGACTGGGTAAATGAACGAGTGGATGAGAGGTTGAGTGAATGAATCGGTGGATGGACAGGTTAAAGGATGGCAAAATACATGGATGGATGGGTGAAAGGATGGCAGAGTAAAGGGATGGATGAGGGACTGAAAGGATAGATGAAATGATGGCTGTGTAAAGGGGTGGATGGATAGATGGATAGACAGGTGAAAGGATAGCAGAGTAAAGGGATGCATAGGTGGACGGACAGGTGAAAAGATGGCATTGTAAAGATATGAATGAGTGGGTGAAAAGATGATTGAATGGATGGCAGTATGGATGGATGTGTGAATCGATGACAGAGTGAATGGATGGACGGCAGGGTGGATGGGCGATGGATTTATGACAGAGTGGATGGACTGATGGCAGAGTGGATGAATGACAGAGTGTGTGGAAGGGTCAAAGGATGGCAGAGTGGATAGATGAGATGGGGAAAGTTTGAATGATGGGTGAATGGATGACAGACAGCAAAGGTGAAATAGTGGACAGAAGGGTGAAAGGATGAATGGATAATGCTTGGATGGAAGAGAGAAGGGAGCTACTCTAAGAAGGGTTGGACACCCCTGGTTCACTGGTTTAGTGCGATCAGAGCTTTCATTCAAAATGGGGGTTATTTTAGTTTTATGGCTCCTCCCTTGCTACAGCTCAACGTAGTCTGTTCTGTTCTAAAGACGCAAAATTAGAGCAACCTTAATATCATGAATGGAAAGGTCTCCGCCGGTGCCGCTGAAATGCCACTATTTCATCTTGCTATTTCCAACCATTTCAGTTTTGTACACAGCATCTAAGCTGCAAATCACATAATATAGCTACATTCAAAACATTGCCCCTTAATTATTAAATGTGTTATTCCTCATGCATGGTGAGTAATAATTCATTTTCCATTGCCCATTGTGTGATTAGCAGGTTTAATCCACAACCTGGTAATCACCCTCCATACTAGCAAACGTGAAATAAATGCAAAGTGTTTAGCGTAGAAACACATTTCCTTTTCCACCTTGAATGAATAATGTCTGTATCCCCGTGGTGTGTAATAAGGTCTATGCATGGTATTAGCTCACAGCCTGAATTAATCAGCTTTCTTCATTCTTTCAGGTGATCCCTCCCATTTCTCAATTGCAATTCTCCTCTTCAATTTTAAATTCCATTTTCCCAGAATATTTTCATTATCGTTTTCTGCTGCGGTGATACATAATCATAGATTCTTGTTAAGAATGGCTCACGAATATAAATGACAAGTAAACTCTAAACATGTGCTTACCTCGTATATTTTTTGTACAGAAAGTTGCCTTTTTATTTGAAGATATTTGAAGGTTGTGTGACTATGAAATGCCCCTTTCTGCTTCACAACAAGCAATTTGTGGCGCTCTGAAAATAATATTTCATCTTTTGTTTTCTTAATTTATATTATGCTATTTTCATTTCATATTGTGTTCTGTTAGCATCTCATGTATAGATTGTATTCACCCCGTGGCCTGTTGGCACTGTAGAGAACAGAAAGCCATTTGGTCCATAAATAAGTCCTTCTCACAAATGACTGTTGGAGTTGATTAAGTTGACCCTCCAGTTAATTGCCCCGTTCCAAATTGCTGAAAATTGCTGGAAGCTACGCCATTGTTCATGGTATGAGAGCAATTCTACATTGCCTTTTTAAGGATTTTGGGGGTTGTGGAACCTTGTTTGGAACAACATTGAATTTATTACCCATTTTCAGCTATTTCAAGCCCTCAAGCTGCCAAACAGTATCGAATGATATGCTAAAACTTTCAGAAATAGGGCGCATAAGAAATGGCAAAAAAGCTCAAACTTCCCAATGTCTGCCAGTCAAACAGTAGCAAAAGAAAGCTTGAACAAGCATCGTTGAAGCCATTTTTGCCCTAGTTCATGATGTTTTTTGCATCAATTTTTACCTGGAAAGCAATTTCTAATAAACCAGTTCCTCCCACTCCAAGGAAGCACATGGAAAGGTTGCTTTTTGGATGATCAGTGGACTAGTGCATAATATATATATATATTTTTTTTAAACTACATTTTTTCAATTTATAACAACAACTGTGTGGATGGACACATATAATCCCAGCCGTTGTACTAAGTCATAGCACAGGCCACACCATTTGTCTCGCTGTCATTAGTGTTAGATTCACTATGCACATCCACACCTTCGACTGGATTGAGTAGTTCCCTGCATAGTTCTCTCCAACAACTAATATCTTCCTCTAACGTTTCATCCTTTCTATTCGCTTTCATATGTATCTCCTCTGCAAGAGACCACTCTCGCACATCTCTCATCCAGCTCTCTATCGCTGGAGCGCGATTACTCATTCCGACTATGGCTACCCTCAGTACCAACACCATGGTCAGCTACAGCAATTTCTACGCTATTTTATTATTTTTTGGTCTTGGAAATTGGACCAATAGACAATGTGAAGGGCAAACCTCAACCCGTATACCACTACCGCACGCACTCTCTCAACCAGACGTTAACAATACATACACACCTCCGCACACTCCCATGCCAAATGCATGAAACCTACTCGTGCCCTGCTACATCTGGGGCACTCATGAGAGCGACTAGGGTCAATACGATGTAGCCTCACTCGAGTCATATATACCGTCTGCAAAAAATGTAAATGTATTAGTTTTAGACGTGCGTTACAGGATACCGTGCGTGTTAAAGAACAAGCCCCTGCCCATGTCCTATCCGCCATGGGAGCCTGCTTATCCACATCTCATATTGCACGCGCCTTAAGAGGAGGGGTCGTTGTGTCTGCCCTCATGGCCTTGTACAGTGATTACACCAAGCAGAGCCCACTCCCACATGTGAGCAATATAGCCAGTGTTTCAGGTACTTTTGGTGCATGTAGGTACACAGGCCAGGTTGCTCTAAACAGTTCCGTAAGGCCTGCATATTGCAGATATTGCCCTTGTCCCTGCCCAAACCCTTTGCATGCTTGTTCAAAGGTGATTAAGGTATCATTTATATGCAGATCTGCCAGTACCTGGCATCCGCCTTCCCTCCAGGCCTGAAATGACATATTTACTACCATTTTTCATACTGGAGCTAAGATCCAAATACTTAATTCCCGGTGAAATGGTGCATGTTTAAGCAAGCGCTCCACGAACGTCTGCCAGATAAACGCTGCCTGCTTAACAATATATTGCACGTCTGTGGAAGCTCCTGCACCCTACATTAAATTTGCAGGAAGACTTCCCTGCTGTACCTGCCCATTGAGCAGCTGCTTCTCCCAGTTATCACCCTTGTCTAGCCACCAAGCTGCATGTTGCAGTTGTGCCACATAACAGTAAGTCTAAACGGGTTGCCTCCACCCTCCCTTCTCGTAACTCCTTGATAGGACCTGCAATGCCACCATGCTACACTTCCCTGGCCAATATAAAGATACCAACAGTGAGTTCAGCTGTCTGAAGACTGTCATGGGTATACCACCCAACAAATTTTGTAGGGTGTCGTACTTTGAAATTTGGGACCACGTAGGAGGCAGGGCCCTACCCCTGTCTATCCCGGTATTAGCGAACCGCGAATGGTCAATGCGGTATGTACAAGTGCTTTGTATAACGTTCTAGCTATGAAAGCACTGTGTATACGATATTATACATCACTACGTGGGTTCCATCTTCGAGCGGTGGCCATCTTATGGTTGCCCTCACATAGGCTACATATTATGAAGCAAATACGGGCCTTTAGAGCACATGTGCCTTCCTTTGACTTCTCTGTGACCTGGGCAGCTTGGCTCCGCTGCCCCAGGTCAGTCCGGTCTCACGAGCTCCCCGTCCTCTGGCCACCTGTGATTAGCATCAGGGCTTCACACACCATAAAGCCTTTTCATCCTACACGAGCCTCCAGCTAATCTCTTTCACACCTGACTGTTCCTGCTTTATGGCTTGTTTTCCAAACAGGAGATGCTCGTGTTTATTGGGGCCTGTTGATATCTTATGTGGGATCTGAGCCTCGCTGGGTAAATAATTGTGGGCTGGCTTAACTGGAATGTGGGATGGTCATCATGACTCTGCCTTTTCGTTTGTAATGTATACATTTATATGGCCATATCATAAAACAAGGAATGTATGCCTGAAGCAGGATATTTTGTATTTAAGGAGAAGCCCGTTTCTGTAATTTTAAGCAGTCTCCTGAGAACATACATGCTGTTGTACTTCTAGGATACCTGTAATTGGTCTGCAGCCAATAAACTGATCTTTGACTTCACCCAGAAGACTCTGTGTTTCTGTAGGTCCGAAACAGGAAGAACCCGAAGTCATAGGGTGTGTTCCCCTGCACCGCTGGGCTTAAAATTCCCAGTACTTCAGTTGGCGCCCAACTCGGGGCGATTTCAGCGGTACCGGTCCAAGCCAGAGGTTCGTGAGGAGCTTCGTGTGGAAATTCTGGAGGAAGGCCACCACTTCATCGACCCCTGCATGTCGACGTGGTCCAAAAGTCTTTTCTGCGAGGTTCTCCGCGTCCCGACGGCTACGAAGGACTGCTGCCCTGATTAATCGCCCTGTTTTGGACCCTTGACGATTTTGGTAGAGCGAAACAATCAAGAGAGTCTTCTGGTGACGCCATTGATCATCGATATTCAGTTAAGTATAAGTGGAGCGTCTCCCAGTTTGAATTTGGTATCCTTCGGGATCAATTTGATTTGGAGTTTGCAAACGCCAAAGCCAGAGGACTCGTGTATTCACGAGACTATCGTAATCGATAATCCTTTGATGTTTGGAACTAGACTAGTGAGCGAAGATGCCTGGTGCTAGTGTATTTGGAAGATTGTTTTGTTTGGGTTGTGGAAGGGATTTCCAGTTAGAGGATTCATGTCCAGTTCCTCCAATTGGAACTCCAACTTATGAGCTTTATGTAAAACATGGCGTGGGCCCCATTGCATATAACGAAGTATGGATCCGATACACCAGAAAGGATGGTGTTTTAAAATGGCCCCAAAATGGTAGTTTCGATACAGATATCTTAGATAATTTGGAAGTTAAATTGTTTAAAAAGAAAGCCCGGCCGGCGATGTTTGATTCTTTCCGCCTATGGCGAAAGGAAGCCAAACAGAAGGAAATTAAGCTAGCAAAACGGAATAAGAGAGAAAGAGGTATGTCTGTGATGCAAGCAGCTGTGCAATTTAAAGATAATGAGGAGGAACAAATGAATGAACAGTTACATAGACAGCGCAAACTAGGGATCGATAAATGTTACCCTGTTTTGTCACCCCTTGAGCAACCTGAAGCAAAAGAGAAAGAAAAAGATTCCCTAATGTCCCATTTACTAAGTTCGCCACCCCCGTATGCGCAAAATGCCACAGCGCCTCCACAGCTTGTAAATATGCAGCCTCCAGTGAATGTGCCGCAAGCCTTCCCACAGCCGCCAGCCCCTCCTCAGCTGGCTCCTATCCCTGCAGTGCAGCCCTCTCAAGGGCCGCCAGTTTTGTTACCTGTTGCCCCCGCGCTTCCTGCGACTCTGCCTAGCACGCCAGCGGCCTCCCCTGGCGCTCCTTCTTACACTACCCAGGTACCTGTATCTGAATCCGTTTTTCTTCCCTCTGTCTATCCCTCGTTTTCGCCTCAACTTCTCCTTCAGCATGACAACGACTAGCTAATGTAGTTACTAGTTTAATGTCGCCTCTCTTTGGGTCATCTAGTGCGACTCCTGGTTTACAACGTAAGCAATTGCGTAGTCAACTGCCTGGTCCTGACGAGAAAGAGGTGTTAAATCATCTGGCGCGTAGGTGGATTGGTTTCCCTTCACTCTATGATGTGGAATCAGTGGTTAACGTTTTTCATCAATGGGATGCCCCAAAACAGAGGTATGTCTTTGACAAAATGTGTGAATTCCTCTGTGAGGAATTGGAGGATAATGGTTCAAACCCCAACCCGCAGGAATTGTGTCGAGTGCGGTTTGATTTTGAAACAGGTACAATTGTGGGTCCCAATGTAGATAAAGCAGTTGCAATTTTACTGTCCTTCAGAAATGATGATTGTCAGCAATCGTTGTTTGAGCAGGGTTTCCCTGTGGGGAAGAAGGTAAAAGCTTGATTACTTGTACGAATTGACGGCTAAATTGCGTGTTTTACACCAACAGGTGCATGATACTCTTCCCCAGGCCTCTGAGGCTCCAGGACACCCTATCGACCCTGGCACGTGGGTTCTGGTGAAGAATTTCCAGCGCAAAAGCAACGATGAGCCCCGTTGGATTGGCCCTCATCTCGTACTTCTGTCTACAAGATCAGCTGTTCGAGTAAAGGGGAAGAAGAACTGGATCCACGGCGCCCACATCAAAAGGATGCCTTTGCCTCTGCCGTATGACCAGTGGGTCCAGGAGGGTATCGCTGACTCTGAAACAGACACTCTGCCTCGTTTTGTGCCGTTCAGTGATGCACGCGTAAGAGGCACGACTTCAGCACAACAGAGTGACGATATTTTGCAAGAAGCTGTGCCACCATCAATTCGATTGGACACTACAGAGCCTGAACTCTTGTTTCAAGATCAGACAGTACCTGGCCGTTTCCGCTATAACTTAAGACAAAGGCCTATGGACAAATAAATATTCTTTTTCCTTACCTTTTTGTTTTTGATACCATAGCTCTCCCATCTGAAGGACTTTCTTGATTTTTGTTTTTCGAACCACCATCCGGGTTCAGCCGCAGGGTCGCGGTGCCAGGACTTTGGGGTACAGGCCGAAGACGTTAGGTCAACGGTTCTGGTTGGGCTAGGGCGTTCCCTGGACCGACAGGCGTACTCCTTAGCAGAAGATACTCACCCGCCGCGAGCGGCACAATTAGAGGATGGAGTTTTTCAAGATGGAGAGACTCGCTGAGGAAATGAACTTTAAAGCAAAAATATGTAAAATAATGAAGAGCAAACGTTTTGTATTTTTATGTCTGTTTATATTATGTAGTATGATAGTGTTTACTGTAGGATTTGTATTCTTCTCCTCTCAAGAGCCCATTGCACCCACTGTACAGCCTATACCTCCTTCTACTGTCTCCTCACACTCTTTTCACCCTCTGCCTGAACACGAACAAGCCAGACGATCAGAGTTTGTAAACAACTCGTTTATTCAGCTCCTGCACCAGCACCAACTAGTCATGAACACAACCAATTGTTGGGTGTGTGGTTTAATGCCACATACCATTAATAAGGGTATTCCTTATCTAGTGCTGCCGTTTAGTTACAATGGGTCGTCATGGGCATTCCAGACCATGTTTCTCTTTGCACTAGATGCCTACTCCCCGCGACAACCGCGTTCCATCAGACCTAGCACAAATAATAAAGCTTTAATGAAAGGAGTTGCCGATATGAGCAGAGATATCGACGCATACACATCTATACCCAAGGAAGAATTGAGAGCTTATGTAGGGTGGAACGCGACGGGGTATAGTATTAGTCTGGGTGAAAGACAGCGGAAAATCTCATCCCCAATTTGGGTCGTACCCCACATAGGTCGGTTCTGTTTACAAGGTAATGTTCAGAATCCTAGAGATCAACTGGGGAGAAGTGACTGTACTGAAACATACACTTTCCCATCACAGTTTTCCCCTGCGTTTTTGGCTGCCAAGGGTACATATTTTGTCTGCAATGACCGAGCATATACATGGTTGCCCCCTGATTTCTCGGGCACATGTTATATTGCAAATCTGCTACCGCCAACATTTACTGCTGCCTCTGACTATCACAAGACCAGAGTTGTGAGAGGCGTGATTAGTAAGGAGGATACTGCTGGTCAGGAAGCGGGAGACTTCTTTTTGGGTTTCCTGCCGTTTTGGGGACCTATGGTCAATAGTAGGAACCTGAGACAACTGACTCGTGTGGTTGAATCCACCGTTAATGTTACGGCTGGTGCCCTTGGTAATTTAACAGCTGAGCTCCAAGCGGATCGCCTCATGACTTTGCAGAACCGCATGGTTCTAGACGTTATACTTGCGGACCGCGGTGGGGTATGTAAGGTTATCCAATCTAGTTGTTGCATTTTCATACCAGATAACGCTCCAACAGTCTATCAAGCCATCTCCAAACTGCATAGAATATCTGAATCCATACACGTGGATAAAGGAGATTGGTCACTGGTGGGGTGGTTCTGGGAACTGATATCTGCCTGGGGTTGGAAAGTTCTGATGGTCATTGGAATGATCTTAGCCATCCTTTTCCTGTTCTGTCTATGCATCCAGTGTGCTCCTGCGATATGTGGCCTCTGTGCTACATTATGTGTAAGGAAACCTGTATCGAGGGACGATCTAAGTAATAGGATGATGCTACAGCAACATCTCCATGACTTCGTGAATATTGACCTAGACTCGGATTGAAATGAGTATAGTTATTGCCTATGTAAGGGCAAAAGGAGGGTCTGTCGTACTTTGAAATTTGGGACCACGTAGGAGGCAGGGCCCTACCCCTGTCTATCCCGGTATTAGCGAACCGCGAATGGTCAATGCGGTATGTACAAGTGCTTTGTATAACGTTCTAGCTATGAAAGCACTGTGTATACGATATTATACATCACTACGTGGGTTCCATCTTAGAGCGGTGGCCATCTTATGGTTGCCCTCACATAGGCTACATATTATGAAGCAAATACGGGCCTTTAGAGCACATGTGCCTTCCTTTGACTTCTCTGTGACCTGGGCAGCTTGGCTCCGCTGCCCCAGGTCAGTCCGGTCTCACGAGCTCCCCGTCCTCTGGCCACCTGTGATTAGCATCAGGGCTTGACACACCATAAAGCCTTTTCATCCTACACGAGCCTCCAGCTAATCTCTTTCACACCTGACTGTTCCTGCTTTATGGCTTGTTTTCCAAACAGGAGATGTGCGTGTTTATTGGGGCCTGTTGATATCTGATGTGGGATCTGAGCCTCGCTGGGTAAATAATTGTGGGCTGGCTTAACTGGAATGTGGGATGGTCATCATGACTCTGCCTTTTCGTTTGTAATGTATACATTTATATGGCCATATCATAAAACAAGGAATGTATGCCTGAAGCAGGATATTTTGTATTTAAGGAGAAGCCCGTTTCTGTAATTTTAAGCAGTCTCCTGAGAACATACACGCTGTTGTACTTCTAGGATACCTGTAATTGGTCTGCAGCCAATAAACTGATCTTTGACTTCACCCAGTAGACTCTGTGTTTCTGTAGGTCTGAAACAGGAAGAACCCGAAGTCATAGGGTGTGTTCCCCTGCACAGCTGGGCTTAAAATTCCCAGTTCTTCAGTGGCATAGAGACACCGAGGCAATACCACCATTTTGGCCACAGCTATCCTCCCTATTAGGGACAACGAAAGCGTATTTCAAAAGGCAAGAGAACGCTCCAGGGATTCAAGCACCTTATTCATATTCAGGTATAGGACTCGTGCGTCCCCGTGCACCACCTGCATGACCAAATATCTAAAGTGACTGGTTTCCCATCGTAACCCGAGACTCGGTAGATCCTCTGGATTTTTCGCTACCAGCCCTGCCAGTGGGAAGATTAATGGCTTATGCCTATTAAGTCGTAACCCTGAATAGGTAGCAAACACGTCTAGGAGCTGCAGAAGTTTGGGGACCGTTGTACAGGGAGATGTAACATAAAACAGCGCATCATCCACATAAAGAGATACTACGTGGGTATCATTCCCTATCCGTATTCCCCATGGTAGAAGATCTCTCCTGGCCCTCCTCGCGGTCGGCTCAAAGGCCAGGACAAACAGCAGTGGAGATAAGGGCATCGTTGACGGGTGCCCCGCTCCAGTACCCATTTTGCTGCTCTGCTCCATTCCGGCTGCACACGAACACTTGGTTCCAAATAAAGGATTTGCACCCACCTACGGAACCGCGGTCCGAGCCCCATCACTCTCAGCACTTCCTGAAGGTAGCCCCAATCCACCGTATCAAACGCTTTTTCAAGATCAATGGATATCAGAGCCTTTTCCTCCATAACATCTTGCGTCTCTTTCATAATATACACTAAGCGTTGAATGTTTATGGCTGGGAATGTTTATGGCTGTGCTGCAACCTGGTATAAGCCCACATTGGTCATCATGAGGGAGATAGTTCATATGTGGGCCCAGACGCTTGGCCAATATTTTGCATAGAATTTTGACATCAGTATTTATCATTGTAAGTGGCGGATACTCTGCAGGGTCCTGCCCATCTCCACCCGGGTTTAGGAGCATACAAATTTCTCCCTCGCACATAGACGGGGGCAATACGGACTAGTGCATAACATTAACGTAAAATTGTAACATACTGGATATTTGTAATCACAAATCAATCACATTCTTGCTGCAAATGTAAAGATCAAAGCACTGCTCTCAGGCTTTTCCCCATTCTAACAGGTCAAATTAGATCATTGTCATCTTTCCCCACCCTGTCCCTCCTCTTTTTATTTTTATGTGTACATTTCTCCGACTAGACAGTGACCTGTCATGATGTTCGGATTAGAGTGGCGAGGAGAGACATAAAGTAAAGAAAGAATGGCGGACGCAGAAAGAAAGATACAGATAGATGGGAAGACATTGGGAGAGAAAGAGGATAGGGTATTTGGTTAAATTTTTGAAGTTGCTATGTAGTGAGGGATATAGAGAGGGAGAAGGAAAAGTATAAAGTTTACTCAGGGGTGAGTTAGAAGTAATGAAGAAAAAGGAGGTGAGTAAAGAGCTTGTAGTTATGCTGATAGATCATATGTAGAAAGAAAAGGGGTGAAGATGAGAGAAAAAAAGTTAGGTATGAAAGAGTAGCAACGTTGATATATAGGTATCGAGAGAGTGCACAAAGTTGTGCAGTAGAGGAATGTTCAAACAGAGAGAGAGAGAGAGAGAGAGAGAGAGTGAGAGAGGGGAATAGATGGAGGTGAGGTAGAGAGAGTGAGTGAGAATAGAAAATGAGGCAGAGAGACAAAAGTAAAAACAGATGAGTTTAGATAAGGAAAGATAATAGAGTTACAGAAAGATTTAGAAAGGAATAAGAAAATAGAAGAAATGTTAAGAGAGACAGTGTAAGTGGAGAGGAGGGGTAGTGAACAAATTAGATAAACTGAGATGTTGGGTAGGGAGCAAAGTGGGCTTGACCGAGATGCGGCAGTGAGAGACAAGTGAGGCTGAAAAATGAGGTAGAAAATGGGGTGATGTAAAGATTGGTGAAGCAGAGAACTGACAGAGATGTATGGATGTGGGGTATAGAAAGGTTGAGGAAGATTTGAAAAAGATGAGGAGAGACACGGGAGATGAGATATTAATAGAGCAATGAGGTGCTGATGGTAGAGTGTGATAGAGATACTTAAGGTAGAGAGAGTGGGTAGAGAGGCAGAGATGTAGAAGTTGGCTCAAGAGTGCAGGAGAAAGATGTGAGATCGTGAGGGAGAGGTGGGGTAATGAGATGTGTATTGAGAATGTAGGTAAGGAAGAGAGAGTTTAGATTTAGAAGGAATAGGTACATATAGATTGGTCAAGAGAGATAAAAAGAGAACAGTCATGTAAAAGAGGTGAGATGAAGTTAAAAGTGAGACATGAGGATGAAAGATTATTTTGCAATTGCATTGGCACTACATGCCTGTGTGTGTAAATGCTAATGCTAGACAGGCCATGCATGCACACTAAACTTCTGTTCACTCAGCTGTCAAATAAAAATGTACCTATTTTTTGTGAACACTCTTATTACAGCTGGATGTCCTGATCACTTTATCATGAGTCCCTTGGAATTTGGAGGCACTGAGCAATCACCCACTTGCTCATATCTTAAAACAACTCTGCCGTTTTATTCTGTTCACAATTGTGGTACCACTAGTTGCTAAGCACAAAATAATAAATAAATAACAACAAATAAATTACCCCTTTGCTCTTGCATATTGGCCATTGCCTCAAGTGATTCAGGAGGAAGCACAAGTTTGGTTGATTTTAGAAGAGGTGCGTCTCGTCCTTTTGCTTTGCTGGGTTGTTTCTGAGGATGCATGATGATGTTTATGTTTGCGTAGGATAGTGGATTTGTTGGTGTATGATGGTGGATGTGTGCGTGCATAAAGGGGTGTTTCCATGTATGGTAGTAGGAGGGCTAGAGTTGACTTGATGTCAGTTTTTCAGTGGGTATGTGAGTATCATTTGAAGATGGGTTCATAAAGTATGTTCTGGATGCATGTATGAATGTGGCCTTGGGGTTGTCTGAATAGGGTATGTATGTCTATTCTTATGGTTGTGCAAAAATGCAAAAATAATGTTGGCTGAGTCGATGTACAATGATAGACCTGCTTGAGTATGATAGTGGGTGTGCTGGCATATGATTTTGATTGTGCTGATGTTTGATGGGTGTGTTGGTGTAGGATGGTGCATTCATAAGTGGTTGTGTTGGTATATGATGTGTGCTGGCACATGATGGTGCCTGATAGCGTATGATGTTGACTGTGTGGACTTGTGGTGGTGGGTGTGTTGACATATGTTTGTGAGTGGGTTGGCATATGATAATGTTTATGTCAACTTATGATGGTGGTTGTGCTGGTGTGTGATTGTGAGTGTGATAAAATATAAATTATTGTTTGTGTGAGCAGGTAATGTTGGTTGTGTAAATGTATGGCGCCCGGTGTGTTGGGATATAATAGCTGTGTAGACATTTGATGATGGGTGTGCTGCTGCATTATGGTGGGCGTTGTGGTAAGGTTGGTGGTAATAATGCTGATTATGGTATTGTTGTTTTGGTAGTATTGATCATAATCGTGATAGTGGTAATGCTAGAAATGGTGGTGGTGCTGATTAATGAGGAGGTAGTAATGGGGGTGATAAAAGTAGTGGTAGCCATGATAGTAATTATGGTCATTATAATGGTTGTGATGGTAGTACCGATGGTGGTAATTTTGACACAATGTGGTGCTTGTACTAATGAGTGATGGTAATGGTGGTGGCATTATTGGTAATAGCGGTGTTTCTGGTAATGGTGTTGATGAAAGGTTTGTTAAAGTGGTAGTGGCACTAATAGTGGTGGAGGGGGTAATGGCAGTTGTGATGCTAGTGGCTGTTGTGCTGGTACTATTGGTGAGGGTAATGGTGGTGTTAATGGTGGTGGTAATATTGCTGATAGTTATGGTGAGAATGTTGGTGATTATAATGGCAGTGCAATTTTGAAGGTTTTTATGATTACGGTAACATTATTGGTAGTGATGTTGATGGTAGTAATGTTGGTAGTAATGGTGTTAATAGTAACCTAGTGGTGGTATTATTGGTTATGGTAATGGAGGTAATGGTACCAGTGGTAATATCCGTGGGGATATTATTGATGATGGTGTTAATGATAATGATAGTGATGGTAATGTTGGTAGTATGCTTACTTGAGTTTATTGTGAAAATGTTAGTGGTTGTAATGTTTATGGTAATTGTGATAGTGTTAATGCTGGTATAAATGTTGGTAGTGATGGAGATGGTAATGGTGGTGGTGGTGATGGCATTGATGGTCATGGTAAAGGTGTTGGAAAGTGTAGAGGGACTGGTGCTGGTGGAAATGATGATGGTAATTATAGCAAGGTAATGGTATTAATGGTGGTGTTTGTAATGGTGATTGGGGTAATGCTAGGTGTGGCAATGGTGGTGGTAATGGTGGCAACAATAACAGTGATGTAATGATGGTGGTAATAGGAAAGGTGTTAATGATAGTGAAATCCCCCGAACAATTGAGCTAGCAAGCAGTACAAATCTCTATTCCCCCCACCGCTGTGTGTACATAATAAATTGTGTAGAAGACCTTGTTTACCGTACTATGAACATCACCTTGCTCACATTCGATGGGCTACATAAGCTGCCACAGTTACATGCTGTAGACTCCACATGGACGGTGCTCTTCTACATACCACAAGGCATGCATAGCCAACTATGCAGTCTATATGCCATAATACATACATTTTTTTTCTTTTCTTTATTTTGCATTTCAAACCAGCATGTCAAGACAGCACAGTAACAAAGGGCACTTTCCCACTTTCTTGACAGTACATGTTCCGTAATTACTAACAGTCTTACGTTCCAAGGTATCACAGTACAGTAGACAAGTAGCGTTATATAGCATGACAATATAATTACGTGTTGTCCCACAGTCGAAGCGTTTAACCAATATTATACCCTGATCACAAATTATTACGAAAAAAAAAAAAACATCCCACCTAACAACACACTTCAAACAGTCACTCTATGAGGCAGTCATCAATGCAGAGTTGAGCCACATGGTGACTATACCACGAGTTTGTATACAGTGCATGTCATACTCCCCCCACAGTCTCATTACCGCCTCCCTTGGCAGTATTATATGCACTATACAGCGCCCAAAAGTTGTTAGGCCTATTTCAGGGAAGGAGGAGCTCGCTAAAATTCTCTGTTTGAGTACAACAGTACAGCATATCAGATGTCCATTGGGCCTTCGTAGGCAGCGGCCCTTTTGACCAACAGATCGCCACTCTGCGCTTGGCTATAAGCAGCCCCATGTCCACTAATCTACGCATCCCTGTAGGTAAAGATTTAGAGAAGCCCAGCACCGCCAGGGCTGGCTCCGGCTCAAACGCACGCCCTGTAATCTCAGACATCTCCGAAAACACACCCTCCCAAAATTTAGCAACCCCCGGACAGAACCATGCCAAATGCATGAAGTCAGCCACCCGCTCATTGCAACGCTCGCACCTTGAGTCTTCCCTCAAGCCATACCTGCAAATTCTGCAAATGTGTATCAATCGATGTCTACCATTAAGGGAAACTCTTTTTGTGTTAGTGCAACAGTATGACCACATAGCATCATCATATCCTTATTCACATCTCTTTGCCATGCCAAGTGGGCCTTTGTAAAATATTTCTCCTTATAGGACATGGTGAGGTTATAGATTTTAGAAACGAGTCTCCTAGAAACATCTGTTTTATGACTAATGAAAGTGCCGTCAGTTCAGGCGGTTCGGCCAAATCAGTCCCCAATAGCTGAAGCAGAGCATGTCGGGTCCTGTGAAATTGAAACTTGGTTAGGAGAGTGGGCGCGTCCGCACCAACGACTACGGTGTCCCAAGTTTTTGCTGTGCCTCCCTCAAATAAATCCCCTACTGTATGGATCTTAATGGAAGCAAGCGCACTCACAACACCCCTGTCCCTACATGGGGGTAACCAATGACACCATTCCAGCGGGGCCAGAAGTGAATACAGGATAGCCCCAGCTTGCATCTTTAGGAGGTGATGCCAGGCATGGGTGGTCACATTAATCGAATCCAATATTCCAGTCCTGCGGTCCGGGGCAGTAAAAAGCTTTGTAGGTAAGGGGTAGGGGGAAGCAACCTCCCTTCCAATGCGTAGATGTGGGATGTCTGGCGAGCCGTGCATCCAGGGGCTCGCCCCTAGTCCTCCCATGTGATAAGGTAACGTAAGAATTTGCCACTTAACTCTCGGTTGTTTGTCTGTCCAAGCCAGTTTCACCAGAATAGAGGTTAGCCGCTTAAAAAACACACCAGTAAGTACCATTGGAATGTTTGTAAAAAGAAACAAAAACCTAGGGAGTATTACCATTTTCATAATAGAGATTCTACCAAGGAGGGACAACGGCAAACTAATCCAATTGGCCACTTCGTCTTCAAGTTTGCTTATCAGCACGCCGTAATTTTCCCTAAAAACGACCTCCGAGTCAGTGTACCTGGACACCAAGATACCGCACCAGGTCAGTTGTCCACTGAAGCAGATAATCAGGGTCAAATTGAATAGTGGACGGGGTCTGAGGGAAAATGATAGACTTAGACCAGTTAACACGCAGCCCTGAAACTCCCCCAAAATGAACTATTTCTCGCAAAACAGAAGAGAGGTGCCGTTTGGGATCACGAATATAGAGGAGCGTGTCATCCGCGTATGTCGACACTATAAGTTCGTATCCCGGTATACGTATGCTGTTATGTTTATGGTATTCGCGGAGCACACAGGTGAATGGTGCAGCCACTAGGGCATAAAGAATCTGGGAAAGCGGGCAGCCCTGACGCGTGCCTCTAGTAATACTGATAGAGTCCGTAACCAATTTTTATTCTGGCCGTAGGTGAACTATACAATACCCCTAGCAACTGCAAGAAGACCTCCCCCAGCCCCATCCGAAGTAAAAGCTGTCTCATGAAGGGCCATTCGACAGAGTTGATGGCCTTCTTCAAATCAAGAAACACCGCTACAGCAGAGATGTCAGGGTTAGTATGTTGGAGGGCGCCAAATACCGTGCGCAAATTATAAGTAAGGTTGGAACCCGGGTACAAATCCTGCCTGTTCAGGGGCTACCAGCATAGGGACCAGAGGGACCAATCTGTTCGCCAGGATCTTAGCAAAAAATGTTGTGTCAACATTGAGTAAAGAAAGTGGTAGGTATGACGAACACTCCTCGGGAGGTTTACCCGGCTTGAGTGTAGCTACTATCATTGCCTCTCTCATTGTGGGCGGCATCGTGCCCGATTCACACATATCATCGAATAGGGTAATTAAGCGTGGCAACAACAAGTCCAGGAATGTCTTGTAGAAAGCTACAGTCAGGCCATCTGTCTCCGGGGCACCTCCAGACTTCATATTGGACAAAGCTAGGAGTATCTCCTCTTTCTCCAATGGGCGCATCAAGAATTCACAATGTGTGTTAGTCAGCCAGGGCAACTTGATATATATTAAATATTCCCAAATTTCCTCCTCCGTGCCTGAGCTACGTGTAGCATATAGGCTCGAATAAAACTGCCTAAATCTCTCAGCTATGGCCTTGTCATCAGAAAGTATATCACCCTCCGCTGACTTAAGTTCCATCACGGCAGCGTGTCCACGCCACTTCTTTAATAACTGGACCAGCACCCTGCCTGGATGCTCTCCCTCCCCATAATTGCGAGCAGTGGCGTATTTACCAAGATGCTTAATTTCACCATCCGCCGTGTCGTGGAACTCCTTCACTTGGGACTTAAACTCATTCCGTACTTCGTCATCTGCGCCCTGTTGCAGTCGCGCCTCTAGATTGGACATGGTGGCCTCTAGGTCTGTAAGCCTCTTGCGCAGCACCTTAAGAACCCCTGAGTGCTTGGACATGAGTGCTCTGCGTATATACACCTTGAATGCTTCCCACACCACCTGAAAGCTGTCCACAGAGCCAAAATTCTTATCAAAGTAAGTTTCAATTGCTTCAGCTAGCTCTGCCTTAAAGACCTTGTCCAACAGTGAGTATGGGGGGAACCTCCAAGTGAAAGGGGGAATAGTTTTCAGGGGGACGTCCAGTACCACCAGTACCGGGGAATGGTCCGAAAGCGTGCAGGGCAATTCCTCACACGCTCTTGTATGGTCGTACAACTGTCCGAAGGCCAACCAGTAGTCTATAGGTGTATGTAGATCGTGGTATGCTGAATAATGTGTATATCCCCCTTTATCAGGACACCTCTGCCGCCACACATTGTGCAAGTCCATTTGTATCATGAGATCTGAGAGCGTCCTAGCCACTGCAATAACATGTCTAGTTGGCCCCCCAGAGCGGTCCCTTTTAGGGTTTAGGAATAAATTTAGGTAACCGCCCCATAGTTGTTGCGCCGTCACAAAACCACGCACCCTTTCAGATAGTGCCGTGTAAAAATCTGGAGTGTCATAGTTGGGTCCATAAACGTTAATGATAAGTATGTCCATTCCCCTCCCCCGACATCTGGAAATCAAAAATCTGCCATCCACATCCACAACCAAGGGGTCAAGCATGAGTGATGACTTAGGGCGAACCCATGTAAGTACCCCACGGGCATGCAAGGTAAAGCCCGCAGCATGCACGAAACCCTTAACCCCTCTACGCTGGAGCATGGGGCTAGTAATCAGCAAGTGTGTTTCTTGCAATAAAGCAACGTCTATTTTGTGTCTCATCAAGTAAGTTAGTACCTTTCTTATTTTCCTGTGGTCATTTAATCCCCTCACATTCCATGTGAGAGCTCGTATGTTGCCATGTGTTATCTCTCTGCGGGTAGAACTACCAACTGTAATAACAGCGGGTGGTGTTAACCTGTCACTGTTAGCCATAAGAACCTACCACATATACTGTTGAAGGAAATAGTGAACAGTGTCCGTAAACAATGTCTCGCAGTACAAAATCGCCACCCATCCCACCCCCCACCCACGCCAGGCTGAGCCCAACTGAGCCTAGATGGAAAACTAGTAGTCGGACCTCCCGAACCATCCTGAAGATAAATCAACTGTAGTTGTATACAACTCAACAAAGCAAAATGAGGTTCCTAACCCCTTCCCCTCAATACCCAATACCCCAAATGTGCGTAACATTCACGGGCAGAGGTAGCACACTATTCACTTAGAAATCTGAAAGAGTCCAGATCCGGCCTCTGCTCAGCAAGCCATCAACAGGATATAAAACATCTGAAGATAATATATACTCACCAATTACCTCCCCAACTTCGTGTGTCATGGCAATAATGAACGGAAAAAACAACTCCCCTGGGGGCTCGCAGCCGCAATCGCCTCCCGCCTCCTTATACATCTGAATAGACTTCCTGCATTAATAGTAAAGACGTTAAAAAGGTACAGAGGCATTTCAGTGAAAACATTCCCCACGTAAGTCAAATCGAACCCTTAGCAGCAGACCCTTGAGTGAAAATCTTATCTGAACATAGGGCAGCACAGTCCTGTTCATCGAGTCTGCAACCCTCCCCACCCTCCGATGAGGCTCTCTCCAGGCTGCGACGCTTGTCTTTAGACCATTCTTTCATAGCCTTCTGCAAGACTTCCGGGTCGGTGAAGATGCGTTACTGGACTTGACGAAAAACCCGGAGGCTGGATGGGTATAGCATGGCATAGTCAATGTTATTCTCCCTGAGTTGTTTCTTCAAAGGGGCAAATTGCCGGCGACCCTCCTGGACTTTCATTGTAAAATCCGGGAACAGCGATATAGAAGAGCCCTCATATTGCAGTGGTTGTCTGTCTCTAGTGACCTTCAGTGCTGAGTCTCTGTCATGATAGTTAAGCAGCTTCGCTATGATGGGTAGCGATGGAGTGCCAGGTGCTGGACGAGGACCCAGGAAGCGGTGAGAAGGTCTTGTTACCGAGTAGCGTGACAAGCAATTTTTCAACAAATTGTTCCATATTGCCAGTTGGGGTCGACTCCGGAAGGCCTGTAATTCTGAGTAGGGGTGGGCGGAATTTGCGAAATTCACTTTCGCAAATTATTGTGAAAATGTTTCAAATCTCCACAAACACGCGGAAATATCGCGAAGATGCAGAAGTTTTTTTCCCGTCCGTTCGCGATATTTTTTGTGTGGTCGCGGCTCGCCAACTTACCCATGCGGTTGCTCGCGGGCGCGGCCATCTTGTTTTCACTTGTCTCACGGTGCATGATCGCGAGAAGAAAGACGTGATCGCGTGACGAATGACGTTACTGCGGGCGCTAACTGTCGCGAGACAGCGCAAATGGCTATCAACAATCCAACATCTCGTGGAGAACACGACCGGATCGGGAAAACTTGTCGGTGAATGCGGGGATTCAGGTAAGGCGATCGCGCGCACGCGAGAATGTATTATTTTACAGCGCGAGCAAGCAAAAAATTTCCGGTAAAATGCGGATTGCGGAAATCTTGACATTTTCGCGTTCTCCGCGGAACTCGAAAATGTCAAATTATCGCAATTTCCGCTAGCGGAACGGAATTTTAGCACAGGCCTAATTCTGAGGTTGCAGCGCCTAGACCGCGCTTCCAGGTCCTCCGTTTTATCCTGAAGAACCTGCATCACTCTTCCCAATTGTTTGTGGCCAGCGTCCAGCGATGTCTGTGCTTCCTCGACTTCCGTGACACGGTGTTCCGTCATATCTAACCGCTGTGCGTGCTTGTCTAACCTCTCTGACATTCTGTCCATGCGATAGGAAAGAGAGTCTATCTTAGAGCCAAGAACTGAGGGGCCTATGTATCAAACCCTTTTCCCGTTCGCAAACGGGACGATTCTCAGAATTGGCCCATTTGCGAACAGGAAAAGGCCTTTTGGGATGTATCATCCCAAAAGGGCATTGCAAATTAGAGAATCGCAAAATTTGCGATTCTCTATTTTGCAATTGCATTTAAGGAATCGCAAATTGCGATTTCTTAAATGCATGTATGAAGCCTAGAAAAATTGCAACTTGGCCGTAAGAAATCGCAAATTACCACCAACTTCAAGTTGGTGTTAATTTGCAATTTCATTGAAAAATGCACTTTTTGGCATTTTTCAAAGTGCCATGTGACGCACAGACATGCCCTTAGGGCATGTATGTGCGCCACATGTGCATACATACATATTTCAGGAGTGCAACAGGGTGTCCTTTTGACACCCTAGCACCCTTGGAATTGCATTCTCATTTTGCGATTCTCAAAGTGCGAATCGCAAAATGAGAATGTCTTCCCATTCATTCCTATGGGCCTCCTAGCCCATAGGAATGAATGGGAAGGTTTTCCTCAATTGCGATTAGCAATTTGCTAATCGCAATTAAGGAATGCCAAGGAATCGCAAAACATTTGCAAATTTTTTATTACATCCCGTTTTGCAATTCTCAAATAGCGATTCCCTAAAAATCGCTATTTGAGAATTGCAAAAACGGAACTTGATACATATGCCCCTGAATGGCTACTTTGCAGGCCTTTTTCCATCGCAGCCAGCATAGTGCGTATGTCACCCTCTGTATCATCTGGAGGCGGTTCTGGGGTATTTTTGACGTCGTCTGCTGTAGCGTCGCGCCCCTTAGATTTCTTTTGATTGAACGTGAGCTTTGGTTGTGCTCGGTCAACCTTGCCCATTGTCAGAATAGTTCTACTATAGGACCAGCCCAAGAATGCTGCCAACTATGTACCACACCAATGTTATTCTGCTCTTCACAGGCAGCAGTCGCTGAGGCAGGAGTTCTGTTGAAAGCCAGCGCTCCAGGCAGCAGTCAACGAAGCCTCCACCGGGCATCAGGGTCGAATACTACACCACTTCACAGGGCACAACGTGTTGTGGATAGGACAGACAGCCAGCCGGCTCACACTGATTACTCTCCACGCTGCATATTAGTGGGCAAAACCCAACTTGCGAGACTCATCATGAGGGCATGGGTTCAGGGTACAACACCCGCCGCTGCGTGAAGTGCCCAGCAAAGCAAGGCGCACAAGCACCGCCACAAGAAGGTAGCACTCCGCCATAGCTGTGGCGATCGTAGTGCTCTCACATCAAAGATACAAAATCACTTCTTCTCCCAAATGGACCTGCCCCAGAACGATTCCTCGCAGCAATGGGGAGTGCCGTCAGAAAGTACGACTCCGGCACCCCCAAGTGGCACAGTGTCCCACTGCCACGCTCGTCCCCGCCGTAGACCCTCCATCGAAGGTGCCAAGCTCAGCAGCTTGCACTCAGCACACAACTCTCTGGGGATTTGTTACTCACAGGATCGCCGCCACTCATGTCATTACTGTGGGCAGTGACGCAGAAACAGGATAGCTCAGTTTGTGGTAAATAATTTAATTACCGGGACTTAATTTGATACGGAAACATAATAAAAATAGCTCAGTAAATAAGAGGCAGGATCCGTGGTATTAGAGGTTCGGAATGGGCTTTATTCCAATACTGATTCGAATCAGGGATTTCAGGTTCCATCACCACGAAGGTTCAGGAAGTGAAGGCAATACATTATTGACAGGTAACAATATATATATGAAAAGCATTTACATTAAGACAGATGCAGGAGGCGTAACAGCTGATAATACAGATAAGAATACACATACGTAATGAAAAGAGGCGTAATAGGGCGTAACAGAGAAACGTCATTGGTTGTGATGTCACAAATGGGTGGATCTATGAGATAATTTCGCAGTATCAGCAGAAATACTTGGCAGAGATGCGCGCGCAGCAGTATGACGTGTGATTGACGTGCAACTAGGGGGTGAAGGGGACTTGATATTTAGCTCTACATGTGGCGACAGAAGTCTGGAGGGTCAAGTCAACCTAATCCCAAATCATATCTAACATCCTATGTTTAAAGAACTATGTTATCTAAAAGAGAGGTCTCTTAGAGTAGAATCTTATTCTATACTGACTGTGAGTGCGTGTACAAGCGTCTAAGTGTCTACACTAAATGCGAGGGGGTAGGAATATTCCATGGTAACAGGGCTATGAATTACTTGCATGAGGACAGAGAAGCCGGGCCTTTTGCTCGGTAGCTGGAAGAATGTTTACTTAAACTTACTAGACAGGAATGCATTGGGCAGGGACTGAGCAGATAATTTCCGAAGGTGAAATACAGTTCTTGGCAGGCAGCAAGCTGATGTCAGGCTTCGTGAGCCGCGCAGAGAATGAGACAAAGTTCATGGTCACAGATGCAGGCTCGGACTGGAGCTTCAGAGACAGAAAGCAAGAGAAGCTTGATGACAGAATCAGGGCCTACTTGCCTGGACTGTAAAATGGCATAAGTGAACCATATAAAGGCGGTGGCCTTTCGTACTTAGGAATGGAATATCCGGCCCATTCATGGCGGATCAACAGAGGACATGTTAACGTGGACGCACATGTATTTGCGTCTTCATAACTGGAACTAGAGGGAACATACATGTACTTGTAACATGCACATAGAACCGTTGGGGTCCAAGATAGGGGACATAACTGACCAGAAAAATCCATATTTCCACATTCCCTCCTTGTCCCCTACTTGCCCGTCAAGAGATATCAATCTTCATTAATCCATTGATCTGTTCATATAGCATCATTTGTTCTTCTTTCTTCTTCCGGGATCTTGAATGAAAATCTTGATGTGGAATGCACGATGTGGCACACAGACCACAAATCGCTGGTCCACATTGCAGGCATAAGCAGCAACTGAATAATATGAGAAGGCCAATACCTAGGAAGGATAGAACTCTCCATCCCCAGGCTGATATCACGCTCCAAAACCAACCGGACCAAGTCCAGGTGCCTGGATTCTGGTGTATCTGGCTTACAATCTTATGAAGGCGGGTTATGGCCTTATATACAGATGGCGAATTTTCTGGTATGAATATGCAACAGCTTGATCCGATGACCCTACAAGCTCCACCCCTATCGGCCAGGATGACGTCAAGGACAAGACGATTTTGAAGCACAACAATCCGCATAGCAGACTGCTCTTCTGTTAAATTGCCTAAGGCGGAAATAGTTTCGTTCACTACTGCTTCAAGGGTTCTAGTCAATCTACGTATCAGTTTACTATTAGTAACGGTACCTATATAGGGAAAGAGACCTTTATTGAAATCGGTGTATTTTTCCCATGCTGTTTCAGTGTAGTCGACTATCGGGAGATCTCTCCTTACTCTATTATATACTAAATTAATATTTCTGTGATAATCAGGAGGAGCTAGGAAAACAGGTGGCAAAAGGAATCCAATGTAGCAGGTACCATCCCAATCTAGAGGCAAACGTACATATGCCGTCTGACCACATATAAAATAGGAATGGCGGGAAGCTCTAAATGTAGACTTGCCTTGATCACTAAATTCTACTACAGTGGTGCATCTACTATGGCCCATATGTATGGAACCATTCTTTCTTACACATAATTCACCTTTTACTGGAAATATTGACATAGCGGGCAAAATTGGAGTAGCTTCGGATTCGACATTTAGGATCATAAGATTAAGCGTAAAATTACCTAATCCATATACTTCATTTTCTAGATCAGTTCCTGTTCTTTTGGGAAGTCCCTCCTTGTTAGGATAGCAGACCTTAAGTAAAACTAAATTCAAATGTCCCCATACCCAGTTATCTTGATAAACTGCAGAATTCGAATCCAGAGAATTAATTAGGCTAAACCATGCTCCACAGGAGCCGTTGTGTGTGAACGGGTATGGAAAAAGAGGTAGAATTCCTTTATCATTCTGATAGGGAGGGAGTCGGCCACATATCCAACAATTTGTAGCATTGCTAACCTGATGGGAATGATGTAACATACTAATAAAAGTGTTATTGCGCAGCGCAAATCTGTATGACAATTCAAGCGGAGGTAATTCACTAAAAGAATGTTCAGCAGTAACATTGTAAACATGTCTAGAAATAGGATAATATATGTGCAACAATATACTTGCAGTAATTATTAAAAGACTTGAGAAAAACAAAATTAATAACGTCACTATGCAATGACTACGCAGTGATTTACAGTACGCCTGTCGTTTCAACATTTTTCGGGTGTTTTCTCTATTCAGGTCCAAGGGATACATGTCAGAGACAATTCAACCGCTTCACCTTGGAGAGGACTTAAACAATCAAATTGCTCGACTGATTGGGCCTGAGCTTTAATTTATAAAGTTCGGAGTCACTTTTTTCCACAAAAGGAAGTTTTGAGTCAATGGGTGAAGACACACAAGGTGTGGTATTCACATCTGATTTCAGTCCATGAAATTTCTTGATATGACTTGAATGAATCCATCCTTTTCTGCCTTCGATCTTCACGGCTGTTCTTGTTGTGAGCAACACCAGCTGAGGTGACCTCCACCTAGGTTCCAGCTGCGTCTTTCGATCAAAGTTCCTCACGAGGACTAAGTCTCCCGGAACCACGTCATGGGGTTTCACCTCAGTGTTGTCAGGAAAAGCTGCAGCTACCTGTGAACGACAAGATTGTAGTGCAGACATCAAGGAAGCCAAGTAATCTGTCAGCATGTTACAGTCAATATCAGTTATTTTGCGTGGTATAGGCGTCCCCCACATATTTGGTGGTCTGCCGAAGATCACTTCATACGGGGATAGCCCTGTTCGAGAGTGTGCTACCATTCTTGTGTAAAAGAGTGCAACTGGTAATGCTACTACCCAGTCGACACCTTTTTCTCTGCATATTTTGGATAATCTTATTTTCAGAGTCTGATTATGTCTTTCTACGAGACCCGCTGCTTCGGGGTGTCGGACACAGTGGAATTTCCACTGATAGCCTAACAAAAGTGAAACGTGTTTCATTAATTCGGATGAGAACGGCTGGCCGTTATCTGAGTGAACAACACGTGGTAAACCGTATCGTGGGAAGAATTCTCGAACCAACTGTTTGGCAGTAGTCGGGGCAGTGTAATCTGAAACCGGGTATGCCTCCGTCCAACGGGAAAGAGCACACACAACTACGAGAACATATTTGAATCCTCTGCATCGTTCCATCTGGATATAATCCATCTGGAGGACTTCAAAAGGGTGATCAGGAGGATGAAATCCACCCTGTTCTACGGGAACGCTTTTTCCTGGGTTGAACTGGCAACAGATCAGACAAGTACGAACCTTTTGTTTGGCTGCAGCTCGTAAATGCTTGTTGAACCAAATATGTTGAATGCTGTCTAGCATAGCTTTCTCTCCTAGATGCGCTGGACTATGGATAGTGTTAATAATGACTTGGACCATTGAATCAGGAAGGAACCACACAGACTTTTCCTTCATCAACCATCCTTGATCCGTTTGGATCCCTCCTAATTCCGTCCATTTCTTTATTTCTTCTGGTGTAGCATGTGTCTGTATATCAATTACGTCAAGAGTAGGATCTTTAACCGTCATACAATGTGTTGGCGTCTGGACTATTGTCTTTGTCATCTCGGATGTTTGAGTTTGAGCAGTCTGTTTAGCTGTTCTATCAGCTAGATCATTGCCTTGAGAAATGATATCAGTAACTTTCGTATGTGCTTTGCATTTCATAATCGATATTGCAATGGGTAAATGTATTGCATCTAATAAGGCATGAATGAGGGGTCCGTGCTGAATGTGGGCACCGTGAGAAGTTAAATAACCTCTCTCTCGCCACAGCACGCCGAAGTCATGTACGACTCCGAATGCATAACGTGAATCAGTGTATATGTTGACTTTTTTATTTGTGGCTCGAATACAGGCTTGTGTCAGAGCGACGAGCTCTGCTGCTTGAGCTGACAAGGTATTAATACGATTTGTTTCAACGACTTCAGTGTCTGTTGTGACTGCATACGCGGCCACTAGCTCTCCTGTACTTGTTCTCATACATGAACCATCTACATACAACGTCAGGTCTGGGTCTGACAATGGGACGTCTGTCAAGTCTTGTCTGGGTTTCGTCGTGATAGTAATAACTTCAATACAGTCATGGGCTAGTGGGTCTGTTCCATTTACAGGTAAAAGTGTGGCAGGATTCAATGTGTTACAACGTCTGATTTCTATATGTGGCTGAAACAGTGTTAGTTCATACCCTGTAAGTCTTGCTATAGTCAAATGTTGTGTTTGCGTTCGATTCACAAGAACCTCCACTGCATGTGGTACTTGTACTGTCAATGGATGTCCTAACACTATGGCATCGCTTTGTCTGATTGCTAAAGCTGTCGCTGCCACTGATTTTAGGCACGCAGGCAGAGCCTGAGCTACGGGATCTAATGTACTAGAAAAATAAGCACATGGTTTGTGTGCTCCTGCTTGTTCCTGTGTGAGTACTGACAAGGCAGTACCTTCGCGTTCTGTAATAAAGAGTGTAAACTGTTTACTGTAACATGGTGTTGCTAAAACAGGTGCTTGGCATAGAGCTTTCTTTAAGCTTTCAAAAACTTGTGTATGTTCCTGAGTCCAAGGGAGAACAGTCGATGTGGCTGCCTCCTGTGTTGTCAACTGAATGAGTGGTTTTGCTAAAAATGCATTCTGAGGGATCCACTGTCTACAATATGAAGTGAGGCCTATGAAAGCCCGCACCTCCTTTTGTGTCTTGGGTATTGGCATGTTAGCTATTAACTGAATGCGGTCTGGTGTAAGCTGCCTTCCCTCCTTGGACAGCGAGTGACCAAGGTAAATAACTCGCTGGACACAGAATTGCAGCTTAGAAGGGGACACCTTGTGCCCCTTTTCGGCTAGAAATTGTAAAACTGTCAGTGATGCTTTTTCACATTCAGGTTCGCTTCGGGCGGTGATCAGCAGATCATCGACATATTGAAGCAAGGCAGTGTTAACTGGCATGTGGATGCTGTCGAGTTCTCGTTTCAGTGCTTGGCTATAGATGCTGGGGCTTTCTGTAAATCCTTGAGGTGCGCGTGAGAATTTGAAGCTACGTCCATTTAAACTAAATCCGAACAAATATTGGCTTTCCGGATCTATTGGGACGCTGAAAAAGGCATTTTTGAGATCAATTACAGTAAAGAATGTTGCTTCGGAATCAATAGCTGTCAGTAATGATGAGATATCGGGGACCACAGGGAATTGCGGCACAATACACTTATTTAATTCGCGTAGATCAACAACCAATCGATATACTGGCGGGGCCTTCGGATCTGTTCGTTTGAGAATCGGAATTATCGGTGAATTACATACATTGGAGTCTGTTTCTACAACCACTCCTTGGGCAATGAGCTCGTCAATGATTTGTAGTAAAGCCACTACAGCATCTGGTGGTAACTTGTATTGTCGCATTCGTGGTAGTACCACTCCTGCCTTTAGTGTGACTCGATATGGTGTAATATTCATGCAACCAACATCAGTAGGGCCTTGTGCCCATAGATGTGTAGGTAAAGTCTGCAATCGGGGATCCATGTCTCTAGACACATAATGACCTTTAAAATCACGTAAAAACAATCTTACTCCTTCCGGAGAACAACATATTATAGCTCCTAGAGCCTTCAGTGTTTTTATTCCTAACAGGTTTTCTGGACATGATTTAGTAAGCAATAAATCTGTAGTTCGGGTCAAAGGTCCTATCGTAAGTGGAAGAGGTTGTGACACTTCATTAACAATAGGTTTTCCTGAAAAACCAAGGGAAATATTCTGTGAGCCTGAGAGGGGTGCCCCTGGAACTTCACTACGTTTTATTGTTGTTCGACTTGCCCCTGTATCGAGTAAAAATTTTCTGTCTTGGCCTAATAATTCACTATGTACATAAGGTCCTTCTTGATCTACAGGGATCTCGATAAGGGGTAAGTCAACTTCCCTCTCTAGGCTGGTTCATGCATATCGTTGATAATCGGGATAGTCATACTGTGCGGTCTGGTACAGTTGTCGTGTCGTGGTTTGCGTGGCAGCAACAGGCAGCGCTGGTGCAGCTGGCACAAACTGTATAGTCTGTTGTGGAGCTGGCATGGACTGTGCATGCTGCAAGGCTCCTTGTTCATTCTGATCCTGTCTAAGTGGCCGTGGTCTTTCTTTTGTAATGCCCGTGGCGATATTACGCTTCAGGACTGGACAATCGTGTACATGATGACCTAGTTGTTTACAATAGTTGCATGTCCCTTTTACAGGTCCCGCTAAATCGCCAGAATGTGTCGTACCCTTTTTATGTCCTTCAACTGGAACTGTCTGGGAGACTAGCATTTTCATTTTCGTGTCTTTCATGCGTCTTTGTTCATGATCTTGTTCCTCTCTAATTCTATTGTGATGATACTGTAACATTTGTAACATTTGTGATGGAGTGTTACCTTGCCAGGTACTCTCGAATTTTAATACTCTATTCTTCACTTGGGGCAAGGAATTTTCAACTAATTTTGTCACAAACAGATGTGGGTATGATTCGCTACTCGCTTTTATACCACTATTTATACCAAAACATTTTTCAAATCGTGCATAGAAATCACTAGTGTCTTCATCTTGCTTTTGTTTACAGGCTGAAATTGCACCCCAGTCTTCCTTTTTCGTGGTTAATAAACGTGGCAGTACCTGTACTAGTAGACCTGGTAGTGCTTTAGTTTTGTCCCCAAGCCCCGAACCTGGACCTCGGGCCTTTTCTTCTACTTCTAATGCTGTCCAATCTATCTTTTGGTCTCCTACCTCCCACTCTTTTTCCTTGAGTTTTTCATAAATGCCAGCAGGCATCAATACCTTTAATATTGTCATAATGTCGGGATAGGTATACTCTCCCATGAGTAACATGTCTTTAATTTCTCGGTGGAAACCCGCTGGGTCTTTGTCATGACTGGGTACCACTTTCTTCATTTCCAACAATTCTATTTTCGATATGGGCGTATACACATATACACGTTTAAACTCATTGTCCTCGCCCTTTATTGGGTGCACTTCTCGTAAGGGATTCTGTCTGTCCATGTAATACATGGTTCTTTCCTTGATGGGCAGTGAGACATGTTCTGGGCATATAAAAAGAATGTACTGCTTTCTTGATTCTAGTATTTCTTTAATTAGCTTAGTACCTGAACCTCTCCATCTATTCGTGAGTAATTCGGTCAATATATCAGGTAAGGGACCAGGATCTGAATGTTGGCTTTTATATAGTATAAGAAGTTGTTGAATCATATAAATCCCAGCTAAACGCTGTTCATCTGGGGTGAGATTCAAAAATGTGTGAGCTACTGTGTCATCACTATACTTCCCGGGACTGTCAACCCAATGGACAGCTGACCTGGCTAATTCTTGTTCATCCATAGAATCGAGAAAATGATAACCCCTTCGTTCTCGGAGTAATTTATCTGCTGCTTGGAATGAATGCTCGTTAGACCTTATATTTATTATTGGTGTTTGAAATTTCCTGTTATTTTCTAGACACATCGGACGTATCGGATCAGTAAGACATCTAGTACTATTACAAGATCTTCTTCTACCTACATAGGCTATAGTTTCTGACTGTCCTGTGGGCAGTCCTGATGCTTCTTCCTCGCTTTGTTCGAACTGGTCTACCGCTAATCTTTCTTCGTGTAGGCGTTCTATTTCTTTACGGATCTTTCGGCACATGGCTATTATACAGTTTTGCTTATCATGTCTCCCTTCTGATATATTCTGGCTCCATCTGGTAAGAATCTGCATTGCTTCCGGGTCTACCCCCGGTCGGTCTTGATTTCTGATCACACAATTTATGAGGAAACGCAACAGTTCCCCCTGTATTTCCACTTTCTGGTATTCCATAGCTCTGTTAATACATTCAGAATCTCGCCCGGTTTGGACAAAATGATATATATTATCTAGATATGCAGTCATTCCTGGTAATTTCCCTAAATACACTGCGGCTCGTCTGATACGTAATGATGCTAGGGTCATTTCGTCCTCTTTTCCGGGCACAGGGTCATATCTACAATCTATAAGAAGTTCCTTAAGCGTACGGGCATTTATGAGTTTGGGGGTACGTGAATGTGCTGACTCTTGAAAAGTACGTTTATTTATTCTAGGTGGCGTAGAAAAGATATTGGTAGCACCTCCGGTAGCCCCATCTGGGGTATCGGGTGTGAAAGGATTCGTTGAACGTGATACAGCAACTATAGGCGTGGATACAGCTATAGAAGTAGCTGTAGGAACAGATGCAGAAACAGATGTGCTTGCCGGAACTTGTGTCAGAACTTGTTGCTGTAACGATACGGGTACTGGATCTTGGCGTTGAACCTCCCTGGCAGGCGGTCTATGTGGGGCGGGATGAGCATACTCGGGAGCTGCGTCATCTAAATATGAGGAAAGAAAAACATCTTCTGCGGTTCTAGGATGCCCCTTAGGATGTACCTTTATTGGAAATAATGGGGTTGGCAAGTCTTTTGGTATCCCTGGAGTAGCCTTAGTTAATCCTTCAGCCAGAAGGGTATACATACCATTCATAAGGGCATTTCTTTGTCTGTCTACTTGTTCTGATTTCACTCGTGCACCTTCTTTAATTAATAGATTTTCTCGGACTTCATTAGAATTCTCTTTACTCTTCTCTTCCTGTCTACGTGCTTTTTCTGTTCGTCTATGTGATTCTTTACGCCATAATTCAATGGCGTCTTTCTGTGATTGTCTAGCTTTCTTTTTCCATAATTCTTCCTCTACTTTCATGATGCACTCTGCATCCCAGGTCCCCGCTGCGGGCCACCTCTGACTTTCTGGTAATTCCTTAGTGTAGTCTACCCATAGATCAAGAAATAATATGGCGTCTAGGCCATGTTTATGATACATGAAGTACCCTGGAGTGTCCCTAGGAGGAATGGGAACAGCTTCTTCGAGTACCCCTTTTCTAGTTGTGATCTGTCTTAGTTTCGAAAAGAGCGGCATATTGAGAACTGATCTGATACTTGATCTTGAACAAACTTAATACAGTAATCACAATAATGAACAGTCATTCATACCACAATATGCAGAACGTACTATAAACATTTAACAGAGCAACAATGATGATGACGATCTAAGGAAAACTTAATCATTAAACATGATACTCGACTTGAACTGAATTATTCTGAATTTATATACTTGATATACTAGATACACTGCTAAACAGTACAGATACACTGCTGAAACAGTGCAGACCGGATTTGTGTACCCAAACCCGTCTGGACCGGCACAACTTATGTGCACGCCAGAACGCCTCCCCAGTAATGGTACTCACCGGGTAGCTCGGAAACGGAAGGCCTCAAAAACTGGACTGAACTTGAACCGGACTGGACTCGACTCGAACGCTTCGGACACTGGACTCGACTTGGGACTTCGGAAACTGGTGGGCCTCTGTATACCTCGGATCTTGCTCTCTCAGCTAGGCTCTGGTCGGGATACTTCGCACTTCTCACCGCCTCGTCTGGGTGTTGATCGCAGCCTCAGTCGCCCCCGCTTGACCGGAGGGAGACACAGGAAATCCTGCTGGTACGCGTTATTGTCCGTCCAGCTGTGGCAGGAGACCGGGCCTGCAACGCACCGCCGGCGCGTGAGATGAGAAAGTGTCCCTGTTCGGGCGCCATTCATGTGGTAAATAATTTAATTACCGGGACTTAATTTGATACGGAAACATAATAAAAATAGCTCAGTAAATAAGAGGCAGGATCCGTGGTATTAGAGGTTCGGAATGGGCTTTATTCCAATACTGATTCGAATCAGGGATTTCAGGTTCCATCACCACGAAGGTTCAGGAAGTGAAGGCAATACATTATTGACAGGTAACAATATATATATGAAAAGCATTTACATTAAGACAGATGCAGGAGGCGTAACAGCTGATAATACAGATAAGAATACACATACGTAATGAAAAGAGGCGTAATAGGGCGTAACAGAGAAACGTCATTGGTTGTGATGTCACAAATGGGTGGATCTATGAGATAATTTCGCAGTATCAGCAGAAATACTTGGCAGGGATGCGCGCGCAGCAGTATGACGTGTGATTGACGTGCAACTAGGGGGTGAAGGGGACTTGATATTTAGCTCTACATGTGGCGACAGAAGTCTGGAGGGTCAAGTCAACCTAATCCCAAATCATATCTAACATCCTATGTTTAAAGAACTATGTTATCCAAAAGAGAGGTCTCTTAGAGTAGAATCATATTCTATACTGACTGTGAGTGCGTGTACAAGCGTCTAAGTGTCTACACTAAATGCGAGGGGGTAGGAATATTCCATGGTAACAGGGCTATGAATTACTTGCATGAGGACAGAGAAGCCGGGCCTTTTGCTCGGTAGCTGGAAGAATGTTTACTTAAACTTACTAGACAGGAATGCATTGGGCAGGGACTGAGCAGATAATTTCCGAAGGTGAAATACAGTTCTTGGCAGGCAGCAAGCTGATGTCAGGCTTCGTGAGCCGCGCAGAGAATGAGACAAAGTTCATGGTCACAGATGCAGGCTCGGACTGGAGCTTCAGAGACAGAAAGCAAGAGAAGCTTGATGACAGAATCAGGGCCTACTTGCCTGGACTGTAAAATGGCATAAGTGAACCATATAAAGGCGGTGGCCTTTCGTACTTAGGAATGGAATATCCGGCCCATTCATGGCGGATCAACAGAGGACATGTTAACGGTGGACGCACATGTATTTGCGTCTTCATAACTGGAACTAGAGGGAACATACATGTACTTGTAACATGCACATAGAACCGTTGGGGTCCAAGATAGGGGACATAACTGACCAGAAAAATCCATATTTCCACAAGTTCCCCGGCTGATCAAATCGGCTGGCGCTTCTTTCCATCCCGGCAGACTCGGTTGAATCGTGCAGCTGGTGGGAACTGAGCCATATGGCGGCCCAAGGTAAGGAACTGTTGCACTGCAATGATCTCCTAACACTGCGACGCGTTAGCACAGCCGTTTATTTATTTATTTATAACATTTTATATAGCGCGAACTTGACCCAAGAGGGTATCAGTGCGCTTTACATTTAGGATCGTTGCGTTGCAAGTTACATCAGATACAAGAGCATAGTAAGGTACAGTACACATAAATAATGTTTCAATGATTCGTAGGAGGGATGGGAGGAAGGAGTAATAGCGGGGAGACGAGGAGGAACAATGCCCAATGTCCGGCTGGGTAGGTGACGGTCAAGGGGGAAAACCAGGGCCAATCTCCTCATTAGCTGTCAAGCAGCTCCACCGGTCATCAGCCATGTTGCTCAGGTCTCAGCATTCAGGAAAAAACAGTTTTTAGTTTATTTGATTTGCGAAGGTTATATAGCTCTATCTAGACCCAGAGGTATCGGAGCGCATAACCAGGGGAGCGTTGCATTAGAAGGTACATCAAAAGGATTATAAAGCGCTGCCTAGAACCGTAGGTATCAGAGCGCTGCATTACAAATTACATCAGTTACAATAGCGTAGTAAGGTACAGTAAACAAACAACGAGGTTAAGAGAGTTTATAGGAAAGGAGGGGAGGAAGGAGCCATAGCAGGAAGACAAGGAAGAACTGTGTCCAATGTCCGGAAAGACAAATAGAGAGGTAAAGGGGAGAGATGGAGTGAGAAGGGAGAGGACGAGGGGGAAGACAGAAAAGAGATAAAGGGAAAGTCAGCCCAAAGACCGAGTGGGTAGGTGACGGCCAGGGAGATAATCCAAAGCCAGTCTCCTCTTTATCTCTCTAGGAAGCTCCAATGGGCATCAGTCCGAAAGCCGGAAAGAAAGGCGACGAGGAGAAAGTAGAGTGCCAGAAATACGATGAGTGGGCGAGACAAGGAGCAGGGGGGGAACTGTGCCCAAGGTCTGGCTGGGCAGGTGATGGTCAGGAGATGAACCATGGCCGATCTCCTCATTAGCTGAGCAGAGCAGCTCCACCGGGCATCGGACAAAATGCTCAGACTCCGCTGTCAGGGTAGAGATCATGTGTACTCTGGGTGAGACAAGTAGAGAGGGAAAGGAGGAGAGGGGGAGTGAGAAGGGAGTAGACGAGGGGGAAGATGGAATAAGAGATAAAGGGAAAGTCGGCCCAAAGACCGGAAGGGTAGGTGACGGCCAGGGAGGAAATCCAAAGCCAGTCTCCCCTATAGCTATCTAGGAAGCTCCCACGGGCATCGGTCAGGAAGATGGAAAGAAAGGAGACAAGGAAAAGGCAGGACGGCAGAAATATGCAGGGGGGAGGGCGACACAGGGAGAAGGGGAGAAACAGTGTCCAGTGTCTGGCTGTGCAGGTGACGGTCAGAGATGAGCCCAATTAGTCTGTTCGAATTCAATTAATTCTAGGCACCTTTCTTGTACAGTGGTATTACTACAATATTTTGAAGGAAATGGGACGTTTGGTTTATTGAAATTTATATAAAAAACAATGCAAATACGGTAGCCCAAGAAGATGTTTGAAGGCTTTGGGGGTATAGTTCTCTGGGCGGAGGAAGAGTATCAAACCATAGTGTCAAGTTGCATCCTCCAAATGCCTAGAAATACATAACTGCACCCCCTTTCTTACAGATGCCCGTGTCTAGCCTTCCTCGAATCCTCTTTGCCGAAATGATAGTCTTCCCCGAAATAAACATTAAGAGCGATAGAAAAGATAAGCCCCCTGTTTACTGCTCCAGAAAGGGCGTCCTCTAGAGCCGCAGCACTCTGCTATGGTGCCTTCGTCACGCCCCACGGCCCGCCAGTCAGTAGAAATGGTAATGAGGACAAACACTGTAGGCACGGCGGGGGCCGCTTCAGGATTGCGGATCAACCGGGGCGGGTCCTGCCCGGTCACCGGGCTCCAAGCGTCGATGCTGCCCTGCGCCAGGTCGCCTCAGCGCAGCACAGCAGCGCGGGGCTCAAGGCCTACCCCTCACGCCGCTGCCGATGGCTCACACAATGCCGTCTGGGCTGGCAATGATGTCGGGATTAGCAAATTCCCTTCCGAAGGTCTTCAGGCATCGATATCAGCCAAGATGGTGCCGAGAAAGTGCTTCAGATTCCGAATAATGGCCGGATAGTTAGATGGAATTGCGGAGCAATGCGCTCAAGAGGCCATCTTAGTCGCGAGCAAGCTCTGCCCCCATGCCATAACACATACTTGCTTTTTGTCCTTTTATTCTGTGATGAATCTTGTTGTGATCCTATTCCGCACAACTGCCACCGAATATTTGGGACTGTGCTAACTGCTGGGTCTCCAGCTAAACATCACAGTTGTCAGGCTGTGTCAAAATCCTTTCCATAGCACCAAAGCAGGCTAATAAACCCCCAGTTTCTCCTACTGTTAACAATGAATCCACAATGCCATGTGAAAATTGACACACTACATGCACAATGTTCTTTGAAGGGAGAGTGTGTTAGCTTTGCTGAATGTGGCTGGCTTACGCTGCCTTCTATGTGGCTTCTATGTGGTATGTTTTGTGGGGTTCACCATATGCACGAGCTGCATCTTGTACGCACATTGCCATCTGTGGGTTCCACCTGAAATATTTATTTGAAAACTTTATTCTGCCCTGTTTGTGAGATGTTGATTGGCATGCCATAAACTAGATGGGCTATATATGTCAATACTTGAACATTCATGTGGAGTCAATCTTTACATTGCCATCCCACCCTTAATCTTCCCATACCACCTTTGTAGATATAGTGTATTTGCAAAGCCCAAATGCATCATCCATATATATCAGAATTTGCTCACTATTTATCCCATTGTGTTGCATGACAGTGTGACCACAGTGGCATGCCCCTCGTTATAGTTCACCAGATTGCCCAGTGAGTGTTTTGTTATAGTTCACCAGATCGCCCAGTGAGTGTTGGGCTGTGTATGCTTTCCAAGTTTTAGGTTGCATAACCCACTACATATTGAATGGGTATCAGCAGCGGATGCAGTTTTGCTGTACTTTGTGATATAAAGCATTATTGCTTTTGAGACTCACTCCATTTTCAGATTCTGCTTAAATTCAAAAGTATGATTTCTAACTTACATTAACTCAATGGTGATGTATTGCATTTCTCAGTATAATGGTAGTGAGTTTGTGGCATGCAGAAAGGGTACATATTCAAATGCTCCAGTGAGGTGACGAAAACTTCCAATTAACTGTATGGGGCCTACACTTTATGGTCGTACCCCCACTATGCATTTTTGCAGCCAGTCTACAGCTATTGTCCAATTATACACCCTCTGTCACAGTGCTGATTCTCTCTCTCTCGCCTCTTTGTACCCTCAATCTGTATGTTCCCTTTCTTGCAGTCTATGCTTTATCCGTGCTTACATGTGCTTCTGGTGCGTACCATGTGTTCCTTCTTTTAGCACCGGGACATTCCTCGGTGTAGCCATGCAGTCTAAAAATGCCCCTCATTAATTAATTAATTCATTCATTCATTCATCCCCCAACACAGGGTGTTTCTGCTTTCACACTGTATGCTCTCTCCTGCCGTACCCATTTTCCTCCTCACTAGCCCTTTTTTCCCCAACGCCAAGCCGGATCAATTCTGTTCCCTAGCTCTCTTTGCCCTCTTGCCCAATTTCTACATTCTCTTTGAGGTGGGCATATTTTAACCTGGTTCTCCCATGATTCTGTTCTCTAACAGGCTGTATCTTAAAAGGTTATTATGAACGATAATTACAAGAGCGCTGTGGGACTGATGATCCTGGCTTATCACTGGGCTGAGAGATAAAGTGATCGCGACTGTAATATATGTAATGATCGAAATCCACCAACTACGTGTATCATAAGATTCATGTGAATAATTATATTAGGCCCCATTCAGTAAGCACCAGTTCACTAACTTTTCTTCCATGAATATGTTTCTTCCTTTTATCAAATTTTCTGAAGTCATTTTTTACATTGATGACTTACTAGCTTTCTCCCATTGTGGCTTTTCTCTTGTCACAGATTCCCATTCACTCTTAATTTTATAGTAAAGATCCTCTATGGCCCGACTGCTTTCCTTTGTCACCAGGTAATCAGCATGAATCTCTTTCTCGTTTGACTCAGCTGTCCTCATGCTCTTCTCTGACCTGGCTTGCTTTCATTCTTTTGTATCCTATCATTTAGCCCTCCTAGCACATCTTTCTTCATTTCTCTTTCTGAGAATCGGTGCTGATTCCCAGAACAATGGGGCTCATTATGATTGCGCTTGGACTTTCGTCCGACTGCCATCACATCAGGAATGGGACAGCCCAACTTGCTGTCGGCGGTCCCGCCATGGAAATTACAATGCGACCACCTTCAAGGTTGTTGGAAAGTGGGCTGCAGCACACGCCGCAGTACAAATAATACACATTTTGCATATCCCTGCACTATGTGGCAGGCACCATGCATCTCTCTGAGCGCCAACCATCCGCCCGACATCAAAATGCGGAGGGCAGTGAGGCAGGGTCTGATGGTGGTTGGACTGCCACCGACGGGCTGACGGTGGTGGTCCCACCGCCATCATAATGAGGACCACTGTTTTCAGCCTAGCGACACTTTTGCTAAGACCAATTTCCCTTAGAAATAAATTCCCACAGTGACTACACTGCCGTAGTTTATCAGTGTTGTTGAAACGTTGTGCCGTTAGACATTTATATTTGGTCTGTACCTTCCCATATACAAATAGTGTGCAGTACATGTCTTTACACTCCATAAGTATATATATGTCTCACAATAACATTCAAATATTGCACAATAGACCCGTTTTGTTAATCTGTATTGAGTCTATACCTTGTAAAGGGCAGCAATTACCAAGTATTACAAGATGCCAAATGACATGCCAGTGAAGATTAGTCCAGTTATGAAGCCCATTGGTGACCGTAATTTAGCAAAGCCAAGATGCTATATTGATAAACCAAGAAAGTAAATTACCATAAGAATATTTGCATGTGCTGCTGCCCTTATATAAAATATTTGTAAAAGGGTTAATGCCTCGCTTCATAAAACAAAAAACAAGCGTTGACAATGCCAATTGGTCTTGTGATGCGTGCCACATGTTGTGTCATCACGTGGGTTGGCATAGCTTGAAGACATACCACACATTATGTCATGCAATGTGGATGAAGTGAACATTACCTACATGTGTGAATGTACACTTTCAAACCTGGACTATTCTGTTAATCAAAAATATTCAGCAGGTACATAATTTACGGACCTCATTTGCAAACCAGCTATGTGAAAATTTCACATGGACTGCTTCGTAAATGAGAATGGTATTTGCAATGCCACCTCTATACTAAATAAAAGATCGCTTTGCAAATTGCCTGTTCACAGAGGGTCTCACAACAAGCAGCTTAATAACTATTAACTAGGCTGGTCGCAATTTATGACCACTTTTGAAGGGCTGCAAAAGCAGCGATGGTGGCCTTCAAGTGACAGCAGATCCCCTTTCCTCCCGCGTTTGCTTTCTGAAATGAGAATTTTTTTTTTAAGAAGTCCTTATTCATTAAGGAGACAGATGTTGCTTTTAAAAATATTTGTTTTGTATCCCATCAATTAGCTGTCATACTACAACTGGCTATTTATTTCTGTATAGGAATCGGTGGTGGTTCCTAGAACTCTGTTTACAGTCTTACAGCACTTTTGTTAAGGCCAATTTCCCTTAGAAATGAATTCCCACAGAGACTTCTCTGCCGTAGTTTATCAGTGTTATTGCAATGCTGTGCTGTTAAAGATCTGTATGTGGCCTGTCCAAGGCCATATACAGGTAGGTCGCAACATTGGCACTTACAGTCCATACGTATATGCATCAGGACTAAATCAAAATATTTCTACAGTGGACCCGTTTGTAATCCCTTCGATGCTTCTGTCGGCCAACGGCCGTCGCGAGCACTACCTCTGTAGTGCTGCCCACGTCCGTTGGCCGACGCGGCCCCGCCCACTTAATTAAACTGCCACACCACGGACGCGGCCCCGCCCACTTAATTAAACTGCCACACCACGGCGGAATTTGTGCCGCGGTTATCTACGTTGAGTCTATGTGTTTGGGAACAGGCGTGCCTGGCACAGGTAAGAGCGGTGGGGCGGGGCGGGCAGGGGCGGGCAGGGGCGAGCCAGTGATGCGGCGAGTCCACTTCCCCTCAACGCACCACCCTGCCCCACCCCACCGCTGTTACCTGTGCCGGCCATGCCTGTTTGGGAACACGTCAGGTGGAGAATGCATTGATGGTTCCACACTCATTCACCCACTTCCCCAACGCCTGACCTCCGAGGCCATCCAACATGATTCCTAAATAAGAATCTAACCCACAGGTAAAGCTTCTTCTTTGCAAATCAGTAATGACTCCAACTTGAGATACGGTACCTTTTCAATGTTTTGCAACACAAGTGATGTCAGAAACCACTGATATCTTCATTTTTGGCTCACAAAAAGGATGGGCATGCCTCTTTCCACCAGCTCCTTCTTACAGTTTCGAAAGGGTGGTCGGAAAGGTTTTTCTGGCTCATAAAAGGGATTTTGTACAGTGTGAAAGAGGTTTTTATGGTCGTTAACCTCGGCTAACAGGCTTAGCAACTGCAATAACCTTTATTTAGTACACGAGCCTGTGTCATCACAGACCCTTTTTTAGAGAGTATATCTTTCCATGAAGCATTTTTTTAAAGAAAGTTCACCCATCTTAAAAATGAGCTGAAACACTTGAAAACTATGATGCTAAATATTTCAGAAGTATAACAGGAATTAAACTGGATAAAACAAAAGGATGCGAAACAGGGAGAGCTGAAAAGGCCCCTTTGCCAAAGCAAGTTCCAAGTTTTGCTAGGAAAACAGCTGCAGGTGCCCTCTAATTGTATCACTGTTTTCACAAAGATCAACCGTCAAATTTAATTTGTTAAAATTGCCACGCAGTCTCGCACAACAGCACTCTCCTTTCATTATAAATTTAGTACCAAGGTTTCTAACATTCAAGTGAGTCAATTAATACATTATTTACACGTGGAATGTTATTAAAAACAGATTCTTAATTTACTAATGATTTGCCAGCCCCAAGGCATTATTCCAATCGGCTTTTTATTGAAAATGGAAGAGAGTGTTGGAAGCAACACGACAAAAATTCCAGGGTTTCTTTGTTCAACCGTTCTATGCAGAAGTTTCTACATTTTGCCTGACTTTAGTACTGTGCTTTGTTTGTTTCACAAGCAAGTCTTTTGTAGCATAATTGAAAGCAACGCAAGCTGCGAACAGGAAGTGTAATTATTCATGAAAGTTTTATTTTAAACAATGCAGCAAGCTAACTTCACATTCTTGATGTATAAAATATAGTCTGCGTGCGCAGAAGGTTCGAGCATTTAGGAATAACGGGGAGAAGAAATATGATCGTAATTCAATTACTTTTCATTGTTGGAAGAGCTTTTATCCACCTGCATTTATGTTGAGAAAACTCATTTCTAAGCCTTTCTATAGGTTATGATATTAATGGTAAGGTGTAGGCTGCTCAAGACCTTCATGACATTGAAATGTTAAATTGCTATTATGATTTATTTTCATAATGTTCTCATAAGGACATAATCAACTAATTTGCCACAATTGTATGACCATATCATGAAGGAGTTGTTATACATTTTAAATCCGCAGATTCTGGCCAAAGCCATGAGACCTGAATTTGATTGTATGACTTGATTTTTCGACCTAATTGGAACACCAACTTTAATCGAATGTGTTTGTATTTAGCGAACAGACTTATGTACCAATAGGTCGGTTCACAAAATACCAAACCTTAGTGAGTCCCAATTTAAACATGAGTCAGGTCACAAATTGCGGCCAACTACGATTGGCTACAGTCACAGGCATGGTTGTTGCAGGGGTCAGCAGAGCATCATGTCTGTGATTGCTTTTAAATAAAGCAGTCTCTTTTATTTCAGTCAGTTTTACTGAAAGGAAAATGGAATACGTTTTAACCCCTTCAGCGCGGCGCGGATTACCGCGCTGTGCTGAAGGGTTCGTGCGCGGGCGGGGCCATGACGGAGCGGTTCCGTCATTCGCACAGCGCAACCGATGCGCATGACGGAACCGCTCCGTCATGCGCATCGAAAGGGTTAAAAATAAAATAAAAGCATTTACAAACATTTTTTAGGAGCTGGCAGTAGTCACGTGGACCACTACCTACTGCTAAAATAATGTTTGTCCACATTCACAAAAGTTAAGGGGTCTCTGGGAAGCGGTCAAGGAACATCTATCGTTCACCACCTCATGAGGTGGTGGCAAAATATTAAAGTTTTGCAGTCAGATTTCAGTTGCAAAACATTAACGTAAACCATGAGCTGCAGAATATTGTCCCAAAAAAGTAAGCATGTTGAAATATTGATAGAGATAGCATTATTATATGTGATTTATGTAAAATATTAAACACAAAATAATAATATAATTCAAAATAAATATTTTTAATTACTAATGTAGATTAAATAAATACATATACTTTAAAATATATAAAACTAATATTTAATCAGCATGTATAGAATAAAATCATATATGAAGTATAATTAACAAATAAAATTAATATAAAAATAGTTTTAATTATTGTTACTTGAATATATAAATATACACATACAGTTTAATAAATATAAAAAAAGACTTACATTTGAAAATAGATTACATTAAAAATATTAACGACTGAAAAATTTAAATTAACACACATATATATTTATATATTCTCATTAAGAAACACATATATCAAACTTAATTGAAAATAAAATTGATATAAAAACATTAAAATAAAAATGTCGTTTTTTATAAATATTTTCAACATTAAATAAAATAAAAATAAAGAATACCAACGATCCAAAAAGAAATATAGTACCAAAATTGTTGGACATTGAAGGAGGCGGATTTACTATTCTAATTCCGTTTGAAAGGGGTTTAGATTTACTATTCTCGTTTCAACCTAAGCAGCAGTAGGGAAAGTGTTTCTCACTCCAGAGTGGCAAACTCAGGGAAAAGGTTAGACTATAAAGGGGTTAGGTTTATTATTCTCACTGTAATCTAAGCAACAGTAGGGAAAGAGGTGGAATTTGGAAGGGTTATATTTACTATTCCCACTCCAGTCTAAGCAAAAATGGGAAACTAGTTGGACTTTGGCGAAGTTAGGTTTACTATTCCGAATCTAACCTAAGCAACAGCTAGGAAAGTGTTTGACTTTAGAGGAGTTACATTTAGTATTTCCACTCCAAACTAAGCAACAGTAGAGAAAGAATTGAACTTTCGAGGGGTTAGATTTATTATTCCCACTCCAATCCAAGCAACAGTAGGGAACACTTTAGACTTTGGAGGTATTACATTTACTATTTCAACTCCAATCTATGCAATAGTAGGGAAAGCATTGGGTAAGATGTACGGTTCCAATTACTGTCTTTTTGTAAAAAAAATTTAAATGCATAACAACATTCTAATATTTAAATGTAGTTAGCCTAAACAAGTATGCGTTATGATTAATGAAATGAAATTAAATGTAAAGAACAACTAGTTTCATAAAAAAAAATAATTTTATATTGTAAAACAAATTAAGCACATTTAAAATAAACACACTTTCCTATCTACTACCACCAAAAAGCACGACCAACCTAAACAAATCATAAATAAAGCCACATTGATATTAAATTATTTATTAAAGAAAACAAACAAAATTAAAACAAATATATATATAACAGTATTTAAAAAAAATAGAATTATATACACTGACCAACTAATTAGCAATTAAAAAAAAGCAAATCTTTAACCGAACAACTAATCAATTAAATAATTTACGAAATAATTATCCACTAATCTGTTAATTACTTAAAGAGGCTGGTAGTCTGGTTCATGAATGGCACTAACTGGATATTTGGATCAAGAAATATCCTACTTGATTATTAGAATGGTGCCACAGAGCAGTGGTTGGCTACCATATAACCTCAACACAATAACCCCAATGGGGCAAATGTAATTATAAACAAAAAGAGAGTCGTGAGCACTCAATAGAATCAATCATCAATTTCCAAAGTGTCCATAGTCGATATATTCTTTCTTCTTTAGGCATTCTCATTTTATAATCATTCAGTAGTGCAGGTTATGTTGATACAAGGTACAAGGTACAAGCAGCCAAGCGCAAACTGCCAACATGTGTTTCGTTGTATGGAAAATATGTCTATCAATTTCCTCAGGGCTGCAATAAGAAATCAACGAACTCTGTATAAGAACAACTATACTGTTGTGTCAGAGAGATATCAATACCCACCAAAGAAAGGTGACAGCGCATACCAAGAAAAAAGTGAACATCGACTTAACCAAAAGATAGAATCATCACCATGAAAAAATTCATATAGTCTAATGTGACCCTTGGGTCAGGCAAAGTAATAAACTCAAATAAATAAATATAAATGGAGAAACTAAGTAAAATGGAGTAGTATTTCCAAGAAAGTGCACCCAGAAACTCTAAATCACACACCCAAGTGAAAAACAATAGAAGAGAAATAATGTAAGGAAGCACCCCAAAATAACATGCGTTAAAAAGCTGCATTGCAAAATCCAAAAGAGGCAATATTACCAGTCATCCACAACATTCTGTTTCTATAGCAAGTTAAAAGCAAGTAATTAGACAAATTACATATAAATTCAAAATGTTCCAAAAACCTGTATCACCACTCACGTAATGGTCCCTATCCATCAATATCAAATATAGTGCCAGCCCAAAAAAGTATACCCTCTGTGAACCACACCTATAAATCCTGAAACCCCGTTCCATGCCTGCCTGCCACATATTACAAGGCAAAATAGAGAACATTTTCAGCACAGATATTTCACCTGTAATCATAGCAAGGTCTGTGTAACAGTATCCCAGTATGGTAATCTTGTTTATTCCATTCTCGACTGGCATGTTCTCTGCTACAACCCTAGAGGCTGCACTTACTACAGCCAAAGATGCAGTATAGTCTATCAATTTAAGGCTACAAAAATTTAAAACCATATGTATGTTGTATTATACACCAGATAAGGTTTCTAGATGGGGGCAAACAACTAATCAGCATTTAAGCAATAGGACGGTTTGACCTAAATGTGGGGAATATGGAGTAAATATTGTTCATATGTTTGCTGTGTGCCCGTTGCTAGCGACTTTTTGGCAAGAGGACTTGACTGTATTAAGAAATCAACTTGGTTTGGATGTGGACCTTACTACAACTGAGATCATGCTGGGCTACAGAGAGAATGCTAATAGAGCGAAGCAGGCTTTAATAACTATAGCCATAGTCTCTGCTAGACTGGCTATAGCCCGGGCATGGATCTCCTCAAAGCCATGTAATGTAATGGAGTGGTGGAGTATTTTTATAGAAATTTTGAACGAGAAAAAGCTTTGGCTAAGATTAGAGGTCTTAAGGCACTACAGAAATGTAATGCTTTCTGGCATGGTATGAATCAGGGTTAATGTGCTAAATATCTTCTCTGTATTGATTTTTCACTGTCTATCACTTGTTTTTTTTATTCTTGTTGTTAAAACATATTTTTCTCATGTTTTCTTTCTTTTTGTCCCCCTAGAAAAAAGAAATGTACACGAAAGAATATGTAATAGGGTTTCTATTGTGTCTGTAAAATCTGTGTTTGAATCCTTTGTAAAAATAAAGATATTTTTAAAAAAAAGAAAGAAAGGAAGAAACACGTGTTGGCTGTTTGCATGTGGCTGTTTGTACCTTGTATCAACTTAACCTGGACTACCGAATGTTTATGAAATGAGAATTCCCATCGAATAAAGAATATCTCGACTATGGACACTTTGGAAATTGATGATTGATTCTATTGAGTGTTCAGGACTCTCTTTTTGTTTATAGTCTTTAAAATACCCTAAAAAATGAAGTATCAATAAGAAAACATTAATTAACATTTTCAAAAACATCCCACCCTAATACCTACAAAACAAAAAAAACTGCTATACTACACAAATTATAATAACAATTAATCAATTCAATAATTACCATAAATTATGACCAGTTAATTATTTAACATAAAAATTATAAAAAAATAAAAAATAATCATGTATATTTTAAATAACTTCCCACCCTGATCCCATTCAATCACAACAACATGCTACTAAATAATACATTGCTAATTAATTATTTTAAAAACTTCAATACACTTAAAAATTACAACATATACTAAAATAATTAAAATAACAATTAATCAATTTAATAGCTTACATCATTAAGTACCAATTCCGTAATTTAATTAGCATAAAATAAAAAAACAATAATTTATACTTAACACAACCTCCCACTCTAATCCCCTGTAAACCCAACAACCCGCTACTAAATTAAAAATTACTAATTAAATCTACAAAAACAATTTCAAATGAAAAATTACAAAGGATACTAAAACATTACACACAACTTATTTTTATAATACTAGCACCAAAAAATAATATAATATATATTAAATCAATTTAGAACACTATTTTTAATACAACTGTACTAAATTAAACAACATTATATATAACTGTAATAAAACAATTATTATATACTTAGGACAAAATTATATTCTTACCTTTGATATTCTGCCCCACAGTATACTTGACTTGATATTTTTGACTAAATATGGTTGCACCATGATATTTTTTAAACAATGGTTTGGTCATTCATCTTGAAAAGAGATGCTGAATAGGGGCATGTAACTTGAATTTGGGTGTGGCTTGAACTTAGTATTTTTCTTTATGTAAAGATGACTTTTCTACTTGCTGACAAAGATTAATTTAATCTCATGTAATATTATCCCAAAATGGTGTAATATTATGCAGCAGAAAATCCCATGCAAGGGATGCAGAGTGGGGTACTCAAGGCATGGTTTGTTTTGAAAATGTGTAAACTCCCACAAACACAGCCATTTGCGAACATTTTCAAACTCCTTTCCAAACTTTCCCACTATGGAAATTGTCAGACATTTACACTGGTGTAGGGCCGAAGCAATTTCCTTTTCAGGGTTGGACGGGGAACTAACATCCCAAAATCTTTTTGTGTGGGTTTAGGGGAAAGGGTTTCTCTATGGAAAAAATATATCCCAGTGGAGAGAACAGATAAAAATGTGCATTTGCACAGCAGTGCTGCCTATCGTCAATGTCGAATTATACAACTTGCATAAGTTCCACCCTGGGGAATGCTATATTATAAGATACACATTGAAACATTTGACTGGTGAAGCTTTCCAGGTGTATCATGGAAAGGTTTTGTGAATTCCACAAAAATGGTGAAAATACATTCAAGCAGGAGAAGAAAAGACTAAACGCACATTTATTCTTTGTTTGTGTATCAAGCCATCACATTTATGGGTGGTTTACTGAAAATGATTCAACTGCATACTTTCAGCAGAAATAAAGAGCTTCTAGGTAGTATCAAATGTTAATGGGCTAGTAGGTACTGCACGGAAAATCCTCAACTTGTTTTCATAGGAATTTGGAGAAAGGGCACTTATTAAATCACTTCTCATAGCTTTAATGGCAAACGAAGGATCAATTTTACTGAAAAATGAGATTCTCAAGTAATCACATGTGACTGCCTTTCACCCTGCCCTCACAATTTTTTCAATGTACTAACCTGATCTGTTACTGATGCTGTTCCATACCGAATATATTTTCAAAACATTGACCGGACATGTGACTGACTCCTTCCCAGACCTGTTGACCTTTCATTTTTTTTTAGACAAAATACACAGTATATGTAGCAACATGCTCTGCAGATAAGCTCATGAAGAAGAAAAGGATCTAGGTGCATGGCAATGTTATTAATATAGTCAACATTAAGGTGCCGATTCCGATCCGGTAAAACCCGGGTACAAATGGTTGTACGGAGCGTTTTCTCCGTCCGACTCGTACCCGGGAAAAACACCTTACAAACTCGCAAGTACGATTCGCACAGAAATACCATTTCTGTACGAGTCGTAAAAAACACCGACCGGCAAAAAAATACATACAAATCTGATTCTGGACGGTGCACACGCGACGTCCGGACGGAGTCAGGCAGCGTTTTACGGACCAACAAGTACGAATCGTGCCGACGTCACTCCGCACGTAGCATTTTTTACGGGAGCCAAATACTGCCGGGAAATTGAGGACGACGCGAACAAGGAGCACCGGTACGTGACGGACAGCGATGGACCCCAACCTACGCGTCATCCCGGCCCTCATAGCCTACGACCTCGTGTTCAGAAACCGACGCAGACGCCGTAGAAGGTCAGAACAACACCCAGGGGCAAAGAGGGGGGTGCAAGGGGCAGGAAACATAACCCACACCCCACAAAAGACTAATACATCATGCACATTAATTACCTCCATGGTCTGGTCACATCGGGGGCGTGTCCACCAATCCCACGTCCCGCCACAACGGAAGTGGACGTGGACGCGTACCCGTCACCACCACAATGGTGGTACGGGACGTACCCACGCCCCTCAGAGCGTGGGTACGGTCCGTACCACCATTGTATTGGTGATGTTGGGGTACGCGTGTACGGCCCGTACCCACGCCCTCAGAGCGTGGGTACGGTCCGTACACGTGTACCCCTACATCACCACTACAATGGTGGTACAGCCCGTACCCACGCCCCCCAGAACGTGGGTACAGCCCGTACCACCATTGTAGTGGTTATGTAGGGGTACGCATGCACGGACCGTACCCACGCCCCCAGAGCGTGGGTACGGTCCGTACACGCGTACCCCTACATCACCGCTACAATGGTGGTACGGCCCGTACCCACGCCCCCCAGAGCGTGGGTACGGCCCGTACCACCATTGTAGTGGTGATGTAGGGGTACGCGTGTACGGACCGTACCCACGCCCCCAGAGCGTGGGTACGGTCCGTACACGCGTACCCCTACATCACCACTACAATGGTGGTACGGACCGTACCCACGCCCCCCAGAGCGTGGGTACGGGCCGTACCACGCGTACCCCTACAGCCCCATTACATGATGGATACAAAGCGTACACACGCCACGGATGTAGGTGTACGGCTTGGTGCAGCACATCAGCTGTAAATTGGGGGTGGTGTATGCCAAGGACAGCAGTGTACCACAGCAAGGGCGCAAGTGGGTGGGTGGGTGGGTGCAGAGGAATACCAGCAGTGGACAGGGACATGTGAGGGGTGGGTGCATATCACTACCAGCAGTGGACAGAGACATGGGGGTGGGTACAGAGGAATACCTGCAGTGGACAGAGACAAATGAGGGGTGGGTGCCTATCACTCCCAGCAGTGCCCAGACATATGAGGGGTGGGTGCCTATCACTCCCAGCAGTGCCCAGACATATGAGGGGTGGGTGCCTATCACTCCCAGCAGTGGACAGAGACATGGGGATGGGTGCAGAGGACTCCCAGCAGTGGACAGAGACAAATGAGGGGTGGGTGCCTATCACTCCCAGCAGTGCCCAGACATATGAGGGGTGGGTGCCTATCACTCCCTGCAGTGCCCAGACTTATGTGGGGTGGGTGCCTATCACTCCCAGCAGTGGACAGAGACATGGGGGTGGGTGCAGAGGAATACCTGCAGTGGACAGAGACAAATGAGGGGTGGGTGCCTATCACTCCCAGCAGTGCCCAGACATATGAGGGGTGGGTGCCTATGACTCCCAGCAGTGCCCAGACATATGAGGGGTGGGTGCCTATCACTCCCAGCAGTGGACAGAGACATGGGGGTGGGTGCAGAGGACTCCCAGCAGTGGACAGAGACAAATGAGGGGTGGGTGCCTATCACTCCCAGCAGTGCCCAGACATATGAGGGGTGGGTGCCTATGACTCCCAGCAGTGCCCAGACACATGAGGGGTGGGTGCCTATCACTCCCAGCAGTGCCCAGACATATGAGGGGTGGGTGCCTATCACTCACAGCAGTGAACAGAGACATGGGGTGGGTGCAGAGGAATACCACCAGTGGACAGAGACATGGGGGGTGTACATCATTATCAGATGACCACAGTTCCATGGGTGAATGTACGTATCCCTAACTTTGGACAATGATGATAGTGCCATAACAACACATCACTGACAGCAGTGTCCCACTCCCAGGAGGATGGATGTCTTTCCCCCACTGCATGACACACCACATGTGGGTGTGAGGACAAATAACACATGCATACCCACCCCTGGCAGATGCAGCACAATACACACACTGAGATCATGCCACAAGACTGTATAGTCATGTCACTGCCTAATAAACTAAGAGAGCCAAAGAGAACACACACTGTCACGCACATCCCAGGACTGATAGGAATGTTCAGGTGCTGGGCTAGCCACCAAGATGTTGTCTGTCATGGAAGGAATAGGGTGGAGTTCCCACAGATACAATGGCCACAATTGTGAGTCAGGTGTTCAAATACCCAGCAGAACAAGTACCATATGTGTACTAGGCTGGGATTACACACATGCATTGTGCGGAAAAGGGACAATTTCTCCATGAAGGTATGGCAAAATACTCAATACACAAGTACAGTGAGTACCAAGGATGGCACAGACGATGCAGCTGGACACATTGCTGAGCAGGCATGGCCAGAGTTGAAGGGATCCATCACCAACAAAGGAAATGTAGACACAGGGCAACACAACAATTGTGCAACTCTCTGCAGGGGAGATGTCAGGTGCCACAGAGGAAGGAACACTCCTTGGGACAATGTCTCCAAACACAAAGAGCATACACGACAAAGAATCTTTGCAGAGACCTTGTGATGGCACGCAGATACCAGGTTACACCCCATGAGCAGCAGACTACAACATTTCCCTGAAACATAACACATGCCCACAACCCCAACTCCTGTAGCATCAGCATCAACATCAATACCTGAAATGCAAGACTTTTTAAACGAAAAAGAAAATGCTTTATTCAGCATGAAAATAATAATGTGTAAACGAGACTATTCACAAAGGCCAATGGCCAGTCCATATCATCAGTCCTTGGGGGGGACACATGGCCATGCGTCTCCCCTAGTTTGCCTGCACATCACAAGACTGTGTCGTCGACTGGGGGGGGAGCATCATGTGGGGAAGGACCAGGCACCGCAGGGACAGGAGGGGGAAGGGTAGGTGTGGTGGGTGCAGGGACGGACGACTCCACCACAGGGGGTGGGGCAGCGCCAAAGGTGGAGGTGAGCTCGGCGCTGCACACTTCTGCCAGTTCTTCAAGCGTCTCCCCTGCACCCGGAGAAACAACAGGCCCCAAGGAGGGGGGGGGGTCGGAGGGATGGGTTGCAGCGCTACTGGGGGAGGTGGTGGACGGGCTGGGGGACTTAACTCCCCTACCCGTGGAGTGCCTTGACCGTTTGCGTCCAGATGAACTAGTGGGGCTGAGGCCCAGCCCAGCAAAGTAGGCCTCCTTCTCCGAATCTGGGGCAGGGGAGCCAAGGGGAGTGACATCGGAGGGAATGGGGAGTGAGTCATGTGGACGAGGACTGTGGCTGCGTGCCTGCCTGTGTGCCCCAGATCCAGTGGGTGTGCCTGCTACCCCCTGAGTGTGCGTGTCAGGAGGTGTGCGCTTGCCCTTACGTGGTGGTGTGCTGCTTGTGTCTGGTGGGGTGCGTGTGTGTGGATGTCTTGGTGTGCTTGGGACAGGCATGGGTGTGGGACTTGTGGATGGGGCAGGGGTAGGGGGGGAGGCAGCGCTGCAGTTGACCCGCCACTGCTGTCAGTGACGAGTCCAGGGACCTCAGCAACATCCGTTGGTCAGACATCGCTGATGACATGCCCTCCATGTACGACACCATCTGGGTCAGCAGTCTGGGGTGGCCATGGAGGACAGTCAGGATCGATGTCTGCCCAACTTGCAACTGCCGCTGAATGTCCACAGACTCGGCAGTGAGGGCAGCAGGGGGGACAGGGGCAGGGGGTGCGGTGCCTGGCACGAAGGAGACACGGTGTGGCCTAGCAGGAACAGAAGGGACCTGAGCAAGTGGGAGGGCAGTGATGGGAATGGAGGGGGCGGTGAGAGATGTACTGCTGCTTTCACCTGTGGGAGCAGCCTCCGCCCCCTCTGGGAGCTCAGCCTCGGACCCGTCTGCCATGTAGTCAGTGTTGGTACTGGGCAGGTCCTCCGCCTCACTCCCCTCGCCCTCCGTGCCACTAGATTCCACCGACTCCACAGCAGTGGTGGCACCACTGCTCGATCCCTCCTCCACGTCCGTGCCGGTGTCTCCCTCGGTGTCCTCCGATGATGCTGTGGGCAAGGTGAAGAGACAGGAAAAAATCAGTCACCTGTATACATCTGAGACATGAGTTCAAACAAAATAGGCAACAGCGCATATCAGGAAAGGCATCATGAGTAACATCTAGGATACTCCCCACATATGTAAGCCCTGCACTCCCCAGTTGGTTGACCCACCATGCCACTTGGAAACTATGAAAATGAGGACACAAGAGCAAATAACTTGAAATCACAAGATCATGAGAAGCTAGTGTCTGGGATCAGTTGAGCACAGCAAGACTATGAAGGCATGCCACCTCTTGTTCACTGTGAAGCAAACAGTATTGTCGCACCCAAGGCCAAATACCACATGCCAATGCAGAAGGTGTCCCCACACTCAGAGACCTGTGAGTACTTTTGACACCCCAAAGAAATACATTGTGACTCCTGGAGAATCACAACCCTTTACACAATGGACATGTCTAGCATGTGTGAATGTGGCACTCTGTGAACACAACACACATGTGTCTGTATAGCAGAAGTCACACAAGGAGGTGCACACCAAACTACATGCACACAGTCATCATCTGAGCTGCCAGACTCATTCAAATCAGCCACTGTTAGGCAGGAATGGTGTTTCAGTAAGTACATATACATGGCACCAGGGTGGTCTGGATGACTTGACACTCGTAAGTTGGTATCAGCAACAACCAAGGACGAACCCAAATGCTACCACACTGTGGGAACATGTATATGTATGAACTCAAAACAAGTTTTGTTTAAACTGTGCCTTACTTTAAAATGTGCCAGCGTGTCCCTGGAAAGTGTAAAGGTGGTGTCTTGTGCACTTCCTTGGGAGACATCTGTCATGCAGGCACATCATTGTCCTTCACAACCAAACAACAAGGTCAAGCATATGAAACATTGAGACATGTTGACAGGTGTAGTGAGTGCCAATGGACATTTTCTCTGAGTAAGAACTTGAATAATGTCATTTGTCACATGGCTATCCGTCACCTCATCACACAGTTCGCTACACATATGACCTACTGACTGTCATCTGGAGTGGCACACATGTCCACACCCAGGACAATGCATAAGCTAATGGGCCTGCAATTGTTTAGCAAAAAAGCCTAGCTGTACTGTGGGTTCCCCCTCATGGCAAGACAGAATGTACCCACAGATGTCAGCACACAAAGTCAAGAAGTGAAACCACTTATTCAGGGTTACAATAACTGTGCTTGAAAACTAGCTTCATTAACACGACATCACCTTGTAGGGCTGCCAAAACATATTGGTCACAAACAAACATCAACAGATTGTTGTGAATAGCCACACAGGCACTGGCCAGTGTGAGTATGCACAAGCAAACTGGTGTATCCCTGTCCAGTGGGCAAATGTATCACACATGTGAAAACTACTACCTAGGCCAGGGAACAATGCCACAGAGGCAGAGCCATGATGAACCCACAGTGAATGTGCACAGTGTTGGATGACACACATGAGTAGGAGGGCAGGCTGTGTCAGGGGACTGTAGTGTGCACACTGCTCCATGGTCCTGGAATGAGCTGACTGTTACAGGAGCAACCGTCCCGGCACTATGCATATATCCCACTCATGCACATCATGTCTGAGGCCACAACATTGGTAATGCATGCAGCAGGTCTGTTTCGTTTGAACTCTCACACTCCTATGTTGGGACTCAGCATCAGTGCCAACAATTATGCACCCCCAAATGACTGAACAGGACAGGGCACAGGCAGACCACCCGCACACATGATGCTGAAAGCAGTGTGCACCTTGATAAACTGGCAGGGTAAACTCCCAAAATATCGATTCCAAAATATCGACTGCCCAGAATATCGAAGTTAAAATATAGAGTGGACAGAATATCGACTCTACAAAATATAGATAGGTCAGAATATCGAAATTGGGGTACAAAATATCGATTACCAAAATGTAGACCTTAAAAATATCGAATACCATAATATCGAATTTTAAAATATAGATTACCATAATATCGAAGTGTTTTTTGTGTTATGTATGGTAGTATATGTGTTAAAATGATGTATTATTGTTGTAATGTATGTTTAATTTATTTAAACAAATGAATGTTATGTAATTTAATTATTGCGTAATTTAATTCCGTAGCGGGTTGTGGGTTTATAGGGGAATAGGGTGGGAAGTAATTTAATTATGGTTAATTAAATGTTAATTATATTTATATGTTTTGATAATTAATTAATTGATAATTAATTATTAATTGGTAATTTATTTTTATTAATTGGTAATTAATTTATATTAATTGATTAATTGAAAATTATGTTAATTGTATTTGTTATTAATAGGAGCGGGTTGTGGGTTTGTAGGGGAATTGGGTGGGAAGTAAATTAATTGTAATAAAGTAAATAATTAATTTTTTATTTATGTGTATTGATAATTCATTGATAATTAATTAATAATTGGTAATAAATGTGTATTTATGGGTAAATAATTTGTATGAATTACTAAATAATTTTTATTATTTGCAAAAATATTTTTATTAATTGATTAATTGATAATAATGTGAATTGTATTTTTTATTATTGGGAGTGGGTTGTGGGTTTGTAGGGGAATTGGGTGGGAAGTAAATTAATTGTAATAAAGTAAATAATATTTTTTTTATTTATGTGTATTTATAATTGATAATTAATTTGTAATTGGTAATTAATTATTATTAATTGGTATTACATTTTTATCAATTGATAATTCATATTTTTAAATGGTAATTAATTGTTATTAATTGGTAATTATTTTTAATTAACTTTTTATCAGTATTGATAATTAATGTCATCTTATATTTAATTTAAATCATTACTTTCCCTACTTTTGCACTCTCTGGAGTGGGAATAGTCATTTTTACCTCTACGCTATCCAACGCTTTCCCTACTGTCGCACTGTTTGGAGTTGGAATAGTAATTTTTACCTCTACACTATCCAACGCTTTCCCTACTGTTGCACTCTCTGGAGTGGGAATAGTAATTTTTACCCCTACGCTATCCAACGTTTTCCCTACTGTTGCACTCACTGGAGTGGGAATAGTAATTTTTACCTCTACGCTATCCAACGCTTTCCCTACTGTTGCACTCACTGTAGTGGGAATAGTAATTTTTACCCCTACGCTATCCAACGCTTTCCCTACTGTTGCACTCTCTGGAGTGGGAATAGTAATTTTTACCCCTACGCTATCCAACGTTTTCCCTACTGTTGCACTCACTGGAGTGGGAATAGTAATTTTTACCCCTACGCTATCCAATGCTTTCCCTACTGTTGCACTCTCTGGAGTGGGAATAGTAATTTTTATCCCTATGCTATCCAACGTTTTCCCTACTGTTGCACTCACTGGAGTGGGAATAGTAATTTTTACCTCTACGCTATCCAACGCTTTCCCTACTGTTGCACTCTCTGGAGTGGAAATAGTAATTTTTACCCCTACGCTATCCAACGTTTTCCCTACTGTTGCACTCACTGGAGTGGGAATAATTATTTTTACCCCTACGCTATCCAACGCTTTCCCTACTGTTGCACTCACTGCAGTGGGAATAGTACTTTTTACGCTCTCAGTATCCAACAAAATCTCGACTTTTTTAAATTACTTATATTATGTTTACATTTTAAGCTATTTTATATTATATTATGTATGTTTTATTTAATTGTTTTTAATATTTAATTAATTTTATATTATGTTTAATACATTTAAAAAATTCGATATTTTGGCTAACTATATTTTGACAGTCTATATTTTGGAATCGATATTTTAGTACTTACCTGTTTGTAGATAGGGAGTCGATATTCTGTCCCTCGATATTTTAGTGTCGATTTTTTGTATAGTCGATATTTTGTCCCTCGATATTTAGTCACTGAACCAACTGGCAGCCTAGATGACCATGTGCAATAGTGATAACACACAGACCAGGTAACACATGTCAAGGAGGGGAAGGGAGGAAGAACAGCACAGGTTGACTTTGGGGTACAGGATATGCACTGCACATATATAGCCTGGCAGTGTATCCAGGCGACTGAGCAGCTCCAAAAGCTGGCAACCCACAACAAACAGACATGTACCTACCCCCTTCCTGCTGCTGTAACTCCTGTATCCGCCTATCCAGGTCAGGGAAGACCACCGCCAGGACATGCCGCATCTGGTGGGTCAGGCGCCGGCGCCCGCCATGCTTGCGAGGAGCCTCCTCCTTCAGCATGATCTGGGCGATCCTCCGGGTCCAGCACCGGATGTCCTGCCATCTTTTCCTCACTTGTTGCAGGCGCCAACTGCGACCCTCCGCCGATTACACGGCCTTGACGGCATCCTTCCAGATCTTCCCCTTGTGGTAGGGGGATACCTGTGTGGATGACAAAGTGGGACAACATCACTACACCTGCACCATGTCACAGAGACACACATTTGAACATCTTAGATTTGTTGAACAGGGCATAGTATGCTGGCAAGTAATAGCACCTTAGTCATAGGGACTTTTTCCACTGTGGACGCACCAATGCACTACATGGCATAGTAAGTGCACAGGTGGCATGAGGGGTGCAAAACAATCCCTGATCATGGCACACACTGTGCATCCCAAGCAACACAAGGCTGATGGACAGCACCGCAAAGCAGTCACATGCCCCAGGCCACTGACGAAACCTCAGCAGAGTACACAGACACACACAGGCACACATCAATCACCTGCCATTGGCAACAGCGGATGCAAACCTCACTCTGCACATGTGCCACTTGCCGGGGGGGGGTCACAGGTGTGGGGCTAGCTCAGCAAGTCAGACACACAGCACGGCTTACTTCACACATCAGATGGATTGAGCAGTTGTCTCCTCCATGCAGCTGTGGTGCAACACTCCACATAGACACTCACCCACATGACAAGAAACATTCACACACATCAATGTCCAGGGGGCGTACACATCATTTGGACACTCTCACCACTCTCACCACAGCTCCACTCAACTGTCACACACATCTGTGGGTGCAGTCACCTGTCACACCGGGGTGACCACTGAATCACCGCAGGACAATAGTACAAGAATGCCCAAGAGGATTAGGCTGGCGGAATGTGCCATGCACTATGCAGTGAATGTCACAGTAAGCACAATGCAAGTGAGGAGTGCACACATGAACTACATCAAGCCCTGCATGAGAGACATAAGCCATCCCCCCCCGGGACCCACTCCACCCAACATTGCATGTCTGTCACACCTGGCCGCAATGCCAGAAGTGACAGACACAATAAAGGTGCACAGGCAAAGGTAGTGGAGTCAGCACTCACCTGCTCCCCTGGTCGACCATACAGCATGGGGTACCGTGGGAGGATCATATCCAGCAGGGCCTCGTTCTCCTCCTGGGTGAAAGGCTGGGCCCTCTCTACAGTCCTTGAGATGGTGCCAGAGGGAGACAATACAGCAGCAGTGGTATCGACTGACATGTTGTGCAGGCAAGTGCCCTCTCATGGGTTCTGCCTGCCTTATATCTGCCTTGCTGGCCTATTTCATGTACAGAAGTACAGAGTGATTGGTCAGACTCATTTGCATCCTACGTTTCCTCCAATCCCTTTAAACATACACCAGTGACAGCCTTTGCATCATTCGATTTTGCAGCATCATGTCAAGTCAACAACCACTTTGCAACAATGTAAAATGTGGCCAACTGCTTTTTCCAGACCACATGATGTAAAATTTTGAACTTGAAACTTGGTATCCATGACAACCAGCATGCATTTAGGCCCTAATACTTGTCCCTCATGTGTCCCCATTAAGATTCTTAAATCCCCACACAGGTACGGCGCGTTTCACACATACTCCTAGGGCACCATCACTACAGTGATACGGGCCGTACTCACGCGTGTACGGGCCGTACACGCGTGAGTACGTGCCTATCACTATAGTTGGGAGTACCGTAGGGCATAGTGATACGGCACGTACTCACGTGTGTACGGGCCGTACACGCGTGAGTACGTGCCTATCACTATAGTTGTGTTACTGTAGGTCCCAGTGATACGGCACGTACTCACACGTGTACGGGCCGTACACGCGTGAGTTCGTGCCTATCACTATAGTTGGGGGTACCGTAGGGCATAGTGATATGGCACGTACTCACACGTGTACGGCAGGTACTGACACGTGAGTACAGGCCCTACACACGCCCTTAGAGCATGTGTACTGCGTTTCACTGCTTACACTGGTGATAGGAGGCGCACACGAAAGGAATGGAGGTGTCAGACTCGCACAAGGCTGTACATCAAGTCATTGTCAGTGCAGTCCTTCATGTGCAGGGCCTAGGTGTGTCAGGCAGTGATGTGGCACATGTCTCCTCATGTTGTGGCACAATAGATGTGTGATGAGCTGTTTACACATGTCATGTGTGATGGGGCACTACGTGGCACACTTCCCCTTCACACTTTGCACATGTGTGCATGTACGACACACGTGTCAAGCACTGCATCACTGGTATGGCACAGTCAGCAACACCCGCAACTGTCCCCTGATGCCAGGTACACGGATAATTACACCTGACATGTGACTCCCAGCGTGCCACGATGTGACTATGTCATGTGTGTGTCATGTGTTCCCATGAGCTTTCCGTTGGTGTTCCGTCAACTCCATCTGCTATTGCAGCATCCAACATGTGTCTGTGTGCATATGTGCATGACACACATATACGCACACCATGCCACATGTGGACTCACACGTTACATGTGTCATGATGGTTCGAAGATGACTTCTTGACATGAGGCAATATCTGCGTTCTCTCAATGTCTGTGTCATCAGTTTTTGACATGGACCCCTTAATGGAAATGTGTGTTATCTGTCCATTTCCAGATGACATGTGACCTGTGCGTCTAGACTCCCGCCAGCTGTCTGTATGAGATGACATCCTTCAAATGCTGATATGTGGATGTCTGTCACTCATGTAATGTGTCTGACTTGTCACTTACACTGGCCCACAGCTATTTTAATGGCATGTCACGTCAACATTGCCATGCAGCTATTGTGGCTGGCTCTTCGTAGGAGTATCACCTGGCTGGCCCACGTGTCCTGGATGTATTGCACGGCACAGACTCTGTATTAAGCAGATGTGTATTAGCTGTTGAACATGTGCTCACTTCAGTGACATAGGTGTGGTAATGTACTCACTCTTCGTTATTCCTTCCAAATTTCTGCAGGGCACCGCCTCTTCCCAGACGAATGCCAGACCTGGATGCCATGCATGAACATGACTGCATACGCAGATACCGCTTCTCGCAAGAGTTGATAGAGGACTTGACCCGCCGGCTTGCACCACACCTCCAACCACAACACAGGTATCCTACAGCTCTGACCCCCAAGGTGAAGGTGATGGCAGCCCTACATTTTTTTGCCACCGGCACATTTCAATTGACCATAGCTGATGTCGGTGGCATGTCCCAGACAATGTTCAGCCGTGTCCTGCATGATATTATAGAAGCCATGTTGGTGCACCTGGATGAATTCATCCATTTTCCCACTCGTGAGCAGTTGACAGGTGTCAAGGGTGAGTTCTATGCCCTGGGAGGGATGTCTCATGTAATTGGGGCCATTGATGGGACACATGTGGCTTTGGACCACCACAGGCACAGGAGGTAGCCTATAGAAACAGAAAACATTACCACTCCATTAATGCCCTTGTGGTGTGTCTTGCTAACATGCTGATTTCCCATGTCTGTGCACATTTTCCAGGGTCCGCACACGATGCATACATCATGAGGCGTAGCAGGGTGCCAGAAATGATGCTGCAGCTGCACGCGGAACGAGCATGTCTTGTTGGTGGGTATACTCTGTTAGTCCTGTGTTCAGCGCTATCTTTGTATCTTACGGCATCTCCTGACCCACTTCTTCACATGATGTTTCCATGTAGGGGACTCTGGCTATCCCAACATGCCATGGCTGATGACGCCTCTCCGCAACCCCAGAACAGCCGCAGAACACCGGTACAACGACACCCATGGGCAGACGAGGCGCGTGATTGAGAGGACGTTTGGACGCCTGAAGAGCAGATTCTGGTGCCTCCACAAGACCGGCGGCGCCCTCCCATATGCCCCGGTGAAGGTCTGCAAAATCTTCATTGTGTGCTGCATGCTGCACAACATGGCAGTGGAGAAGGCCATGCCACTCATCCTTGATCCGGATGAGCAGGATCATCCACCCGTGGAGGATGAAGGGCTCGGGCACGGGGCAAGTGAGGATGAGGATGAGAATGAGGATGAGGATGAGGACATCCGGAGTCAGCTTATCCGCAACTTCTTCTCATGATGGTGAGTCCCTGTGTCTTAGTGTGCACGCTTTGAGCCTTGTGTGGCATGTGTTGCAATGTGTGTGTCGAGCTGACTGTGTGCTAAGTGACTTGGAGGTGTGTTCTGATGTGTCATTCAAGTGATGATGTCATTCTACACATATTAGCTGGGACACTAAATTTATTAAGGGCATGGTGACAACATCATTCCTGTAGAGTACATGTACATGTCTGAGGATTACTAGCTCTTCGCTGACTTGTTGTGTGTCTGGCCTCCACAGGTTCTTGCGGCTGTCGTCTGCTCATGTCATCATTGCCCTCCTGCTATTCCTCATGAGTATTGCAATGTGTGCTGGATCAGAGTTACATGCACAGACATGGTGAAAAGTCATTTGGGGTAAGGAGTGCAGCAAGGCATTTTGTGGGTGGTACGTGTTTGTGATATGTGGGGACTGCTCCTGTGCATGTTCTGTTACCATGCATACATGTCGACTCACCATGGGCCACATAACGTGTTGCATGGCTCCCATGAATTGATAGTCACACTTCCTGACAGTCATCTGTAATGGTTTGTGGATTCTGATGAAGGCATCAATGTATGTATAATGCCCCTACGGAACATACGGGATGCTAATGGTGGACATAGTGTGGGACATCCCCATATGAGGCTCAATGTGGAATTGTAGACTCTCCGTGTGAAGCAAGGGGTGTTAGGCTCATCCCCTTCACTTGTGTGCCATCTCAGTAGGATTTACACATCTGTGTGTTGAAGGGGGTGTCCAGTGTAGGTCACACATGGTCAGCCAAATGACCTGTGAGTCTGTTCCAATTGATGCATTTCCCTTAGTGTGAGGCTGAGTAATAAAGGTGTTCGTCACACTCCAAGGTGCCTCATCTCTGTCAATGCAGGTCTCTTGCCACTTTGCATGCAGCATATCTGGCATAGTTGTGGAAGATTATGCATAGGAGTCCATGTGTAGTTTAGCAACATGCATGCAGTTGCTCATGGATTAGGCTCCCTATTGGGCATGAAGTACATGGTCGTGTATGTTTTTTGGCATGTTGGTCCACACAATGGGCCATCAACAGCTGCTGAGGGTGTGTCTCCTGTGCGCAGGTCGGCCTTCAGTTTCCCGATCCGGTGTCATGCTTCTTTGGTGATTGTGCATGCATTGTCTCTGGGTGTGCCATGTGACACTGGACACTCCTTACTTTACACACGCGCCTGTTGCAGTTGTCCTTCTGACATCCTAGTCTATGTGTGCAAATTCTGTCATTTTGCAAGGAGATGCCGCCTGCTGCTGCGGCCCCTGCAGCAAGGGCCCACAGAGTATCCAGATTTGGCAACACACACGCCTCCAAGATGCTCCTCACTTCCTCCCTCCACCCATTCATTTGGCTGTCCTCAGCTTGTCTATGCCACTGTTGTTGCCATGCGGTGCCAAAGGCTGGACCATCAGCACATGCAAGGTGCACATTGCACCACCATCCTGTCCTTGCATAACCCACATCACACTACAGTCTGATGTATCAGCCACACTCCGAGCTATGTCCATCCGCACATCTAACGCCTGCTGTCAGACATACCCTGGGCACACACACGACATCTTTGCATGCTGAGTGTGCAACTCCAACTGCCTACACTGCGCTGCCCCACCTTCCAGGCCCTGTCACACCAACCAGGTCACGTCCCTAATACTCCCCACAGGCTCTGTAGCCCAGCAAGGGCATTGGAGTGGGACTCAAGGCTTCAGCATGTAGTATGGTGTCATCGTCTGGTACATGGCACAGGTATCATCTCTCAGCATGTCAATCTACAGAGTGTCCAGGACCCCCCTCTCCACCATCACATGCGCACAGCACCTCATCATCAGCTCGTATGCCATTGACAGCCAGGTGCTCCTCACCCTCAACAAAGACACAGACATTGGCAGTTCCATCATTCAAGTATGCATGAGATCCATTGATGAATGGCAGAACACGAGCCACCTGAGGCTGGACCTGTACAGGACTGAGGTGATCATCTGAGGATTGTTCCCTTCCAGCTGGGTCAAGTGCCTGTGTCCCACCCGCAAGAGCCCTGCACAAGCACCCAGTGGCCACACACACAAGATGGTGTGCATCATGTTCGGCTCGCTCACATATGCCATGCTAGTCCACACCATCTGTACCTCATGCTGCAACGCCCTCTGCATTATGCACATGATCCACAGATAGATCCACTCCAAGAAAAGACAAACCATCCCCCAGGTCCATGACAACATCCGTGTCAAATACTGCCCTGCCCTCTATGGAGCAAGTACATCCAAACTCCCAGGAAACTGGTCCACTTCCAGGGTGCATCTGCACACCTCAGATTCAACACCCTGCTTCCCAGCCACCTCACCGTCCACCATAGATAGCTGCAATGGATCACTGTCTGCTGCAGGATGACCACCACACTCTCCACCCACACTCAGGAGGCAGTCCACAACCCCGACCCCAACCAACCTTGTACGTCTGTCATCCTAGATCCCGTTGGGCCATCTCCATGCATCCAACCTTGCCCTGGCCACCGTTCTTCACATCCACCGTACTCCAGCATACAGGACATTGTTCTCCCACCTGGCCACACATACCTGGGACTCCCTCCCCGGGAACCTCCACATGAGCCATGACCTCTACACCTTGATGATGATCTCCCAAATAGGTCTCTACGCACAGTTTACCAAGCACCCTCTCAGCAGCCAAAGGCCATCACAGGTGAGTGTTGTGCTCCATGCCTACATTAAATGATACCTTGTGACCCATGTGTGTCCTGTACCAGACTCTGATCCCAGGGTATGGATGGCTGGAGTTAGTTCAACACTCAGGCATAGTTTGACATTTCCACACACATATGTCGTTGAATAATGCAAAATGACAGGAACATCTCATGTCCAAAGTGATATATTTATTTGCGGTGGGGTAAGTGGTTTGGTAGATGCAATTAGGTGCTCTACCGGGGGAATAGAATCCAAAGTTCACAGGGGGAGATGGTTTCCTTGGCATTGGAAGTCATCAGAGTCCAGGGCACAGTGTTGGTCATCATTGGTCAGACTGTGACCAGCAAGTCCATGTGGCAGAGAATGTCATTGGATGAGGTGCTGCTGTTGCGCCAGAGGGCCAGGTGACCTGGGAGATGCGGATGGTCCGCTGACTCTCACGGTCTTTTCCGTGGACGACCCACCTTCCTCCAGGGACCCTCAGATGCAGGCCTTGACGATGCTAGGGACGCTCCATCAGACGAATCCTCCTCCTCCTCCTCCCTCCCTGTGTCTGGTGCTGGTCTACGCCTGGTGGCACAGGGAGGGTTGCCGATGCTTTGGGTGATCTGACGGAGTGATTGGCTCACGTCCCTGTGCACCGCCAGGAGCTCAGCCAGTCTTGCCTCCATCCGTCCTTGGTGTTGTTGATGACTGGCATGATGCTCGATCTGCAGGTTCTTAATCTCATCAAGGGTCCCCTGCATCTCGGAGAGTCTGGACATGACCTGGTTGATGCCACTGGTGTCACACCGGTATGAGTCCAGGATGTTGCGTATGTGTGACATACCGGTGTCCTGAGCTGGCTGGTCAGGTTCGCGCCTCCGCCTGTCTCCACTCCCACCACCCCTGCCCACTTGAGCCTGGCCTGTCCTTGTGGGCACTTCGGGTCTACGGGACCCCTGAGGGATGGCATTTGCAGGGTTGCCTGCCTCCTCCTGGGTGCCCGGAGAACCTTGTCCCTCCTGGTCAGACTGGCTCTGTTGTTCAGTGCGAGCAGGGCTCCTGGGTGTGTCCTGGGATGTGGCAGGAATGGGGGTGGTGGTTGGCACAGATGTACCTGATGCAGGTGCTGCAGGGGCTTGGGCACCAGAGGGTCCAGGTTGGTCGGGGTCATCCACGGAGTGGTGAGAGTCGTCGCTGCCGGTGGGATCATCTTCACGCGGAGCCTGGGTCTGTGATTCTTCCCCCCCAGTTTTGGGGGAGATCGTCGACGTTGCCCTGTGTGTGAGAGAGAGACAATGTTAATGGTGTTTCATGCAACATCTATGTTTCATACATATTCAAGTTGACACAGTTCCTCCAGGTAGTTGGATGTGCCTAGCATTCCTCTCAATGTCCACTTGGGGATGGGTATGTTGCGGGGGACAGATTGGGATGTTCTCCTGAGTGTTTGACGTGTAGATTGTTGGCTCTGATGCTTATTTGGCTCTGGATTGGTCTTGTTGTGTCACATGTCCATTGTGGGAGTGTGTAAATCCGTTGCCTGCCCCGGGGGTGTGTGCTTGTGTTAGGGGGGGTGTTAGGGGGGGTTGTGACCGGGCGTGCTGTTGTGTGTAGTGTGAGTTGTCATTGGGTCTCCCAGGTGATGTGTCTGTCCCCTCATGGTGCATGCTGGCATGACAGTGAGTGTGAGTTCCTGTGCTAGATACCTGTGCTTGTGGAGTTGGTGTTTGAGTGCACAGTGGTCCCAGGAGGGCCTTGTGCTGCATACAGCAGGGCCAAGTGTCAGCTACCTTGTCAGTACTTTGCCAGTCCCTGTGCATTGTGCATGGGTATGTACCTATGCCATATGGGCTGAGGGCATTGGTGTCTGCGTCTCATTTTCACAATGTGTTGTGTGGGGCCCACCCTCCCAGCCTCCCGGACATCCAGTCTTGTGTTTGTGGTTGTTGTAGGCTTGGACATGGCCTTGCCTTGATTTGTGAAGGGTGCATGGAGACGTTAGTGGCATGAGCATGGTTTTTGAGTGTGGTTGTGTGCGGTGAGTGCTTGGGGGAAGTTGCGTGCATTTGGTGTATATGTGGTGTGGACCCCATTGCCTCCATGTAAAGTAAGTTGTTTGTGTAGTCACCAGGCTCTGTGACTTCTTCCACTCCGTGTACTCCCACCGGCGGTAGCAGGGCCATCACCTTCTCCTCCCAGGGATGGTAGTGTACGGGTCTGCGGGGCGGCCCACCTCCAGTGATGTTACTCTGGGCATACTCTTCGTTCATTTTCCTCTTGACCGCCCTGCTCAGATCGTACCTCCTGGCTTGGCTTTCATGCCTGGTCCTTCGGATGGGCGCAAAAGCATTCACCTTATCTACAATCCTCTGCCACATGGCAGATTTTTAAGCAATGCTGGTCTGTCTGACCAATGTTCCAAACAGCTGTGGCTCGACTCTGATGACTTCGTTGACAAGGAGGTCCAGCTCCGCCGTTGTGAACTTTGGATTCTTGTCTGTGGGCATGGTGTGGGGTGTGGGTGTGGGTGTGGATGGTTTTGGGTGTGTGGGTGTGAATGTGACGGTGTGTGTGTGAATGTGAAGAGGGGGATGTTTGTGGAGGAGGTTGTGTGAAGGTGTGTGAGTGAAGGTGTAGTGGAGGTATGAGTAATGTGGAGTTGTTTCTCAGTGGAGTTGTTTCTCAGTGGGGTCTGGCAGCAGTGGGTCTGTTGCAAAGGCTCATGGGTTGTGTGTGTGGGCCCTTTTTATTGGTCAATTTTTGGGTGTGGCTGTGTTTGGATTTTGGTGGGTGTGTTATAAGAGGTGGTTGTGATTTGGGGCCTCTGTTTGCCTTTTGGATGTGCCAGGTCAGTCATTGAGATGTATTTTGTCATGTAGACGTGTTTTGTGGTGTTGTGCGAGTCGAATTGACCCTCCTTGTGCTGTTTACAGTGTCCTGGTTCTGTAAGAGTCTTTTTCGCGTAGGTACGATCCGTACATACGCGATGCTGGGTGAGGGTGCTGGGGTACGGTGTTGGAGTGCGGCGCGTACATGCGGTGGGGGATCGGTGCGTACATGTGCGGCCCTGGGGTACGGCGCGTACATGCAGAGGTATGGCGCGTACATGGGGGGGGTAAGTCACGTACATGGGGGGGAGGGCGCGTACATGGGGGGAGGGCGTGTACATGCGGTGGGGGTACGGTGCATACAGGTGCGGCCCTGGGGTACGGCGCGTACATGCGGAGGTACGGCGCGTACATGGGGGGTAAGGCGCGTACATGCGGTGGGGGTACAGTGCGTACACGTGCGGCCCTGGTGTATGGCGCGTACATGCGGAGGTACAGCACGTACATGCAGGGGTGATGCGCGTACAGGGGGGAAGGCACGTACATGGGGGGGGTACGGCGCGTACAGGTGCGGGGCTGGGGTACAGTGCGGACAGGGGGGGTAAGGCACGTACATGGGGGGTACGGCGCGTACATGGGGGGTACAGCGCGTACAGTTTTGGGGTACAGTGCGGACAGGGTAGTGTACGGTGCTGACATATTTGGGGGCGGGGGGCTGTACGGCTCGTACACAGGCATCAGTTTACCCGTGTACATGTGTGCTACTGCGTTGGCTCTGTACGGGCCATTTTACGTGCGATTGTGTATTCGGACGGACGGTCGGGATCGTACTTGCGCGCTCGGACTTGTGTTTTACGATTTGTACGTAAAAATGTCCGGCTCACTCTCGTACACTTTTCCCGACGATATTCGGACGTGAAAACTTTCCGACGCACTCTCATAGACTTTTCCCGACGCTATTCGTAGTTATTTTTCACGGACAAATCGTACTTGGCCGTTTGTACGGTACTTGTACGACTCGTACGTAAAAAAATACGGATACGGGTTGTACGCAAATTATTTTTAACGGATCGGAATCGGCACCTAAATGCTGAGAAAATTCATGATTAAATACAGATAACCCTGATGTATAATGGTTGTGATGGCAATCAAGAGAATAGGTTACCAAAGCCAGTGTCAAAATTCATTCAGTGAGCTAAATGGGCGTTGTCTTAAAATGTGAAGATTGGTAAGATATCCATTTGAAACATGATTCATTTACTTAGTAAATTGATCTTGATCATATCTCTTTTTATATAATATTGTGGGTTGTTGGTTGTTTACATTGTTGAATCAAGGTTTGATGACGGCTTATTCCATTTTACGTTTCCAGTATTTCACTAGGGGTAAATGTGAGTAGGATTCTAACATGGCATAAATGGACACAACAAACCGGATTTTGAACCTAAACTAAAAATATGGTGAGAACAACTTGCATTGACTGAGAGAGTTATGAAAATATTGCATCCATGATTGTATAACTGTAGGAGGATTGAGCCAGAACATACATTGCTATATTTTTTTACAAGAATCAATTGAGTGTGAAAGTTAGCCATGTGCTTGCTTATTCAAAAGTGTGCGCTACAGGTTTTAAGAACACTCTGAAAAAGTTCTGTTCTTGAGCTGCTTTGATTTCATCTTGCAAACATGAATATTATGGTCATTCTTCAGATATTGCATTACACCTTTAATATATACATGACAGTTATCAGTCTAGCCAGGAATGGCATTCTATCTCTCTGCCAGATATGCTATTTGGCCATCATTGCCCTCTACTACATAGCAGTCTCTGGCAGAGAAGATGCACACTGTTGGAGCCCACTTTTGTTTCAGGCTCGTACTGCCTTTCTGAAAACGAAGGCCAATGATTTCAAAAGAAGGCTGTTACCAGTTAACATTGCCAGCCTATGACACTGTTCCTGAACCGTTCCTTTATTTGTCAGAGGTACACAAGGGATGTTTTCAGTTACTACTGTAGAAGAGGTCTTACATAACCACAGAGAAATAAACCAGTAATGATTTTGCCAACAGAGGCTTCATAGTCAAACTTCGTACCACATTTGTGGGTCATCTCACAACAACACAGGCCTTAATATTCTAAGTTTCCTTATCTCACTCATAAAGTAGACAAGAAGAAAAGAATGACATGCACAAAAATCAAAGTATTCAGGCTACCTTTTTATGTCAAATGTTGCTCAAATCTTTTTCACATTCACTCTATTGATTGCCTTTTGTAAGTGTACATATCACAAATTATAATTCCAGTAGCAGTTCCCTTATAATGTTGTAGTACTTCAACCCTGCTGTGAGCATTGTAGGGGTGAATTTTGTGTACAACATCTCAAACTTGGAGGACTTATCATATTTTATATGAATTTATATATTGCACTTCAATAGAGTAACAGAGTAACAGCTGCACAATCCCCACAACAGATTTAACGCATCTTGAAAAAGTGTTGAGCTCATAATCCAAATACGTCACTTCTACTATGCAAGATGTCTGATATTTTAGCATGGCTACTTGTACTTGCCTAACACACATTGAAAGTATGGCACACAGAGGAAGTTGGAGCCAGTTTTGAATTAGATTCTAATTTAGCGACAACTCCTGACAGACTAAGGCATGCAGTCTCCAATTCAACCCAGGAACATGCCTTACAGGAAAGAATTATGAAGATCCCAGAAGCTACTTCCTAATGTTATAGTAGTGGATTCAGCAGCCTGTTTTTTATCTATTATAGCAAATATGAATTAGTACTTTACTATTTATCACATTGCAATCCAACTTCTAACCCAATCAAATGTTAGACTGATTCATTGTAAACATTTTTGTTTTATTTACCAGGGTTTTCCCCCTCCGTAGTTACCAAAACTGGCATATTGAAAACTCCAAGTCGAGGGGGGGTCATTTACGAGTGGGACATTGAGGGTCCACTTAGAACTGATGAATTGACAGGGGAATTTGCACTCCTGGCCCTGATTCTCCTGGTCATTCCTTATTTCCTCATGTTATATCAACCAGTCTGCAAGTGAGAGACAGAAGATCTGGAACCAACCATAGATCTTGTAATTTCGATGGGCTGGTAACTCGTGTTACAGGCTCCATCAGTATTAAAAGGCCACTCCGAATAAGGGCTTCTGAGGCTCAATGGCCGTGGTGTTCTAAAAGATAGTAAAAGTGTATGCGGTTTCCTAATGCAACCCTTCAGTGTGTTAACTCCTAGTCATGATGCTGCTCACCTTTTCTTAAGTGGAGGCCTGCTACCATATTTTGCCCAATGGACTGATTCAGATATATTGTCCACATATGTTTCTTTTAATCCTTTTCCATACTCTTCTAAAAGACAGAGAAGTCAAGTCTTCGGTGATGAAAGAATAGTTGTTTAGTTCTTAGATATCTCACAAAAGACCACAGTTTTCATGTGTGTTTATATATTTTTTAATTTGCATTATTTGCTTACAAAGCACAATTGTCACTTGAAGGAGTCCTTGAAGTAGAACATAAAATAGAAAAATAGATGAGAAGAAATAGAAAAACAGATGAGAATGCCACTGGCCATGGGCCCAGGGCCATCATCAGAAAACTCTTCAGCTTTTTACGAAAAGGATGATGAGGAGTATTCTGAAAGAGGGATGTTGCCCCAGGGCTCAGGACCTTGTATCATAAAAGACCATTAACCAAACAACAAGAGAGATCCTGTTATGACTGCCCTGGAAGCAGTGTAAGGTGAAATAAGAGATGCAAGCAGCTTTGTATCTCTTTAAGCCCAAGTGGCATCAGCACTAATTTGACAAATCTGGATCACCATCAATGGGCATCCAATTAGCTCAGTCAAGTTCACCAACTGGAACATCCTCTTTATTATAGATCACTTTATCGCTTTCAAGGACGGATCCAAGATAGGCTACATAATTAAGGTTGTTGCTATTTTTATTTGAGGTGAGTAATAATTTTATTAGTTTCAGAATGTATTACAATTCCTTTAGAGGTAATAATTTTCACTGTAATGGGGATGTAACATGATGTACTCACCTGGCCCACTGAGACTGTAAACATTGTTCATGTCCTTTTGTTCTGTGGGTACTGACCATTTCTGGATAATCTGTGTGCCGTATGGTATGGATCTTTCATAATCGTCTTTTCTCTTGTGAGACAGATTTTCAGTAGTGCTTAGTAAATAGAGGATGAGAGGAAACAACCGAAGGAGCATAGCTTTGCCGTGATGCTCACTCAAACCAGACTGAAGTTCATATGTAGTCACAGAACAGAAAAAATGACACAACATACAACTCTACATGACAGGGAAGATAACTGGTTGGAAAAAGCAGGTAGGAAATAAGGAAGAAACAGCGATGGTGGAAAGGGAAAAGAAAAGAGAGCAAAAACATGAACAGGACACGCTGCGGAACAGCTTTGAAGGAAGCTGTCAATCCTCAGGCAGCTGATTGTAGTTTTGTTGTTTGTGGAACAATTAGCAGCAGCCAGCACCCTTGAAGAGCTCGAGAAAAGGAAGCTCCAGGTGAGTGTTCACAGATCACAGTTACAGTTTTCTGACCCTCTGGAACTTTAGGACCTCACAAGGTACTGCAGTTGTTATGCGCCAGGATGGCCGAGATGCTGTGGATGCGACGCATAGCAAGTAAGGGAAGAAGTACTTATTGCCATACCATAGGTACAAATGTAGTCACATAGGGCTGTAACAAGATCAGATTATTTGGTGAAGTAGTTAACTTTCAACAATTGATATCTCTGAAGCAAGCTGAAATGTGTCAGCCAATGGAATAAGGATACAGAGATGGGAAGAAAGCATAGAGTTTATTGGGGGGATAGGTCTGCTTGCCAGGAAATGGTGGCAGATAAAATGGAGCCTTAACTTGCTGTAGCTGAATGCACAACTAGACACTGCTCATTTAAAGAAAGAAGTAAACCTAGCCTCCCAAAGCACCTCTGATGTAGTGTTTTTGTAGCTTGGTGGAGCTCAAGGCTTAAACATTGCTAAAGGTGATGGGGAGCAAACATTAGTGCAACAGAATGCAAAACAGAGAAAGGAAGAAAGAAAGCACTTTCCTAACAAATTAAATTGATAAAGAATTAGATTTTTGCGACAAAACACTGTTTGTGGAAAAAAATCAATCGTATTCCGAGTAGGATCACAGGGTAAACAGGTTCTATGCAAAGAACTGTAGCACTATGCAGTTCTAAAGTTGCTGTACTTCTTCAGCCACATTTGCCCCAGAGAATAGCAAGTTACAGCACAATGCGCACAGACTCTGAAATCCAACACAATTGAAGCTGGCAATTGAGAAACTTGCTGTTTATGTCCGTTTACTAAACAAGGGTTGGTGTAATGAGTGTGCGCACATACTTTGCTCAAAAACACCCCAGAACATTTTGTGGTAGGACAGGTGGAAGTTAGAGGAGGCATTGAAGGTTCTTCACAGTCAACAAATAAATATATGCCTAAGGGGATCTCTATACGTGCATGCGGCATATCCGCAACATAAGGGAGACGCCAGTCTGAGGGCCTGATTGTAGGGTGTGGTGGGCGGGTACTCAGTCACCAACGCAATGAGTATCGCGTCCTGCCTCATTTCAAGTGCATTGGGATACAATGCAAGCATAAACTTGCACTGGGGTATAATGCACTTTTAATAAGGCGGATGGGATATCTGCCACGTTTGTAACAGTCTACCCATCCGCCCAACTTTGAACTAGGCCCCAAATTAGCCTGTCTGTGGGTCACGACTGGGAAACTGCTAGCACTTGCTTTTTCTTTTTAACAAAAAAATAAATATTATGGTCGGATGCACCTTAATCCACTTCTAGAGCGATTTAAGAGACCCGTAATCCTATAATGGATCATGTTCAAAACAATCACATTTCACTTAGCATCTGACAACAAAGCTTTGCTTTAGTATTAAAGCATTTACTGGAAAGTAATGCTCTTCGTGTGCCATGTTTGTGTTTGTTCAGCTTTACAATGCCTTTTAAGCAGTATGTGCTTTTGTCTGCTGTGTAAATGCACATCCCAGCCCAGTGTATTGCTTCTATAGCGACTCAACGGCATTCAATAATACCACAAAACCCACAAAAATTCATTCATAATCCCATACTCATAATGAACTGAAAGACAACAAGAGAACTTCATTTCCGCATAGCGCGCGACGTTTATAATAATACAGCCACATTTTTCCTTGAAGGGAGAAGATAAAACTAGCATAAACTTGAAAATGTAACAACAAAGCACAACAGGGTTTTAAAAGCAAGGGAGTTAGATAAAGGGTCAGACTTAGGAGAAATGTTCAGGTGCTGTGTTCAGGTGCTGCTCCAGGCAATCACAGACTTTTATAGGGTGCCTCAGCAACTGCCGGCATCCACCTCCATAGTAAAGGGCTCTGAAGCACTTCAAAACAAACCGCTGCTGGTGCTTTGATGAAGAGAGGAAGGGATTACAGGGCAGTGATGATCATCCCAAAATCCCAACTAACACTTTTATTGTTCAATACATCACCGGAACAAGCAGAACACTGTCCCCTTGGTGGAAGAAGCGGATAGCTACATTGGTATGTGGTGTACGGTAGTGGAATAAAATATAATAAATCAATCAGTGTGTACAAGAGCTACCACTATATGAGGTCAGGGACTGTCCGGCAAAGCACCGAAAGGTCTGGGGTAAATGGTTTGGAATGCTGGATTGATTAAGATCCTTGTTTTCCTAGATCTAATTCCATGTGCCCCTCTGGAGATGGAGAAACAACAATGTACATTGTTGCAAGACTGTTTTATTCGCCGAATGTCACAGGTTGTGGTGCTGCTGATCATGCTGTACTGTTTGTTCTTATGTTTTGTATCATTATCTCTTTGCAAAATCAATAAAATTGACTATCAAAAAAATAAAACTAGGGATGGCGAGAACTATTAGGACAGGGGAGTACATAATGTAGGTTTACATCTGTCATTGTTCTACATGAATTGCTTGCCAAGGCTTGTTTATTTTTCCACTTCAGGTCCTAAATAACCAATTGTCAAGTTCATTTGTTTTGAGCAGCATTTTGATGGCATTGAAATACATTCAATAAAACTTCGAACTAGCAAAACATCCACCTCTGAGGACTACCATTCAGCTTCAACGTGCGCCCAACGTAAAGAACGACCGCGAGGAGGGTAAAGTGAGCTTGCGAGCGTGAACTCGAAGAGTGCGCATCACAGAGGAAGACCGTGGAATACAGACAACTACTTGACTCGAAGCGCTAGTAATCTAAGGGGGTTGTGGATGATTGGCGGAGGAGCGTGCAAATGCTGCGTTGTTAAGGTAGATGGAAAGTCCTTTATAAATGAAATGTTTACACTTTCAAGATAAAGAATGGAGACTCCACATCATCATCTAGTTGCTTATGCTTTACATTCTGCTTGCAATTATTTGCGAGATTCCCTGCATATCTTTATTCTTGATCAATAACCATACACCTTAGGCAATCAGAAGATTCCAAGTAATTGGGACACAATTTTCCATTCCTGGGGTTTCCACAATTGTCAAAACCTGTGCACCCCTCACTAGTGCCCTGGAAGTTCCTGTCTTCCCCGATCTCACCTCCACTCCTAAAATCTGCATTCACTTCATCTCAATCCCTAGATGTAGAAACTAAACCAGCCCCTTAAAACAAAATGTATTCAATGTGCCATCTGACCGATGTTCAGTGTCTTGACTCAAGCAACTCTTCTCCAGTTTTGCAATGGGAAGAACTGACTTGATCAATTCCTCCCTCCACTTAGAAACCATTTGCAGCTCACTGAAAAGCTTCATCATCGTTACCCTCCTGAAAAAGGAAATGCTGACCGAAATACTGGCCAAATTCTTGCCTAAATACAATCTTCCATGCCTCAGCAAAATCACGGAGATGGAATTCGCAAGATAACTTTAAGGATATATGATTTTTGCCCCCCTTGCCAGGACAACCAATCAGAATTCTGGCCTGCATGGAGCACTGAAAAAACTCTTGCTAACCCGCTCATAAAATTAACTAATTTGCCACGCATCAAAAATACATAGCATTACAATGTCGGGCAGCCAGTTAACCAACACGCCGTCGGTGGCGGTCCGACTGCCAACATCCCTCTGGTCAGACTGCTGCCTTCCGATGCTAGTGGTCAGACCCACAGCTGTGGGATGCCAGTCCCTATGGAGCGGCAGTCAGAGCATCGTCCCAGCATGGTGGCAGTGCAGAGGCAGGCACTGTTGTCGGGATTACAATATCCCTTTCCGACAGCCTTTCAATGCCGGGAACACCGCCATGAAAAGGTTGTCAGAAAGGTATATGAGGGGCATCAAACAGGACCCCCGTCTGTCATGGGCCACTGAAAAGTGACCAGGGGGGCACATGTAGTGCCCCCACTTAACTCCGTGCACCACATGCCATGCATGGCACACAGGCCACGAACATGAAGGAGGTGCTGCATGGGGGAGACATGTGCTGCTGCCCTTTCCCAGAGCCGCATCTTGCACCCACTCTGGTTCTGATGCATTTTCGACCGCCAGTCCGGTGGTCGCATCAGAATGGAGCAGTCGGACCACCCACATGCTTGGCGGTGGTCTCCTAACCACTGCAATTGCAGCTGGCAGTCTAACCGACTGCCGATGCGGGCCAAAGTTCTCAGTGTACCCAATTACAAGAAAACCTTAATCAAAGATCAAAATGCAAATGATTTTCCCAAAGTAATGTCGATCCTAATTTGACTGCAAGGTAGCCCCTGTGCATTCATGTCATATGCCTGTGGACAACTTCTCCTCACATGGAAGAAATGCCAACATCATCTAAGTCATAGAGTGGACCTCACACTAGTGGCAGCTCCTCTGCTAAGGCAGGGGAGCGTCGTCACACTGCTTCAACTGCAAGCTCAATACAAAAAATAAGGTGATAATAATGCTCCATTAATATCATTTTATTTTTTGTACTGAGCTTGCAGTTGAATAGGAGGGGCGGGGCTGGGCTCCCCTGTCACAGGGAGGAGTGGTGGCTGCACATTAAGCGCGCATCAAGGTCCAACCAACAAGCGTACTTTGCATGTTCTCCACCCAGGCTGCATTACAGCCTGGGTGGAGACCATGCCCAGGCTCCATTTCGCCATCTGGGTGCTGAACCCCTCTGCATTGCATTGCAGCATTGTGATTGGCTGGAAGCCTGGGTGCTTGCCTCCTGGTTCCTGTGTGGAGGAAAGGCGGATTCTGGTGACCGGCGTGACCAGCAGGTAAGTTTCTTTTTTATTTTACCAAATTTGTTTTTTACCCCCTGCCACCGCTTGCCCAGTCACCGTTCCCTACCAGCCGCTTCTGCCTCACATAGATGTCCATGTAATTTAAGCAGTGGGTTGAACTATCAAGTGATCCAGCCCCAATTAGGAGACTTTAGGAATCAGGCAGTGCACAACAAAGAAAAAGCAGATTTATCAACCTGTTTCGAGCAGCAAGGGTATAGATCCAGCCTCCATGCCCAAGGCAACAGCAATAATATACATCCAACGCGAACAGTGCACAAGTCAACAGCAAGGGAAAGAGCCAACCCCAGCAGTACACAAAACAAAAGCAAGAATATAGACCCATGAATAATCAAACTAACAGAATAATCAGTATAACAGAATAACAAATACAGTGTTGCACACACAGCTACACTTTTTCACATGGCCAAACTGACCGAAGCGGGCACCGGGCATTTTCCCGGTAGGCCAGAGGGGTGGGGACCTGTTTTGTGCCCGCGGGAGCCGCTTTTCTTACGGGGAGCCGGTTTCGCATCATTGCTGTAATATCGGCTCCTGTAAGAAAAACAGGAGCGGTGCTTTTTACTAGCACCCCCTCTTCCACCCCTCCCCCTCCCCCCAGGGCAGTCGAGCATCAACCTGCCAGGGCTGGTTGCTGTTCCCAGTCCAGCCCTGCTTTTTCATGGTGCACATTCGCTGCAGGATCCATTCATCTTTTTAAATACATAATTATATTGTAATTGACATGACCGGCCACGGCACGAAATAGAGAAAAGATGAGGAAAAGAATTTGGTGGAATCCTACCTAAAACATAAACATGTTTCAAAATGTGTATGATAGGATATAATTCGTACTCTCTGAGCTAATCCTTCCAACTAGCACAATTTCTTCTCTATGTTGGTGTCTACGTAGTTTTCGTAAGTATATGTCAAAATAATTAATAAATACATTTCCATAAAATGAATTGATGAACTGTTCAGCAATTCATCTGTCTACATGATGACGTTTCTGGTACAATCACGCAATAGGAGCTATAGGGGGAAAAGAGGGCCAGGCCGCCCCCACTCAGTACATTATAAACAACAAATAGCCTGACCCACAATACACCTAATACTAGAACTGGGACACTTAAGGGGTTTCCAATCCTTTCTAATCCCCTAGAGTGTGTTCCCTATCTCTACTCTAAGTGTCCTGGTGTATCAAATTTAAGAATGTCATCAAACCATCATAACAAATCCCACCCAGAAACGACCAGAAAAAGTGTGGTAAAGGAGAGAAGCACTTCATGGTAGTAACACCCAGGGGGGTTGCTGGCTAGTGCTCGCCAGCATGCCTACTTATCATCATAGGCTACTCTCTCTACATATGGAAACCAGAAGTGTGTGTATATTCTTTTTAAAGGAATCTCAAACCCAGTGAAGTAGGAAAAGATAGTAAAACTCTAGTGTAAGTGAACTATCAGTGCCTAGTGTTTTTATAAGTGCCCATTGGACCCATGTGAGAATATAGAGATGTAATCCTCAACGTTAAAAACCGGTGAAGCTTACTGGATCGACTTAGCTTTATAAGGTGCTGTAAGCTTCCCCAATTAAAAATGGTTTCATTCAAACCATAGTCAATTCTTTAAAGCCAACATGTTTAGTTTCTAAACCATCATGCAACTTCTTCAGGGCTGTCGGGGTTCCAAATATCAACTTCACATGAGATTCACCTAAAACCTATGATGGTATGACAGAGAACACAAAGAAAGCCATTTGTAAAAGCCAACTGTCTTCTATAAAGACATACTGTGATGAGAAGCTTGCTCTGAAGAGAATACATAAAACCCATATTTATCAATTGGTTGCGAAGTCTCCTCGTACCTGCAACCATCTCAGATTGTGAGTTTTCATCCGCACAGAGATGCGGGTTATGAGATGTAGCACTTCAGAGGTGTGCGGAATTGATTTATGACAAACGTCTGTACTTGGTTTTTCTCCTTGTTAATAGATGCGGAACACGCTAAGTTCCTCGGCGTGAGTTTGCATCACGCCCCGCCTGTTGTGAACTTTCTTTGGCGGAACAGTATTTAATGTTATGATTGTGTTGAAAAACAAATGCGCTGAATTAGACTGCGCTTTGAGAATTGGGCTCACAGGAAGTTTGGGGGCCATAAGTGCAATATGCTGATCAGTATGAAAATGGGAGGAGGTTTTCAGAGAAATACCCTGATAGGAAGATGCCATAAAGTTAGTGAGGATAAAAGGGAACCTATGTATGGTGTAATGTTTTTCTTTATATCCTTGTAGGGGACTAGACATTGGGCAGTCACCCCATGGACACGTGATCGGAGGACGCGTGTACCAATCTGAGATGGTTGCAGGTACGAGGATGACATTCTTAAATTTGATACACCAGGACACTTAGAGTAGTGATAGGGAACACACTCCAGGGGATTAGAACGGATTGGAAACCCCATAAGTGTCCCAGTCCTAGTATTAGGTGTATTGTAGGTCAGGCTATTTGTTGTTTATGAAGTTTCTGGTATGCCAGTCAAGAGGAGAGAATCGGCTAATTTAGAGCGAAGTTGTTGTCTGATAGTGACTAATAGATTTCTTCATTCTGTTTACATTTTGCATAAAATGTATAGCAAAAGATTGGCGTATTAGGGTGCCCGATTAGAGAGAGGTAGGTAATTAGACTGACAACCTAGGGGGATTGCAAGTCAAAATTTTCATGTGAGCTGTGGCACCTGTAAGAATTAAAACGATCCTCAGAGAAAATCTATGAATTATTACACTTAGCAACTCAAACCAAAATCAATACAGGCAAAGGAACAATGGAAATAATGGACAAATCAGGTATAAATGTAGGACAAACAATGCAATCATCAAAAGATAAGAAAAGAAAAGCGGATAAGTTTTATGAACGTTATGGGAAGAAGAATATTACCATTTAAATACAACTGTGACATTTTTATATTAACAATAAATATATATATTTTTTTAACTTGAAAAAAATACTAAGTGGGTGATGTAGAATATTGCAGACTGCCCACCGTATGTCTGTGACATGAGAGGCAACGCCTCTACTGGTGACACCGCAGCTGTCCCAAAAGTTCACCAGCGATTCAGCTGCGTTTTGCAGTGAAAGAACTTCTTATTTCATGATGTGAGCCACTTTGGTGAAAAAATACAGTGTTAGCAAGGCCGACCTGTCAGGCCTTGTTTCCTTTCTGAGGAAGGACGTCAAAGCCTGGGTCTGTTTCTACAGAAAAAAACGTATTTGACCATTTTCTTCCGACCCATCCAGAGCATTTGTGGTTTGCGCACTTTATAGGACCGCCTTGTCAATGTGTAGGAAAAGAGCGGGAAAAAGGCAGACATGGCATTTGGGGGGTGAGTGGCATGCTCTAAATGGGGCGCTGAGGAGGGTGGGGTGATGACATTTCAGCAGCAGTGCTACTGGAGAGTGCTCTGTCCAGTCAATTTCAAAACGAATGGGTCAGTGGTGGCTCCGCCATGTGGAAAATCCCCACAGTCTAACTGAGGCTTAGCATGTGAGAGGTCGGAGGACAGGGTTGCTGACCTATCCCTGACCTCCTCCAAATGAATCCTTAAGGGTCCACCACAGGCCTACCCTGGACCAAAATACCCAAAGTGGATGACCAACGAACGCATCTGATTGAAAAAGTAGCGGGTTCATCCCAGTCAAATGTTTTACCTAAACATATTAAGAGGCACAACAATATCAAGCAAGAGCAATGATCCAAACAGGTTCTTAAGAGCTCTCCAGGTTGTTGACTATGGGCTGTGGAAACCTGCCACAAATTCACTTCATACCTATCCAAACGTGGGTCCTATCCAGCACAGTCTCAGGAAGGTGAAAATGGAAACAACTGAATATGGGTCTGTATGTCTCACCTAGATACGAGGCTAACATCAGATACTTGGACTTTTAAATTTTACCTCAACATGGTTCCGGGGTGTGGGAGCAGCAGGAGGTCCACAAACGAGTGGCTATTTAACCCTGATTACACTCTCAAACACAATAATGCAACTTTATGTACTTTATTTACACTACAATGATAGGAAATGCTAGATCTGTGAGATAACATGTGTATACTTCAACGCAGAGAGAAATAACAGGTAAAGTGGCCATATGTTTAGAAGTCTATTTGTCCTTATGGTCGCATGCTAATATGCGTGCATGTTTACGTGGCCCAATGTCTGAAAGCCATCTCTTAATGTGATCTCATTTTTTCCATGAGCTCTACAAAGCAGATTGTGTATGGTTTCAACAGTATGGAGTGGCCTTGCTACAGCTAGTGATGAAATATGCCACCATGCATGCAAACGTAAAGGGCATTTCATTGTCCAAGCAGGCTACTTTTCACATTTCGTGCCTTCTTGCTAGCGCCAATGAAACAAAAGGTAACAGTCTTCAGCAGCCTATAGCATCCTCTTTCAGACGTGTTTCTGACCGACTTGGGATTCAATTTCTCAAGGACCCCCGCTGCCTCAACAAAATTAATTTAGGATTACCAAAACAAACCAGAAGGGCTTTAAGACCAGCAAACTCAGGGCCATATGTGCATGGACTGGCGAAAACTACAGCTAACGCTAGTTAGTGGCAGTTTTCTTACTGCTGTGTACCGCTGAAAACTATCTCCTTGTTAGGGACATATGTACAAGACGTCGCTACATGGCAATAGCTTCAGGGATCAGTGGTGAAAACTGCCACTAGCATTAGCGTGATGGCGATAGGAATTCCGACGTTAGCAGTCGAAAAGCAACGAAAAGCCCATTAGCGGCAAAAAAATGCACGTTAGTCAGCCCAACGTGAGTTTTTTGCCTATATTGGAAAAAATAGCCTATCAGTCGACCTCCAATAAAATATATGCAAAAAAACAATGAAATACAGAATGGAGGAGCCAGGGCCAAGTGCAGCACACATCAACAACCTCCTCAAACCACCCAACATCCAGGATGACCAGGATGAGAGCCTGGATGCCTCGCAGGACCTGCGCCTGGAGCCTGGATGCCTCGCTGGACCTGCGGCTGGAGCCTGGATGCCTCGCTGGACCTGCGTCTGGAGCCTGGAGTGGGATAAGGAGGTGCTGTGGAGTCGATGAGCTGTAACGGTAGACATTGAGGCACGGCGATTGCCTGTGCCTGGTGGGGAAGTCTGGCAGGTCACATGGAGGCATGTTGCTGACCTGTGTGAGAAGACCACCTTGAGCGCCTTGGAGCTGTAAATGGTAATGGTACCCCTATGTTCCAACATAGGGAGGTCTACATTACATACTACGATCCACCACTACACCGGGGTGCACGTAGGGGATTACCAACAGTGGGCGGCACCTCTCTGCATCACAGGCCGGATGATGTTGCGCTGGCCAGGCACTGTGGAGGGTGAGGCCCCTGGGCTGCACCAAACTTGTGTGGCAGGAGCGCTGCAACTTCACGCATAAGGGGGCCCTGTTGCATCACCTGCATAGAGAGGTTCCCCGCAGACTTGGAGGCGACTGCTGTATCCAGGCTTGTGACATCCTGCCTGGCTGAGGCTGCTGCTGGCTGAGTCACAGATTGCAGCGAATTGCACCACGGTGTCAATGTCTAGGTAAGGAGAAGGTGGGACACATAGCAGAGGAGGTCTGGGGGACAAGTCGCCCAGACTTAGCACCTGTAGATGACACATCCCCAGTGGCCGCTCATCTGCTATGGCAGAAGAGCGTTGCCCCCTGCTTTCAAGCAGTGCAAGAAGAGGAAAAATCATCACATGATGATAACTTCCTGATGTAATCGTGCCATGTTTCCATTGCAGGCGGGAGGGTGGGTAGGGCTGCTCCACTCACGGAGCAGAGCAGGGGCAGAGTGGCATGCCCACTCAAGTGTGAAGCGATTCTTTGGTGTGCCCTCTCAGGCCGCACAAAGCAGTCGTGCGCACTGTCATGTTCGCAATGCAAGCTGCATTATAGCCTGCATGGAGAACATGCCCACTCCTCCAGCCCCTGGCCGAAAAAATTGTCCCAATGCCAATGAACAATGCCAATGCTGCATTGCAGCGTTGTGATTGGCTTAGGGAAGGGAGCCTGGCTGCCTACTTCCTGTTCCTGGAAGCAGACTCAGGAGAGCAGGAGCAACGAAGACACGGGACCCGGCCTCGAGGTAAGATTTCTCTCATTTAAATATTTACAACACCCGCTCAAACACCCCCCCCCCCATGTCCACGCCCCATCCAGTGTTCTTTCTGACATTTCCCACCTCCCAGCTGTCTAGTCACCCCTGCAGCACTTCTCAATGGTGGCCACTGTGCGGCCATGCACATTGGGCGTACCACTGGAGTGCCAAAGGTATATATGAAGTTACAACACATACCATTACATTGCATTCCATTGCAATGTATGCTAATACTAGGCATATTGCAACAGTAGGGAAGGTGTTGGATAGCGGAGATGTAAAAATTACAATCCCGACTTCAGTGAGTGCAACCCTAAAACTAACCCTTGCACCCCAGGGCAAACACTGGACCCTAAAATTAATCTTTGAGCCCCCAAAACACACCCTAAGAATCATATTTGACCCAAATGCACACCCCAATTTTCAGAATTGACCCGAATGCCCACCCCAATTTTCATAATTGACCCCAAAACACACCCCAAATTTAGAATTTTACCTCCTAATACACCCCAAATTTAATCTCCGGCACGAATCCCATACCCACCCTCAAACCTAAAAATACCCCATTACTGACCTCACAATGCGTTGTAATGGAATGCAATGTGAAAGGCACCTGCCTTGTTGGAATAGCATTGTAAAGGCATTACGATGTAATGCCTGCATTGTAATGGACGTCACCCTTGCCAAAGGCAAGCCATAGGCAAGCCCATCTGCGTCCGTCTGCCCCTGGACCACGCTCAGCACCAAGGACCCTTCCTCTTGGACACTCCACCGCTATGACACCAGCACCCTCCTCGCCATCAACCCGGGACGCCACGTTGCCTGCCAGGACCAAGCTCTGCTCTGGGCCGTACATCGCCATTGCCATCACTGACGGCGACTGAATCACCCAAGGACCACCCCTACTGTCCATGCAGAGGCATTGCCATCACCTACAGAAGCCCTCTCTGACTGACCATGCACTCTAATGACCCAACGGTGACCATGGAACATTTCAACTTCCAGATCTGGACCAACCTCAAGCCCATTCTCTGCGGCACCCTCATCTGCAGGCCCCCCGTGCCATGGAGCCCCATTCTCCAACACCATTGTAGACCTCATTGCACCCCAGGCTCTCCCATCCACCGACGACATCCTTCTTGGTGAACTCAAGTTACACCTGGACAATCCCAGTGACCCGAACACCGCCCCTTCCTGGGGAAGCTCCACAACATCAGACTCAAGTAGCTAGTCACTGCAGCAAACCACATAGCAGGACACAAGTTCGAGCACGTCTCCTCCGCCAGCTGGAACTTCAACTACAGCCACACCACCAAACTCTCCTGGAGCGACCATCATTATATACATCATGTCTTCACCATGCCCACTGTTCAACACCCCCATCATTGCCCCCCCTCACAGCTGGATCAAGGCCACCGAAGAACGTCTCCTCAACTCCCTCAGCACCACCACTCCGCCAACGCTTACAGATGATGACACAGCAGCAAGCAACCGCCACCGATGGATCTCCAACTGCCCCAACACCCGGGTACCCCTCAAGAATGGCACTGCGTCAGTACCTTACGCCTGCCTGATTGCAGGCGCAAGGGTGACGCAGTGCCACAGGCTGGCCCCATGCATTGCTGAAGTTGCATCATGGTTGTGACACAACTGCAGCAATGCTTGACTTTAGCACAGACAGATACATCAGGATTCCAGACCTATCTGTCATTACTTGCGACATGAAGCACCGTTCAGTGAATACAGTGCCTCTGTGGTGTCGCAAGAAGGGGATGGTGAAAAGTGTTGCAACGCTGTCTTGTCGAAACTCTGCAACACTTTTCATGAGTGAGGCCCAGGAATGCGCACTATCATATTGATGGTGCGCAGTACTGCCCAATAGTTTTGTCGCAGGGCAGCGCAGCAACATTGGTTGCAGTGCTGTTCAGCACCAAAACCTGCTGAAAAGAGGCCCCAAGTTGTATCTCCATTTTTAAGACCAGCTATTTTTTGGTCTTAAAAAACTGCCTCTAACTGCAGTTAGCAGCCGTTTTTTTGGTCCACCGAAGTTCAGGAATCCCCTTGTAAATATTGCGAAGTGGGGTTAGCGGACGTTTTTGCGTTGTAACACCTCTCTTGCATGTCATTATCGCTAACAGAAATGGCGATCTTTATAATGGTCGATTACACCGTAAAACTGCAGTTAACAGGGGTTAGTGGCAGCTTGAACATAAGGCGATAAAAAACTTGACGCAAAACCGTCAGAAAAGTGCCGCTAAGGCGACATTGACTCCTTGTACATATGCCTCTCAGTGTCCCAGCAATCACACTACAACAAAACAAAGAAACACGTTATTCAAAATAATCACGCAAAATACATCAATTTTACTTGTACCAAACAGGTAAACAGACATAATATCGAATAAAAAATATCGACTGGACAGAATATTGAGTTTTTAATATAGAATGGACAGAATATCGAATTGTCAAAATATAGTGGTGAAGAATATCGAAAATCAGGTAAGAAATATCGATTTAAATAATATAGAAGTAAGTAATATCGACAGTCATAATATAGTTGTTAAAAATATCGATTTTTTTTATAGTGTTTTAAGTGTTAGTATATGTATTAATTTTGGAATGTATGTTTGAATATTTTTAAAGTAATGAATTTTATGTTATTTAATTTGTGTGTAATTTAATTCCGTAGCGGGTTGTGGGTTTATAGGGGATTAGGGTGGGAAGTAATTTAATTATAGTACATTAAATAATAATATTTAGGAACTATTAATTATTTTTATTTTTATTTTGCGTTTTACTTCTGTAGCGGGTTGTGGGTTTATAGGGGAATAAGGTGGGAAGTAATTTAATTGTTATTAGGTCATTATTAATTGGTATTGAAAATTAATTGGTTGTTGATTAATTATTAATCGTTAAATAATTTGTATTAATTGGTAATTAATTTGTATTAATTGTTTAATTGATAATTATGTTAATTGTATTAATTTATTATTTGTAGCGGGTTGTGGGTTTATAGGGGAATATGGTGGGAAGTAATTTAATTGTAAATAATTAATTATTGAAATTTTTTTTTATATTGATAATTCATTTATTATTAATTAATTATTAATTGGTATTATTTGTATTTATTAATTATTGGTATAGAAAATTAATTGGCTGTTAATTAATTATTAACAAGTAATTAATTAAAAAAATGATTGGTATTTATAATTAATTAATTATTAAATAGTGTGTGATTGGTAAATAATTGTAATACTTTTTTTTGGTATTAATAATTAATTTATTTTTAATAAAATATTACATTATTATTTTCCCTACTATTGCACTCACTGGAGTGGGAATAGTAATTTTTACCCCTACGCTATCCAACGCTTTCCCTACTATTGCACTCACTGGAGTGGGAATAATAATTTTTACCCCTACGCTATCCAACGCTTTCCCTACTGTTGCACTCTTTGGAGTGGCAATAGTAATTTTTACCCCTATGCTATCCAACGATTTCCCTACAGTTGCACTCACTGGAGTGGGAATAGTAAAGTTTACCCTCCTGCTATCCAACGCTTTCCCTACTGGAGTGGGAATAGTAATTTTTACCCCTACGCTATCCAACGCTTTCCCTACTATTACACTCTTTGGAGTGGGAATAGTAATTTTTACCCCTACGCCATCTGACGTTTTCCCTACTGTTGCACTCACTGGAGTGGGAATAGTAAATTTTGCCCTTCCACTATCCAACACTTTCCCGACTGTTGCACTCTTTGGAGTGGGAATAGTAATTTTTACCCCTACGCTATCCAACACTTTCCCTATCGTTGCACTCACTGGAGTGGGAATAGTAAATTTTACCCTCACGCTATCCAACGCTTTCCCTACTGTTGCACTCTCTGGAGTGGGAATAGTAATTTTTACCCCCACGCTATCCAATGCTTTCCCTATAATTGCATTCTCTGGAGTGGGAATAGTAATTTATACCCTCCCGCTATCCAACGCTTTCCCTACTGTTGCACTCTCTGGAGAGGGAATAGTAATTTTTACCCTTCCCGCTATCCAACGCTTTCCCTACTATTGCACTTACTGGAGTGGTAATAGTAAATGTTACCTTCCCGCTATCCTACGCAAAAAATATTGAATATTTTTAATTAATATTACGTTAATATATATGTACAAATTTTTTTTTTTTTACTTACATTAATTATTTATTAATTTTAAAGGTATTTAAGTATTTTTAAGTATGTTTTAGTTAATTATATGTATTATTTCCTTAATTTTACATTACTTTTAAGACATTTAAAAAATTCGATATTTTGACCAACTATATTTTTTACAACGATATTTTGGATTCTATATTTTTGTACTTACCTGTTTGGAGATAGGGATTCGATATTTTGGCATTTTATATTTTTTCCTCGATATTTTTGTAGGTCGACATTCTCCTTCTCGATATTTTGTCAGTGATCCACCAAACAATGTCCGGACAGCCACTCAACACAACTGAGCTTTTTAATTAAACAAAAAAAAATAGTCTTTTCACAGCAATCATTTGAAACCCAAACAAAGAAATAGAATTAGCATCATCCTGTGTTGTTAAAAAAACAGCATTTTTAAAATTCTTTTAATTGATTTTCACGAGCAATTTCCACCTGCACGTGTACAGTACTATTCACCATACACCATTAACATGGCATCTTAACATCGACTATGTAAACCAATTAGACCCAAGCATCTTCCACCGTGCCTATGTCATATGATGATCAACATGAGATTATCAGTAGCAATATCCCCAGTACAGAGTTTCTTTCAAACACACATTGACCTATTATTCGGGGAAGGAGCATCCTTGTAACATTTCTGGCAGTTTAGCAGGATCTTCCGTCACTTTGTTGTCTAGCTTCATATGCTGTTCATCTGCACCGTGCACTTGATCAAGTCTCTTAAACACATGACAATGCCTGACGCAGTAGGACTCTCTCAGTGGATTGCTATGCGCCTTTTCGCCAAAATGGTTCCCAGAGACAACATGCGTAATTTACCTGTAGCCACTCTTACACTGTCCACCAAAATGTCCCGGAATCCACCAACCAGCGGACAGCTTCAGGTGTTATGCAGAAAGTCTGCACCCAGAAAATTGCACCTGCAGCAGGCAGCTGGTCTAACTGGGCAAATTAATGCCAACTTCATGAGGGTAAGGCAGGTTTTATGTAAAATAAATGAATTGTATTATTTTAAAACGTGAATTGGAGGTATGTGATTGACCTACTCAAATGCCTTCTTAAAATTAGACTCAGTTTGTGGCACCTGCCAAATAGTCCCCAGCCCACTCACGTAGGCCTGTACCACCCTCTCCTATCCAGGTCTAGAACTTGATTCATAGAGGTGTGTGGTTAATCACCTACTCCTATGCAGGTGAAGGATTTTCTTCATAACATTTGTTTCTGGTGGTGCTCACGGGAATATGTCCCAGACTTCTCAAGTGATATGACTAATATTGCAGACTGGAGGAATTGGACAGAAACCTACTATTCAAAAAAGGTCGCCCGCTCTCCATTTTAGCCTCTGTCATGCTATGAAAAGGCTTAATGGATCTTAAAGGAATGTTTAAGACAAATGGGGCCTTGTTTGTAAAGTGGTCGCCACCCTGTGACAAACTGGACCTACTTTTCTTTAAGATAGGGGGCTTCTTGAGGAGTGTTATGCCCCACGCATGGGGGTGTGGGGGAGCGCGGGTCACAGCAATTAAAAAAAAACACTCACCTTCCCGTCCAGTCCCGTGCGTCTCTGCCGCTGCCCTTGTCCTCCAGGAACAGGAAGCAGGCAGCCAGGCTCCCTCTCCTGACCAATCACAATGCTGCAATGCAGCATTGAGATTGCTCTGAGTGCTGTGACACAACGCTCAGTCAGGGAATGTGGGGGTGGGCATGTTCTCCATGCAGTGATGTCATTTGAGATGTCATCAGTGATGTCACTGACCATGTCATGAGTGATGTAATATGTGACGTCATCAGCAGTGCATTGCGGGGCGCAAGTTATAATTAGCTCAGCTAACTATAATGGCTGACTTTCTCGAGATTTGTACGAGTGAAATGTCAGCCTAACTATAACCTCCCTTTAACCTTGGTTTTTTCCATGAATTTTCAAGGGTTTTTAAATACTAATTTCTTACTATAATGCCACTGAAACCTGTGGGTTTTTTCAGTGAATTTCTAAGGTTTTTTAAATACTAATTTCTTACTATAATGCCCCTGAAACCTGTGGTTTTTTGCAGTGAATTTCTATGGTTTTTTAACTAGCAGTCGCGTTTGCAGAGTGGTGGAGAAAGGGGGCTGTGCCTCCAATCATCGCTCAGGGTTCTGCTGCGTATGCCTTACAGGAGGTACCAGGTGGGCTGAATTTCTCGAGATTTGTACAAGTGAAATGTCAGCCTAACTACAACCTCCCTTCAACCTTGGTTTTTTCCATGAATTTTCAAGGGCTTTTAAATACTAATTTCTAACGATAACCTTCCTGAAATCTGTGGGTTTTTTCAGTGAATTTCTAAGGTTTTTTAAATACGAATTTCTTACTATAATGCCCCTGAAACCTGTGGTTTTTTTCAGTGAATTTCTATGGTTTTTTAACTAGCAGTCGCGTTGCAGAGTGGTGGAGAAAGGGGGCTGTTACCTCCAGTAAGCCCCACACAGCTGGATTGCTGAGTTGTGGTCAAAGGCCACACCCCCTTTCTCCACCACACTGCAAACACGCCTCCTGGCGCACTGCTGCTTTGTTTTTTTTTACATTTTTAGCCGGATTTGCAGATCCAACGAGAATCCCGCCGAAAATGTAAAAGAAAAAATATATTTTTTGGGCCCTGGAGGTCCCTGTGGGCCCCCTTAGCAGGCATAGGGGGGTCAGGGTATTTCTACCCTGCCCTCTTTTATTATTTGTTAATGTTTTTTGGCCTTTTTTCATGTGATGGTTCAACCGTGTTACAAGATGGCTGCCAACACTTCTTGGTTTGAAGTGTTGGCAGTCAATCAGATAGCAGGTCCGAGATCGGGAGGGTTTGAGGATACTTGACGGCCATATATGTATATCTGAGAAGTCTTTACCTTTCTCAGGAACTACTGAACGGATTTACACCATTTGGCAAAAGAAGAAACGCTTTTTGAATAGAAACCAGGTCCTCACTATTAACTACCAACTAGCGGTAGTAAATAGAGATATATATATATATAAAAATAAATAAAATACAGCAATTTATTTAACAGATTTATTTCAGCTAATTAATAATGTTAAATGAATGATTAAACTCAAGGGGAAGTGGTGGGAGATATTCGCTTCCGCAGTAGTCCTGGGAATTCAGGTGATTGGCCCTTGGTGTGTTGCTCCCTAAGAATGAGACAAGAAGTATTGTAAAAAAGTCTAAAAGATATTAACCATAGTATTACATTTTAGATAAATAAATGCAATAAATATAGGTCAGGAATCAGACACCTCTGGACTTTTCAAATGAATGTGAAAGAAAGAGGAGAACGGAGAGCAAAAACCTTACCAAATCATGGAGGGATGCGATAATTAAGAACCTGGGAATATGAGGTCCACTAATGACATAAATACAGCAAATGCATTCAGCTACATCATCATGACAGATGAAGGACCTGTGGAAGGGAATTCTATTGAATCAAAGTCACTAACTGAAAACAGTATATAGCTAGACATAAAACAAAGAAAGACATGAAATGGTTTGATAAGATGGGCCATAGAGAAACTTCCTAAATGTTAGCCATTTTGTAAATCAAGTTTTGACACCTTCCATTGCTTCACCTTTATAAACTGGGATACATTTTTATTGTTGACCCGGAATTTCGAATATGGTGAATTTTACCATGATAGTGACTATGATTAAACAAGAATGAAAGAGACCAAATCTGCATTCATGGTTCTTAAAGTTGGATGCATTTCTTGAAACTCCTTCCTTCTGTTTGCCATAGCTCTTGTGACATCCTGGGAGAAAAAAATATTTTTTATCCAGCCCAGTGCATTTGCTTTCTTTATTTTACTGCTGAGAGTACTTATTTAATCAGTAAACTGGGTAGAAAAAGAACAGTGATACCACTAGGCATTGAAAGGTTATTTGATGAAGAGAACTTAGGACCTACTTGCTGACTCTTTGGATGGTGAGAGCGTTGCTAGACAGTAGACCAACGAATTTGAGGATATTGACATTGGGAAAAGAAACCATCTTAGCCCCCACTGCTCCCTCGGGAATTCTGTAACCGATTAGAATTGTGCGCCACTTATGATTTTCCAAATTTTTAACTTGTCTCTATAGCCATTGAATCTACCTTGGCCACAATGTCTTGAGCATCAACTCTTTCTTCAGCTTCCAACACCCTTGGTTACAGATTAAACAATTTTTCCTCAATTCTGCAAAGGGTAATGTTTGTTTCCATAACAAATGGATTTAAATTCCTTATCTCCACCATCAAATTTTCTAAAGTGAGCAATGGTGGCAACTTGAAAGATGATGGTGAGTCTTTTTTTCTTCTCTTATTACCACCTCCAGGAGATGCTTTTCGCTACCTCAGGAGGTTGTTTTTAAAGGGTTAGAAACCAGTGTAGAAGACGTTTGGGAATGGATGATTCCTGGTAATCCATTTTGAGTGATATAGATTTGGCCGTTGTGGCTTCAATGGCTCCACAGTTTTTGTCAGCAGATTTGTTATATTTAAAATACACTTTCTAATCACTCCATTAAGCTGTCTTCTCCTTTCCATCAAATTAGTCAAACTAAGTACTCACTTATTTCTCTTTTCACCTGTATTGAGCTCATAGTTTTAAGAAAGAAACATATAACGGTGCAGTAATTTCTCTAATATTAGAGGATTTTATTGCAAGAAACAGGAGAAATGGTTGCTGCAAACTAGCAGCCAGTTTGTAATATATAATGGCAGTAATTACATTCAGCTACATTCAGCAGTGTAGATGAACAGAATAGAGAAATCATCATTTAAAAAAGAGAACAAGCTTAGTTGATATGTTGAGAACAGCAAAGAATTCCTCTAACGTGTTCCCTGCTCCCTCTATCTTTATGACAAGCAAGTAAGCTTCACGAGGAAAGCAACAAAATGGCGGCTGTGAATGGATGGCACGAGGAGAGGCATAACAGTGTGAGTAAATGTGCTGCAAAAGGGCCATATCTTCGGAGAAGGAGGGAAATCCAATTCAATCTACCTTAAAGGTCAGAGGGAACAGAAGCACAAAACCTAGGCAGCCATCTTGTGTGCTACCAAGTCAGGCCCCTGCGAAAATGTAACTTCAGTGTCTGCTGAATGCTGCTGGATCACCCTAGAGCTCTCCACTTTTGGAACTATTAGGATTTTGTCACACAAAACAGTCGAAATATCCTTTAAATTATGTTTTATGGCAAAATTAATATTCAGGAACGTTTTGTCCCAGCACTCTTTAGGATAGGTCCCAGTGACTTCAATGTTCTTGAATTCAACTGTAGTGGAGCAAATTAAGACCTTCAAATGTAATAAAGTAGTATGCTGCACAAATTCAAGGCAAGGTGTACACACAGTTTTCAAGCCACAGACTGGTTGCAAACTAATTTGTGACTGCAAAAAGTGCCCTACAAGATTTACAAAACACTAAAAATAAACCGTTCTTTATGTAGCACATCATATCGACAAAATAAGGAATCTTAAAATTGCTGCTCAAGATAGTTAGTCCTTTATACTTAATACCAATTAGCAATTCACAAGTTTTATGTATGAGCACCATGCAAATTGCGAATAGTTGCAAAAATACTGCTTTCTGCAATCCTAATTTACTAGACAATGAAAGAGGTGATAAGCAGGTGCAAAGTAATGAAAATGATCAAAATGTCCATACTAGGCTGAAAATCACAAACATCTATTTCAATGTCACTTCTGTGGATGGCACTCTCTGTATTGTGCCCCCTTCAGCCCACTTGCTAAGTAGAAAGCAAAGACTTCTTACTTGTTAGGCATATGTGTGTTGTGGGTCTAACGTTAGCAAATGTGATACAATAGACATGCACTGTGGTAATGGATCATACCACAGTGCACTCACCTAAGGGTCATGCATGTCATACCAGAATGGACACAGCGCAATGTGGAGTTTAACACAGAAGATAGCAGTAAGTAGACAACATGGAGGTAGACGAAAGCTACTTGCACTATAACACATAAATCTACTCCCTGGGAGTGAATGCCACTGGTAACGTGATAAACAAGAAAATGATAAATGTCGCTGGACCAGATGTAGTTACTACAAAACAAGTCTGTGGCAAGTGAAGCATGTAGAGTGCAGTGAAATGAACAGAGACAATCAAATGCAATGTAAACGTAATGTTTTCTTTTTTTTTCACAGAGTATGAAAAAATATTGGCATTTGATAGTAGTCGTGGAGAAGACTTAACAACAGCTTAAACTGAAAAAAACTTGACTTGACCATTTGTAAAAAATCAACAATACTTTAGTGAATAATGAATACCAGGCATCTGCCTATTTACTCCTAAGGACCACAGTGGGGATCTTCGTTAAATGTAGTGTTGTTCATCATCACCTTCCCAAGAATGACTCCTGGTGTGATATGACATAGTCTCCTTCACAACTAAAATGCTGCTTGTATATTATGCCTTCTTACGCTCTCACCAAATGGAATAGCCACCCAAGCTGCTGCATTAAGCATCTAAAGGTCCTGAAGGGGTTACCTGAAGTAGCAACCTAGCAACTTCTCCCGATTAGTGTGCAACTTAGATCGCATATTAATAGATTAGCTGTAGCACTTGAAAGCCTGTCTACTGATCATTCAAAGATCTGAAGACGTGTCACACCAGAGCCCAAAATATAAATGCTCAAATAGCAAAAATACTAGGAAATACCATGGGCAGATGGAATTTCCTGTAGCGGTGCTGGGATATCTTCCATCCATGCCTGAACAAAATAGTGACTTTTAGGTTGGGAACAGGATGCAACAAGACCTGGCAGACAAAAACACATGAAACACCATTATTTGCCAACCCACAAAATTACACACTACAGCTCACAAAGCTGCAAAGTGGAATCAGCTCCAAAAATAAGTGGTCCATTTAGCGAAAGAAACATTTAAAATACTTACAGCCCTAATCTTGGCACTGGGACAGGCACTAATTGAAACTGCTTGCAACCTGAAGGCCATTTAGAACAATCTCAAGCAAGCAACATAACTTCTAGAATTAAAGTTTCTATACATGTCTATCTGCTGGCAAAAATACAGTGGATAACACAATTGATTAGTCACAGAGGGGCTTATTTACAAGGCCCTTGTGCCACTTTTGCGTCATTTTTAACATGGGAAAAGTGACGCAAAAGTGGTGCAAGGGGCTTGTAAATCTGCCCCAGAGACTGTAAATGGCAAAAGGTCACACACTGAAAATACACATCAAGATCCAACTTTACACACCTCATAGCATGTGAGTTGTTATAACGCATGCAAATGTCAAACCTTTTTACACCTGCCTAGCATTTACATAAAATTGCTCAATCGTCGAGATCACCAAAGAGAAAAGAACATTATTTGCCAACAATGGCTAGCACCTTATCATCATTGTTTAGCCTGAATATCCAGGAAGACAGGGAGCAATGGAAATAAAAGGAATGCAATATTTAAACATATTTGAAACAATGCAAATCCACCTGCCATAATGAAAGGTGTGTGATGGGGTTATGCGACATTACAATGCATGCAATTACCATGCATGCCTTTACCACTCATACGCCTGTGCCACGCATGCCTTTACCACACAGGTAAGTTTAAATAACATAGGTTAAAAAAATAAAACCAAAGGTTACGGGGACATTATAGTTAGAAAATAGAATTTAAAAACCTTAGAAATTCATTGAAGAAACCAAAGGTTACAGGGATGTCATAGTTAGTCTCAGATTACACATGCAAAAACGCATAGTAATTCAGCAGTTATAGTTAACTGAGCTAACTATAACTTACACCCCCACAATGCATTGATTATGACCTCAATATTACTTCACTCATGACATGGTCAGGGACATCACTGATGACATCTCAAATGACATCACTGATGACATTGTCCAGTGAGTGTAAGTGTTTCTTACATTCCTGAGACTTAAAGATATATACTAAGCTATTGAATAAGTCAAGTAATATTAATGAGTGATACTATTTCTAAAATATGTCATCTGAGTGGCTGTGTGACTGCATCAGTGTGTGAGTGGGTGTCTGAGTTGCTGTTTGGGTGTGTGTGAGTGGCTGCATGGATTTTCAGTAGGTGTGTTAGTGGATGTATAGGTCTGTTAGTGGATATGTGAGTGACCTTATATGTCTGTGAATGGGTTTGAGAGGGTTTCTTTGGGTGTGTGAGTGGTTGTATGGGAGTGTGAGTGGTTGTAAGGGTGTGTGAGTGGATGTGTGAGTGGATGTGTGAGTGGTTGAATGGGTGTGTGAGTAGCTGTGTGGGTGTGTGAGTAGGTATGTGAGAAATTGTATGGCTATGTGAGTGGGTGTGTGAATGGTTGTATGGGTGTGTGAGTGGTTGTGTGGATGTCATAATGGGTGTGTAAGTGTTTGGTTGGGTGTGTGTAAGTAGTTGGATGGGTCTAAGGGTGGCTGTGTGAGTCACTGTGTGGGTCTGTGAGTAGTTATGTGAGTGGTTGTATGGATATGTGACTGGGTGTGTGAGTGGCTGCACAGATCTATAAGTGGGTGTGTGAGTGGTTCTGTGGATGATGTGATCAGTGATGTAATTTGAGATGCGATCAGTGAAGTCATCAGTAATGTTATGGACCATGTAATCAGTGATGTAATATGTGAGGTCATAAGCAGTGCATTGAGGAGTTGTAATTTATAGTTAGCTCATGTAACTATAACTGCTGAATGTCTTTGGTTTTGTGCATGTGGAATCTGAGCCTAACTATAACGTCCTTGTAACCTTTTTTTTTTAGCAAATTTCAAAGCTGTTTTTAATTCTCTTTCTTAATATAATATTCCTATAACCTTTGTTTTTTTCAGTGAATTTCTACATTTTTTATGTTATTACCCACCTATAATATCCCTGCAACCTTTGTTTGTTTAGTGAATTTCAATTTATTTTAAAATTGTATATCCAAATTTAACCTGTAACCTTTGAGAGTGGGTGTGCAAGTGGATGTATAGCTCAGTGAGTGGGTGTGTGAGTGGCTGTATGGGTCTGTGAGTGGGTGTGTGAGTGGCTGTATGGGTCTGTGAGTTGGTGTGTTCATGGTTTTGTGGTGTGCAAGCGGGTGTGTGAGTGACTGTATGAGTCAGTGAGTATGCATGTGAATGGCTGTATGAGTCTATGAGTGGGTGTATGTGGCTGTATGGGTCTGTGAGTGGGTGTGTGTGTGTAACTGTTTGGATCTGTGAATGGAAGTGTGAGTAGCTGTATGGGTCAGGGACTGGGTGTATGAGTGACTGTATAGGTCTGTGAATAGGTGATTCAGTATCATTGTGGTTATATGAGCGTGTGTGAGTAGTAGTGAGGGTATGTGAGTGGGTGTGTGAGTGGTTTTGTTGGTCGGTGAGTGGGTGTATGAGTGGCTGCATGGGTCTGTAAGTGTGTGTGAGTGGGTTTGTGAGTGACGATGATTCTGTGAGTGGGGGTATGACTGACTGCATGGGTCTATGAGTGGGTGTGTGATTGGCTGTATGGGTCTGTAAGTGGGTGTGTAAGTGGCTGTATGGGCCAGTGGGTAGGTGTTTGAGTGGTTTGTAGGTGTAGAAGTGGCTTTATGGGTCTGTGAGTGGGTGTGTGAGTAGTTATGTTGGTGTGTGGGTATGTGAATGGGTGTGTGAGCAGCTGTATGGGTCTGTGAGTTGGTGTGGGAGTGGTTTTCTGTGTGTGAGGGGATGTGTGAGTGACTGTATGGGTGTGTTAGTGGGTGTCTGAGTGGTTGTGTGGGTCTTTGAGTGGATGTGAGAATGGCAGTATGGGTGTGTGAGTGGGTGTGTGGGTGTGTCAGTAGCTGTATGAGTGACTGGACCAGAACAGAACCTCACCTGCCACTTTCTCCTACAAGAGTTCACAGTTTTGCACAAAATGTCTACCTAACGGGAGTACTTTCTGCTGGTTAATTAGTAAGTGCTAAGTTGTTAGGTAAACAACTAGTGCATATTCTACACTACAGCTTCGTAATGGACCAGTGGAAATGTCTCCAGTGACCTTGTGTGTATTTAATTTTGGCAATGTGATTGTTCCTCACGCGTTTTCTTCTAGAAATCTGTGAGAACATAAATCCTCCTATAGAGAAGACGACAAAACTACAACGTGGTTAATCTCCACCAAACAAGGGTACTTCCTCTTAACTATATGAAGTAAGATCTTCTTTTTATGGTGGGGATGTCCTCGTATTCTTCTGCATTGAAATCACATCACAAAATTTGGCAGGAAACATGCTCGTGGGGCCTTGGGTAAGCCGTCCATCAAAATGAGTAAAGGTGGGAAGACTTTTGCATTCTACTAAGAAGGATGACGGTGGAGAGCCAAATGGGCAGAGCGTACATGTGATTGTGTGCACTTATATACTTATAGTAATTTAAAGGGAGAACCATGCACTCTGCCCCCACCAGGGGACAATGAGAAAGAACCCATGTGTCACAGTCACTATTGATTGCGTTCTGATAGATCAACGATGCATTCACCTCCATCATAGATTTCAGATAATTTTTCATTGTGGAATTGCTGTGTGAGTCACTGTGTGGGTCTGTGAGTAGTTATGTGAGTGGTTGTATGGATATGTGACTGGGTGTGTGAGTGGTTGCACAGATCTATAAGTGGGTGTGTGAGTGGTTCTGTGGATGATGTGATCAGTGATGTCATTTGAGATGCGATCAGTGAACTCATCAGTAATGTTATGGACCATGTAATCAGTGATGTAATATGTGAGGTCATAAGCAGTGCATTGAGGAGTTGTAATTTATAGTTAGCTCATGTAACTATAACTGCTGAATGTCTTTGGTTTTGTGCATGTGGAATCTGAGCCTAACTATAACGTCCTTGTAACCTTTTTTTTTTTAGCAAATTTCAAAGGTGTTTTTAATTCTCTTTCTTAACTATAATATTCCCATAATAACCCATGTGTCACAGTCACTATTGATTGCGTTCTGATAGATCAACGATGCATTCACCTCCATCATAGATTTCAGATCATTTTTCATTGTGGAATTGCTGAGGAAACACACTTGCTTTGCCTTCACCAAGCCAAAGAAGTTAGAATCATTTGTCCTTTACAGAAGTAGAGCTTCAACTTGGATACCTGCTATGTTTACATTTGTAAGCATTTCTGTTGAGGATTTATTTCTGTGAAATGAGCATCAGGGCCAGAACTGAACCTTACCCGGCCGTTTATCCAACAGGAGTCCACAGTTTTGCACAAAATGTCTATCCAACTGAAGTACTTTCTGCTGGTTAATTAGTAAGTGCTACCTCATTAGGTAAATGTCTCGTCTGTATTCTACAATACAGCTGCATAACGGACCATGAGAAATATCTACAGTGACCTAGTGTGCATTTAATTTCAGCAATGTGATTGTTCCTCGAGCATCTTCTTCCAGAAATCTGTAATAACATGAATCCGTGTATAGAGAATATGAAGAGACTACAAAGAGGTGAATCTCCATCAAAATGGGTACTTCCGCTAAAGTATATGAAGAAAGTGCTTCTTTGTTTGGTGGAGATGTCCTCATATACCCCAGCATCAAAAAAGTGTTACCAAAATCTGCAGGAAATGGGTTGGGGGACCTTTTAATAAGCTGTTCATCAACCTCGGAAAAGTAGTTTTGGCCTTTGCATACTACTATGGTGGCTGGGGCAGGATCAAATGGGCAGAGCTTCCAGGTGATTTTGCACATTTGTATACTCGTAGTAATTTAAAAGGAGAACCATGGGCTCTGCTCTCACCAAGAAAGAACCCACTTGTCAAAGTCACTACAGATTGCACTCTGATGTATCAACTATGCATTCACCTCTGTCAAGTATTTCAGATCGTTTTTAGGTCGTGGCTAGACAGAGCATGCACTGTCTCGAAGAGACATATTGTCTTTAGTCTGTGGACTTCAGCTGCACACAGGCTTCCCATTTGCTCGCTGCATCATCTGTCTCATATTCTTATTCACCATTTGTCCATGGTATGCATGGTCATGCCTTTTCTTGTGTTTAGCCTTCCCTTGAAAGTATGGAACAAGTACTTGTAAACATACACTGCTCCCATATTTATGGCCATTTTAGGATCTACTTTTTCTTTCTTTTTCAGCACTCTACACAGTGCTCATGCTGCTATCAGCTTCTTCTCTTCCCACATGCCCTCATGCCCCGTCGACAGATCACCTCCTCCCCGTCACTGCTTTTCTTTTCGTTGCTGCTATCTGTTTCCGCCACCATCTCCCTCCCTTCTCTACCTGCTCCCTCGCACCTCCCAATGCTTGCCCCATCCACAAATCACCCAGTTTCCCGACTAAGTCACTGCTTTAAACCCCCATTTTAGTCTGTTTAGTTCTAGTGAGTGGTGGTGTTCTGAATTTTAAACCTGTTATTGTACAGCTGACTTGCTGTTGGAGCATGTGTGCACAGCTCCTCTCACTTGGCAAACGTATAGTCTCTGTTTAGTTTCCGTGCATGTGGGTAGTAGGTGTGAGTGCATGTTTAAAACATATTTTGGTCATTCAGCAGTCCTTTTTTAGCTGGAAACACAGACCTCAAGTAAATCATGTATGTGTTATCACAATGCATGTCAGAGCTTCTAAAGTACCTGTGCCTTCTGCTGTAATTGCATAGCCACATTTCTCCTGGGTGAAATGATTGGACTGTTTGTGTCTCACCTTGTTGCTGCTCATTTCATATGGTGGGAGTCTATTTCTTAAAATTTCTCCCGTCAGGACACTTTCTTACTTTTTCCACAATCACCTATGAAGTGTTTGCACGCACCATTTTTGCTTAACTTGAATTCTCTTCAAAGGAGCCAGGCACAGTGTTGATCTCATCAAGGTTTGCCTGCCCCTCAATGTCCATGGCAAAAGTAGTTCTTTTAACGTATGCTGCATTTCCTTGTGTTCATTACTGTAAACCAGCCTAACACTGTGACTCTTTCTGCTTTTGTGCAGTTTTATATAGTGCCAATCTCACCTGAAGGTAGTGGAGTGGCTTACATAAGCACCAGTTACTTTTTTGTGCAGTTTTATATAGCACCAACACCATCCATGCAATTGGAATGCTTTACATTCATCTCAGTTCCTTTATGCAAGGACACATTCATTTTTGTGGGCAAGGGCAGATTCAGTGATTTGCCCAGAATAAAGAAGGTTAAGCCAGTACTGAAACTTGAACCCAGTTTCCCAGCTCCACAGTCGGACGCTGTGGCCCTAATGCCACATCTTTTCCCAAGAGGACGCCACATTGTCTCCTTCGTTGCGGCCTCAGTTCCACATTTTGTGATTATGGCCAAATCACTTAATCTACCCATGACAGCCTGCATTTCCTGTTGGTTGCCCGTCCACCTCAAGCCCATTGTTGTTTGCCCCACTGAACTCCATTGCACAGATCCCCTCACCCCCAACTCTGCTTTTCACATTTTTGTTGTGAAGTTTTGCATAGCACAAACGCCACCCAAAGGTATTGGAGCACTTTACATTAACACCAGTTACCTTTCATGAGGACACCATAAATGTAGGCAAATCACTTCATCTCACTGTGGCAGTCCGCATTTGCTGTTGGTTGCCGTCAACATCCTGCCTGTTGCTACTTGCCCATGCTGAACTCCCCTCTTCTGCCAGATCCCCTTCTCCCCGACTCTGCTTTTCAAATTTATTTTCTGTGCAGATTTATGTAGCGCCAACAACACCCGAAGGTATTGTAGTGCTTTACACAAGCATCAACTACTTTTCTTGTGCAGTATTTTATAGTGCCAAACAGCACCCGAAGGTATTGGAGTGCTTTTTACATTAGCACCAGTTATGTTACACAAGCGCATGTTCATTTTTGTAGGCACAGGAACATTAAGTGATTTGCCCAGAATAAAATATGTTAACCCGATGCCTTTCCAGCTCCATAGTCAGCAGCTCTGGCCCTTACGTCACATCCTCTCCCAAGAGGACGCCACATCATCTCCCTAGCCTCGGCCTCAGTTCCACATTTTGTGATTATGGGCAAATCACTTAATCTCCCTGTGGCTGCCCACACTTGCTGTTGGTTGCCTGTCTACCTCCTGTCTGTTGCTGCTTGCCCCCCACTGAACTATGTTGCACAGATTCCCTCCTCAACAACTCTGTTTTGGCACCACCCAAAGGTATTTGAGCACTTTACAAAAGTGCATTACATAAGCACCAGTTACTTTTTTTTGTGCAGTTTTATATGGCGCCAAAACCACCCAAATGTTGAAGCGCTTAACATTAGCACCAGTTATTTTGCACAAGGACACATTCATTTTTGTAGGCACAGCAAGATTAAGTGATTTACCCTAAATCAAAGATGTTTAACTGATGCTGAAACTCATAGGAGCTGTGGCCCATACACCACACCCTCCCCAATGGGACACCACATTGTTTCACTAGCCTCAGCCTCAGTTCCTCATTTTGCGATTATGGTCATATCACTTAATCTCCCCATGGCATCCTGCATTTGCTGTTGGTTGCCCATTCACCTCCTCCCCTGACTTTGCTTTTCTCAGTTTTTATGAAGTTTTTTAGAGCGGCAATACCATGCAAAGGTATTAGAGCTCGTCACGTAAGGGCAGAAACATGTTGACCTACTGTAGGGGTATATTTGTTGTTAACTCCTAGACCTCTTCCTTTTCAATCCTGTCCCAGGGGACTTCAGAATAAATAGCAATTGGCCCCGTAGACAGTTTTAACTCACAACTTATCCTTCATTGCACTCTGCCCCTCACTACCCTCCGTTTCATTATTTACAAGAATACGGTGCATTCCTGTGCTCACCCATGAACCGGCACAGGGCCAATGCAGACACCCTTGCACCATTGTGCGGGAAGGGATATTTTCTTGCATAAAACAATAATTAAGGGCATTTTGCTCCTTCTATGTGTGCTGAAGAATGCAGTACACATAGGGGCATGTTCTCAAGGATCTATCGCCATTATAGGCACTTTGGCGCAGTCAAAGTCGCGATAAATTTATCGCACCATTCACAAGCTGGTGCTAACAGCCCATATCACCAGTTTACCTGCGATAGCAGCCACAAAAAACATCGCCACAGATGACCCCGGCAACTATCGCTAATGAGATGCAGAGTAGGCGTTCCCAAGCAAAAATCCGCGACAACACCACTCCGCAACATTCTCAATGACCAGCCACATCAGCGATAAGACCACAAAACAGGGAATAAGGCGCGTTAGCAGCAGGAAACTAACACCTGCTCTGACCTGGTGTAAAGTTGGACGAGAACCGGCACCAGACAAGAGCCCAGCCCAGAGCCACACATGAAGAACAACAGATGCCCTGGAGCAACTGAACATGCAGCCCGGAGCCCCAGTAGGGCAACAACAACCGCCGCCACCATCCCCAGGCCCGCCACCCCCCCTTTGGACAAAGATATTGCACATAAACTCCACAAAATCATGAACCACACAATTCGCCTGTAGTCGCACAATCACAACACCTAACATACATGTGTGATCAGAAAAAGGAGAATCATATATTCATCTCAGAATATCCAAACAATCCGTTTATAATAGAATAAACCCAAAACAACATTTCGAAAGAGTCATGTCGGGTCTTCTCTGGACATTCTGTAAGTCACAGCCTGCAAGTCAAAAACTTAGATAAGAAGGTGTGTCATGCGCTCATCAAAGTACAGAGAGAGAGAGAGAAAGCGAGAAAGAGAGGGAGAGAGAGAGAGAGAGGGAGAGAGGGATAGAGAAAGAGAGGGAGAGAGAGGGAGAGAGGGAGAGAGGGAGAGAGAAAGAGAGTGGGGGAGAGAGAGAGAGGAAGAGAGAAAGAGGGAGACGGAGAGAGAGAGAGTGCCGACTCTGCGGACCCAGGCCTCATTGCTCACCTGCTGTCACTGGTGTGTCTCCAACCATGTGCCGTTACACACTGCAGTCCCCCAGTTCCCTCATCTGAAACAGTTGCCAGAGAAATGAATGACAGAGTACATACAGTAGCACACGCCATCATCACTTGCCCGCCCCTGCGCACACAGGCTGCTGCACCCCAGCTCCTCCCGCCGCCCAGCAGAGATTGCCCGCCCCTGCGCAACCAGGCCTTGATTCTGAGTCTTGATTTCGCTATGGAAGAGAACATATCAGTGCACACGGCCTCATTGCAGGCTCCACACCCACTCAACCCTAGAGGTGCCACTAACTCTGTGAACCGCAAGGCAACGCCACGTGTCGTTAGGCCCGCACTGCCCGCTGGCTCAGGCCTACTCTGCGATCCAGCAGGGCTCACACTAATGCCACCATTCCGGACTGCCTGGATGGTGCATCATCGCAGGCTGCACACCCGCTCAGCACTTTAGGTGCCCCTACCTCAGTGCACATAAAGATACCGTCCCGTGGTGGTGGGCCTGTGCCTGCCGCAGTGTATCTGGTGCCACCGAGTCTGTGCACCGCTAGCCATGGACCCTTTATGATTGAGTCCTGTGGTGCGGACGCCACCATGTCACCCCCGGCACTGGGCAATGTGAGGTGGCAGGGTCCTCGGCCCGCATGCATAAATGATACCCACACAGAGACACCCAGTTGGAGAGTGGAAATGGCGTCCAGCACGTGCACCAGGCCCTTTTTATTGGCAGGGTCACATGTCCTGTGATGCCGGTGCTGAATGGGTGTGGGTGTGAACCAGCCATGAGGGAGAGGCTATTGCATGCTGACAACTAGACCTGTGAGCAGCAGACTACTACAGGGAAGACCTGGGACATGTAGCGTTGTTGTCCCCCCTGTGAGCGTAAGCGGAGTAGGCTGGCCTGGCATATGCCAGTCCAGTGTAAGGGTGTGAACAATAAACCCAGGGCTCTGTGCGTGCTTCCGTTCTTGGCTGAACAAGGAAGTAACTGATGCGTGTGTCTCCGTTCTAGTGTCGGCACCACCCGTAACGCAATCGGCAATGTGTCACCCTGTGACCCAAGTCCCACAACATGAGCAACATGGACGTAAGGGGGAATCATTGCCCCTACATTCATCCATACCTCCACACTTGCAAGATCATAGACATGACACATCGGTGTGACAATGAATGTTTAATGCACATTCAATAGAGTGCTGTAGCTGGAGCAGTACAGGGCCATGCAAACCCTACCTTGCAGCGTTGGCCCGTGGAGGGCCAGCCGGAGTCCTTCAGGGAATGAAAAGTACATCAGAATAGGAGGAGTTCAGTCCGCAGTCAGATAGCTGTGTCATTGGTGAACAAACAGAAGATGGCAGTCCATGTCGAGGTCCAAGGTGAGTGTCACAGAGGGCATCGGGGGACAGTGGAAGGGATGATGCAGAGGGCAGAACAAAGAAGAAACAGGCCATATGGTGGAGATGCATGGTACTGCGTCCTTCTGACCATGGAGGCAGATTCATCTGCATCTTAGTCCTCTGCTGTTGCATGTGCCTCACATGTGGGTGGTGGTGTTCTGTCTCCAGCACTTTGTGGCAGGGAAACCTCAGGGGCTGGAGGTGGAATGTCTGCCACACTGTGTGGCACTGACACCTCAGGGGCCGGAGGCGGAATGTCCGCCACACTGTGTGGCACTGACACATCAGGGGGCAGAGATGTGGATGGAGTGGTAGCAGCAGCATGCATGAGCGCCAGGCCTTGTGGCAGCAATGCCATGAGGATGGTATTTAGGGCATTGGGGGACCCAGCTACCTCTCGCTGGTGTGCAGCCGTGGCAGCCGCTCTTTCCGCCCGCTTCCGCTCCATGAGCCTCCGCATGAGTCCCAACTCCTAGGCGAGCTCGCTAGAGCCACTCTGACTGGACAGTCTTTCTTGTCTCAGAGTCAGGGCTCTGGTGATGTCAGCCATGGTTCGTTGGAGAGCATGGAGCAGACTGTGGGTGTCCATTAGGGACTGAGAGTGGTCCCTGATGGGACTTAGACACCCACGTATGACGTCTAGTTTGGCTGCCATGAGGTCGAACCCCACCTGCACCTGTTCAGCCAGCTTCTCCTGGCACCCCAACACACAGAGTTGGAAGGCCATGTGTTTGTCGTGGGGTCCTGGGAGGCAGCCCAGGTGGTGGGTACTGCCTGCTGTGTGTACTGTGCAGGGGGTGGGTTCTGCTCGTAGCAGCTGCTCTGCCCTGCTCCTGGAGGTGGGGTGCGGAGGCTTTCCATGAAAGGAGGGCGTCAGAGTCGAAGGTGTGGTGGTCCTCTTGATCATTGGAGAAGAGAGGTTCGGGCTGTTCTGCAGGAGGTGTTGGATTTCCCCCTGAAATATGAAGGGGAGATGCAGTTTAACATTGTGTTGACGTGTGTTGACGCATTGTACATGTTTAGATTCAGACTGCATGACAGTGTACATTGTGAGTATTTGGGGGAGCTGCCTATTTGATGCAGGACAGTGGACATGTTGACAACATCACGGATATGTGTTTGTACTTGTACATTATCATCTCACATTTCCCTGCTATGCCAAATGTGATTGGCCAGTGTCTGCACACAAGTGGCACCAGTTGTATCCTCTGTTCTGTTGTGGACGTGTTGCGGTTTATACCACATTGTTGTCAATGTTGCTGTGCTCCGCATGTTATGTGTGTGTGCTGCATTTTGGGGGAGTTGCCTCTGCAGCTCTAATTTGGATGCCCCTTATCCCTTTGATGCAGTGTGCCTTTGACTTCTGTGCTTATACAGTGCTGGGATGTTGCGGACTTGGGTACATTGGGCTCTTGGTGGGAGTTGGGACTCTGGGGCATGGTTTGTCTTTAGCTGTGCTGTGCTTAATTGTGTATGTGTGCCATTGTGCCCATCTCCCCCCGTCCCCACAGTCCCTAGTCGTTACTCACCCTGTTGCTGTTGTGTCCAGTCATTTGAGCAGTACCCGGTCCCCCAACTCCTGCCACCGTCTCCCCACTGATGACTGTGGGCACCATTTCCTCCATCTCATCCAGCTCCTCCTGTGGCGCTGGGCTCCCACCTCCAGTCTGCATTGCTGCCTTCCGGTTGTTTGCAAGGTTCTGCTTGGTTTTGCACTTGACATCATTCCAGCGCCTCTTGACCTCTTTCATTGTCCTCTTCAGCAGTCCGACTGCATTCACCTTGTCCACGATGGTCTACCTATTCCATTTTTGGCTGCCAGTGACACAGTGGAGGTGATGCACAGTAGTTGATGGTGTTCTATCACCTCTTTTGTCAGGATCCTGTTTTCCTGCGGACTGAACCTTTTCTCCTACTGTTCTTGTCCTTGCCCTTACCTAACCCCCGAGGTCCCAGGCTGGACCTCCAGGGGGCTTGTCGGGTTCTGGTTGTCCTCTGCACTTGCACCGGCTGACTCCATTGTGTTTAGCTGTTGTTTGGCTTTTGTATGTGTTTTTTTCCCCAACTTTATAGTGCATTTTCCCGCATGTCGAGTGGGGATTGCAGGCCTGTGGCTGGTTTTCGCTGATTTTTGTATTGTGATTGACGTCATTGCCGTTTTTTTCACGTTTGTGTTTCGCATTTTTGCGGCGTCGCATTGATTTTAACGCGTTCATTTGACACGTTGTCGTGGGTCTATTGCATGGTGCCGCCGTGTTGAGAATATCACATTAACACATAGTTATTTTCCGCGATAGACTGAGGTGTGAAGAGTTGCATAAAGCTACTTTTGCGGTAGTTATCACACGTTTTTGAGAATATCCCCCATAGAAAGAGCAAAAAAATGAGGAGAAATAAAAGTATTTCTCCTTGTTGTGCCTCCCTTTCGCCTCCCCAGGGGAGGCATACGTTTTTGGAGCTGCCTCAGATTTGCGGGTCCTTGTAAGTCTGGGTAGCCTAGTAAATGAGGCCCTATAAGCTTAGTATAAATCTTCATTGATTGGGCACGGTGTTATTCATAAAATTGCATCCCAATTATTTTAAAATCATGAAAACAATGAGGGGTGCCTTGAAAAACGTATTTATAATCTTTGACTACATGATATACAGAAGGTGTTCTTAAAGCTCATAAAAACCTAGGCACCAAGATTGAACCAAAGCATGCTAGGCCGGCCATGGCTGGTAACATAGCATTCTGCTATTAGCACCCATTTCCTGGTGGCTGAAGCTATGATTGACATTGGAGACATTGAGTCAAAAGAAAGGTAGAAAAATTAAGGAAAAGGAAAGGGCTGTGTAAATGAAAAACTCTGATATCGCTAGTCCGCTTACAAGCAGTTCCAAAGTTTGAATGTAGACTGATTCATAGTGTAAATTAAACCTTAAGAGGACATGGGCTAAATTGATTTACCTTTTCAGATAACGAGAAACTAGCTATTATGGTCAAAGGAGTTGAAGGCCGAAGGAAACCAGTATTAATGGAAGCCATCTTGTGACGACATAGAAAAATATCTTCAATCTCATGGCCATCTACCCAAGCAACATTGAGTGAGATGTATTTGTTGGTACCACCAACAAGCCTTATTAAGCTTTAGTTTTATTGAAACCTATTCAATGGAAGACTGATACATAGTGGATGTTTGGCCTTGAGGTAATAGTAGTATCATTGGCCTCAATGGTTTCGTTGCATCTGCAGTTAATGCTATGAAAGGCACAACAGTTGCGCTTCAGGTGGTGATGCAATTTTTATGAAGTCCTTCATTGATAACTTAATAGAGCACTATCTCAGTTGTGTCCCTGTTGGTGACCTTGACATAGAAAATAGTTGTTTTTGGCATGGGGTCAGGAATGCAAGTGGATGATTTGGAAGCAGTCAATAGAGAGACCTTTGGTATCCCATCAGCAGAATTTGTAATTAAAGCATCGGTGAGAGGGATATGATTACCACCTCGTTCCATGGTTTCCAGTTCTGGATATTTGTTTGATAGGCTAATTCATGCTGAGTGTTGTAGTCTTATTTTGCTTCCCTAAAACTAATTGGACTAACGCACTTGAGATCGATGATTTGTAAAGGAAAAGTTCAGAACTGGAGATAACGTCTGTAATGACTTGGAATGAAGTGGTCACTCTAGTGAGTGATAATGCCATTCAGTCCTTTCTTAAAGAGTTTAATATGTGGTTATTTTTCATTGACCCTTCCACCAACCAACACTTATGCTTAAATGACTTGATTGTTGAATTGATTTTATGGCAACGAGATATGAGGAGTCTCTAATACTCAAAGTACGGCCCAGGGGCCACATGCAGCTCTCATTACCTTTACATACGGCCTCCTGGTAAAAAGGGAGAGGATGTAGCCTTATGGCTAGAGCGGTTGACCTCAAAGTGGGGGAACATGGTTTGAGTCTCGGCAACGATGCTCAACATCCTGTGATTTTGGGCAAATCACTTAATCTCCCCGTGCCTAACAAAAATGAATGTGTCCTTGTGTAATGAAACTGGTGATCATGTAAAGCGCTCTGATACCTGATATCTTCTGGTCTAGTTCGCGCTATAATGTACTTAAAAAAAAACAGTAGCACTGGGCTGCTGTTTGCTTGACTCAGCACTAACATTGAAAAGATGTTAGATAAAGAGGCAGGTGTTTATTTCAAGGTGCATTGAAGTTGAAGAAAGGAAGTAACTAGGGTGTCCTGTACTGCTGTACTGTAGAATCACCTTCATTTTCAAAGAAGTTTTGCAGCAAAAGTGTAAAAGTATGATAAAGTCTATTAAAAATTCAAAAATAGTATTTAATTAACATACAGAACCATTTCACCTTAGTGCATCAGATTATATCAGTGCATAGAGAAGATTTTTTTAAGTGATAATTTTCAAACATGAATTTAGAAACATTCATTCTTCCACTCACCCTGACAACAATGCCAATAGTGAACTAAGAGGCAAGCCAGTTGTTATGTGCACGATTTGGGTATCGTGGGATTCTATTATACATGAACAACATTATAGATTATTAATCATACACAGGAGAAGGTTTTGTACATCACACATCCTGAAGTCATTGTTTATATGGGATAATGAAGAAAAAGGAGGAAAAGTATGATAAAACAATTGCCTAGGATGATACAGTTTGGTTAAGTGGGGAACTCGGGAATAATCCCATGTTTTTGGTTTCACATTGTGCAATTCAGGCACTATGCTTTGCTTCCCCTACATCCAACTTACCGCCAACCCCACTCCCCACAGCCCCTGACCACCACCCTGCTGACTTTAATGTAGCCCTTGGTCAAGTCAAAGACCAAGCTTGCAGTACCCATGCTCTCTACTGTATGGATATTAGATGTTTCAAAGTTTTTTTCCAGACAATTGATTTAAATCACATGTCGCCAATGGCATAGAAACCTAGAAATTGGAATGGTCGAGCTCTGACAACTGTCAAAAACTGATGAAAGGATCACTATAGAAAAGGTTGGGAACAGGATGCAACAAGACCTGGCAGACAAAAACACATGAAATACCATTATTTGCCAACCCACAAAATTACACACTACAGCTCACAAAGCTGCAAAGTGGAATCAGCTCCAAAAATAAGTGGTCCATTTAGCGAAATAAACATTTAAAATACTTAGAGCCCTAATCTTGGCACTGGGACAGGCACTAATTGAAACTGCTTGCAACCTGAAGGCCATTTAGAACAATCTCAAGCAAGCAACATAACTTCTAGAAGTAAAGTTTCTATACATGTCTATCTGCTGGCAAAACAACAGTGGATAACACAATTGATTAGTCACAGAGGGGCTTATTTACAAGGCCCTTGTGCCACTTTTGCGTCATTTTTAACATGGGAAAAGTGACGCAAAAGTGGTGCATGGGGCTTGTAAATCTGCCCCAGAGACTGTAAATGGCAAAAGGTCACACACTGAAAATACACATCAAGATCCAACTTTACACACCTCATAGCATGTGGGTTGTTATAACGCATGCAAATGTCAAACCTTTTTACACCTGCCTAGCATTTACATAAAATTGCTCAATCGTCGAGATCACCAAAGAGACAAGAACATTATTTGCCAACAATAGCTAGCACCTTATCATCATTGTTTAGCCTGAATATCCAGGAAGAAAGGGAGCAATGGAAATAAAAGGAATGCAATATTTAAACATATTTGAAACAATGCAAATCCACCTGCCATAATGAAAGGTGTGTGATGGGGTTATGCGACATTACAATGCATGCAATTACCATGCATGCCTTTACCACTCATACGCCTGTTCCACGCATGCCTTTACCACACAGGTAAGTTTAAATAACATAGGTTAAAAAAATAAAACCAAAGGTTACGGGGACATTATAGTTAGAAAATAGAATTTAAAAACCTTAGATATTCATTGAAGAAACCAAAGGTTACAGGGATGTCATAGTTAGTCTCATATTACACATGCAAAAACGCATAGTAATTCATCAGTTATAGTTAACTGAGCTAACTATAACTTACACCCCCACAATGCATTGATTACGACCTCAATATTACTTCACTCATGACATGGTCAGGGACATCACTGATGACATCTCAAATGACATCACTGATGACATTTTCCAGTGAGTGTAAGTGTTTCTTACATTCCTGAGACTTAAAGATATATACTAAGCTATTGAATAAGTCAAGTAATATTAATGAGTGATACTAATTCTAAAATATGTCATCTGAGTGGCTGTGTGACTGCATCAGTGTGTGAGTGGGTGTCTGAGTTGCTGTTTGGGTGCATGTGAGTGGCTGCATGGATTTTCAGTAGGTGTGTTAGTGGATGTATAGGTCTGTTAGTGGATATATGAGTGACCTTATATGTCTGTGAATGGGTTTGAGAGGGTTTCTTTGGGTGTGTGAGTGGTTGTATGGGAGTGTGAGTGGTTGTAAGGGTATGTGAGTGGATGTGTGAGTGGTTGAATGGGTGTGTGAGTAGCTGTGTGGGTGTGTGAGTAGGTATGTGAGCCGTTGTATGGCTATGTGAGTGGGTGTGTGAATGGTTGTATGGGTGTGTGAGTGGTTGTGTGGATGTCATAGTGGGTGTGTAAGTGTTTAGTTGGGTGTGTGTGAGTAGTTGGATGGGTCTGAGGGTGGCTGTGTGAGTCACTAGGTGGGTCTGTGAGTAGTTATGTGAGTGGTTGTATGGATATGTGACTGGGTGTGTGAGTGGTTGCACAGATCTATAAGTGGGTGTGTGAGTGGTTCTGTGGATGATGTGATCAGTGATGTAATTTGAGATGCGATCAGTGAAGTCATCAGTAATGTTATGGACCATGTAATCAGTGATGTAATATGTGAGGTCATAAGCAGTGCATTGAGGAGTTGTAATTTATAGTTAGCTCATGTAACTATAACTGCTGAATGTCTTTGGTTTTGTGCATGTGGAATCTGAGCCTAACTATAACGTCCTTGTAACCTTTTTTTTTTAGCAAATTTCAAAGGTGTTTTTAATTCTCTTTCTTAACTATAATATTCCTATAACCTTTGTTTTTTTCAGTGAATTTCTACATTTTTTATGTTATTACCCACCTATAACATCCCTGCAACCTTTGTCTGTTTAGTGAATTTCAATTTATTTTTAAATTGTATTTCCTAATTTAACCTGTAACCTTTGAGAGTGGGTGTGTAAGTGGATGTATAGCTCAGTGAGTGGGTGTGTGAGTGGCTGTATGGGTCTGTGAGTGGGTGTGTGAGTGGCTGTATGGGTCTGTGAGTTGGTGTGTTAATGGTTTTGTGGTGTGCAAGTGGGTGTGTGAGTGACTGTATGAGTTAGTGAGTATGCATGTGAATGGCTGTATGAGTCTATGAGTGGGTGTATGTGGCTGTATGGGTCTGTGAGTGGGTGTGTGTGTGTAACTGTTTGGATCTGTGAATGGAAGTGTGAGTAGCTGTATGGGTCAGGGACTGGGTGTATGAGTGACTGTATAGGTCTGTGAATAGGTGATTCAGTATCATTGTGGTTATATGAGCGTGTGTGAGTAGTAGTGAGGGTATGTGAGTGGGTGTGTGAGTGGTTTTGTTGGTCGGTGAGTGGGTGTATGAGTGGCTGCATGGGTCTGTAAGTGTGTGTGAGTGGGTTTGTGAGTGACGATGAATCTGTGAGTGGAGGTATGAGTGACTGCATGGGTCTATGAGTGGGTGTGTGATTGGCTGTATGGGTCTGTAAGTGGGTGTGTAAGTGGCTGTATGGGCCAGTGGGTAGGTGTTTGAGTGGTTTGTAGGTGTACAAGTGGCTTTATAGGTCTGTGAGTGGGTGTGTGAGTAGTTATGTTGGTGTGTGGGTATGTGAATGGGTGATTGAGCAGCTGTATGGGTCTGTGAGTTGGTGTGGGAGTGGTTTTCTGTGTGTGAGGGAATGTGTGAGTGACTGTATGGGTGTGTTAGTGGGTGTCTGATTGGTTGTGTGGGTCTGTGAGTGGATGTGAGAATGGCAGTATGGGTGTGTGAGTGGGTGTGTGGGTGTGTCAGTAGCTGTATGAGTGACTGGACCAGAACAGAACCTCACCTGCCACTTTCTCCTACAAGAGTTCACAGTTTTGCACAAAATGTCTACCTAACGGGAGTACTTTCTACTGGTAATTAGTAAGTGCTAAGTTGTTAGGTAAACGACTAGTGCATATTCTACACTACAGCTTCGTAATGGACCAGTGGAAATGTCTCCAGTGACCTTGTGTGTATTTAATTTTGGCAATGTGATTGTTCCTCACGCGTTTTCTTCTAGAAATCTGTGAGAACATAAATCCTCCTATAGAGAAGACGACAAGACTACAACGTAGTTAATCTCCACCAAACAAGGGTACTTCCTCTTAACTATATGAAGTAAGATCTTCTTTTTATGGTGGGGATGTCCTCGTATTCTTCTGCATAGAAAACACATCACCAAATTTGGCAGGAAACATGCTCGTGGGGCCTTGGGTAAGCCGTCCATCAAAATGAGTGAAGGTGGGAAGACTTTTGCATTCTACTAAGAAGGATGACGGTGGAGAGCCAAATGGACAGAGCTTACATGTGATTTTGTGCACTTATATACTTATAGTAATTTAAAGGGAGAACCATGCGCTCTGCCCCCACCAGGGGACAATGAGAAAGAACCCATGTGTCACAGTCACTATTGATTGCGTTCTGATAGATCAACGATGCATTCACCTCCATCATAGATTTCAGATAATTTTTCATTGTGGAATTGCTGTGTGAGTCACTGTGTGGGTCTGTGAGTAGTTATGTGAGTGGTTGTATGGATATGTGACTGGGTGTGTGAGTGGTTGCACAGATCTATAAGTGGGTGTGTGATTGGTTCTGTGGATGATGTGATCAGTGATGTCATTTGAGATGCGATCAGTGAACTCATCAGTAATGTTATGGACCATGTAATCAGTGATGTAATATGTGATGTCATAAGCAGTGCTTGAGGAGTTGTAATTTATAGTTAGCTCATGTAACTATAACTGCTGAATGTCTTTGGTTTTGTGCATGTGGAATCTGAGCCTAACTATAACATCCTTGTAACCTTTTTTTTAGCAAATTTCAAAGGTGTTTTTAATTCTCTTTCTTAACTATAATATTCCCATAATAACCCATGTGTCACAGTCACTATTGATTGCGTTCTGATAGATCAACGATACATTCACCTCCATCATAGATTTCAGATCATTTTTCATTGTGGAATTGCTGAGGAAACACACTTGCTTTCCCTTCACCAAGCCAAAGAAGTTAGAATCATTTGTCCTTTACAGAAGTAGAGCTTCAACTTGGATACCTGCTATGTTTACATTTGTAAGCATTTCCTGTTGAGGATTTATTTCTGTGAAATGAGCATCAGGGCCAGAACTGAACCTTACCCGGCCGTTTATCCAACAGGAGTCCACAGTTTTGCACAAAATGTCTATCCAACTGAAGTACTTTCTGCTGGTTAATTAGTAAGTGCTACCTCATTAGGTAAATGTCTAGTCTGTATTCTACAATACAGCTGCATAACGGACCATGAGAAATATCTACAGTGACCTAGTGTGCATTTAATTTCAGCAATGTGATTGTTCCTCGAGCATCTTCTTCCAGAAATCTGTAATAACATGAATCCTTGTATAGAGAATATGAAGAGACTACAAAGAGGTGAATCTCCATCAAAATGGGTACTTCCGCTAAAGTATATGAAGAAAGTGCTTCTTTGTTTGGTGGAGATGTCCTCATATACCCCAGCATCAAAAAAGTGTTACCAAAATCTGCAGAAAATGGGTTGGGGGACCTTTTAATAAGCTGTTCATAAACCTCGGAATAGTAGTTATGGCCTTTGCATACTACTAAGGTGGCTGGGGCAGGATCAAATGGGCAGGGCTTCCAGGTGATTTTGCACATTTGCATACTCGTAGTAATTTAAAAGGAGAACCATGGGCTCTGCTCTCACCAAGAAAGAACCCACTTGTCAAAGTCATTTCAGATTGCACTCTGATGTATCAACTATGCATTCACCTCTGTCAAGGATTTCAGATCGTTTTTAGGTCGTGGCTAGACAGAGCATGCACTGTCTCGAAGAGACATATTGTCTTTAGTCTGTGAACTTCAGCTGCACACAGGCTTCCCATTTGCTCGCTGCATCATCTGTCTCTTATTCTTATTCACCATTTGTCCATGGTATGCATGGTCATGCCTTTTCTTGTGTTTAGCCCTCTCCTGAAAGTATGGAACAAGTACTTGTAAACATACACTGCTCCCATATTTATGACCATTTTAGGATCTACTTTTTTCTTTCTTTTTCAGCACTCTACACAGTGCTCATGCTGCTATCAGCTTCTTCTCCTCCCACATGCCCTCATGCCCCGTCGACAGATCACCTCCTCCCCGTCACTGCTTTTCTTTTCGTTGCTGCTATCTGTTTCCGCCACCATCTCCCTCCCGTCTCTACCTGCTCCCTCGCACCTCCCAATGCTTGCCCCCATCCACAAATCACCCAGTTTCCCGACTAAGTCACTGCTTTAAATCCCCATTTTAGTCTGTTTAGTTCTAGTGAGTGGTGGTGTTCTGCATTTTAAACCTGTTATCGTACAGCTGACTTGCTGTTGGAGCATGTGTGCACAGCTCCTCTCACTTGGCAAACGTATAGTCTCTGTTTAGTTTCCGGGCATGTGGTTAGAAGGTGTGAGTGCATGTTTAAAACATATTTTGGTCATTCAGCAGTCCTTTTTTAGCTGGAAACACAGACCTCAAGTAAATCATGTATGTGTTATCACAATGCATGTCAGAGCTTCTAAAGTACCTGTGCCTTCTGCTGTAATTGCATAGCCACATTTCTCCTGGGTGAAATGATTGGACTGTTTGTGTCTCACCTTGTTGCTGCTCATTTCATATGGTGGGAGTCTATTTCTTAAAATTTCTCCCGTCAGGACACTTTCTTACTTTTTCCACAATCACCTATGAAGTGTTTGCACGCACCATTTTTGCTTAACTTGAATTCTCTTCAAAGGAGCTAGGCACAGTGTTGATCTCATCAAGGTCTGCCTGCCCCTCAATGTCCATGGCAAAAGTAATTCTTTTAACGTATGCTGCATTTCCTTGTGTTCACTACTGTAAACCAGCATAACACTGTGACTCTTTCTGCTTTTGTGCAGTTTTATATAGCGCCAATCCCACCTGAAGGTAGTGGAGTGGCTTACATAAGCACCAGTTACTTTTTTGTGCAGTTTTATATAGCACCAACACCATCCATGGAGATTGGAATGCTTTACATTCATCTCAGTTCCTTTATGCAAGGACACATTCATTTTTGTGGGCAAGAGCAGATTCAGTGATTTGCCCAGAATAAAGAAGGTTAAGCCAGTACTGAAACTTGAACCCAGTTTCCCAGCTCCACAGTCGGAAGCTGTGGCCCTAATGCCACATCTTTTCCCAAAAGGACGCCACATTGTCTCCTTCGTTGCGGCCTCAGTTCCACATTTTGTGATTATGGCCAAATCACTTAATCTACCCATGCCAGCCTGCATTTGCTGTTGGTTGCCCGTCCACCTCAAGCCCATTGCTGTTTGCCCCACTGAACTCCATTGCACAGGTCCCCTCCTCCCCCAACTCTGCTTTTCACATTTTTGTTGTGCAGTTTTTCATAGCACAAACACCACCCAAAGGTATTGGAGCACTTTACATTAACACCAGTTACCTTTCATGAGGACACCATAAATGTAGGCAAATCACTTCATCTCACTGTGGCAGTCCGCATTTGCTGTTGGTTGCCATGAACATCCTGCCTGTTGTTATTTGCTCATGCTGAACTCCCCTCTTCTGCCAGATCCCCTTCTCCCCGACTCTGCTTTTCAAATTTATTTTCTGTGCAGATTTATGTAGCGCCAACAACACCCGAAGGTATTGTAGTGCTTTACACAAGCATCAACTACTTTTCTTGTGCTGTATTTTATAGTGCCAAACAGCACCCGAAGGTATTGGAGTGCTTTTTACATTAGCACCAGTTATGTTACACAAGCGCATGTTCATTTATGTAGGCACAGGAACATTAAGTGATTTGCCCAGAATAAAATATGTTAACCCGATGCCTTTCCAGCTCCATAGTCAGCAGCTCTGGCCCTTACGTCACATCCTCTCCCAAGAGGACGCCACATCATCTCCCTAGCCTCGGCCTCAGTTCCACATTTTGTGATTATGGGCAAATCACTTAATCTCCCTGTGGCTGCCCACACTTGCTGTTGGTTGCCTGTCTACCTCCCATCTGTTGCTGCTTGCCCCCCACTGAACTATGTTGCACAGATCCCCTCCTCAACAACTTTGTTTTGGCACCACCCAAAGGTATTTGAGCACTTTACAAAAGTGCATTACATAAGCACCAGTTACTTTTTTTGTGCAGTTTTATATGGCGCCAAAACCACCCAAATGTATTGAAGCACTTAACATTAGCACCAGTTATTTTACACAAGGACACATTCAGTTTTGTAGGCACAGCAAGATTAAGTGATTTACCCTAAATCCAAGATGTTTAACCGATGCTGAAACTCATAGGAGCTGTGGCCCATACACCACACCCTCCCCAATGGGACACCACATTGTTTCACTAGCCTCAGCCTCATTTCCTCATTTTGCGATTATCGTCACATCACTTAATCTCCCCATGACATCCTGCATTTGCTGTTGGTTGCCCATTCACCTCCTCCCCTGACTTTGCTTTTCTCAGTTTTTTATGAAGTTTTTTAGAGTGGCAATACCATGCAAAGGTATTAGAGCTCGTCACGTAAGGGCAGAAACATGTTGACCTACTGTAGGGGTATATTTGTTGTTAACTCCTAGACCTCTTCCTTTTCAATCCTGTCCCAGGGGACTTCAGAATAAATAGCAATTGGCCCCCCGTAGACAGTTTTAACTCACAGCTTATCCTTCATTGCACTCTGCCCCTCACTACCCTCCGTTTCATTATTTACAAGAATACGGTGCATTCCTGTGCTCACCCATGAACCGGCACAGGGCCAATGCAGACACCCTTGCACCATTGTGCGGGAAGGGATATTTTCTTGCATAAAACAATAATTAAGGGCATTTTGCTCCTTCTATGTGTGCTGAAGAATGCAGTACACATAGGGGCATGTTCTCAAGGATCTATCGTCGAGTTATAGGCACTTTGGTGCAGTCAAAGTCGCGATAAATTTATCGCACCATTCACAAGCTGGTGCTAACAGCCCATATCACCAGTTTACCTGCGATAGCAGCCACAAAAAATATCGCCACAGATGACCCCGGCAACTATCGCTAATGAAATGCAGAGTAGGCGTTCCCAAGCAAAAATCCGCGACAACACCACTCCGCAACATTCTCAACGACCAGCCACATCAGCGATAAGACCACAAAACAGGCAATAAGGCGCGTTAGCAGCAGGAAACTAACTCCTGCTCTGACCTGGTGTAAAGTTGGACGAGAACCGGCACCAGACAAGAGCCCAGCCCAGAGCCACACATGAAGAACAACAGATGCCCTGGAGCAACTGAACATGCAGCCCGGAGCCCCAGTAGGGCAACAACAACCGCCGCCACCATCCCCAGACCCGCCACCCCCCCTTTGGACAAAGATATTGCACATAAACTCCACAAAATCATGAACCACACAATTCGCCTGTAGTCGCACAATCACAACACCTAACATACATGTGTGATCAGAAAAAGGAGAATCATATATTCATCTCAGAATATCCAAACAATCCGTTTATTATAGAATAAACCCAAACAACATTTCGAAAGAGTCATGTCGGGTCTTCTCTGGACATTCTGTAAGTCACAGCCTGCAAGGCAAAAACTTAGATAAGAAGGTGTGTCATGCGCTCATCAAAGTACAGAGAGAGAGAGAGAAAGACAGAGGGAGAAAGAGAGAAAGTGAGGGAGAGAGAGAGAGAGGGAGAGAGGGATAGAGAAAGAGAGGGAGAGAGAGGGAGAGAGAAAGAGAGTGGGGGAGAGAGAGAGAGGAAGATAGAAAGAGGGAGAGGGAGAGAGAGAGAGTGCCGACTCTGCGGACCCAGGCCTCATTGCTCACCTGCTGCCACTGGTGTGTCTCCAACCACGTGCCGTTACACACTGCAGTCCCCCAGTTCCCTCATCTGAAACAGTTGCCAGAGACATGAATGACAGAGTACATACAGTAGCACATGCCATCATCGCTTGCCCGCTCCTGCGCACACAGGCTGCTGCACCCCAGCCCCTCCCGCCACCCAGCAGAGATTGCCCGCCCCTGCGCAACCAGGCCTTGATTCTGGGTCTTAATTTTGCTATGGCAGAGAACATATCAGTGCACACGGCCTCATTGCAGGCTGCACACCCACTCAACCCTAGAGGTGCCACTAACTCTGTGAACCGCGAGGCGACACCACGTGTCGTTAGGCCCGCACTGCCCGCTGGCTCAGGCCTACTCTGCAATCCAGCAGGGCTCACACTAATGCCACCATTCCGGACTGCCTGGATGGCGCATCATCGCAGGCTGCACACCCGCTCAGCACTTAAGGTGCCCCTACCTCAGTGCACATAAAGATACCGTCCCGTGGTGGTGGGCCTTTGCCTGTCGCAGTGTATCTGGTGCCACCAAGTCTGTGCACCGCTAGCCATGGACCCTTTATGATTGAGTCCTGTGGTGCGGATGCCACCATGTCACCCGCGGCACTGGGCAATGTGAGGTGGCAGGGTCCTCGGCCCTCATGCATAAATGATACCCACACAGAGACACCCAGTTGGAGAGTGGAAATGGCGTCCAGCACGTGCGCCAGGCCCTTTTTATTGGCAGGGTCACATGTCCTGTGATGCCGGTGCTGAATGGGTGTGGGTGTGAACCAGCCATGAGGGAGTGGCCATGGCATGCTGACAACTGGACCTGTGAGCAGCAGATCCCTACAGGGAAGACCTGGGACATGTAGCGTTGTCGTCCCCCCTGTGAGCGTAAGCGGAGTAGGCTGGCCTGGCATATGCCAGTCCAGTGTAAGGGTGTGAACAATGACCCCAGGGCTCTGGGCGTTCTTCCGTTCTTGGCTGGACAAGGAAGTAACTAATGCGTGTGTCTCCGTTCTAGTGTCGGCACCTCCCATAACGCAATTGGCAATGTGTCACCCTGTGACCCAAGTCCCACAACATGAGCAACATAGACGTAAGGGGGAATCATTGCCCCTACATTCATCCATACCTCCACACTTGCAAGATCATAGACATGACACATCGGTGTGACAATGAATGTTTAATGCACATTCAATGGAGTGCTGTAGCTGGAGCAGTACAGGGCCATGCAAACCCTACCTTGCAGCGTTGGCCTGTGGAGGGCCAGCCGGAGTCCTTCAGGGAATGAAAAGTACATCAGAATAGGAGGAGTTCAGTCTGCAGTCAGATAGCTGTGTCATTGGTGAACAAACAGAATATGGCAGTCCATGTCGAGGTCCAAGGTGAGTGTCACAGAGGGCATCGGGGGACAGTGGAAGGTGATGATGCAGAGGGCAGAACAAAGCAGAAACAGGCCATATGGCGGAGATGCATGGTACTGCGTCCTTCTGACCATGGAGGCAGATTCATCTGCATCTTAGTCCTCTGCTGTTGCATGTGCCTCACATGTGGGTGGTGGTGTTCTGTCTCCAGCACTTTGTGGCAGTGACACCTCAGGGGCCGGAGGTGGAATGTCTGCCACACTGTGTGGCACTGACACCTCAGGGGCCGGAGGCGGAATGTCCGCCACACTGTGTGGCACTGACACATCAGGGGGCAGAGATGTGGATGGAGTGGTAGCAGCAGCATGCATCAGCGCCAGGCCTTGTGGCAGCAATGCCATGAGGATGGTCTTTAGGGCATTGAGGGACCCAGCTACCTCTCGCTGGTGTGCAGCCGTGGCAGCCGCTCTTTCCGCCCGCTTCCGCTCCATGAGCCTCCGCATGAGTCCCAACTCCTGGGCGAGCTCGCTGGAGCCACTCTGACTGGACAGTCTTTCTTGTCTCAGACTCAGGGCTCTGGTGATGTCAGCCATGGTTCGTTGGAGAGCATGGAGCAGACTGTGGGTGTCCATTAGGGACTGAGAGTGGTCCCTGATGGGACTTAGACACCCATGTATGACGTCTAGTTTGGCTGCCATGAGGTCGAACCCCACCTGCACCTGCTCAGCCAGCTTCTCCTGGCACCCCAACACACAGAGTTGGAAGGCCATGTGTTTGTCGTGGGGGTCCTGGGAGGCAGCCCAGGTGGTGGGTGCTGCCTGCTGTGTGTACTGTGCAGGGGGTGGGTTCTGCTCGTAGCAGCTGCTCTGCCCTGCTCCTGGAGGTGGGGTGCGGAGGCTTTCCACGAAAGGAGGGCGTCAGAGTCGAAGGTGTGGTGGTCCTCTTGATCATCAGAGAAGAGAGGTTCGGGCTGCTCTGCAGGAGGTGTTGGATTTCCCCCTGAAATATGAAGGGGAGATGCAGTTTAACATTGTGTTGACATTGTGTTGACGCATTGTACATGTTTAGATTCAGACTGCATGACAGTGTACATTGTGAGTATTTGGGGGAGCTGCCTATTTGATGCAGGACAGTGGACATGTTGACAACATCACGGATATGTGTTTGTACTTGTACATTATCATCTCACATTTCCCTGCTATGCCAAATGTGATTGGCCAGTGTCTGCACACAAGTGGCACCAGTTGTATCCTCTGTTCTGTTGTGGACATGTTGCGGTTTATACCACATTGTTGTCAATGTTGCTGTGCTCCGCATGTTATGTGTGTGTGGTGCATTTTGGGGGAGTTGCCTCTGCAACTCTAATTTGGATGCCCCTTATCCCTTTGATGCAGTGTGCCTTTGACATCTGTGCTTATACAGTGCTGGGATGTTGCGGACTTGGGTACATTGGGCTCTTGGTGGGAGTTGGGACTCTGGGGCATGGTTTGTCTGTAGCTGTGCTGTGCTTAATTGTGTATGTGTGCCATTGTGCCCATCTCCCCCCGTCCCCACAGTCCCTGGTTGTTACTCACCCTGTTGCTGTTGTATCCAGTCATTTGAGCAGTACCCGGTCCCCCAACTCCTGCCACCGTCTCCCCACTGATGACTGTGGGCACCATTTCCTCCATCTCATCCAGCTCCTCCTGTGGCGCTGGGCTCCCACCTCCAGTCTGCATTGCTGCCTTCCGGTTGTTTGCAAGGTTGTGCTTGGTTTTGCTCTTGACATCATTCCAGCGCCTCTTGACCTCTTTCATTGTCCTCTTCAGCAGTCCGACTGCATTCACCTTGTCCACGATGGTCTACCTATTCCATTTTTGGCTGCCAGTGACACAGTGGAGGTGATGCACAGTAGTTGATGGTGTTCTATCAGCTCTTTTATCAGGATCCTGTTTTCCTGCGGACTGAACCTTTTCTCCTACTGTTCTTGTCCTTGCCCTTACCTAACCCCCGAGGTCCCAGGCTGGTCCTCCAGGGGGCTTGTCGGGTTCTGGTTGTCCTCTGCACTTGCACCGGCTGACTCCATTGTGTTTAGCTGTTGTTTGGCTTTTGTATGTGTCTTTTTTCCCAACTTTATAGTGCATTTTCCCGCATGTCGAGTCGGATTGCAGGCCTGTGGCTGGTTTTCGCCGATTTTTGTATTGTGATTGACGTCATCGCCGTTTTTTTCACGTTTGTGTTTCACATTTTTGCGGCGTCGCGTTGATTTTAACGCGTTCCTTTGACACGTTGTCGTGGGTCTATTGCATGGTGCCGCCGTGTTGAGAATATCACATGAACACATAGTTATTTTCCGCGATAGACTGCGGTGTGAAGAGTTGCATAAAGCTACTTTTGCGGTAGTTATCACACGTTCTTGTGAATATCTCCCATAGAAAGAGCAAAAAAACGAGGAGAAATAAAAGTATTTCTCCTTGTTATGCCTCCCTTTCGCCTCCCCTGGGGAGGCATACGTTTTTGGAGCTGCCTCAGATTTGCGGGTCCTTGTAAGTCTGGGTAGCCTAGTAAATGAGGCCCTATAAGCTTAGTATAAATCTTCATTGATTGGGCACGGTGTTATTCATAAAATTGCATCCCAATTATTTTAAAATCATGAAAACAATGAGGGGTGCCTTGAAAAACGTATTTATAATCTTTGACTACATGATATACAGAAGGTCTTCTTAAAGCTCATAACAACCTAGGCACCAAGATTGAACCAAAGCATGCTAGGCCGGCCATGGCTGGTAACATAGCATTCTGCTATTAGCACCCATTTCCTGGTGGCTGAAGCTATGAGTGACATTGGAGACATTGAGTCAAAAGAAAGGTAGAAAAATTAAGGAAAAGGAAAGGGCTGTGTAAATGAAAAACTCTGATATTGCTAGTCCGCTTACAAGCAGTTCCAAAGTTTGAATGTAGACTGATTCATAGTGTAAATTAAACCTTAAGAGGTCATGGGCTAAATTGATTTACCTTTTCAGATAACGAGAAACTAGCTATTATGGTCAAAGGAGTTGAAGGCCGAAGGAAACCAGTATTAATGGAAGCCATCTTGTGACGACATAGAAAAAGATCTTCAATCTCATGGCCATCTACCCAAACAACATTGAGTGAGATGTATTTGTTGGTACCACCAACAAACCTTATTCAGCTTTATTTTTATTGAAACCTATTCAATGGGAGACTGATACATAGTGGATGTTTGGCCTTGAGGTAATAGTAGTATCATTGGCCTCAATGGTTTCGTTGCATCTGCAGTTAATGCTATGAAAGGCACAACAGTTGCGCTTCAGGTGGTGATGCAATTTTTATGAAGTCCTTCATTGATAACTTAATAGAGCACTATCTCAGTTGTGTCCCTGTTGGTGACCTTGACATAGAAAATAGTTGTTTTTGGCATGGGGTCAGGAATGCAAGTGGATGATTTGGAAGCAGTCAATAGAGAGACCTTTGGTATCCCATCAGCAGAATTTGTAATTAAAGCATCGGTGAGAGGGATATGATGACCACCTCGTTCCATGGTTTCCAGTTCTGGATATTTGTTTGATAGGCTAATTCATGCTGATTGTTGTAGTCTTATTTTGCTTCCCTAAAACTAATTGGACTAATGCACTTGAGATCGATGATTTGTAAAGGAAAAGTTCAGAACTGGAGATAACGTCTGTAATGACTTGGAATGAAGTGGTCACTCTAGTGAGTGATAATGCCATTCAGTCCTTTCTTAAAGAGTTTAATATGTGGTTATTTTTCATTGACCCTTCCACCAACCAACACTTTTGCTTAAATGACTTGATTGTTGAATTGATTTTATGGCAACGAGATATGAGGAGTCTCTAATACTCAAAGTACGGCTCAGGGGCCACATGCAGCTCTCATTACCTTTACGTACGGCCCCCTGGTCAACAGGGAGAGGATGTAGCCTTATGGCTAGAGCGGTTGACCTCAAAGTGGGGGAACATGGTTCGAGTCTCGGCAACGATGCTCAACATCCTGTGATTTTGGGCAAATCACTTAATCTCCCCGTGCCTAACAAAAATGAATGTGTCCTTGTGTAATGAAGCTGGTGATCATGTAAAGCTCTCTAGTTCCTGATATCTTCTGGTATAGTTCGCGCTATAATGAACTTAAAAAAAAACCAGTAGCACTGGGCTGCTGTTTGCTGGACTCAGCACTAACATTGAAAAGATGTTAGATAAAGAGGCATGTGTTTATTTCAAGGTGCATTGAAGTTAAAGAAAGGAAGTAACTAGGGTGTCCTGTACTGCTGTACTGTAGAATCACCTTCATTTTCAAATAAGTTTTGCAGCAAAAGTGTAAAAGTATGATAAAGTCTATTAAAAATTCAAAAATAGTATTTCATTAACATACAGAACCATTTCACCTTAGTGCATCAGATTATATCAGTGCATAGAGAAGATTTTTTTTAAGTGATAATTTTCAAACATGAATTTAGAAACATTTATTCTTCCACTCACCCTGACAACAATGCCAATAGTGAACTAAGAGGCAAGCCAGTTGTTATGTGCACGATTTGGGTATCGTTGGATTCTATTAAACATCAACAACATTATAGATCATTAATCATACACAGGAGAAGGTTTTGTACATCACACATCCTGAAGTCATTGTTTATATGGGATAATGAAGAAAAAGGAGGAAAAGTATGATAAAACAATTGCCTAGGATGAAACAGTTTGGTTAAGTGGGGAACCCGGGAATAATCCCATGTTTTTGGTTTCACATTGTGCAATTCAGGCACTATGCTTTGCTTCCCCTACATCCAACTTACCGCCAACCTCACTCCCCACAGCCCCTGACCACCACCCTGCTGACTTTAATGTAGCCCTTGGTCAAGTCAAAGACCAAGCTTGCAGTACCCATGCTCTATACTGTATGGATATTAGATGTTTCAACGTTTTTTTCCAGACAATTGATTTAAACCACATGTCGCCAATGGCATAGAAACCTAGAAATTGGAATGGTCGAGCTCTGACAACTGTCAAAAACTGATGAAAGGATCACTGTAGAAAAGGGAGTCTATTGTGTTCGAAGAATTGTATACTAACTTAATGACAGACATTATTGAGAATTTTGATAACCTGTTGGATGAGAACAACGCTTGTTCAACAAATATTGGCAAAGCCAATTTGTGTGGCTTTAATGGGCAAACACTTGCAAAGAGCATTTGTCCCTTCTTGTGCTTGCTTGTGATCACACATGAATGTGTCTTAGTCTTTTAGATGTATTTTTAAGTGTTAAGCTAGCCTACTCCCAGAAAGAGTACATCTTGTCAACTTTCCAAAGCAGAATTGTTCATGCATTTTGCTCCTTAGTGTGTGACTTGCTAACAGTACAGGCAATATCACTAGTGGAGTCGTAAATACTTTATTGATCTTTTTTTATAAAACTGACAAAGACTAGTTCTTTAAAAAATGGTGGCGTCTCAGCTCCCTCCTTGATGTAATAAAAAATGGAAGAAGTTAATCTAAAATGTCTTATACACTACCATAGGGATCCCAGTTGCTCCCACTTGCCTTGGCATTGGCCATACTTTTTACGGCTGTGTCTATGTCCCAAGATTTTACTTTTTTATTCAGAGCACTTTTTTGAATGTCTGTGACTTGTGGGAGCTGTAACCCATCAAAATACTGCCCAAGATCTTCCTCTCTATTCCGATCAACTTTTGCTTAAAGAAGTCTATAACGATTAAAAGATAAACATTATATAAGCCCTAGTCCATATTGCCCTATAAGGCTGCTGAATGCAGACTATAAACCTTTTATGAAGATCTGGGCAGATAGGTCTGCACTCTGTGCGCAATCATTGATCCATCTGGATCAAAATGGGTTTCTGCCTAAAATGGTCAATGGCAGCTAACACTTATCAGCTGGTTCAAGTCATTGACTATTTTTCGGTAAATAAAGAAAAAGTGGCAATCCTCATGACGGATGCAGATAAGACATTTGACCTTGTCAACTGGTCAGCCCCTTTCTTTATCCTGGTCAGATTCAGCTTCCCTATGGCTGTTACATACATGATTAACAAACTTTATCAGGGGGCTGAGGCCAAGATTATTATAAACTCTCATGAGGCAGGGATGGTGGAGAATAATCGTGCCACTCATCAGGGTTGTCCCTCTCCCCGCTCCTCTTTACATTCGTTATCGAACCGTTAGCTTCTAAAATTCGAAATAATCAAACCATTTTGCCACCTATTGAGGGGATGGTGAAAATCAAGTTATTTGCCGACGATATGATCTTATATTTAAAGGCAGACAGATATCCTGAATGCCATGAAAGAAATTGATCATTTTATGCGAATCGGGGGATACAGTTTCCAGGCTAAGATGAATTTTTATTGTTCAATTCGCCTCGATCTGAGCTCCCAGCTATTTTGCAGATTGTACCACAGCACCCTGTTAGGTATTTAAGGATTTTTGTCACAAGTTGGTTGTCATAGTTATTACGTTTAAATTATGGTGCAACTTTAGGCAAAACAAGAAAGTTATTAGAACAATGGAACCTACTGCCTCTTTCCTTGGTTGGCAGGGTTGCATTGGTTAAGATGTCTATTCTTCCTTTATTTTTAATTCTCTTTTTACATCTTCCCCTAAAAATACCTACTGTGTATTTTAAATAACTTGACACTATTATAAGAGGTTTTGTTTGATCTAAGAAACAACCTCATCTGAAAATGTTGTTTCTGCAACTTGACACAATGCAGGGAGGTTTATCTCTGATGCATTTTAGAGAATATTATTAGGCCGCATTAATTGTTTCCATGGTTCAGCTGGCGGCAGATGCTACAGGTTATGATATGTTTTTATTAGAATGCATGATTGAGGAAAGTCAAATTTGACTACCAGTGTTTCTCCGAACCTCCAAACTCCCTAAGAAAATTAGATATAAGATCTTAGAAGCCTTAGTTTTGCGTATTCAAACTCTCCTTAAATCATGGGAAATTCCGGTATACTCTACACTACACTAGGGCTGGAATTATCCAAAATGGCAGCTCAGGAATGGCTGGCACTAGGTTTTGAGAAACTGGGGTATTTTTATAACGGCTCAAACTTGATCTCATGGGACTTATTAAATCAACAATTTAGAAACCAAAATATGCTATTTTGGTTCAGTTTTACCCAGATACCCAGCTTTACATTTTTTTATTTTAGGGTAATGAAGGAAGAGACTCCCGAGCTGGTTTCTCGTGTATATGAGATATGGCAGAGGGAAGTGGGAAACTGGTATCAGTTGTTACGACAACAGGCCAGTCAGTCCATACTACCAGAAATGTTGGAAAAGGTTTTCCAGGTAACCAATTGTACGTATAACATCAATCAGTGTCTGCTGAGGAAGGCTATAGATCACTTCAATCTGCTAATTTCAAGAGAGTGGCATTTTTATCCAGATGGACAGCCTATTATACACCTGAATGGCTACACTGCTTAAGGTGTAAGGCAGCTGATGGTGATGGGTGGGTTCACACCATTTTTGAATGAACAAGGCTCCAACAATTCTGCGATGGGATTTTTCAGCTAAGTATTCAATCTTTGCACACTACAGTATCCCCTTTATCTATGTTGGTGCTTTTTGGATCATCTCATGAGGTATATCATTTAAATAAATACCAACAATATTTTATATCAATAGCTACTGCTGTGCATATTTTTTGGTTCTCCAAAATTGGAGAACTGATGTGGTTCCATTGCAATTCCATTGGTACAATAAAATGATTAGGGCACGATCTTTTGAAGAGGCATATGCTAAATGGATAGGGGCCCTCCAGAGGTTTAACGCAACATGGAGTACCTTTATACTGTTCTAGTACATCCCAAAGGAAGGTTAGTTATATTAGATGAATTGATGTTTCTATTTTTTAAGATTTATTTATTTTTGTTTCCCTCATTGAAGCAATCTATAATAGATGGTGAGAGATGGAAGGAACTCGCTGGTATATACCCATGCACTTCAGAATCTGCTGCTGTCTGCATGGAATTAGTATCTGGATTAGTATAATTTGCACTGCATTGGATCGCACATGGCACTTTTATTTTTGGATTCTGCATTGACACACTTTAATATTTGCTGCTTTGCTTATTTAAATAGGGGTTTGTCTTCCCAAATTTGTAATGCACTATACAGTACTTGAATGATCGAAATATTCAGCGGCAGTTCCTTCATGAGAGCGTTTGGGCGTCACCCCCTTGAAATTGTTGCCTTCCCCGGTGAAGAACCAGAACCTTTTGGACCTGGCGGCGCAGGGTACGCCCTCCGTCTTCTGGGTTCACCTGCTTCGTTACACAGAGACACGGGACACTCTGTCGGCGTTAGAAGATTGGATTTATTTAGCTGCAGCTAGTACAGTTATCCTAGAAGTACACAAAGTAGGTTCTCAGGAGACTGCCACTTCACTCTGTGGCGCATCAGATTAAATACTATACAATACAGAATTATTAACAACACACACGCCCCAAGCAAAGAAGAAAAGAGCCAATAGGGTAAGTGGAAAACAAAGCGGAACCAGTAAGAAGGGTTTGAAAACAGAAAGATCAGATGACTCGAAGAGACCTCTCCTCCAACTGTGTTTGTCATCCCACCCCCGAACTGATTTATTAACAGAATACAACTGACTTGCAGGTGGTGAGATACGTTTGTGTGTATTGGAGGACAGCCATGACGCAGGAGAATGCTAGCAGGAGACAGTGAAGGCTAGTTGATAAGATATGATCAGGAAAGAATAGTGTGAGCCTACAGATAGTTGAAACAGGGATTAGGAAAGCCAGACAAGGATTAGTGTACTCGGCTAGTCCAAACACCAGCCTCGCAAACAAGGCCGAGGACGTATTTTGACACCAGGCTACGGGAAAAGCAGAATAGACTTCGTTCGCCGTGCCGCCTGAGTGATGGCAACACAAAATGGCGGCGGGTTACAAGATGGCGGGTCGATTCGATCGTGATCGAAAATCGAAGTTCCTCAGACCCTCCTTTTGCCAGAACTCAGGCAAGATAGACTCACGTTAATCTGAGTCCACATCAATAGCCATGAGATCATCAAGCTGTTGCTGTAACATCATCCTTATGTTTTCTGTTACTTGAGGTTTGGGTCTTGAAATGCACATGGTAGCACAAAGATCACAGATAGCGGGACCAAAGTGCATACAAAGGCAACAGGAAAATAGGATTGTCAAGATTATTCCAAGGAATGTCAATGCTTTCCAACCCCATTTGGACAGTAGTCCCCAAAACCATTCCGTTAAGGACCAATCTCCTTCGTCCTGATGAATAGACTCGGAGATTATATGCAACTTGGAAATAGCTTGGTATACTGTCGGAGCGTCATTAGGAATGAAAATACAACAGCTTGACCCGATCAATTTACACACTCCACCACGATCGGCAAGAATAAAGTCTAAGGCAACTCGATTTTGTAAGGTCATAAGACGATTCGCCTGTAGTTCCGCCGTGATATTACTCAAGGCTCCTACAGTGATGTCTATTGTAGTCTCCACAACACGGACCAGTTGCCTTATATTTCTGCTGTTGGCCATTGGACCCGAAAACCTTTAAGGAAATCTCCTCCTTCTTGTCCCGAGGTGTCTTTGGAGTCAATAATTCCTCGGCTGAGACGGGTTCGTGATAATTGGCAGAAGCAGTGTAAGTAGGAGGAAGAAGGAAGGCTATATAGCAGGTACCAGAGAAACCCGTTGGCAACCAGGTATAAGCTCTATCATTACAAATGAAATAGGTGCCTTGAGACGGTACTAGAGGAGGCGAGTTTGGAGAGGAATAAATATATGTGTAGGAACAGTTACTCTTTGATGCAGTGTCAGAAGAGCGATCGTTTATTTTTAAACAGAAATTACCTTGATGCGGTATAGTCCAGATTGGTGAGGATTTCTCTTTTCCCATTTTATTATTAAGACTCGACATGTATTGGGTGACATTCCAATTGGTGTAGGCTTTTCTTTCATCGATAGAAATCTTGCTATTCTCCATGATTTTAGCCATAACTACCATACCCTTAATCAAAGAACTATGACTAAAATCCGGGTAATTAATTTGTGAAGCAACAGACCGTCTGAATTTGCATTGATATGCATTTGAGAAAATAACAAAGAATGCCCAAGCAGAACCCTCATAGGAGAAAGGGAGAACCAAATATGGTATTCCTTTCTCAGTAGTATGCGGCATAAGACCACATACCCAACAATCAGTTGTGTTAACCACTAATTGATGCTGGTGTAATAGCTGGACAAAGGAATTGTTGTAATACTCGGTTCTTCTGACAAGTTCATGTGAAGGAAAAGTATGAAAGAGGTGTGGAGAGATAGTAGAAGAAGGCAAAGAGGAGGAAGGGGAGGTGTTTTTTGGCTGCAAAACATAAACTATCCAACCAATAATCACTAAAGCAATACATAATGATATCAAAATACATAGAGTTATACTGTAACGACTGTACATTATTTTACAAGATGCTTTCTTCATTTCATCTCTTCTCTCTTTAATACTTGGTGTAGTTTCCATTTTCACTAGTGGATGCTCACGGCAATCTTCCTCAATCACTAAAGTCACGATACTCAACCGTCCTATGACACTGAAAGATCCTGCAGACCTATTGTCACTACTCAGGTCGTGACCTAGACTCCTACCGTGACCCTGCAACCTAAACAGAACACTACACAAAGGAGAAGAAAGTCTCAAATGTTCTTTTGTCTGGGTCGAAGATGGTAGCGCTCTTTCCCTAGAACACTCTGATCTTGAAACAATGTTTTTGGTTCAGTCGTATTTAAGCGACGATGCAATGGAATTGCTTCCTGTAAAATGTCGTCGTCCTCTTTCTCAGACAATGTCCCATTCAGGTGTGCATCGCTAAAGGGTACAAATCGTGGAACTGTTTCGCCTTCACAGTCACCAACCCCTCTACGAACCCACTGAACAAAAGGCAAGGGCAAAGGTACTTTCTTGCAGTGCACAACGTGAATCCAATTTTTCTTTCCTTCAACTTTAACTGCTGTCCTTGTTGTGAGAAGGACCATTCGGGGCTTCCGCCATCTGGACTCCAAATTATTTTTCCTCTGAAAATTGCGGCTGCAGACCCAGTCACCTGGTCGGATGGAGTGACCTGGATCTGTGGAAGCCTCTGGCAAAGCACTCTGAACCTGTCGATGAAGGACATGCAATTTAGTTGTAAGGTCATGCAAGTAGTCAATTAACATTGGGTAGGGCAAATCTGAGAACTTTTTAGGATGAGGTATTCCCCATACGATGGCCGGACGGCCAAACACCACTTCGTAAGGGCTAAGTCCCAGACGAGAGTGTTTAAACAACAATATCCCGGCACTCCAAAGTTACAGTTGCAATTTATGTTGGTTATTAACCACAGAAGCATAGAACAGAATATTAACAATGAAACTGGCTGCAGAACAGATTGGGTCCTCACAGTAATATGTAGAAAAAGGATAATTTAATTACGAATTTTTACAAAAATAAGAAGGAATCGCAATCATGAGTACACTTCAGAAATCCCTAATACAATAGGTAACAGTCAATATTTCATGAAAAGAGACCATGTGGCCTCCAAATCTTAGTCCAGATGGATAACAGCCGACACGTGTTTCGTCACGTATAGTGACTTCCTCAGGGCTGCAGAGAAAATATCAAGATCTTAGTTGACTGAGTAGAATACATCATGCGATTTATACATTTACTTTTCTAGTTTTTGCTAAAAAAAGAGAAATATTTTTTATAAAATTGGAGATTCATAAGATAAATAATGGGAAAAGAAGAGAAACCTTAGAGAAATTTTTTTCTACAAGCCCTAAAACCGGAAATACATAACAGAGCAATCGGAAGCAAATAGCATAAACTATAAGAAAGTATCCATGGCTATTCAAACATACCTAGTTAGAATATTGTGTGCTTAAGTTGAGTAGCTGAATGTTTCAAAAGAATTTTCCATTGCGTGATTACGCTTAAATAGAGGTGTTTCCTAACTATTAATGTGCATGAGTCTTAGAAAAACAAATAGTGTTATAGTCTCATGAGGCATGAAATTACATGTAGAGAATACTTCAAAGGTCAGCTGGTTCACTCTAACTCGGTCAGGGAAGAGGGACCAGTGAGCAAAATTTATAATTTATAATTGTTTTCAAATTTACCCGGTAGCAAAAATGTGCGCTAATAACGTGATGCTGAATGTTTCAAAACACTTCATAAAGTAATTAGCCTTGAAAAAGTGATTACTAGCTTGTTATATAAATATACGTCTTAAAGAAAATGTCGCTGTGGCCTTATAGGGCATGACTTGGCATATAGAAAATGTTTTAGAAGTTAGCTAGTTCCCTCTAACCCAGCACCAAGAGGGACCAATGGACGTTTAAAGATACTCAAAAAAGTTAAACAGGGGGTCATTACCCGATGTCACCATTTGTAAGACCTTCGCTGTGTGATTATCCCGACTCAGAGGGTAATCAGCAGTATTGGAACCATCTAAGTAGAAACTTACCGCGTAATGTGTTTGATACAACCGAAAAGACGCCTCCCGTGTCTTCTTTACAACGAAAGACCGAAGAAGGACGAGTTGCAGTTGCTTATATATACATAACATTGCAGAGGTGGCGCGAAAAATGCAAATTGTTAGAGACACGTTAGCGATGGTCAGTCGCTCTATGATTGGTCACTTTGGTTACAATGTTGTCAATCGGTTCGACTAAAATAAAAATAGAGCAGCCATCTTGGAAAGGTAAAGCTACCCTCGTTTTCCTTATACAAGTATTTAGTTGATAAACTGGAGAATGCCCAATAGCAAGTAATGTAGAGTGATTCCAGATACAATCTTCTAAAGCTTTTGTCTCCAAAAGCAATATCCTTTTGCGAATATTTCAAAAGTATAACAGTTCCGAATTTGTATAAAAGATATGTTAAAAGGATTAAATGGAGTCACCTTCTCTGCACAAACTGATTGGACTAAGTATATTCGTCTATGGCTCCCACGAAGAAAGAGTGGCGGCCATCTTGGAAGGGTAAACAGGATTTCTTAACAGACTAGAGAGTGGACCCCTCGGTAATCTTATTTTGCTCAACGGTGTTTAATCCGATTTCCGCGAGTAGTTGAGAATGATTGTTTCATAATAATGAAAAGGAAAGGGTTCGTATTTCGATGATATGCATAATTGTATCAAACCGCCACCAATGTTTATAAAGTAAGTACAGCAAAAACAAAGTCAGCACACAAACACACATAAACAAAACACTGAAAAAGGTAAGTTAGAAAGAAAAGTGGAAGGGAAGAATGAAACAGGATGTCTGATGTAAGTACAAAGCAGGAATAGTCATAACGTACATGGCCATTTTTGAAACGTAAAAACGCCCTAAAAACATTTACTACTTTTGGAAGAAAGGGAGTAATACATAATATGTAACCTCAGAGTAAATAGCAATCGTAGTTACATAAGAGAGGAAAATCAGCATAAAGACATCAACGTGATTGTTGTATAAGCGACAGAGGGAACTGTCGAAAACACATTATTGTGACATTTTAATACATATTTCTTTATATCAAACAATAATGACATGAATGGTTAAGCAAGGAATACATGGAGCTCTTTGTCAAAATTGATGCCCATTTCAACAGCTCGTAATTTAATAATCCATTGTGTCTCTGTCCTTCTCAAATTAAGAGTCCTATCACCACCCCTTAAGGCATTCATCGTATGAGAAATTCCATGGAACCTAATTTTTGCCATTTCAGCTAGTGTGTGGTTCTCATTGAAATGTACAGCAAGGGGGTAACTGCATAGGTTATTTCGTATTGCCCTGAAGTGTTCCTGGATTCTAATCCTAAGTGGGCGAATTGTGCTTCCAACGTAGATTAGCCCACAACAGCAGATAATACAGTATACCACAAAATTAGTATTACAATTCATAAACTGTTTTATGCCATATCTTGTTGCGGTATTGTATTGAAAATCAGTTGTTTTATTAGCTGCAAACTGGCACACATTGCAGTTGGCACATCTAAAAAAGCCATTGGGTTTGGAAGGTAGCCAAGTAGTTTTGTTCTTTTTGGGAGGCAGATAGCTAGGACAGAGAAGTTCTCTGAGGGTGGTCCCTCTTCGATGTGAAATCATAGGGTTCTTGGTCACATGTTTTTCTATTGTTTTGTCTTTGGCACTATCTAGGGTGGTTCTAGAATATCCTCTGTTTTCAAATCTTTTTTGTAAGTTGTCCAGTTCTGTCAAGAATACTGATCTATCGCTGCAATTTCTTTTTAGTCTGGTCAGTCTGTCCCAGTGGGATAGAATTGATCTGAGACTTTGGGTGCGCACTACTGGCGTGTAATACCGCATTGCAGGCTGTTGGTTTCCTAAATAGTCTTGAGATAATTTTATTTTCCTTCACATACAGAATTACATCTAAAAACTCTATTTCTTTTTTACTGATCTTATGTGTGAATTTGAGATTATATGTATTGTCATTGAGAGATGTTAATAGGTCCGAAAGTAGTTCATCACTGCCCGACCAGAGAATAAAGATGTCGTCTATGTAACGACCCCAATAGACTAGATGTTCTGTATCAGAACCACTCCTTAGGAAACAGACAATACTTACAAACAACTATAAGGGTAAATGATTACTGGAGACCTACCCCTTTTCCTAAATTAAACGCTTAAATTTCTTAACCAATTATATATATTAACAATAATTGGTTCTCTGTCACTTTGTCTATCCGTAACGTGGCTCTCTTTTGAACTTTATACAGATTCTCCCTTATTCTTGAATGGAGTTTTGGAAATATCGTTGGGAACAAGTTTATACGACTGTTACTTAAATTGTCTCTACTAACTTATACTAAAAGGTTAGTACCTATGCTTGATTTGGGATACTTGCCTAGTTACTCTTATTAAATGACCCACTTCTTGCACACTTGGTATGGTGATGGGACAAACAATATCTTTTCTCTTCACTGTTTTCTTTTCTTTCATATTTCTGATCGCAAGATATCACCTCTCTGGTTTGCTTCACACCTAGTATGTTCTTTAAATTAATTTTAAAAAAAAAATTCTCTAAGGTTTCTCTTCTTTTCCCATTCTTTATCTTATGAATCTCCAATTTTATAAAAAAAAATTCTCTTTTTTTAGCAAAAACTAGAAAATTAAATGTATAAATCGCATGATGTATTCTACTCAGTCAACTAAGATCTTGATATTTTCTCTGCAGCCCTGAGGAAGTCACTATACGTGACGAAACACGTGTCGGCTGTTATCCATCTGGACTAAGATTTGGAGACCACATGGTCTCTTTTCATGAAATATTGACTGTTACCTATTGTATTAGGGATTTCTGAAGTGTACTCATGATTGCGATTCCTTCTTATTTTTGTAAAAATTCGTAATTAAATTATCCTTTTTCTACATATTACTGTGAGGACCCAATCTGTTCTGCAGCCAGTTTCATTGTTAATATTCTGTTCTATGCTTCTGTGGTTAATAACCAACATAAATTGCAACTGTAACTTTGGAGTGCCGGGATATTGTTGTTTAAATATTGTCTAGCACGGGGATTGTTTGCATGACCCATGCATTTCAGCACCTAGGTAGTAGGGTGCTTTTTTATCCCGAGTGGCACCACTAATCGATCTTGCTATGTGACCTATTTTCCTGTTCTGACAACTATTACTATATACCCAACTCGAAAATACTAACCTTCTTTGATGTGCGCTCTCATATGCATTACTACCTTAGATCTTTCTTGTGACATTTTATGTAGGGGGCGGCACTCAGTTCTTCAGATTTGGGTTTTTGTCAGATCAGTTTCAGTAATAAAAATAACTACATATACTACTATTCTCCTTTTCTTAAAAGACAATTGCATCACCTATCTGGGCGATGGAAATATTTGAGGAAGAAAGAAATGCTCTGCTCCAAGAACTTTTCACTGGCTCGGCACAGAGGGTGCCAAATCCCAGTAAGAATGGGGAAAAGGAAGGTCTCAAACAGAAATTTATTAAATTAGAACGGGCACGCAAACAGGAAGTGTCCAGGTGGTGGGACTCCATAATCTTAAAACGATATTTGGACATTAAACAAGTCCCACGTGGACTACGAATCATTATATTCCCCACCTTTGAAGACTTAGATGCAGATCTTCTGAAAGAATGGGAAGAATTGAATCTCTCATCCTCACATAGAATGATGGACATTCTGATAAGACATGCTGATAGAAAAAGAGAGCTGCTATTACAGGAAATAGACAAACTCGAGACAGAAATTAAAGGCCTAAACTTAGAGGAAGCAACTGCAAAAAACTATAGGATTTTGAAAGATGTGCTGAATACACATCAACTTTACATTAAAGAGAAGAAACTGAGAAAACTAAAAAGGGACGAGAACGACTACAAAAATGGTAGGGTTTTTACATTTGCAAAAAAGTTTGACGACATACAACCTAGACAGGCAACTGTCACTAAACCCTCCAAGCCAGCAAACATAGTACCCTCATCCAGTGAATCTGATGTATCTAGTATACACAGTACAACCACCAATGAGGAAGAAACAGAATCCACCCCAACTGGCACAGTACCCAAAACTAACTCATCCTCTTTTTTAGAGGAAATGGTGCGATACCGCAAAGGCAATCGCAACAACTATGGTCCTCAAAACGTAAAAAAACCAGGAGGGGGGGGACAAAACGCAAATCCAAGGGAAGGAGCCACAACTCGATCTGCAACACGGAATCTGAAGAACTGAGTGAATCTCCCAATATGGTGGAATGTACATTGAATGTTGCCAACACTGATAACGTTTCAATCATTAATTTGTCTGATTGTCATCTTTCTGAAATTGATACCAACGTACTCAGTAAGGGTCTAAGTTTTTGTCCGACTAAATTACCTGACTTCACTAATGTGCATGTTGATGTGTTCAAATTTGTTCGAAAATTAAAATTGAAAAAATTCTTTGCAAATCAATCTGTACCTGTTTATTCCACAAAACCAGTTTCAATACCCTGTAACAAAACAATCAAAGAAATACAAGACATACATCTATTGCTATCTCTTGACGACCTCTCTAGCACACCCCCCACTATGACTGATGTTCTTTTAGATCTAGATATTATGCCTGACTACTCTCTGGATAGTGGTCTTAAACAAAAGTCTATTTTCACACCAAACCTACATGCGGATAATGTGGTAGATACTTTTTACAAAGCAGTAACATCTGATCTCTATAAACTGGAAGATAAATATAATCGTAACCATGGACAAATTACTTACAATCTCAGCAAGGAAGAAAATAAGGCTTTAAAAAATCTAAGAGCACTTCCAGACGTTATTTTTAAGGAGGCAGACAAAGGGGGCAATATAGTCATCATGCGTGATATTGACTATATACAAGAAATCGAAAGACAACTAACTGAAGATCAGTCCTACACAAAAGTACTGGGAAATCCCCTTAAAGAAATTACATCACTCATATGCACGAAATTAACGGGTTGGCGGGAATTGGGCCTAATTTCAGAAATTGAATACAGATATCTTTACAATCCTATGCCGAGATCACCCTGCATTTACATCTTACCAAAGATTCACAAACCGAGCATCTTTCCTCAGGGTAGACCAATAATATCTGGAATAGGCTCCCCTACGGAACACATCTCAGAATATGTGGATGTCTTCCTGCAACCCCTTGTGCACAATCTTCCCTCTTATATAAGGGACACTGGGGACCTACTAAGTAAATTAGAAGATGTGGAATGGACCAATGACCTATCATTCGTAACAATGGATGTATGTTCTTTGTACACCTGTATTCCTCTGGAAAAAGGCTTACACGCCTTAGCAGATTGTCTTTCACATAGGGATGCAACCTTTTTCGACCACACCCAAATGCTCTTGGACCTAACACGCTTGATCTTGGAAAACAATGTCTTCCTACATCAGGACACCTGGTATAAGCAGAAGATTGGTGTGGCTATGGGCTCAAAATTTTCACCTTCTTATGCCAATCTATACATGGGCCATTTTGAACAGAACCATCTATGGAAACTACCAGATACACGTCTTACAGAACATCTAGTCTATTGGGGTCGTTACATAGACAACATCTTTATTCTCTGGTCGGGCAGTGATGAACTACTTTCGGACCTATTAACATCTCTCAATGACAATACATATAATCTCAAATTCACACATAAGATCAGTAAAAAAGAAATAGAGTTTTTAGATGTAATTCTGTATGTGAAGAAAAATAAAATCATCTCAAGACTATTTAGGAAACCAACAGCCTGCAATGCGGTATTACACGCCAGTAGTGCGCACCCAAAGTCTCAGATCAATTCTATCCCACTGGGAGAAATGACCAGACTAAAAAGAAATTGCAGCGATAGATCAGTATTCTTGACAGAACTGGACAACTTACAAAAAAGATTTGAAAACAGAGGATATTCTAGAACCACCCTAGATAGTGCCAAAGACAAAATACAAAATATATCAAGATCAAAATTGTTATCAGCAGGGCAGAAAAGAAAAAATAGAAATGGGAAACGCAAAATTGCCATGGTGACAGATTACAGCACACACAGTCATCAAATTTACAATATTCTTCGGAAGCATTGGCATATTTTAAGACTAGACAAAACAATAGAAAAACATGTGACCAAGAACCCTATGATTTCACATCGAAGAGGGACCACCCTCAGAGAACTTCTCTGTCCTAGCTATCTGCCTCCCAAAAAGAACAAAACTACTTGGCTACCTTCCAAACCCAATGGCTTTTTTAGATGTGCCAACTGCAATGTGTGCCAGTTTGCAGCTAATAAAACAACTGATTTTCAATACAATACCGCAACAAGACATGGCATAAAACAGTTTATGAATTGTAATACTAATTTTGTGGTATACTGTATTATCTGCTGTTGTGGGCTAATCTACGTTGGAAGCACAATTCGCCCACTTAGGATTAGAATCCAGGAACACTTCAGGGCAATACGAAATAACCTATGCAGTTACCCCCTTGCTGTACATTTCAATGAGAACCACACACTAGCTGAAATGGCAAAAATTAGGTTCCATGGAATTTCACATACGATGAATGCCTTAAGGGGTGGTGATAGGACTCTTAATTTGAGAAGGACAGAGACACAATGGATTATTAAATTACGAGCTGTTGAAATGGGCATCAATTTTGACAAAGAGCTCCAGGTATTCCTTGCTTAACCATTCATGTCATTATTGTTTGATATAAAGAAATATGTATTAAAATGTCACAATAATGTGTTTTCGACAGTTCCCTCTGTCGCCTATACAACAATCACGTTGATGTCTTTATGCTGATTTTCCTCTCTTATGTAACTACGATTGCTATTTACTCTGAGGTTACATATTATGTATTACTCCCTTTCTTCCAAAAGTAGTAAATGTTTTTAGGGCGTTTTTACGTTTCAAAAATGGCCATGTACGTTATGACTATTCCTGCTTTGTACTTACATCAGACATCCTGTTTCATTCTTCCCTTCCACTTTTCTTTCTAACTTACCTTTTTCAGTGTTTTGTTTATGTGTGTTTGTGTGCTGACTTTGTTTTTGCTGTACTTACTTTATAAACATTGGTGGCGGTTTGATACAATTATGCATATCATCAAAATACGAACCCTTTCCTTTTCATTATTATGAAACAATCATTCTCAACTACTCGCGGAAATCGGATTAAACACCGTTGAGCCAAATAAGATTACCGAGGGGTCCACTCTCTAGTCTGTTAAGAAATCCTGTTTACCCTTCCAAGATGGCCGCCACTCTTTCTTCGTGGGAGCCATAGACGAATATACTTAGTCCAATCAGTTTGTGCAGAGAAGGTGACTCCATTTAATCCTTTTAACATATCTTTTATACAAATTCGGAACTGTTATACTTTTGAAATATTCGCAAAAGGATATTGCTTTTGGAGACAAAAGCTTTAGAAGATTGTATCTGGAATCACTCTACATTACTTGCTATTGGGCATTCTCCAGTTTATCAACTAAATACTTGTATAAGGAAAACGAGGGTAGCTTTACCTTTCCAAGATGGCTGCTCTATTTTTATTTTAGTCGAACCGATTGACATCATTGTAACCAAAGTGACCAATCATAGAGCGACTGACCATCGCTAACGTGTCTCTAACAATTTGCATTTTTCGCGCCACCTCTGCAATGTTATGTATATATAAGCAACCGCAACTCGTCCTTCTTCGGTCTTTCGTTGTAAAGAAGACACGGGAGGCGTCTTTTCGGTTGCATCAAACACATTACGCGGTAAGTTTCTACTTAGATGGTTCCAATACTACTGATTACCCTCTGAGTCGGGATAATCACACAGCGAAGGTCTTACAAATGGTGACATCGGGTAATGACCCCCTGTTTAACTTTTTTGAGTATCTTTAAACGTCCATTGGTCCCTCTTGGTGCTGGGTTAGAGGGAACTAGCTAACTTCTAAAACATTTTCTATATGCCAAGTCATGCCCTATAAGGCCACAGCAACATTTTCTTTAAGACGTATATTTATATAAAAAGCTAGTAATCACTTTTTCAAGGCTAATTACTTAATGAAGTGTTTTGAAACATTCAGCATCACGTTATTAGCGCACATTTTTGCTACCGGGTAAATTTGAAAACAATTATAAATTATAAATTTTGCTCACTGGTCCCTCTTCCCTGACCGAGTTAGAGTGAACCAGCTGACCTTTGAAGTATTCTCTACATGTAATTTCACGCCTCATGAGACTATAACACTATTTGTTTTTCTAAGACTCATGCACATTAATAGTTAGGAAACACCTCTATTTAAGCGAAATCACGCAATGGAAAATTCTTTTGAAACATTCAGCTACACAACTTAAGCACACAATATTCTAACTAGGTATGTTTGAATAGCCATGGATACTTTCTTATAGTTTATGCTATTTGCTTCCGATTGCTCTGTTATGTATTTCCGGTTTTAGGGCTTGTATTATCTTGTAATCAAGTCATGCTTAGCTTGAAATATCTCCTTAAAACAACACTACCTTCGTGTATTTCAATACACCTTTCCTTCTGTTCTACTTTCTTTTGCAGGGCTCACCATAGCCGGTTTTTTGACCCCACTTAGCATGGCGGAGCCAATTACCATATTAAGTAAGAAGGTTTTTAACAACTTGTTTTAACTGAAATGGCCATTTTGTTTGGAGATCTCATTTCTCTATTACTTTTTCATTATTCAGGAACTACTAATTAAATAATCATACGAGGAATGTGACAACGACCACTTATCCGAAAAGACAACATAACCAAGTACCCTGGCCATAGCACATCATAGTTTGGTCTATATTTCCTCAATATTAGGTATAGTAATGTATACTCGTATGCATTAGACTAACTCAGTCTTTTTGTCTTTTTATACCAATCTTTCATTTTATTCCATTTGTCTTTTACCAATATTAGATACAATTGATGGAGACTATTTAACTTTCAAGACAAGTTGTACAAATATCAGAACCACTCCTTAGGAAACAGACAATACTTACAAACAACTATAAGGGTAAATGATTACTGGAGACCTACCCCTTTTCCTAAATTAAACGCTTAAATTTCTTAACCAATTATATATATTAACAATAATTGGTTCTCTGTCACTTTGTCTATCCGTAATGTGGCTCTCTTTTGAACTTTATACAGATTCTCCCTTATTCTTGAATGGAGTTTTGGAAATATCGTTGGGAACAAGTTTAAACATACGACTGTTACTTAAATTGTCTCTACTAACTTATAATAAAAGGTTAGTACCTATGCTTGATTTGGGATACTTGCCTAGTTACTCTTATTAAATGACCCACTTCTTGCACACTTGGTATGGTGATGGGACAAACAATATCTTTTCTCTTCACTGTTTTCTTTTCTTTCATATTTCTGATCGCAAGATATCCCCTCTCTGGTTTGCTTCACACCTAGTAGGTTCCTTAAATTAATTAAAAAAAAAATTTTCTCTAAGGTTTCTCTTCTTTTCCCATTCTTTATCTTATGAATCTCCAATTTTATAAAAATGTTTTCTCTTTTTTTAGCAAAAACTAGAAAAGTAAATGTATAAATCGCATGATGTATTCTACTCAGTCAACTAAGATCTTGATATTTTCTCTGCAGCCCTGAGGAAGTCACTATACGTGACGAAACACGTGTCGGCTGTTATCCATCTGGACTAAGATTTGGAGACCACATGGTCTCTTTTCATGAAATATTGACTGTTACCTATTGTATTAGGGATTTCTGAAGTGTACTCATGATTGCGATTCCTTCTTATTTTTGTAAAAATTCGTAATTAAATTATCCTTTTTCTACATATTACTGTGAGGACCCAATCTGTTCTGCAGCCAGTTTCATTGTTAATATTCTGTTCTATGCTTCTGTGGTTAATAACCAACATAAATTGCAACTGTAACTTTGGAGTGCCGGGATATTGTTGTTTAAATATTGTCTAGCACGGGGATTGTTTGCATGACCCATGCATTTCAGCACCTAGGTAGTAGGGTGCTTTTTTATCCCGAGTGGCACCACTAATCGATCTTGCTATGTGACCTATTTTCCTGTTCTGACAACTATTACTATATACCCAACTCGAAAATACTAACCTTCTTTGATGTGCGCTCTCATATGCATTACTACCTTAGATCTTTCTTGTCCCAGACGAGAGTGTACTGCAGTTCTGGTGGATAGCAAAGCTAACGGTAAAGCATCAGGCCAATTAAGTCCCGTACTTGCTTGAATTTTCGCTAACTTTAACTTCAAGGTCCCATTGTAGCATTCTACTAAACCCGCTGATTGGGGATGATTTGCCGCATGGAACTTTTGCTTGATTCCAAGACCTGCACAAACTTTCTGCATGACTTGGCCAACAAACTCGCTCCCATTGTCACTCCAGACAATGCGCGGCAATCCAAACCTGGGAAAGAACTCTTTCAGAAGGATCTTGGCTGTGGATAAAGCTGTATTGTCTTTCAAAGGGTATGCTTCTATCCATTTCGAAAAGGCACATACTACCACCAGAACATATTTGAGGTTGTTGCATCGATCCATGTGAATGTAATCGATTTGCAGCACTTCAAATGGGTATGTTGGAGGAGCAAAATGACCTGCTGGAGTGGGGGTCCCCTTTCCTGGATTATACATTAGGCAAACAATACAATGCTTTACTACGTTGTCTGCACATTTCGGGATACTTTCATTCTGCCAAACTGGAGCTAGGAGTTTACAAATGCCTTTTGCACTAAGGTGAGCCGGACCATGAGCCATAGTAACCACTGGGAGTACATAAGCATCCGGTAACAACCAACGTTGATGTTCAGATAATTCTACCCAACAACCCATCTCATCTAACATTCCCGTACTTTCTCTCCACTTGCTCATCTCTCTTTCTGTTGCCTCTTTCTGAATCGTTGTCACGCTTTCCACTGTATTCTCACACATTCCTCTCTCTCTGACCTAATTCGCAGGACCTGCCATGTACATTCAACTCATTGAATCTCTCGCTGTTTTCTTTGCAGTTTCATCAGCAAATGCATTTCCTCGTCCAACATCATCCGTAATCTTCTTGTGAGCACTACACTTCATTATCGCTATTTGGACAGGTAAAGCAAGTGACTCAAGGAGATCAGTCACTAACTGACCATGCTGTATCTTAGTGCCATGTGAAGTTAGGAAACCCCTCTCTCTCCAGAGACGCCCAAAATTGAACGCGACACCAAAGACATACTGACTGTCAGTGTACACGTTCACTCTTTTCTCTTTTGATAGTACACAAGCTCTCGTCAATGCTATCAACTCTGCTGCTTGCGCTGAATTGTGTCTAACACGCGCAGTTTCCACAATCATATGTAAGGTAGTTACAGCATAGGCTGAAACCGTATCTCCATTAGGCATCTTAAAACAAGAACCATCTACCCATAGAGTCCCATCTGGATCCTCTAACGGTGTGTCTCTCAAATCAATCCTTCCTTTTGTCTCTTCCTCAGTACGGAAGAAACAATCATGCTGATCCTCAGCACTCTCCTCATTTGGAAGGGGCAATAAAGTAGCTGGATTCAGAGTGTTGCATCGTTTGATGTGTACGTGACTAGCAAATAGCGTCAGCTCGTAACCAGTTAAACGTGCACTCGTGAGATGCTGTGTCTTCGTTCTGTTTAGTAAGGTATCCACTGCATGTGGCACCATGACAATAAGAGTGTTATCTAACACTATCCCAGCGGACTGTCGGATAGAAATCGCTGCGGCTGCTGTGGCTTTGAGACAACTAGGCAATGCTTTAGCTACGGGATCTGACGTAGCCGAAAAATAAGCACATGGCCGCTGTCTATCTCCAAATTGCTGTGTCAAAACTGATAATGCACAACCTTCTTTCTCGTGAACATACAGCGTAAAAGGCTTAGTGTAATCTGGGGTACCCAGTACAGGAGCAGAACACAGAGCAGTGCGTAAATCAGTGAAACTCTTTTGGCACTCTTCAGTCCAAGGAAGGGGCTGAGGCGTATCTTTTAAAGTGAGTGCCAACAAAGGTTTAGCAATCAAAGAGAAGTTAGGGATCCACTGTCTACAATAAGAAGTGATTCCCAGAAAAGCACGTACTTCCCTTTGTGTGGATGGTACAGACATTCGAGCAATCGCCTGAATTCGCTCTGGTGTCAATTGTCGTCCCTCCTTTGATAGGAGATGACCCAAGTAGGTAACCTCTCGACAAACATACTGTAGTTTGGAAGGTGAAACCTTGTGTTTCAGCTTAAACAAGTGACTCAATAGTGCAACAGTGACATCCTTACAAATATCTTCTGAATCGGCAGCGACTAACAAGTCGTCCATGTATTGGATAAGGGCAGCACCAGACGGCAAATGAAAAGTATCAAGATGACATTTCAAAGCTTGGCTGTAAATTGAGGGACTTTCACAGTACCCTTGGGGTGCGCGCTTAAATCGGAAGCTTCGGCCTCCAAGAGAAAAACCAAAAATATCCCTACTCTCTTCTGCAATTGGAATACTGAAGAAGGCATTCTTTAGATCAATAACAGAAAACCAAGTCGCTGTGGAAGGTATCATAGTCAACAAGGCAGTAATGTCTGGAACAACAGGAAATTGTGGAATCACAATTTTGTTTACTTCTCACAGATCAATCACAAACCGGTACACAGGAGGCTGAGAAGGATCAGTACGTTTGAGAACAGGAAGAATAGGACTATTGCATGTGTTGCCTCTCGTTTCTTCAACCACACCCTTCCGAATGAGATCATGAATGATTTCTAAAAGCGCCTTTTCACCTTCAGCAGAAATTCAATATTGTGAAATACGTGGTAATTCAACATTGGGCTTAAGAGTAACAACATAAGGCGGTATCTCAAGACAACCCACATCGTTCGGACCTGTGGCCCAAAGTGCTGTTGGAAGAGAAAGCAACTCGGGAGGAAACTGATCTTTAGACAAATACATTGGGGAGATCAACTTCTGACCTAGAGTGAGATGTACGCCTGAAGGAGAACAATATATTGTAGCATGCATTCTTTTCAATAGGTCTAGACCCAACAGATTCTCACCACAACCATTTCTTAACAGAAGTGAAGCTTCCAAGTCATAAGGACCAACGGAAATAGGCAGAGGACAAGAAACCGGATTGCGAACAGGGGCGCCAGAGAATCCTACAGAAACATTTGTTAAGCCAGACAAAGGTGCGCCATGGAGTTTAGAATGAATAATAGAACTTCTCATTGCTCCAGTATCTAGAAGAAATGGCTCTGATACACCCATAGTAGTGACGTTGACATAAGGGCCATTTTGATCTACTGGGATTGGCACAACTCCTCTACTTTGTCCATGGCTGTCCTAGTTGGCATGAAGATTCTTATTTTCGCCTTCAACATAATGGTCCTCATTATAATATTGAGTGGATCTCACATTCTGCTGATCAAAGTAGTTCATGGAATTGGGAGAAGGAATGGCACGCTGTTCTTGAGTCAACATGCCTCGTCCCCTACCTCTGTTTGCTGACTGGAGGCCAGCATGACCTCGTGGAGCAGATGACGCTCCATTGCGCTGCAATAAAACCGGACAACTATTCTTAAAATGACCTTCCTCTTTACAATAGGCACATTGATTAGGACCTAACAAAGGTCGCGGAATGTATGGCTCAGGTTTCTGATACAATCTCTGAAACTGCGGTGGCTGCTGAGTCTGAGGCTGAACATAACTTGGCGGATAAGCTTGCTGCAAGAGAACCTTCGTTTTTAAATCTTTCGTCTTTTTCTCTTGCCTTTCTTTTTCTTCTTTGTCCCTATTTTCGTAATATTGTGCAGTAGCCAATATCTGGGCAGAAGAAGAAACAGCCCAAGAACTTTCTGAATCCTTTAATTTGTGTGACAGCTCGGGAAGCAAATTGAATACAAATTTGTCCACGAATAGTCGCTGTCCACCCTCTGTAGCCATGTCCTGACCACTATGATCAATAAATGTCTCCTCGAAACGAGTAAAGAAATCAGAGACACTTTCATCTTTCTTTTGTTTACATGCTGCTAGCTTATCCCAATTCACTCTCAGTGCAGGCATCATAGTTTTCATTAACGTAATGATTCTACCAGGAAGCTCCGAATAAAGTCTAAGGCAACTCGATTTTGTAAGGTCATAAGACGATTCGCCTGTAGTTCCGCCGTGATATTACTCAAGGCTCCTACAGTGATGTCTATTGTAGTCTCCACAACACGGACCAGTTGCCTTATATTTCTGCTGTTGGCCATTGGACCCCAGAAAGGAAGAAAACCTTTAAGGAAATCTCCTCCTTCTTGTCCCGAGGTGTCTTTGGAGTCAATAATTCCTCGGCTGAGACGGGTTCGGTGATAATTGGCAGAAGCAGTGTAAGTAGGAGGAAGAAGGAATGCTATATAGCAGGTACCAGAGAAACCCGTTGGCAACCAGGTATAATCTCTATCATGACAAATGAAATAGGTGCCTTGAGACGGTACTAGAGGCGGCGAGTTTGGAGAGGAATAAATGTATGTGTAGGAACAGTTACTCTTTGATGCAGTGTCAGAAGAGCGATCGTTTATTTTTAAACAGAAATTACCTTGATGCGGTATAGTCCAGATTGGTGAGGATTTCTCTTTTCCCATTTTATTATTAAGACTCGACATGTATTGGGTGACATTCCAATTGGTGTAGGCTTTTCTTTCATCGATAGAAATCTTGCTATTCTCCATGATTTTAGCCATAACTACCATACCCTTAATAAAAGAACTATGACTAAAATCCGGGTAATTAATTTGTGAAGCAACAGACCGTCTGAATTTGCATTGATATGCATTTGAGAAAATAACAAAGAATGCCCAAGCAGAACCCTCATAGGAGAAAGGGAGAACCAAATATGGTATTCCTTTCTCAGTAGTATGCGGCATATGACCACATTCCCAACAATCAGTTGTGTTAACCACTAATTGATGCTGGTGTAATAGCTGGACAAAGGAATTGTTGTAATACTCGGTTCTTCTGACAAGTTCATGTGAAGGAAAAGTATGAAAGAGGTGTGGAGAGATAGTAGAAGAATGCAAAGAGGAGGAAGGGGAGGTGTTTTTTGGCTGCAAAACATAAACTATCCAACCAATAATCGCCAAAGCAATACATAATGATATCAAAATACATAGAGTTATACTGTAACGACTGTACATTATTTTACAAGATGCTTTCTTCATTTCATCTCTTCTCTCTTTAATACTTGGTGTAGTTTCCATTTTCACTAGTGGATGCTCACGGCAATCTTCCTCAATCACTAAAGTCACGATACTCAACCGTCCTATGACATTGAAAGATCCTGCAGACCTATTGTCACTACTCAGGTCGTGACCTAGACTCCTACCGTGACCCTGCAACCTAAACAGAACACTACACAAAGGAGAAGAAAGTCTCAAATGTTCTTTTGTCTGGGTCGAAGATGGTAGCGCTCTTTCCCTAGAACACTCTGATCTTGAAACAATGTTTTTGGTTCAGTCGTATTTAAGCGACGATGCAATGGAATTGCTTCCTGTAAAATGACGTCGTCCTCTTTCTCAGACAATGTCCCATTCAGGTGTGCATCGCTAAAGGGTACAAATCGTGGAACTGTTTCGCCTTCACAGTCACCAACCCCTCTACGAACCCACTGATCAAAAGGCAAGGGCAAAGGTACTTTCTTGCAGTGCACACCGTGAATCCAATTTTTCTTTCCTCCAACTTTAACTGCTGTCCTTGTTGTGAGAAGGACCATTCGGGGCTTCCTCCATCTGGGCTCCAAATTATTTTTCCTCTGAAAATTGCGGCTGCAGACCCAGTCACCTGGTCGGATGGAGTGACCTGGATCTGTGGAAGCCTCTGGCAAAGCACTCTGAACCTGTCGATGAAGGACATGCAATTTAGTTGTAAGGTCATGCAAGTAGTCAATTAACATTGGGTAGGGCAAATCTGAGAACTTTTTAGGACGAGGTATTCCCCATACGTTGGCTGGATGGCCAAACACCACTTCGTAAGGGCTAAGTCCCAGACGAGAGTGTACTGCAGTTCTGGTGGATAGCAAAGCTAACGGTAAAGCATCAGGCCAATTAAGTCCCGTACTTGCTTGAATTTTCGCTAACTTTAACTTCAAGGTCCCATTGTAGCATTCTACTAAACCCGCTGATTGGGGATGATTTGCCGCATGGAACTTTTGCTTGATTCCAAGACCTGCACAAACTTTCTGCATGACTTGGCCAACAAACTCACTCCCATTGTCACTCCAGACAATGCGCGGCAATCCAAACCTGGGAAAGAACTCTTTCAGAAGGATTTTGGCTGTGGATAAAGCTGTATTGTCTTTCAAAGGATATGCTTCTATCCATCTCGAAAAGGCACATACTACCACCAGAACATATTTGAGGTTTTTGCATCGATCCATGTGAATGTAATCGATTTGCAGCACTTCAAATGGGTATGTTGGAGGAGCAAAATGACCAGCTGGAGTGGGGGTCCCCTTTCCTGGATTGTACATTAGACAAACAATACAATGCTTTACTACATTGTCTGCACATTTCGGGATACTTTCATTCTGCCAAACTGGAGCTAGGAGTTAACAAATGCCTTTTGCACTAAGGTGAGCCGGACCATGAGCCATAGTAACCACTGGGAGTTCATAAGCATCCGGTAACAACCAACGTTGATGTTCAGATAATTCTACCGAACAACCCATCTCATCTAACATTCCCGTACTTTCTCTCCACTTGCTCATCTCTCTTTCTGTTGCCTCTTTCTGAATCGTTTTCACGCTTTCCACTGTATTCTCACACATTCCTCTCTCTGACCCAATTCGCAGGACCTGCCATGTACATTCGACTCATTGAATCTCTCGCTGTTTTCTTTGCTGTTTCATCAGCAAATGCATTTCCTCGTCCAACATCATCCGTAATCTTCTTGTGAGCACTACACTTCATTATCGCTATTTGGACAGGTAAAGCAAGTGAATCAAGGAGATCAGTCACTAACTGACCATGCTGTATCTTAGTGCCATGTGAAGTTAGGAAACCCCTCTCTCTCCAGAGACGCCCAAAATTGAACGCGACACCAAAAGCATACTGACTGTCAGTGTACACGTTCACTCTTTTCTCTTTTGATAGTACACAAGCTCTCGTCAATGCTATCAACTCTGCTGCTTGCGCTAAATTGTGTCTAACACGCGCAGTTTCCACAATCGTATGTAAGGTAGTTACAGCATAGGCTGAAACCGTATCTCCATTAGGCAATTTTAAAACAAGAACCATCTACCCATAGAGTCCCATCTGGATCCTCTAACGGTGTGTCTCTCAAATCAATCCTTCCTTTTGTCTCTTCCTCAGTACGGAAGAAACAATCATGCTGATCCTCAGCACTCTCCTCATTTGGAAGGGGCAATAAAGTAGCTGGATTCAGAGTGTTGCATCGTTTGATGTGTACGTGACTAGCCAATAGCGTCAGCTCGTAACCAGTTAAACGTGCACACGTGAGATGCTGTGTCTTCGTTCTGTTTAGTAAGGTATCCACTGCATGTGGCACCATGACAATAAGAGTGTTATCTAACACTATCCCAGCGGACTGTCGGATAGAAATCGCTGTGGCTGCTGTGGCTTTGAGACAACTAGGCAATGCTTTAGCTACGGGATCTAACATAGCCGAAAAATAAGCAGATGGCCTCTGTCTATCTCCAAGTTGCTGTGTCAAAACTGATAATGCACAGCCTTCTTTCTCGTGAACATACAGCGTAAAAGGCTTAGTGTAATCTGGGGTACCCAGTACAGGAGCAGAACACAGAGCAGTGCGTAAATCAGTGAAAATCTTTTGGCACTCTTCAGTCCAAGGAAGGGGCTGAGGCGTATCTTTTAAAGTGAGTGCCAACAAAGGTTTAGCACTCAAAGAGAAGTTAGGGATCCACTGTCTACAATAAGAAGTGATTCCCAGAAAAGCACGTACTTCCCTTTGTGTGGATGGTACAGACATTCGAGCAATCACCTGAATTCGCTCTGGTGTCAATTGTCGTCCCTCCTTTGATAGAAGATGACCCAAGTAGGTAACCTCTCGACAAACATACTGTAGTTTGGAAGGTGAAACCTTGTGTTTCAGCTTAAACAAGTGACGCAATAGTGCAACAGTGACATCCTTACAAATATCTGCTGAATCGGCAGCGACTAACAAGTCGTCCATGTATTGGATAAGGGCAGCACCAGACGGCAAATGAAAAGTATCAAGATGACATTTCAAAGCTTGGCTGTAAATGGAGGGACTTTCACTGTATCCTTGGGGTGCGCGCTTAAATCGGAAGCTTCGGCCTCCAAGAGAAAAACGAAAAATATCCCTACTCTCTTATGCAATTTGAATACTGAAGAAGGCATTCTTTAGATCAATAACAGAAAACCAAGTCGCTGTGGAAGGTATCATAGTCAACAAGGCAGTAATGTCTGGAACAACAGGAAATTGTGGAATCACAATTTTGTTTACTTCTCGCAGATCAATCACAAACCGGTACACAGGAGGCTGAGAAGGATCAGTACGTTTGAGAACAGGAAGAATAGGACTATTGCATGTGTTGCCTCTCGTTTCTTCAACCACACCCTTCCGAATGAGATCATGAATGATATCTAAAAGCGCCTTTTCACCTTCAGCAGAAATTCGATATTGTGGAATACGTGATAATTCAACATTGGGCTTGAGAGTAACAAAATAAGGCGGTATCTCAAGACAACCCACATCGTTCGGACCTGTGGCCCAAAGTGCTGTCGGAAGAGAAAGCAACTCGGGAGGAAACTGATCTTTAGACAAATACATTGGGGAGATCAACTTCTGACCTAGAGTGAGATGTACGCCTGAAGGAGAACAATATATTGTAGCATGCATTCTTTTCAATAGGTCTAGACCCAACAGATTCTCACCACAACCATTTGTTAACAGAAGTGAAGCTTCCAAGTCATAAGGACCAACGGAAATAGGCAGAGGACAAGAAACCGGATTGCGAACAGGGGCGCCAGAGAATCCTACAGAAACATTTGTTAAGCCAGACAAATGTGCGCCAGGGAGTTTAGAATGAATAATAGAACTTCTCATTGCTCCAGTATCTAGAAGAAATGGCTCTGATACGCCCATAGTAGTGACGTTGACATAAGGGCCATTTTGATCTACTGGGATTGGCACAACTCCTCTACTTTGTCCATGGCTGTCCTAGTTGGCATGAAGATTCTCATTTTCGCCTTCAACATAATGGTCCTCATTATAATATTGAGTGGATCTCACATTCTGCTGATCAAAGTAGTTCATGGAATTGGGAGAAGGAATGGCACGCTGTTCTTGAGTCAACATGCCTCGTCCCCTACCTCTGTTTGCTGACTGGAGGCCAGCATGACCTCGTGGAGCAGATGACGCTCCATTGCGCTGCAATAAAACCGGACAACTATTCTTAAAATGACCTTCCTCTTTACAATAGGCACATTGATTAGGACCTAACAAAGGTCGCGGAATGTATGGCTCAGGTTTCTGATACAATCTCTGAAACTGCGGTGGCTGCTGAGTCTGAGGCTGAACATAACGTGGCGGATAAGCTTGCTGCAAGAGAACCTTCGTTTTTAAATCTTTCGTCTTTTTCTCTTGCCTTTCTTTTTCTTCTTTGTCCCTATTTTCGTAATATTGTGCAGTAGCCAATATCTGGGCAGAAGAAGAAACAGCCCAAGAACTTTCTGAATCCTTTAATTTGTGTGACAGCTCGGGAAGCAAATTGAATACAAATTTGTCCACGAATAGTCGCTGTCCACCCTCTGTAGCCATGTCCTGACCACTATGATCAATAAATGTCTCCTCGAAATGAGTAAAGAAATCAGAGACACTTTCATCTTTCTTTTGTTTACATGCTGCTAGCTTATCCCAATTCACTCTCAGTGCAGGCATCATAGTTTTCATTAACGTAATGATTCTACCAGGAGGCTCTGAGATCAAGGCGTCAGGCTTTGCACCAGCCACTTGGTCTCTATCTGTATCAGCTATGACATCCCAAGTAGCACCCAGTTCCTTTGCATGGTCCTCTCTACGAATCTTAGCCCATATTGTCTGTGGGACTACATTACCCATTAACATATCAATATCTGCCAGATTCATAATACAAGCATCGATTGTCTGCGATAATTCTTTATAATAACCTGCAGGGTTCTTACGAGGATCTGGTAGAGTCTGCTTAAGGGCCAAAACTTCAGATCTCTTCCATGGTACATGTACCCATATACGCTGAAAGTGAGCTGGAATAGCTGGATTAGCACCTGCGGCTGCAACTTCCTCTTTCCAAACTGGAGGAACCTCTCTCATAGGGTAATTTTTCAATGTCAATTTAACCGACGGATCAGAATCAAGAAAAATCTGAGAGAGCAATAAGGTTATATAAGAGGTGAGTGTCCTCACAGCTTCCTCGACTTTGGAACCTACAATAAGTCCTTTTTCAAAATCGGTTTGGACATCTAACAAATCTTGTGAGATCGGACTCGAACTCACATCTTCCCATTCTTTAATGAGAATATCGCACATTACATTAAAAACATACCTCTGCGTAGGTGCTTTCCATTGCAAAAAGGTAGGCATAATATCAGATATACTATATCGTGGACCCTTCTTGATCCATCTTCGTGCAAGAGAATCTAGCTTCTCTCGTTCCTCGAAATCTGGGAACTGACTACGAGATTGTCTTCGAGCAAAAGCCGGAGACGCATTAAGAGCTCCAAAGAAAGGAGATAAAATACTAGTGACAGAATCTGTGAGACGCTTACGCATAGACGGTGAATTTGACATTAGAACTGGAGACAGAATATTAGGAGAATTATCAAGAGGAGAACTAGAAATCACAGGAGGAGCAGAAGGCAAAGGTGAGCTAAGATCAGGAGATGAAGGCTGAGAAGCTGAAACTAATGGTAATACCGGCAAGGGCGGTAGTACTGGAGGAGGCAAATGCTGAAGAGCCGGAACCGGCGGAGGTACTACCAGCATCTGAGCAGGCTGTAACGGCTGAGGCACATTAGCATTTTGCGCATAGGGCGGAGGCAACCTCAATAAACGGGACATTAGGGGATCTTCTTCTATATCTTTCTTGTTATCAGAAGGAGAAACAGGCAACACCGGAGAGCATTTATCTATCGCCATACGATGTTGTCTTTCTGAAATTTCAGTCGCATTGTCAATTTCATCATTTTTGAACTGTTGGGCAGCCTGTATAATCGTCATACCCTGTGCTTTCCTAGCTCGTTTTGCTTGTTTAATTTCTTTCTGTTTGGCTTCCTTACGCCAAAGGCGAAGAGAGTCAAACATTGCTGGCCGGGCTTTTCTTTTGAACAAAACTGTTTCTAAATTATCTAGCACATCAGGGTCAAAACTACCGTTTTATGGCCATTTATGAACACCATCCTTCTTCGTGTACCGAGTCCATGTCTCGTTAAAGGCAATGGGGCCGAAACCATGTTTCGAGGAGAGCTCATATGTGGGAGTTCCAACCGAAGGAATCGGACAAGAGTCCTTAAGTCGGGAGTCCCTATTACAACCAAGACAACAAATTCTTCCAAACTTAGTCAGACCAGGCATTTCGCAATGTCTCTGGACTGTTCACAAACTTCAAGGGAGTAAAACTCAGTTTACGCAGTACAAATGCACTTACCCTCGGCTTTAGTCTTTGCAAAAACTAAATCTAAGCAACCTAAGGACATCAAACAAAGAACCAAGATTTGTGGGCGCGACCCACGAAAATACTTAACTTAACTAAGGACGTCTTCTTCCACCAACAGAGGCCCGTCTATCGTCTCGCTTTACCATACATCACCAAAGGAATGGGCCAAAGCAGGGCAGCAGTCAGGGCAGCGGTCGCCAGTAGCCGTCAGGAAGGAGTAACCGCGCTGCAAAAGACCTTCGGACCACTTTCGACATACAGGGGTCGCTTAGTGTGGCTCGCGAACCCTCCGGAATTTTCTTGCGAGGTTCCTCATGACCTTCGAGCAGAACCGGTACCAATGAAGCCGCCCCACTTTGGGCGCCAATTGAAGAACCAGAACCTTTTGGACCTGGCGGCGCAGGGTACGCCCTCCGTCTTCTGGGTTCACCTGCTTCGTTACACAGAGACACGGGACACTCTGTCGGCGTTAGAAGATTGGATTTATTTAGCTGCAGCTAGTACAGTTATCCTAGAAGTACACAAAGTAGGTTCTCAGGAGACTGCCACTTCACTCTGTGGCGCATCAGATTAAATGCTATACAATACAGAATTATTAGCAAAACACACGCCCCAAGCAAAGAAGAAAAGAGCCAATAGGGTAAGTGGAAAACAAAGCGGAACCAGTAAGAAGGGTTCGAAAACAGAAAGATCAGATGACTCGAAGAGACCTCTCCTCCAACTGTGTTTGTCATCCCACCCCCGAACTGATTCATTAACAGAATACAACTGACTTGCAGGTGGTGAGATACGTTTGTGTGTATTGGAGGACAGGCATGACGCAGGAGAATGCTAGCAGGAGACAGTGAAGGCTAGTCGATAAGATATGATCAGGAAAGAATGGTGTGAGCCTACAGATAGTTGAAACAGGGATTAGGAAAGCCAGACAAGGATTAGTGTACTCGGCTAGTCCAAACACCAGCCTCGCAAACAAGGCCGAGGACGTATTTTGACACCAGGCTACGGGAAGAGCAGAATAGACTTCGTTCGCCGTGCCGCCTGAGTGATGGCAACACAAAATGGCGGCGGGTTACAAGATGGCGGGTCGATTCGATCGTGATCGAAAATCGAAGTTCCTCACCGGCCCTCATTAAATGTGAAAATGTCTGTGCATGTGCAAAAAAAAGCATTACAGCTTAATCTCGCCTGCGGCAGTCAGCTGGCTCAGCCGCGGGCTTGTTCCTTTTCTGTCTCTGCGTGGGGCAGCTGACCAGCTGAGGGGGGTGGGGTGGGATTTGTGATGATTGCGTTTGAACAGCACCTGAGAGTCTAAACCAGTAAAGAACCAACTGCGCATGTCAGGTTGGGTGGGTGCCTTTTTATGGCCAGCCCGACATGCGCAGTCTTGTGCAGCCTTGCCTCTAAAATTAGTGAGCCAGGGGTATTGAAGTCGCAGCCCCCCAGCCTCTTAATGAGCGTTGAGTTATCCTGCTCAGGCCAATCCTGGCACTCTAGCAGCGCCAGGATTGGCTGCTTTAGAGTAGAGTTGCCAGGCAGACAGAGCAGGGGTTGGACTGAGCATCTCCACAACATGGGAACATACTCACCAATCACTGCATGGCTTTATTGTGTAGCCCTGCAGTGATTGGCCATTCTGCCCTAGCTGTGTCAGCCTATCTCTCTCCCCTCCTCCCTCACTCTTTGGCACACAAGGGAGCGTGGAGAGAGAAGAAACCTGCTGACCTCGTGGCCCACCTGAGCCTCGGAGCCTGATTGCGAGGCCCCGGCGCGCCTCGAGCACAGCTTGGCATTTGGACTTGCCAAATGCCGGGTGAATGCCCTTCCATCTCTCTCTGAGGACGACGACGAGACTCCTTGCCTCCCTGAATGTGATGATTGATTGATCACAGCGGCGCTGGCGGAGACAGGAGTATGTTGTGATTACCAGTTAACTACCAGCATGCTCCACTTTGAAATAGACAACTATACTTTCACATATCTCCACTACTTGTTTTCAGGTTGGTTGTCTGACCACCTGTCCCAGGCCTTTAGTGACCCTCGGAGGGCAGTGGCGCAGTTTCCATCGGCCCTCTCCTGGGACAGCCTGCTGGCTCTGGCCGGCCCTGTGTTTGTCCCCTTGGGAGCCCTGTCCTAGGTGACAGCACAGCCCTGGAAAGTCACGTCGGCGGCGTGAGCCTTTCCATCTCACTGATAGCGCCTGGAGTGAGACAATGTGGCCTTTAACTGATCACTCATTTACCAACCGAAATGGGAATGTACACAGACACAAAAACAGGCTATACTTTCCATCCGGAAGTGCTTGATAAACTGCTGTAAACCTCCAGAGCCCATCCTGCTCTGATTCATGCACCTCGGTGGGTTGTGCACCAGCTGCCACTGGTGACTAGGTGTAAGCTGTAGGTCACCGTTTCGATTTCCAGGAACGTAGCTAAATGGACTGCCCCTTGCAGTGGGTGCATGTCGGCACAATTGTTGGATGCCAGTCATTTTTAAACTTCATAAAAGCCTCCGTAATACGCACTTTATTTAAGATGCTGAAACTCGTGCTTTACAATCAACTTTCATGCAGAAATACATCACTATCCTTTTTACAAATGAAAAATGCAGGACTGTTCTCAATACCTATATTTGAGGGAGAAGTGGCAGAATATAACTCATTCTCATTCCGGAAATACTTTCTCATGCATTTGTGTATTTGAAAACTGATACAGCACTGAATTTGAGTAAATAGCGCCACTTTCTGAAATGGTTCAACTGTAGATTCATGTAATTAAAATGTAAAGAAATCATCTGTCCTCTACCAATAATTGTGAAGCGATGGCATGAAGCATTGCACAGTGTTTCTATTCAATGCACAGCATGGACTAAGTCGTGTAACCTTGGTAGAGAATGTAAACAGGATGTGGGATTGGTTATGGGACTTTGGTGGCTCGTCTACAGTACATTTTGGACTTACCTGAATGGACACAAGGGATGGGGGATAGGAGGGCAATAGGGAGAGAGTAGCTAGAAGGTTCAATAAGTAGTGATGTTTTCTGGGAGTAGATTGCATAAACATGATTTTTTGTTATCATGCTCATCACAGTAGTTGTTCCTATTAATATTAATATTGAGCATATTGTAGGTGAAGACTGAATTTTAAACTCCGTCAACGCCTTTGGAAGAACATTTCCTCACTGAGCAATATATGTTGGTTCTTTCTGCCACGCCACTCTCAAATTTCACCAGCCGCCACTGGATATATTGTTGCTATGTTAAAGCTCCTTGAGTTGAAGATGTCACACATAGTATGTATGATATGAACTTTAGTATTTGCTGTTATATATATGGAATTAGAATCTGGATCAGCATAATTTGCACTGTATTGGTTCGCACATGGCACTTGTTTTTCGGGATCTTGCATTGATGCACTTTAATATTTGCTGCTTCGCCTACCTATATAGGGGTTTGTCTTCCCAAATTCGTAATGCACTACAGTACTTGACTGATTGATATATGGAGGCTATGTTACAGTTTCTTGAGGCGAAGCAACTTTAACATAGTATGTGTATGATATGAACTTTGTCTTTCTTGGTATGCTGCTCAATAAAACAAAAATCACAAAGATATACTTTTTTTAAACGTGGTCATTGTTTGTAATGGAGAGTATGCACCACTATGTCAGATCACCGTACATAGGATGATGCAAGGATTTTTTTTTTTGGTTGCATATTTATATAGCGCGAACTCGACCAGAAGGTATGGAGCGCTTTACACGAGCACCGTATTTACATTACACATTCAGGCACGGGGAGATTAAGTGATTTGCCGAGAATCACAAGATGTGGACGCGACCCTGAGGCTCGAACCGTGGTTTCCAGCACCAAAGTCTGCAGTCTAGCCGACGGACCACATCCCCTCCCCAAGATGGCCAATACAGCTTATTAGTGATCATGAAACAAATAGCCTGTGTTTCATTTTAGCATTTGCGCTTTACACGCATGTCTGCTAGGTTACCTGACACCTCTGAAGCTTACAGTAGTGCACCTTCAGTCCAATTTTACACTCTTTGTAAACATCGTATGAACAGGACCAACAGGCATCGTCTGGGGCGAGGTGAGTTAGTTACAATCAGTGCGCCGAGTATTTAATTAAAGTGGTACTTTGTGCAGAAGGTGCCAATCAGCTTCGGACCGATCTCCGTGCAGCAAAGACTCCCATAGACACGAGTCTGCTGCTCAGGGCGATCCTCGGACTGCCCCCTGTTGTAGACAGCAGCGTTCCCTCAGTTGTCATTCTGAAATATATGAGAAGCAGACCCATCTAATTCGAGTTAGATCAGAGCCAAAGAGCTTGAAAGAGATCAAAGGAGACCAGAGAAAAAATGGCTTTTACTCAAGTGAAACACAGGCAGGAGAGATTAATTGTTTTGTCTCGCTCTGTTCTTCTCTAATAACACTGCGGACTCCCATTAGCTGTGGGTTCACTTTCCTCCATTTCGTGTTCCATGTTGAAGGTTGATTGCTTGGAGCTCGAGAAATCTCAGCTGTTTCTCTCTTTAACTAACCTCAGTGCCAAGTTAAATAGCAGGCCTACATAGATGGCTCACCTTTGAATGTCCCTGCTAATTGCCCAATTGATTGTCTACCTGATTGGACCTTTTGCAGCCCCATCTTCACATGAAACGTGGCAAAAGTTGTGTGTGGTCGCATTAATCAACAACGTAGTGTTGTCTTGAAAAAATGACAATCATTACATAACAATTGTACTTTTAAGCACAAGAGGTTTCTTGACGATAATCACAAATAACATATGTTTATTCCCCATCCCAATTGTGCTAATTGTATCCACCTCAGAAGGGTGAAAGGTTGAGTGGACCTGCTAGGGTTAGAACCTGCGAGCATGGGTCCAAACAATGATCCTAGCAGTACATGTATCAATTCAGTAATCCATATGTTTGTATGAATCGCACCAGTGTTATAGCAAGAATTCCCTGGACCATAATACACTCAGTGAAAATGCAACCATACCCCCGATTGTGCAGTATAAAAAGCTATAATACTGTAGCTGTGGGCTCCTCGCACGTCTTCTGGTGACACAAAAAGAGAGAAAAGTAATGAAAGAGCTGAAACATGTTGAGCATCCCTCAGGGACCACTTCCTGTTAAAGCCGGCACTATGTCCTTCCGCTGAATGGTAAAAGTCTGGTGAAAAGGAATTATGCAGTTTCCCTCGTCCATCAATATGGGCAAGAAAAACATAAGAGCAGGCTCTTTCCCCATCCAAATGCATACCTCTGCCCACAGCCTCACAGAAGGTGGCAATAATGTCTTTATTACTTGTGGAAACTCTAGTCCAGAACTAGAGGTAATTTATTCACCAGTAACCAGCTTAGGATTCCTCCAGTTATTTTTCCCTCCTTCCTCTATCTGTCTTGGGAAGTTGGAGGCTAGAGCATTCATTGAAAGTGAAAATGTGGAATTTTCTGACTTGCCAAACTAAATAAAAAAATTCTTGAGTGACGAGGGGGTGAAGCCCTGGAGGGGGCAGGGCCTGTGCAAAGAAGTACCTATGAGGCACTTGTGCTCCAATGGCACCCCAAACCCTGTCCTTCAAACATGCATTTGTAATGCAATAGGTCTCGCATTACTGATAGTTTGAGGTATTGGTGTTGCAAATAATAATGCAATGCCAATATATATGCGAGACCTAGTGCATTGCAAATGATTGCATAGTGAGCCAAGAACCAGCATTGTATGTCTCAGTGCAGTACTGCAAGCTGCTCCTAGAGCTCCCTAGTAATCAAGGCCCCAGCACTGCATCTCTAGGTGCAGTACTGCAAGTTGATCCTAGAGGTTCCTAGTGAGCAAGGCACCAGCACTGCTTGTCTAGGTGCAGTATCGCAAGCTGCTCCTTGAGGTCCCTAGTGAGCAAGGCACCAGCACTGCATGTCTAGGTGCAGTACCGCAAGCTGCTCCTCGAGATCCCCAGTGAGCAAGGCACCAGCACTGCTTGCCTAGGTGTAGTACCGCAAGCTGCTCCTAGAGGTCCCTAGTGAGCAAGGCACCAGCACTGCTTGTCTAGGTGCAGTACCACAAGCTGCTCCTAGAGGTCCCTAGTGAGAAAGGCACAAGCACTGCTTGTCTCGGTGCAGTCCCGCAAGCTGCTCCTAAAGGTCCCTATTGAGCATCATAAACCTTTGGTCACATATGGTACTGCACCCTGCAGAAGATATGGTAAAATCCACCCTACCCATAATACACTGCATGCAAGACAGCACCACAAGTACATTCAAATAGCTATGTCCATATTTACAATTAGTAGCTTTAAAATGTGAAAAAATAATTATTATATTAATTCTGGAGGTTGTACTCTATGTGGAGCTGATGAAGAGAAATTTATAGAAGGTCTAATATAAATGTGAGATGTGCTAGCGAGTAAAGTAACCACTGCAAAACTAGTTTAGGACCAAATGAGTGTCCTGTCTGAAGGCCTTTAAGAAAATAGTGCCTTGAGGCTGTAATTAAAACCTAGGGTGTAACAACACATGTAACAGGAAGTGTCCTCATGGGAGGTTACAAGAAAAGACAAGGCGGTACTAAGGAGGGACTACAAAGCCTAATGACCAATGAAAAGCCACCATTTACAAAGGACAGGGATAGGAGCCAATTAAAAAGATGGGCGGGAAGTAAGAAGAGCTATATGCACATATCCGGGATACAGCATGTCTCGAAGAGACAGTGCAAGAGCTGCCTAGACGAGACCTAAAAAACAGATAAACAGCTTGCTGAGGCTGGTGTCAATGTTGTGTTTTTTTTTCACACCCCTTATAGGACGTTGGCAGTTCAAAGCCTCCAAAACTGAGCTGGGAATCCACTGTTTACAGTGTGATATTGACTCATCACTGGGTGACCGCACAAAGGAAGAAGATATTGTGTGTCACACACTGGCACAGTGTGAGTTGGCAGGTCTGCCATTTAAAAAATAATTATTGTCCCACCCACAAAGAAACCCCAAGAGGAGAAACACGTGTGTACTTCGAACTCCATGTTAAAGATGCTTGAAGGGGACCTAGTACATGACTCCGCAATGTACATACAGTAAAAGATATGCCCCAGGTATAGTGTAGATGGGTTGGCAGGGCGTTACTTTAGAGTGGGTAGTCTTCTCCACCCTGATTTCACTCGCGGGCATGGTTTTGATGTCACTTAGGTGAGCAGAAGGTTACTGTCTGTAGAGTGCATTGCATAAATGTGAACATTGCATAATATATTCTGACAAACGTTTCTGACACTCCATAAAAAGTTTGCATCAGTACACTTTTTGTAGTGAAGTGTTGTTTGCAGGCATATCGAATCACTTTTTTACTCAAGCACATATATTCAGTAGAAAAAAAGTCGTGTGCAAAAACTGCAGGAGTCAGTCATCAGCATAGAATGTCCCAAACAGAAAAATTTTCTGTCTGAACCAGTCTCGCGCTCTTATCTGATGAGAGTTTTGAGTTTTTCTTATTAGTGAGTAGAAATTGCGTGGTGTGAAATGTTGCGAAATTTTGAGCAGTGCGAAATTAGTAAATCTCATGAAGTGTGCCAGTCTAACTATCACCAACCTAAACCCACTGATCTGGTTAAAGTGGCTTGCTGATAGTTTGTATGTTATAAAATTTTGTTTCTCTCTACCGGTGCTTTGGCAATGTAAAACCAGTTTCCGAAGAGATTGTATGTGGGGTGTTGTAAGGTGGAAATTGATGTGTTTACAAGGTTGCTCCTCTTAAAATCAATTACTGCAGAAACAAAAGCTCTTCCTATTTTTGCTATTGCATTCAATTCAAAGTGACTGGGAGCATTGAAAGGCTTTGGTCTATTTCCACAGCTTAGGTCCAAAAAAACACTTTGCCTTCACACTCCACATGAGGTCATTTACATATCGCCCCCTTATGTATCAGACTATCTCCTTTGTGTGCAAGTACTCTGCTTACATTCTCATATTGATTACAACACTCTGTGAGTCCAATATTGTGTTAAAAATATATTATGCCAGCTCTGTAATAGCCACAAGGCTCCATGTTTCAGCATTCTACGAACCTCCTATATACATAAACAAACAAATATATTCATACAAATTATTTCAGCCCTGATGTAGGGGCAATCAAATGGTCACCATGTCAACTGTATGCTCACGCTTGCAGTTTAATATGTACTACAGAAAAATCTCCAAGGAAAGGGGCTCCCTAGTCATATAAATAAAACACCTCCACCTGAGCATATCTCTCAGTTTTGCTTTTTTTCTTCCAATTCACAATAAACTGCAGGAGTATCCCTAGAATGATGCGCAAGAGAACATATCTTCAGGCCTATCTTTGCAATGCCATGTGACTTTTTAAAAAGATTCCTGATTATGTGACTTTTTAAAAAGATTCCTGATCCCACTGTGTGGAGTTCTCCAAGGCAGTGAAGTCTGCTCGGGGGAAACGGAGCTCCCTGTGCAAACACACACTTTGTTTTTCTCATAGGGACATGTTTTTTACCCATAGGGAAAGCCCCCCAGCTCCACCCCACCAAATATGGGGGTGATGCGGTCCCCTTACCACCCGCAAAGGGGAGTTATGCAAGCTCCGTGCCAGAGTAATTCTCCAACTATTTCTAGGATGGAAAGGAGGCAGAGAGGAGTCTGGGAATGCCCACCAATGTTCATGTCTTTGGTTGTTCCCAAACTTCCAAGCAAACTACTCTGTGGAACGTCCTCTTCTCACCCAACAGAGGGATTTGCAAGTGCAGATTTTTCCTCCACACTCATAGTATAGATACTCACACTTTTGAAACTATTTACGCGTGCCAGAAATATATTTGTGAATTCCTGGCAAGCATCAAAATTGAAAATGTATTTGTAAAGTGACTGAATTTCCCTTTGTGAATTGGCACAATGATGCCTTTAAATATTTTAATGGTTATAGTAAACCACTATTTACATGTTTTCCACTGGTACTAAAATTCAACTTTGCATACATCTTAACCTACCATTCCGTAAACTTATGCTGCTTGATAAAATGTTATTCCAAATAAACTAAACAAACCATTTTAACTCCCTCTATGCCTTTTTTGTTCTTTAGTTGGTGAGTGTGCGGATCTGGTCCAGGCTATTGCTCCACTATTTTTTCTGAGTGTGACAGCATGGCAGGGCTGCATCCCAATTAGTTTAGCCACACAGCAATATTATTCATGGCCACTCCCATTATTTGTCTCGTCCCCCCTCCTCATCAGACCAGTTTCATCGGAATTGATCTGTATCCCTTGGCTTCTTTGAAAGCACATATTACAGGTTGAATGTTTAGGAATCTTCCTCATAATTTTGAAAACAGCAAATCACATCATCTTCTTAAAGCAGAATAGTCATCTGGTCTGATTCAATTGAACGCCTTGTAATTTGTGGGTCTCCTTCAAGCTCCTGCTGTGGTTCGGTTCTTAAACAAAGGATGGCAAGTGAGCACGTCTTTTAGGCTATGCTGTTTTCCAGTATGTTGGTGTGGCCTTATTTAACAGGGAGAAATAATTTTTTGAGAAATGTTTGTCAGAAAATCATAATGTACGGTTATATTGACATGTTGCTCCATGTGAAAACTTCAAAAAGAACAATTGATGGACAGACTGTAGAACAATGTCATACATTCACCCCAGTGCCGAGATCTGAGCCTAAATCCATGGTTTTTGCTCACCATGCCATTCCAGTTTGGACCCAGCCATATGCAAATCAGTCTTGACCCTGCGCCCAATGGGAACAGTCCAGCCCGAACTGCCAGGCCAGGTCCTCCCTGGACTGGAAACAAGCATCCTAGGATTGGTTTCGGGCTTTCAGCCCTCATCAGCCAGGAAAGCTTGACTCCAGCGTCATGGAGAGCACGGGACCCACATCTGGGTATACCCGTCCCACTCGGGGTGACAAATGCAAAAGAACTATTGATGGACAGAACGCAGAACAATGTCATACATTTACCCCAGTACAGAGATCTGGACCTAAATCCATCGTTTTTCTGCTCACCATGCCCTTCCAGTTTGGACCCAGCCATATGCAAATCAGTCTTGGCTCTGTGCCCTATGGGAACAGTCCAGCCCGAACTGCCAGGCCAGGTCCTCCCTGGAGTGGAAACAAGCATCCTAAGACCAATTTCAGGCTTTCAGCCCTCATCAGCCAGGAAAGCTTGACTCCAGCGTCATGGAGAGCACGGGACCCACATCTGGGTATACCCGTCCCACTCGGGGTGACAAATGCAAAAAGAACAATTGATGGACAGAATGCAGAACTATGTCGTATATTCACCCCAGTACAGAGATCTGGGCCTAAATCCTTTGTTTTTTGCTCACCATGCCATTCCAGTTTGGACCCAGCCATACTCAAATCAGTGGTGACCCTGCACCCAATGGGATCAATCCAGCCCGAACTGCCAGGCCAGGTCCTCCCTGGACTGGAAACAAGCATCCTAGGATCGGTTTGGGGCTTTCAGCCCTCATCAGCCAGGATAGTTTGACTCCAGTGGCATGGAGAGCACGGGACCCACATCTGGGCATACCCATCCCACTCGGGGTGACAAATGCAAAAAGAAGAATTGATGGACAGAATGTAGAAGAATGTCATACATTCACCCCAGTGCAGAGATCTGGGCCTAAATCCATCATCGTCAGTTAGTGAGCTAAAGAACGATGATGGATTCAACCCAGATCTGTGACCGGGGGTGAGTGTCTGAAAAGTTTCAGCGCTCCGTCCATCATCTCCTTGTGTTTGCTTTGTTCACCCTAAGTTGGCAGGGTATGCCCAGACGTGGGTCCCTTGCTCACTTTGCCACTGGATTCAAGCTAGCCTGACTGATGAGGGCTGTTAGCCTGAAACCGGTCACAGGATGCTTGTTTTCGGTCCAGGGAAGACATGGCTTGGCAGTTCGGGCTGGACTGTTCCCATGAGGCACAGGGCCAAGGATGATTTGCATATAGCTGTGTCTGAACTGGGGTGGCAAAGTGAGCTAAAGAACGATGATGGCTTCAACCCAGATCTGTGACTGGGGGTGAGTGTCTGAAAAGGTTCAGCGCTCTGTCCATCATCTCCTTGTGTTTGCTTTGTTCACCCTAAGTTGGCAGGGTATGCCCAGACGTGGGTCCCTTGCTCACTTTGCCACTGGATTCAAGCTAGCCTGGCTGATGAGGGCTGTTGGGTCGAAACCGGTCACAGGATGCTTGTTTTCGGTCCAGGGAAGACATGGCTTGGCAGTTCAGGCTGGACTGTTCCCATGAGGCACAGGGCCAAGACTGATTTGCATATAGCTGTGTCTGAACTGGGGTGGCAAAGTGAGCTCAAGAACGATGATGGATTTAACCCAGATCTGTGGCTGGGGTTGAGTGTCTGAAAAGTTTCAGTGCTCCGTCCATCATCTCCTTGTGTTTGCCATGTGAAAACTTGTCTGTTCTTCTCTTGCCATGGAGCTTTTTGAGAAGGCATAAAAATTGCACGATTTGAATGCAGTCTTAAAGTTTGTCATCAGTGAAAAGTTTCTGTTTTATGGGTGTAGAGTGTCAAACTCGTGGCATGCACCCAACAGAGGATAAGTTCGGAACATCTCACTAATTCCAAGGGAATATCATCATGGAGACTGGATGTTAACTAAAGTTGAATATAATCACAGTAGGACCTAAACAAGAGGCGCAAGGAACGGCCAGCATACATAAGCCCACAGAGATGCATTTTTCAAATTGGAGCAAACTCTGGAGAGAATTGAGGCACCTCAAAGTTTTTAGAACGTTTGAGGCTCATGTGTCTGCAATTAAGTTGGGTTATGGTCTAAATGAAAGAAATCCAGCTAATTTCATGTATTAACACCAACTTCTGCCACCTTCCTCAGTCACCATCCTCCTCAGAATACTAATAGAATCAAAAAGAAGAGTGTCAAAGATTACAGAATTGACCTCTTTGTCTGAAAACACTCATAGAGCTTCTGTATATTGGCCACAGCAGGATAAGGCAGTGTCAAAGGGATTTTGGGACAGGAAAGAGGAAGCAGGGGCGGCTCCTCCATTTGAGCGGAGCAGCATCAACCCACAGGCCAGAGCTGAAAAATAAAATGGTAATAACTTTTATTTATTACCATTTTATTTATCCGCAACCGACCCTTCCTGAACTGATTGACAGGATAGGGCAGGGCCAGTGCTGCCGAGTTGCAGCAGCAGGGGGCTGTGCGGTTCAAAATGCTCTTGTCTCATAGGCCGGCCGTCTTGGTGCGGCCAGCCAGGCGCATTTTAAAGTCCTCTAACCTAGCTGTCTAAGACAGCTGGGTTAGAGAAAGCATAGGCCTCCAGTGCTCTTAGGAGTGCTGAGGGAGCCTGCTTTATCCTATTCTTGCTGGTGAGAGCAGCACCAGGATTGATTAGTGCAGTTTCCTGGTCTCGCATTGTTGCCTGCCTGGAAGAGAGATGACCGGTGAAGGAGGACATCGCGCCATGCCCAAAGGTAAGTGTTTAATTATTATTTTTCTATTCTCCCACCCGTCTCACCACATTAAGTACATGGCAGCCGCCACTGGAGGAGAGAAGGGATCAGTTACAGCAGCAAATATTGGAAATCGGTTTTCAGTTATATTCTGGCCTTGTTGTCTGTAACGAAGTTCAATAGGCAGTAGACGCAGAAGTAAGTTGTGGATGGGTGGACAGAGACAGTTCCCCAAAATGTTTGTACTATGATATTGAGAAGAACAGCAGTCTGAGCATCAAGGCCTGGTGATCTGAAAATGTTTGAACACAATGAAGTGATACACTGGAGCACTGGAGTAATGCTTTGTGGACAAAATATAACAACTGGAAAACTGAGCGTTCCTTGGTCGGCAAAGAGCACAGTAGTTTCATTGCTGCAGAGACACAGTGAGTGGAGTTATGTTAAAACATTAGGTAAATGTTGACATTTATAGGCATCTTCATTTATGATAAAAGCTTTGCTGGGGGTCCTCCGTCAAAGCCCTTGAAACGGTCATAATAGAGCATTGCCACTTTGTAGACCCATGCATGACTTTGCCCTGGTAACAATATATATGGGGGTGACTCCTGCTAAGGAGCATTTCTGGAAATACCTTTGTCCAGATATTCTAAGCATGGACTCGATGCAGTATAATCAGATTTTCCTGATGAAATACTGGTTTTTGTTCATTTCAATAGGTTCCATGAGGTATTCTTATGTGGGAGCAACCTAGGGGAGCATATGTACAAAACTTTTTTTGTGGTTAGAAATGGACCAATTCACAGAATTTGCGTATTTGTGGCCACAAAAAATGAAGAGGCATATTATCTAGACACGGCTTTAAAATTATCGCCGCTTTGGCGGCAGAAAACTGCCGCTAAAGCGGCGATAATGGGCTTGATAATATGCCCTTGAGAATTCCCATAGAAACCCATGTTCTGCTGTCAACAGGGGCTTCTATTGGAATTCTCTGTGCCATATTATCAAGCCCATTATCGCCGCTTTAGCGGCAGTTTTCTGCCGCTAAAGTGGCAATAATTTTAACTCCGTGCTTGATAATATGCCCCGAAATTTCTGTGTAAATATACCAAATTACAATTCAGTAACTTGTTGGCAAATCGCAATTTGGTTTAACGATTAGGAATTTCGAAGGAGCGTGTTTAGGGCAATCCATCCAAGGCCAAATCACAGTGCTATGTATGAATGTTTTGAGACAGAATTAGGTTCACAAAACATAATTTTTTATCAACAATTCGAAGAAGGTGGTAAACATTTTTAAATGGGTAGGGGTCACCAACAGGACTCCCTACGCTTTGAGAATGTTCACCTAAATATTTTTTAAGAGCAGGTAGTGGTGCCACGGGCCACTGCATACTGAAAAAAATGAAGCTGAAATTAGCATTTTTTTTCTTTAAATGCAGCCCATTTTCCTTCGCGTTTAACAAAAAAAAGGGTTCTGCTTTATTTAAAAGCAATCACAGACATCCTGGTTTGCTGAACACAGCCAGCCACCATCCCTGGGACCGCTGAGATTCCTAATGGGTCGCATACTGTCACCTATCTCATTATTATTCATGAGGTACCTCAATTTGTAACCCACCGGGAACCGCTATTGAAGACTTCTACATTTCCGTACATTAGGAATTGCGATTTCCTCATTTGGGGGCATATTATGAAGACAGGCGATAAAATTATCGCCGCTTTAGCGGCAGGAAACTGCCGCTAAAACGGTGATAATGGCCTTGATAATATGCTCTATGGAATTCCAATTGAAGCCCATGTTAGATGTCCTTCACATCTAACATGGGCTTCAATTGGAATTCCATAGAGCATATTATCAAGGCCATTATCACCGTTTTAGCGGCAGTTTTCTGTCGCTAAAACTGTGATAATTTTATCGCCTGGCTTGATAATATGCCCCTATGTTTGTTAAGAACTGAATTAGGAACTCGCAATCCCCACATTTTGTGCATATGTCCCTAGGTTGATTACTTGCTAAGGTTTTGTGTGGACGCTTACAAAGCACTGGAAAGCACTGCGTCAATTTAGTGACCAATTGAAAAGCCAACACGCACAGCGCAAAATCGTACAGTGAGCGTCAGCGCAACCCTTACTGAATGCAGGCCCAGGAGGGTCCGAATAGAGGCTGATGTGAGAACTCCAAAAACGGATTAATTAATTTGTTTAAAAAAAATACTGGTAAGTGTCCAAAACTACAGTAGTGATGTGGGATATGTAAACGAAGGCACGTATATTTCACTAATTAAAGCGGTGTGAGGATACCACAAGCAACACTCTTCCCAACCCCACATGAAATAAAAATCCATGTGAATAAGTTATGTTGATGGTTGACCGTAAACACGATTTGTTTATTGACTGGATTCGAACAGAACTTTGCATTAATATTGCTTGCAAAAAATCCACTATTATCTTCATGTGGGGCCAAAGGAGCCGACAAAATATGCTAATCTAAAGCATGGCCTAATTATCATATGCTAATGAGGCAAGTCCTAATAGGAAGGGGCGACGCTTAAACTAATATTTTTGGCGGAAATCCAAAGCAAATACGTGGTTCGTTCTGCATTAGGGACGAGCGTTTACGATTTGATAGATATAAAATCATCTTTTTTATTGCACACCGCCGTGTCACTTAAGTTGCTTGATTTTCAGCATTAAAAGAAAAATCTGTGGCATTTTTATCAAACGTCATAAACAGGGCAACTAATGCGGTCCAGTTTCTATGCATTCTATATCAGTCCCTAACATTCACCATGGACTGCCTCATACACTATTGTAAAGGTAGAAATAAATAAATGAACTAATAAATAAATGCATAATTAAAATATAACATTGATTGGAATTTTCGACCACAGCCGGTAGCATAAATCTAGTTTGTTTCACTCGATTTATGTAATGGGAAGGAAAGAGAAGACGGAACGTTGATGCTGATTATTATTAGCACAGTGATTGATCTGTTTAGCAATTATGTGCCACCATAAATTATTGTGAATGCCAACTGCACAATATTCATTTGTACACATCAGAGTGCAAACAGTGCACAAAGAATAGGGAACTTCAAAGAGGACGGAGAGAGGGCGGAAGGATTTTAAATATTTTCCTAACAGATGCTATATTACATGGACAAATATTTTCTTTAGATTGGTTTTATACGTTGAGCAATTTGTTTATTTTATTTGCAAAAACGGTTTGTTATAAATGGTTGCTAACAATTTGTTTACAGTGCTTCTGCTACTTTAAATCTCCATTTCTTTAACATCACGGAGCAGCTGTAAAGGTTCTTAAAAGTCATTGAATTAAAAGAACACATTAATGACCTACATTTGTAACTTACACTGGAGATTCTGGTGAGGTGTAAAAGGTAACTCTGGGCCCACACTTTCCCATACATCTGTCTTCCCCTCGATTTTAGGTCTCGCCTGCGAACATCTTTAGCTGTCTATTGGCCAGACCTGTTATTTCCTGGGTACATATAGTGGGCTTTTTATGAGTTGCTGTCTCAAGATGCATGACTTTGTTCTCTAATACAATGGTTCTTAAACTTTGACTTCTATGGACCCCTGAATTAATCATTATTGGTATCTGGGTAGCCCCATTGAGTCATTACTGGAAGTCGCGGACCTAGGTGCGAAGCATTTTTGATGATTTGAACCGCAAAACAATACATAAAAATACAGAAACAAACATTCATCAAACAAATACACAAATGAGTAAATATTTTATATAATTCACAAACAAATAAAAATGCAAAATATAAATTTTATTAGAAAGGTTTGAGCTTTTCTCCATTCAATTGAGGCCACTCATTGTTCAACACTTGCACTGCTTGTACGAATCAATATGAGGATAATAACCTAATTTTTAGTCTCCAACTTCAGAATATTTTACATTTACAGAACTTTAAAAAAAAATTAGTTGTACATTTAGCTTCTTCATTTATATACACTGGGGCAGATTTACAATAACTGGCGCATCCCTGCATATCAGCAGGGAAGCGCCACTTATTGTGCGTGACGGCTCCGCCACCATGGATGCGCCACATTTACAATGCGGTGCACCATGGGGCAAAAAACGGACAGATGCGTGACGCATCTGTGCTGTAAAGGCAGCACATTGATGGGGTTGCGTCGCAAGTGCGACGCAGCTCCAGCAAGGCTCTGAGGTGCCCTATCTTCACAATGCTGCGTCAATCCTTATGCCTGCATCAAGCAGGCGCAGGGTTTTGACGCAGCATGGGCTCAAAAGTGACTGAGTGAAATCTTGTAGATTTCACTCAGCCACTTTCAAGAGGCGTTCCTGCGACGGAACGCCCCCCTGCACAGGAACGCCTACTTCTGACGCAGGGCTTTACAACGTGACGCATCTCCCAGATGCGTTACGTTGTAAATACATATATATTGGTATATATACATATATATTGGTAAATATATAATACATATTTAAATTTCAAACTAAACCACATTCACTGGATGATGTCATCAGTGATGTCATTTGAGATATCATCAGTGATGTCTTCAGTGATGTCACTGACCATGTCATGAATGATGCAATATGTGACATCCTCAGCAGGGCATTGCGGGTGCGCGAGTTATAGTTAGCAAAACTAACTATAATGGAGGAATTTTTATGGTTTTGTACGAGTGAAATGGCCAGCTAACTATAACACCCCTGAAACCTATGTTTTTTTCTGTGAATTTCTAAGGTTTTTTAAATGCTAATTTCTAACTATAATGTCTCTGAAACCTATGGTTTTTTCAGTGAATTTCAAAGCTTTTTTAAATGCTAATTTTTAACTATAATGTCTCTGAAACCTATGTTTTTTTTCAGTCAATTCAATTCAATTAGCTTTATTCGGTGCAAATTAATGACCATAAAAGCACAATACACAGACATAATAAGAAAAAATACAAGGGCAGATTATAGTAGACACGACAATGCATTAAAAAACAGAATAAATTAATTAATTAATACTAATTTAAAATAGGTGAATTTGCACCCGCAGTTAAAAAACACATACTTTTCCTGGAATTGATGCATTTGTTTAAAAAGGTTGCAGTATAAAAACAAATATCCGCAGATTGTAAATTAAAAATCAGTTTCATTGCTTGCTCAACTGATCGTGTTCCATATTTAACAAACATTGGTTTGAGAAGAGCAATGCGAAAATTAGAATACAATTTACAAAATAGCATAAAGTGCACTGTGCTTTGCATGGAGATCCCGTCACATCTACAAGGCCCAGATGGATGTTTTTTTATTGTTGGATGGCCCACCAAATGGTGCGTCATTCCAAATCGGAGTCTTGTTAACACAAATTTATGCGATGGTCTTGTGACCAAGGTTAAGTAGACAGGGAATCCATCCGTAGATAAATATCTGTTATAAAATGTGACAGTGGACAGAGTTCCAGCGGCAACGGCCCTCTTTCTCTCTACAAATGCCAGAAAAACCCTTTTTAACTCGACTTTGGGGATCAGTAAAACTGCTTTGGGGTCATTTACAATGTTCAGGTTAAAAATATCTGAAAAACACACAATAATGTATTTGATCCAGGGTATTGCTACAAATTTGTCTAGTTGCAAACAGTCCTGGATAATAGATCTAGTAAAAGACTTCTCATCCTTCAGCCAAATAGATCGCCAGGTCATCAAAGGCCTAAGGGATAAAAGGTCAAGTAGGTGGTTAACAGATAATTCCCGGTGACTCAAGGCATTGGAGGCCGATGCGGGCAAGCATAAAAGTTTTTTAAGAAAATGATTTTCTTCCAGCTGCAGATTGTGGGCGCAACAATAACCCCAAATTCCTGCCCCATACAATGCAATTGTTACACATCTACCCTGATAAATTTTAAGCATGTCCCCGGTCCTACGGTCCCCAATTTTAGCGGCAAATCTAAAGATGCCGTGGGCATTTCTAGCCATTTTATTGCGTATGTTATTAAATTCATAGGTCCACTTCTTATCACTAGAGAAGGTAATGCCTAGATAACAGAATTTATCCACTTGTTGCACCTTTGCATTATCAATAAAAAATCCTTTTATGGTCTGTTTTGGATTCTTGAGACCACAGGTCATGGTGTACGTTTTCCCTTTATTAATAACTAATTTCCTATCTTTAATAAAGGATGCAAAACTATCTATTAACCGCTGCAATCCTACAGGAGTTCTGGATAACAATACAGCGTCATCGGCGTATAATAACACCGGCACTGAGACACCATTGATCCTTGGAGCATCTGCGTTCACTTCCTTTAAAATGGCATCAATTCCATTAATAAATAAAATGAAGAAAAGAGGAGCTAAAACACAACCCTGCCTAATACCACGTTTGACACTAAAGTTTAGGGTACATTCTCCCTTCCTGCCAAAACGCACACAAGTTTTAAATTTTTCATACAACCGGGCAAGAAAAAATATTATGCCCTCCGGTGCTCCCATATTCAACAAGGTTGGCCACAAAATTGAGTGGTCGACCATGTCGAAAGCGCTGCTTAAGTCAGCGAAGCATAGGTACATAAGGCCGGGTTTTGCGTCACTGTACTTCCCGATCAACAGTTCTAAATTAACACATTGATCAAGCGTACCCCTGCCTTTCCTAAAACCATACTGGCTGTCTGCCAGAATACCATCCTGTTCCACCCATTCTTCCAGTCTTACAAGCATAATTCTGCTCATAACCTTTATAGAGGAGTCCAATAAGGAGACAGGGCGGTAATTCTTTGCATCAGACCTGCTTCCTTTTTTATAAATTGGAACGATAATAGACTCCCCCCAGGTTAGAGGGGGCTCAATACAGACAGCAGCATTGAAAACAGCGGACAACAGGGGACCCCAGACTTTAGGTGCGGCTTTATAGACGTCAATCGGGACCCCATCCGGGCCTTGGGCCTTCCCACCCTTACTCGTTCGAATCCCACTAACAACCTCATCCACAGAGATATCAAGTGGCAAAATAGGCCAACTGGATGAACCAGCATCATGGGTTTTGCCAGAGTCAAAAATGGTCGAAAAGTAAGTAATCCAGCCTTCACTGGAGACGTTTGCTGTTAACTCGGGTACCTTGGCCTCTTTGAGGAATGGGGAGTTAACCGTTGCCCAAAATAATGTGCAATTAGAAAGTTCTGAAGCTTGGTTAAGTAAATCCCAAGCTTGCTGCTGTAGAACCCCCTTCCTAGATTTGATAGCGTTTTTATAATCTAGCCTTAAGTTTATAACTACATTTTTATCCCTAGGCTTCAATGCTAAAGCCTGCTTGAGGCTAGTCAGAGCTGCCGAACAGGTATGATCAAACCAGCCAGGTCCAGTTCTTAAACAACCCCTATTACGACCGGTTAACTTAGCATCAATGGCATTGTTGATCCCTTTAAAACAAGATCAGACCCGCTCATGGTCTAATCTATTTTCTAAAATAAAAACAATGTCTACCAAATTCCCCTTTATTATGGATGTGGTCAATTCTGAAGCTTTCTCCCCCACCCACCTAAGTCTTACCCCATTGGCCCGGTAAGCTTCTATATTATCAATTGTTGTCCCCACCTCAACAACACTCTCCTCCCATAAGGACGTGGCCACAATGATACAATTGTGGTCACTTACCGCCGATATTTCAATTTCCAGTGGGGCAAAACAGTGAACAATACTAGAAGATACTAACACATGATCAATCACTGAGTTAGAACGCCAATTTTTAAATGTAGGGATGGGCAAGCCGTTTTCATCCTTACAACAATCCAATATTTCTAGATCATGACATCCCATTAATTTATTCAAAATTTCCCCATAAGTATCATGTCCAAAGTGCGGTACCTCCCATCCAGCATTATTAGTGACCCCACATGCCTTTAAAGGTAACAATTCACACAACGTAGTATTAAAGTCCCCACACCAAATTATGTCAAATACAACGTTAGATTCCGAACTCAGAGTATCAATGGTGTTGGCCAAATCTGTTACTATTCTGCCCCTGGTGCTGTCGAATATATTATTATAATAGTTGATCAAAAGGATATTACGGCCTTTGCCTTCAGAGATCCAGAACATCTGGACAAGGTCCCCTACCGGTATATACTTTTTCACCCGTATTCTGCGATGAACCGATATAAGTGTAAGTAAACCCCCCTTAGCTTTTCCTGGTCCGTCTCCCCGTGCTGGCAGGTTATATGACACAAATCCCTCATAATCAACATCTCTTTTGCACCAGGTTTCTTGGAAACATAAGATGTCATACTTGTTAATAAAAGTTTCCCAACCTGAGTCTCTAACCTTAGATTTTAAACCGGCCACATTCCAGCAGACCAATCTGGTACATGTGCCTGATCTGATAGCAGGACTAGTACCATATTCAGTAACAGTGGCCCCCCCAATGGATTGCCCCAAGTTGCATGGATCCGCAAGATCCTCGCAAACTATCTCTTCCTCAATCAAAAGGGGCGTAGGTGGTTTGACCGTAAATATAGTTTTATCAACGCAGTCATCTACACCAAAGCCTTTAGTCATCACTGAGTACATCTCACTCTCTTGCAAAAGTCAATCATTAGAGTCCAGAGAGCTAAGGGCATGAAATCTATTTTGGGTTGGGATACCAAAATGAGGTCTATAAATAGCCGGGTGGGTAATAGTTCCGCTACTCTCGCGTTGATTGCTATTAAGATGGCTATAGAAGAAACCTAGCGATCGGGCGCATACATTGACATCAGAGGTTGGAAGGGATGCAGCTCTTAGGAGGACAGTGGCAACATGTTGTGGGTGTTTAAAGTTTACGATCACACAATCCCCCTTCGAGCTTTTCTTAGAACTCCCTATCCATTTAACTCTCCTGGTAGTCAGGACTTGATCAGAGAAGTTTAATGGGAAACCGCATTGTCTATTCAACCATGATAAACTTTTATTTTTTAAAGAGTCATGTGTTTCTTGGTAACCCCTGTTTTCTATTGGTGGGACATTTGTTAATACCACCACATATGGTGCACACTCGGGCGGAAGGTTAATGGCGTGTCCTCTATTAATTTCTTCCCAGCCCTCGTTGTTTTTAATAACAGTTGTAACCTGACTGTCACAATGAGTTAGCACGTTAGGTATTATGGGGTTAGCTATGACAGTTTCCTTGTTGCCTGTAGCCTTAATAGAAAGAACACTCTGGGTATTACATTTACTATTGTTCGTGGCAGTATTTACTCTTCCTGGTTCCTCCAAGGCCTTTTTAAGAAGTCCACCCAGTCTCGCGACTTCTACCGTTAAATCTTCGATCTTTGACACAAGAGGTTGTATAATACCTCTGATCTTTAAATCAATAATATCCGCTAAGTTCTTTGTCGTATCAACATCTAAACTGACATTGTTTGACTTAGCAGCCACATCTATTTCAGATTGTTCTAATGGTGAGGCTACCCGCTTCCTTGCAGTTCGTGTCCCCCCCTTCTTATTTTGGATTTTCCTACATGTTCTAACTGCCCGCGCTACTAGGGTAGGGGAACATTGTAGTACCTTATCAGGGCAATTATCTGGATCCACTAGAATGGGGGGGGTTTGTTCAAGATCGAGCAGTCCCTCAGCTAAGATATCCTCATTCGTAATATGAAATCGACTGTTCTCATCCAATGATATAGAAACTGACGGGCCCTGAGTAGGGGTTACCGGTGGTGGAGAAATGCTTATCCCTAATGACTGTCGCCTTTCAGTATTTATTTTGCTCACCACCTGCACCAAGTAATTATCCATAGTACGTGGCCCAGAAGGAGCCTTCCGTTTCAACATACTGATAGGAGACAAAAGCCCAAAACAAAGCTTACTGAATTGTACTATTAGTTACACCATCAACTGGTGGAATTACCTATATATAAACAAATGTGACCAGAATAAAAATAAAACAATCTCCCAAACGCAATATGGTGTGTCACAACTCACTGAGTGTCTCTATATTTCAGTCAGCAGTCCCGTAGGAACAGGGTCTCTGGCCCAGCCCAGCTTCCTCAGGCCTCTGAGGGCCACAGAGGGCCCGCCCTTTGCCCGGGCTTAGCCCGGCGCTGCCCGCGCACGTCCCGCGACACGGAGGGAGCCGCGCTCTTTTGTGCGCCTCCGGGCGCGTGGGTAGCGTCACCGGGCGCTCAGGCGTCTGGGAGTTGAAGTCCTCCTCCCGCAGTGGCGTCGGCAGCAATGGCGAAGGACACACACCCACGCAGGCAACAGGACCCAAGAGCGACGAGCACACGAAGGTAAGGCAGGGCAAGGCGCGTTTAAATGTTCCCGCTCCCCCGAGGGAGCCGCGCTCTATTGTGCGCCTCCGGGCACGTGGGTAGCGTCACCGGGCGCTCAGGCATCTGGGAGTTGAAGTCCTCCTCCCGCAGTGGCGTCGGCAGCATTGGCGAAGGACACACACCCACGCAGGCAACAGGGCCCAAGAGCGACGAGCACACAAAGGTAAGGCAGGGCAAGGCGCGTTTAAATGTTCCCGCTCCCCCGAGGGAGCCGCGCTCTTTTGTGCACCTCCGGGCACGTGGGTAGCGTCACCGGGCGCTCAGACTTCTGGGAGTTGAAGTCCTCCTCCCGCAGTGGTGTCGGCAGCAATGGCGAAGGACACACACCCACGCAGGCAACAGGACCCAAGAGCGATGAGCACACGAAGGTAAGGCAGGGCAAGGCGCGTTTAAATGTTCCCGCTCCCCCGAGGGAACCGCGCTCTATTGTGCGCCTCTGGGCGCGTGGGTAGCGTCACCGGGCATCTGGGAGTTGAAGTCCTCCTCCCGCAGTGGCGTCGGCAGCAATGGCGAAGGACACACACCCAAGCAGGCAACAGGACCCAAGAGCGACGAGCAGTCAATTTCAAAGGTTTTTTAAATGTTAATTTTTAAGTGCGATAGTAGTTATACCTATTTTTTTTACTGATTTTCTACAGTTTTTTAACTGTTTATTTATAAATATTTTATTCATTAAATAACATTCTATATTTTTCTGAAAATTGCAAAACAACTTTAAAAAAAAAAAAATTAAACTGAAATATTGATTAATTTTCTTGTTTTCATTTTTTATTTTAATATATTTATATTATTTTCTTTAAAAAAAATCACATTTTTTTTCGGAGTCACGCACTCAAAGCGTACACATAAATGTGGGTGAGCGCATTCTAGCCGTCATTTTAGAAAAGTGGTGAAGGATCCGCGTATGGTGTGCGACGGTTGCGTGTTTTTCAGTTACATAATATACATTTAATATTACGTGATGTGCGCGATTGGTAAGCGACAAGTCCGCGACTCCTGCTCCCGCGCATTCGTGACACATGCACATTACGGTACGAGATGCTTGCGCGGTGGCGGGTCCCGCATGACGTCATATACGTGCTGGGGCACGCTGGGTATACGACTCCCGCAAAAATATTTTATGTTTCAAAATGATATGTATGTGTCTTTAATATACATATTAGGGCAAGAGATTATCTAAGATATTCATAAAAATAATATATTTGTACTTATAATAAACTTATGTTATTTTTAAATATTTTTTCGTGAAGCCGGGTGCGTGCATTGTGAGTGCAGAGAACCAGGTCAGCAGAGCTGCTGTAGAGCCAGAGAAACCAGGTCAGCAGAGCCGTTGTACAGCCAGGGAATCAGGTCAGCAGAGCTGCTCTAGAGCCTAAGAAGCAGGTCAGCAGAGCTGCTCCAGAACCAGAGACCCAGGTCAGCAGAGCTGCTCTAGAGCCAGAGACCCAGGTCAACAGAGCTGCTCTAGAGGCCGAGAACCAGGACAGCAGAGCTGCTGTAGAGCCAGAGAAACCAGGTCAGCAGAGCTGCTTTAGAGGGAGAGAACCAGGTCAGCAGAACTGCTTTAGAGCCAAAGAACCAGGTAAGCAGAGCTGCTCTTGAGCCAGAGAACCAGGTCAGCAGAGCTGGTTTAGAGCCATAGAACCAGTTCAGCAGAGCTGCTCTAGCTGACACTGACTGACTGACACTGACTGATTGACACTGACTGACACTGACTTACACTGACAGACACTGATTGACTGAAACTGACTGACTGACAATTACTGACACTGACTGACTGACATTGACTGACTGACTGACACTGACTGACACTGATTGACTGACACTGACTGACTGACACTGATAGACTGACACTGACTGACATTGATTGACTGATACTGACTGACTGACTGACACTGAATGACTGACACTGACTAACTGACACTGACTGACTACTCTCTACTACTCAATCTCTACTACTCTCTACTACTCATTCTCTACTACTCACTCTCTACTACTCACTCTCTACTACTCTACCACTCTCTACTACTCACTCTCTACTACTCTGTACTACTCACTCTCTACTACTCACTCTCTACTACTCTCTCTCTACTACTCTCTACTATTCACTCTCTGCTGCTCACTCTCTTCTACTCTCTACCACTCACTCTCTACTACTCTACTACTCACTCACTACTACACTCACTACTACTCTCTACTACTCTCTCTCTACTGCTCACTCTCTACTACTGTACTACTCTCTACTACACACTCTCTACTACTCACTCTCCACTACTCTCTACTACTCACTCGTGACTACTCTCTACTACTCACTCTCTACTACTCTCTACTACTCACTCTCTACTACTCTCTACTACTACTTTCTACTATTCACTATCTACTATTCACTCTCTACTACTCACTCTCTACTACTCTCTACTACTCACTCTCTTCTACTCACTCTACTACTCACTCTACTACTCACTCTCTACTACTCACTCTCTACTACTCTCTACTACTCACTCTCTACTACTCTCTCTCTACTACTCTCTACTACTCACTCTACTACTCACTACTACTCACTCTACTACTCTCTCTACTACTCTCTAATACTCTCTCTCTACTACTCACTCTCTAGTACTCTCTACTACTCACTCTCTACTACTCACTCTCTACTACTCTCTTCTACTCTCTAGTACTCACTCTACTACTCACTCTCTACTACTCTCTACTACTCTCTCTCTACTACTCACTCTCTACTACTCTACTACTCTCTACTACTCACTCTCTACTACTCTCTCTACTACTCACTCTCTACTACTCTCTACTATTCACTCTCTGCTACTCACTCTCTACTACTCTCTACTACTCACACTACTACTCTCGACTGCTCTCTACCACTCATTCTCTACTACTCTACTACTCACTCTCTACTGTTCACTATCTACTACTCACTCTCTACTACTCACTCTATACTACTCACTCTCTACTACTCTCTACTACTCACTCGCTACTACTCTCTACTACTGACTCTACTACTCACTCTCTACTACTCTCTACTACTCTCTCTCGCCTACTCTCTACTATTCACACTCTACTGCTCACTCTCTACTACTCTCTACTACTCACTCTACTACTCTCTACTACTCTACTACTCACTCTCTACTACTCACTCTCCAATACTTTCAGTTTTTACTTTGGTTCCATCAAGAAGGCATTCAGATGTGTCACACATTTGCCATAAATTCTGAATGGTAGCACTCTAGTTGCTCATTAGATCACTGTAGTAAAGCTTCTGCTCACCAGGGAAGTCTGCTGCTGGTATTCAAAGTGCATGTTTCAGTCTGCATGTCAGAATTTTTTTAATGAACTAGAAGAGGATTTGAGAGGCCACTCAAAATGTGCCCTAATTTTTCTTTCTGCAGCACTAATCATACTTTCTATGGCAAAATGAACCCCCTGATTTTGTTCCTTTTTAAATTAAATGTTTTAAGAGTTACCACTTTATTCCAATCAAGATGGCTTCAGGTGTGCCATACGTTTATCATAAGTAGGACTGTTAGCGCTCTAGTTGTTCTTTGGAACACTCTGGGAAGCTGCAGTAGAACACAAAGGAATCAACTGACAGTCTATGCCCTTGTTGGATGTACATGTTTTACTGAGAATGTCAGACTTCATTCTCACATGACTGAGAAAGATAAGGTGAATTTACAGAAAATATGCTCTCAGTTTAGCTTATAGATCACCTTCCAAACCTCTGTGGGAAAAGCATGAGAAAATAGTTTTCTCTCAAACTTGATTTATGATATCCCAGCAGAAGGCTTTTTCACATGGTAAAATCACCTTAGAGCATACCACAATTCCTAAAATGAGTATGGTACCATCAACAAATGATCTATAATGTAACTAAAGTCTTAAAAACTTCAATTAACTGCAATGCTTTTTAATGAGGTGCTATCATGTATATTGGTCCCAAGATGGCTGCCAACACTTCTTGGATGAAGTGCTGACAGCCAATCAGATCTCACAATGAGATGTGTGGTTAGGCTCCGCCCAGATATATATGTGATTTTACTTTTGATTTTCTCAGGAACTACTGAACGGATTTGCACCATTTAAGCAAAAGGCACGACTCTGAACCAAGGTCTACCTTTCTGCCAAATTTGGTGTAATTCCTTTCAGCAGTTCGGGCTGTAGCTGCGACTAAAGGTCCCTATGGAAAATTGCATGGGGAAAACACGATTTGGGACCCCTTTTTTCTCGGCCCCCGCTTGACGAATCACCCCGAGACTTTCAGGATGGGAGGGGAACGGAGCGGACAACGAGTTTTGAAAATTTCGCAAAGATTCGTCAACCGGCGCCAAAGTTATTCTAAATAGAATGTTGCGGATTTCCTACGGATATTAGGTCCTAACTATAAGTACCTACTGGCGACCGCCAGTAGGTAATATATATATATATATATATATATTACCTACTGGCGGTCGCCAGTAGGTAGTTATAGTTAGGACCACGTTTCCATAGGAAATCCGCAACATTCTATTTTGAATAACTTTGGCGCCGGTCGACGAATCCTCGCGAATTTTTCAAAATAGGTGGGGCGCTACGCTCCGCTCCTACCCTGAAAGTCTCGGGGGGATTCGTCAAGCGGGGGCTGAGATAAAAGGGGGTCCCAAAACGCGTTTTTCCCATGCATTTTTCCATAGGACCTTTAGACAGGGCTACAGCCCGAACGGCTGAACAGAATTACTAGAAATTTGGCAGAGAGGTAGTCCTCAGGTCAAGGAAGTGCCTTTTGTAGGTTTGGTGTAAATCTGTTCAGTAGATTCTGAGAAAATAGCCTTTAAATCAATATATATATCTGAGCCAGCTTACGGTGCGCTTACGGTACGCTTACCGTACGCGTACGGTGGCGTGCGCGAGCGCGATTCTGATTGGCTCTTAGATCTTAGTAAACATTAGAATCGGCCGAAACCAGGAAGCGGCGGCCGCCATTTTCTCTCTCGCACTGAGAGTGATTTCTAAAATATAAAGCCCAAAAACATGTAAAGGGGCTGTTTAGACAGCTCCCACACACATAGCCATGTTGAGGGAGTCCCCAAAGATCCCCCAAGGCCAAAAACGGAATTTTTATTTTTTCGTTAATTTCGCCGATTACGCTTACCGTACGCGTACGGTAAAAAATTAAAAAAAAAAAAAAATTATCCACACTCTCTCCACCCCGTGTGCAATTGGTGCCCGCAGGGCACCAATTGTGCATGGCTTATTAGACATGAGATAAACTAAAATATTTAAAAAAAAAATAATAAAAAAAAAAATTATCCACACTCTCTCCACCCCGTGTGCAAATGGTGCCCGAAGGGCACCATTTGTGCATGGCTTATAAAATATACGAAAAATAAAAATATTACCTTTCAAAACGAAGTGCATCATATGTCCTCCATGTGCGCACGGTGCGCGAAGCGCATCGTGCGTACATGGCCCATCTAGCGTAACGTGGGCACGCGGTGCGCGTAGCGCACCGCGTGCCCACCGTGCGTGCACGGCACTAACTGCGTAAAGTGGGCGCACGGTGCGCGAAGCGCACCGTGCGCGCACGGAACGAACTGCGTTAAGTGGGCGCGTACGCCACGAATGGCGTAAAGTAACTTAGCATTTAAAAAACCGTACAAATTCACTGAAAAAACCATAGGTTTCACACACGTTATAGTTAGGAATTAGCATTTAAAAAACCTTGCAAATTCACTGAAAAAACCATAGGTTTCACACATGTTATAGTTAGCGGAAATTTTACTGATAAAAAACCAATGAAATTCCCCCGTTATAGTTAGTGCAGGCAATTATAACTCACGCGACCGCAATCTTCTGCTGATGACATATGTGTCTTTATGAAAAAAAAATATTTGTAATATATGTATAGCTAAAAATGTATGGAAGAAGACATGGGCAAATAAGTGTCTAAATACAGTATTAGCATCAGCAGAGGATTGCGGTCGCGTGAGTTATAGTTGCCTGCACTAACTATAACGGGGGAATTTCATTAGTTTTTTATCAGTAAAATTTACGCTAACTATAACATGTGTGAAACCTATGGTTTTTTCAGTGAATATATATATATATATATATAAAATTTATTTTCACTAATAAAAACATAGGTTTCATGGACGTTATATTTAGGAATTAGCATTTTAAAAAACCTTAGAAATTCACTGAAAAAAACATAGGTTTCAGGGTCGTTATAGTTAGTTGGACATTTGACTCCTATAAAAACAGAGAAATTCGCCTGTTATGACATTCACACAGTTTAGGTTGTTAGTTGGTGTGTAAGCAGTTCCATGGTTTGGTTAGCAACTAAATGAGGATCTATATGAGCTATTCATTGCTTGTCTGAGTACCTGACTGTCTGCATGGGTGGGTGGGGGGTGTGACTCTCTGCATAGGTGTGTGAGTGGCTAATTCACTAGGTATATGTGTTCAAGTCTGTATCTGTGAAGGTCTGTATGGCTGAGTGAGTGTGTGTATGAGTGTCTCGGTGAGTGAATGGATGCCTCAGTGGTACATGTGAGTAACTCCATATGTAAAAGGCAGTATATATGAGTGTTGGACTATATAAATGACTATATGTGAGAATGAGTGATTGTGAGAGTGCCTGTATGGATCAGTGTGTCCTTGTATTGGTTATTGTATTAGAGTGTAAGTATGTGTTAGTATATGTTTAAATAAGTGACGTGGTATGTGTATAACTATACAGGTGAGTAAATGAAAGTGTTATTGATTATTTCCATTACTGACTAGGTGTGTGAATAACTCTAAGAATGAGAGGCAGTGTGTGAGTGTCTGTATAGATATGTGACTAGATATGATAATGCTGTATTGATGGCTGACTATATGTATGAGTGAGTGTATAGGTGTGAAGAACCGGGATTTAAACCCAGCGGCGCAGGGGACACACCCGAAGTCTTCGGGTTCACCAGTCTTAGAGTACAGAGACACGGGATTCTTCTGTTGACATCAAAGATCAATTTATTTAGCTGCAGCCAGTAACAGAGGTCCTAGAAGTACAACACGGTGTATGTTCTCAGGAGACTGCTCAACATAATAGCGCGGAGCATCGTCTTTTATGCCAAAAACCACGTTCCTGGCTAGCATCAATTACTCACAAATTCGACCAATCAGAGGATGATATTTACAGAGGCATCACATAACGACAAACCCACTTTCAGTTATCCAACCCATCGCCAATGACAAGGCAAGAATCCAGCATTCTTGTTCGAACAGGCAGGACGGGCCCATCATAAAAGACCTCAACCCAAATCAATAATTAGGCCATAAGGCAATAAAAGTAAGGAGCAGAAACAGATGGAGAGAAAGATAGAGGGGTGTGTGCGTGTGCCATAGACTCAATAATGTCCTGCTCTTTGATCTCTATCTGACCAGCTGCTTAACAAGGTACTGGCTCAACAAGTTTAGCCTCGGGCAACAGGGTCAGTTGACTCAGGTCAAACAGGAGTCACCACGAATTCCAGCTAAGGTGTATGCGTCCCTAGAGGCTCGCTCGGCCACAGTCATCCTGCAGTCATTAGCCTATGTGAGGGCAACCATAAAAATGGCAGTTATGCACAAAATGGAACCCACGGGTGCAGACTAGATCGTCAAATACACAATGAATCCATAGGTGTAGCATGACGAAAATGCTTGCGCATACCGCACTTGTCAGTCGCGGTTCGCTGATACCAAAATCATCACGATACGACAACCTTCGTTGAATGGGTTCAGAATTCACGGAACCACAGACCCTCCTTTTGCCCTTACATAGGCAATAACCTAAACTCACGTCAATCTGAATCCAGGTCTATGTTCATCAGATCATTGAGATGTTGCTGTAGCATCATCCTGGTACTTAGTAGCTCTCTCTGGACAGGTCTCCTCAAACACGAGGTAGCAAAAAGGCCACATATAGCCGGAGCACACTGTATACAAAGACAGAACAGGAAAAGGATAGCTAATACCATCCCAATGACCATCAGAATCTTCCATCCCCAGGTGGATAACAATCCCCAGAACCATCCCATTAACGACCAATCTCCTTCGTCCACATGTACGGACTCGGAGAGCTTATGTAGCTTGGAGATGGCTTGGAAAACTGTCGGAGCGTTGTCTGGAATGAAAACACAACAGCTTGATTGGATCAATTTACAGACCCCTCCTCTATCTGCAAGTATGACATCTAACGCAACTCTGTTCTGAAGAGTCATAAGGCGATCCGACTGGAGCTCAGCTGTCAAGTTACTAAGGGCGCCGGCAGTCTCGACTATGGTGGACTCAACTACTCTTGTCAATTGCCGTATGTTCCTGCTGTTAACCATAGGTCCCCAAAACGGCAGAAAACCCTTCAAGGAATCTCCCAGTTCTTGTCCTGCGGTATCTTCCTTTCTGAAGACACCTCTAACGACTCTCATCTTGTGGTAATCTGCCGCAGCTGTAAATGTAGGAGGTAACAAGAACGAGACAAAACATGTGCCCGAGAAATCAGGAGGCAACCATGTATACGCTCTGTCATGGCAAATGAAGTAGGTACCCTTAGCTGCTAGAAACGGTGGGGAAGTCTCGGATGCAAAAACGTATGTCTCAATGCAAACACTCTTCCCTAGCTGAGCTCTAGGATTCTTGCCATTACCTTGCAGACAGTAATGACCCTGATGGGGTACTATCCAAATCGGAGAGGATCTCTTCGCTCGCTGGTTCCCACTCAGACTAGCTCCATATCCAGTAACGTTCAATCCAATATACGCTAGTGTCTCATCTCTCGGGATAGTATCACAAGAACCTATTCCTCTAATCATGTCAACTATTCCCTTGACCAGAACACTATTCTTCGGATTATCCTTCACAGAACGTAGGGGGTTTACTTCACGGGCATAAATGAACATTGTTCTGTATGCCCATACAGAACCATTGTAGCTAAATGGCAGGACCAGGTAAGGAATACCTTTATCGGTAGTATGGGGCATAAGGCCACACACCCAACAATTAGTTGTGTTCACTACTAGCTGGTGTTGGTGCAGAAGCTGAACAAAGGAATTATTAGCGAATTTCATTCTCCTAATGGACTCATGTTCGGGCAGAGGGTGAAAAGATCCGCAGTGGCGTCGGCAGCAATGGCGAAGGACACACACCCAAGCAGGCAACAGTACCCAAGAGCGACGAGCAGTCAATTTCAAAGGTTTTTTAAATGTTAATTTTTAAGTGCGATAGTAGTTATACCTATTTTTTTTACTGATTTTCTACAGTTTTTTAACTGTTTATTTATAAATTTTTTATTCATTAAATAACATTCTATATTTTTCTGAAAATTGCAAAACAACTTTAAAAAAAAAAAAATTAAACTGAAATATTGATTAATTTTCTTGTTTTCATTTTTTGTTTTAATATATTTATATTATTTTCTTTAAAAAAAATCACATTTTTTTTCGGAGTCGCGCACTCAAAGCGTACACATAAATGTGGGTGAGCGCATTCTAGCCGTCATTTTAGAAAAGTGGTGAAGGATCCGCGTATGGTGTGCGACGGTTGTGTGTTTTTCAGTTACATAATATACATTTAATATTACGTGATGTGCGCGATTGGTAAGCGACAAGTCCGCGACTCCTGCTCCCGCGCATTCGTGACACATGCACATTACGGTACGAGATGCTTGCGCGGTGGCGGGTCCCGCATGACGTCATATACGTGCTGGGGCACGCTGGGTATACGACTCCCGCAAAAATATTTTATGTTTCAAAATGATATGTATGTGTCTTTAATATACATATTAGGGCAAGAGATTATCTAAGATATTCATAAAAATAATATATTTGTACTTATAATAAACTTATGTTATTTTTAAATATTTTTTCGTGAAGCCGGGTGCGTGCATTGTGAGTGCAGAGAAACAGGTCAGCAGAGCTGCTGTAGAGCCAGAGAAACCAGGTCAGCAGAGCCGTTGTACAGCCAGGGAATCAGGTCAGCAGAGCTGCTCTAGAGCCTAAGAAGCAGGTCAGCAGAGCTACTCCAGAACCAGAGACCCAGGTCAGCAGAGCTGCTCTAGAGCCAGAGACCCAGGTCAACAGAGCTGCTCTAGAGGCCGAGAACCAGGACAGCAGAGCTGCTGTAGAGCCAGAGAAACCAGGTCAGCAGAGCTGCTTTAGAGGGAGAGAACCAGGTCAGCAGAACTGCTTTAGAGCCAAAGAACCAGGTAAGCAGAGCTGCTCTTGAGCCAGAGAACCAGGTCAGCAGAGCTGGTTTAGAGCCATAGAACCAGTTCAGCAGAGCTGCTCTAGCTGACACTGACTGACTGACACTGACTGATTGACACTGACTGACACTGACTTACACTGACAGACACTGATTGACTGAAACTGACTGACTGACAATTACTGACACTGACTGACTGACATTGACTGACTGACTGACACTGACTGACACTGATTGACTGACACTGACTGACTGACACTGATAGACTGACACTGACTGACATTGATTGACTGACACTGACTGACATTGATTGACTGATACTGACTGACTGACTGACACTGAATGACTGACACTGACTAACTGACACTGACTGACTACTCTCTACTACTCAATCTCTACTACTCTCTACTACTCATTCTCTACTACTCACTCTCTACTACTCACTCTCTACTACTCTACCACTCTCTACTACTCACTCTCTACTACTCTGTACTACTCACTCTCTACTACTCACTCTCTACTACTCTCTCTCTACTACTCTCTACTATTCACTCTCTGCTGCTCACTCTCTTCTACTCTCTACCACTCACTCTCTACTACTCTACTACTCACTCACTACTACACTCACTACTACTCTCTACTACTCTCTCTCTACTGCTCACTCTCTACTACTGTACTACTCTCTACTACACACTCTCTACTACTCACTCTCCACTACTCTCTACTACTCACTCGTGACTACTCTCTACTACTCACTCTCTACTACTCTCTACTACTCACTCTCTACTACTCTCTACTACTACTTTCTACTATTCACTATCTACTATTCACTCTCTACTACTCACTCTCTACTACTCTCTACTACTCACTCTCTTCTACTCACTCTACTACTCACTCTACTACTCACTCTCTACTACTCACTCTCTACTACTCTCTACTACTCACTCTCTACTACTCTCTCTCTACTACTCTCTACTACTCACTCTACTACTCACTACTACTCACTCTACTACTCTCTCTACTACTCTCTAATACTCTCTCTCTACTACTCACTCTCTAGTACTCTCTACTACTCACTCTCTACTACTCACTCTCTACTACTCTCTTCTACTCTCTAGTACTCACTCTACTACTCACTCTCTACTACTCTCTACTACTCTCTCTCTACTACTCACTCTCTACTACTCTACTACTCTCTACTACTCACTCTCTACTACTCTCTCTACTACTCACTCTCTACTACTCTCTACTATTCACTCTCTGCTACTCACTCTCTACTACTCTCTACTACTCACACTACTACTCTCGACTGCTCTCTACCACTCATTCTCTACTACTCTACTACTCACTCTCTACTGTTCACTATCTACTACTCACTCTCTACTACTCACTCTATACTACTCACTCTCTACTACTCTCTACTACTCACTCGCTACTACTCTCTACTACTGACTCTACTACTCACTCTCTACTACTCTCTACTACTCTCTCTCGCCTACTCTCTACTATTCACACTCTACTACTCACTCTCTACTACTCTCTACTACTCACTCTACTACTCTCTACTACTCTACTACTCACTCTCTACTACTCACTCTCCAATACTTTCAGTTTTTACTTTGGTTCCATCAAGAAGGCATTCAGATGTGTCACACATTTGCCATAAATTCTGAATGGTAGCACTCTAGTTGCTCATTAGATCACTGTAGTAAAGCTTCTGCTCACCAGGGAAGTCTGCTGCTGGTATTCAAAGTGCATGTTTCAGTCTGCATGTCAGAATTTTTTTAATGAACTAGAAGAGGATTTGAGAGGCCACTCAAAATGTGCCCTAATTTTTCTTTCTGCAGCACTAATCATACTTTCTATGGCAAAATGAACCCCCTGATTTTGTTCCTTTTTAAATTAAATGTTTTAAGAGTTACCACTTTATTCCAATCAAGATGGCTTCAGGTGTGCCATACGTTTATCATAAGTAGGACTGTTAGCGCTCTAGTTGTTCTTTGGAACACTCTGGGAAGCTGCAGTAGAACACAAAGGAATCAACTGACAGTCTATGCCCTTGTTGGATGTACATGTTTTACTGAGAATGTCAGACTTCATTCTCACATGACTGAGAAAGATAAGGTGAATTTACAGAAAATATGCTCTCAGTTTAGCTTATAGATCACCTTCCAAACCTCTGTGGGAAAAGCATGAGAAAATAGTTTTCTCTCAAACTTGATTTATGATATCCCAGCAGAAGGCTTTTTCACATGGTAAAATCACCTTAGAACATACCACAATTCCTAAAATGAGTATGGTACCATCAACAAATGATCTATAATGTAACTAAAGTCTTAAAAACTTCAATTAACTGCAATGCTTTTTAATGAGGTGCTATCATGTATATTGGTCCCAAGATGGCTGCCAACACTTCTTGGATGAAGTGCTGACAGCCAATCAGATCTCACAATGAGATGTGTGGTTAGGCTCCGCCCAGATATATATGTGATTTTACTTTTGATTTTCTCAGGAACTACTGAACGGATTTGCACCATTTAAGCAAAAGGCACGACTCTGAACCAAGGTCTACCTTTCTGCCAAATTTGGTGTAATTCCTTTCAGCAGTTCGGGCTGTAGCTGCGACTAAAGGTCCCTATGGAAAATTGCATGGGGAAAACACGATTTGGGACCCCTTTTTTCTCGGCCCCCGCTTGACGAATCACCCCGAGACTTTCAGGATGGGAGGGGAACGGAGCGGACAACGAGTTTTGAAAATTTCTCAAAGATTCGTCAACCGGCGCCAAAGTTATTCTAAATAGAATGTTGCGGATTTCCTACGGATAATAGGTCCTAACTATAAGTACCTACTGGCGACCGCCAGTAGGTAATATATATATATATATATATATATTACCTACTGGCGGTCGCCAGTAGGTAGTTATAGTTAGGACCACGTTTCCATAGGAAATCCGCAACATTCTATTTTGAATAACTTTGGCGCCGGTCGACGAATCCTCGCGAATTTTTCAAAATAGGTGGGGCGCTACGCTCCGCTCCTACCCTGAAAGTCTCGGGGGGATTCGTCAAGCGGGGGCTGAGATAAAAGGGGGGTCCCAAAACGCGTTTTTCCCATGCATTTTTCCATAGGACCTTTAGACAGGGCTACAGCCCGAACGGCTGAACAGAATTACTAGAAATTTGGCAGAGAGGTAGTCCTCAGGTCAAGGAAGTGCCTTTTGTAGGTTTGGTGTAAATCTGTTCAGTAGATTCTGAGAAAATAGCCTTTAAATCAATATATATATCTGAGCCAGCTTACGGTGCGCTTACGGTACGCTTACCGTACGCGTACGGTGGCGTGCGCGAGCGCGATTCTGATTGGCTCTTAGATCTTAGTAAACATTAGAATCGGCCGAAACCAGGAAGCGGCGGCCGCCATTTTCTCTCTCGCACTGAGAGTAATTTCTAAAATATAAAGCCCAAAAACATGTAAAGGGGCTGTTTAGACAGCTCCCACACACATAGCCATGTTGAGGGAGTCCCCAAAGATCCCCCAAGGCCAAAAACGGAATTTTTATTTTTTCGTTAATTTCGCCGATTACGCTTACCGTACGCGTACGGTAAAAAATAAAAAAAAAAAAAAAATTATCCACACTCTCTCGACCCCGTGTGCAATTGGTGCCCGCAGGGCACCAATTGCGCATGGCTTATTAGAGATGAGATAAACTAAAATATTTTAAAAAAAAATAATAAAAAAAAAAATTATCCACACTCTCTCCACCCCGTGTGCAAATGGTGCCCGAAGGGCACCATTTGTGCATGGCTTATAAAATATACGAAAAATAAAAATATTACCTTTCAAAACGAAGTGCATCATATGTCCTCCATGTGCGCACGGTGCGCGAAGCGCATCGTGCGTACATGGCCCATCTAGCGTAACGTGGGCACGCGGTGCGCATAGCGCACCGCGTGCCCACCGTGCGTGCACGGCACTAACTGCGTAAAGTGGGCGCACGGTGCGCGAAGCGCACCGTGCGCGCACGGAACGAACTGCGTTAAGTGGGCGCGTACGCCACGAATGGCGTAAAGTAACTTAGCATTTAAAAAACCGTACAAATTCACTGAAAAAACCATAGGTTTCACACACGTTATAGTTAGGAATTAGCATTTAAAAAACCTTGCAAATTCACTGAAAAAACCATAGGTTTCACACATGTTATAGTTAGCGGAAATTTTACTGATAAAAAACCAATGAAATTCCCCCATTATAGTTAGTGCAGGCAATTATAACTCACGCGACCGCAATCTTCTGCTGATGACATATGTGTCTTTATGAAAAAAAAATATTTGTAATATATGTATAGCTAAAAATGTATGGAAGAAGACATGGGCAAATAAGTGTCTAAATACAGTATTAGCATCAGCAGAGGATTGCGGTCGCGTGAGTTATAGTTGCCTGCACTAACTATAACGGGGGAATTTCATTGGTTTTTTATCAGTAAAATTTCCGCTAACTATAACATGTGTGAAACCTATGGTTTTTTCAGTGAATATATATATATATATATATAAAATTTATTTTCACTAATAAAAACATAGGTTTCATGGACGTTATATTTAGGAATTAGCATTTAAAAAAACCTTAGAAATTCACTTAAAAAAAAACATAGGTTTCAGGGTCGTTATAGTTAGTTGGACATTTGACTCCTATAAAAACAGAGAAATTCGCCTGTTATGACATTCACACAGTTTAGGTTGTTAGTTGGTGTGTAAGCAGTTCCATGGTTTGGTTAGCAACTAAATGAGGATCTATATGAGCTATTCATTGCTTGTCTGAGTACCTGACTGTCTGCATGGGTGGGTGGGGGGTGTGACTCTCTGCATAGGTGTGTGAGTGGCTAATTCACTAGGTATATGTGTTCAAGTCTGTATCTGTGAAGGTCTGTATGGCTGAGTGAGTGTGTGTATGAGTGTCTCGGTGAGTGAATGGATGCCTCAGTGGTACATGTGAGTAACTCCATATGTAAAAGGCAGTATATATGAGTGTTGGACTATATAAATGACTATATGTGAGAATGAGTGATTGTGAGAGTGCCTGTATGGATCAGTGTGTCCTTGTATTGGTTATTGTATTAGAGTGTAAGTATGTGTTAGTATATGTTTAAATAAGTGACGTGGTATGTGTATAACTATACAGGTGAGTAAATGAAAGTGTTATTGATTATTTCCATTACTGACTAGGTGTGTGAATAACTCTAAGAATGAGAGGCAGTGTGTGAGTGTCTGTATAGATATGTGACTAGATATGATAATGCTGTATTGATGGCTGACTATATGTATGAGTGAGTGTATAGGTGTGAAGAACCGGGATTTAAACCCAGCGGCGCAGGGGACACACCCGAAGTCTTCGGGTTCACCAGTCTTAGAGTACAGAGACACGGGATTCTTCTGTTGACATCAAAGATCAATTTATTTAGCTGCAGCCAGTAACAGAGGTCCTAGAAGTACAACACGGTGTATGTTCTCAGGAGACTGCTCAACATAATAGCGCGGAGCATCGTCTTTTATGCCAAAAACCACGTTCCTGGCTAGCATCAATTACTCACAAATTCGACCAATCAGAGGATGATATTTACAGAGGCATCACATAACGACAAACCCACTTTCAGTTATCCAACCCATCGCCAATGACAAGGCAAGAATCCAGCATTCTTGTTCGAACAGGCAGGACGGGCCCATCATAAAAGACCTCAACCCAAATCAATAATTAGGCCATAAGGCAATAAAAGTAAGGAGCAGAAACAGATGGAGAGAAAGATAGAGGGGTGTGTGCGTGTGCCATAGACTCAATAATGTCCTGCTCTTTGATCTCTATCTGACCAGCTGCTTAACAAGGTACTGGCTCAACAAGTTTAGCCTCGGGCAACAGGGTCAGTTGACTCAGGTCAAACAGGAGTCACCACGAATTCCAGCTAAGGTGTATGCGTCCCTAGAGGCTCGCTCGGCCACAGTCATCCTGCAGTCATTAGCCTATGTGAGGGCAACCATAAAAATGGCAGTTATGCACAAAATGGAACCCACGGGTGCAGACTAGATCGTCAAATACACAATGAATCCATAGGTGTAGCATGACGAAAATGCTTGCGCATACCGCACTTGTCAGTCGCGGTTCGCTGATACCAAAATCATCACGATACGACAACCTTCGTTGAATGGGTTCAGAATTCACGGAACCACAGACCCTCCTTTTGCCCTTACATAGGCAATAACCTAAACTCACGTCAATCTGAATCCAGGTCTATGTTCATCAGATCATTGAGATGTTGCTGTAGCATCATCCTGGTACTTAGTAGCTCTCTCTGGACAGGTCTCCTCAAACACGAGGTAGCAAAAAGGCCACATATAGCAGGAGCACACTGTATACAAAGACAGAACAGGAAAAGGATAGCTAATACCATCCCAATGACCATCAGAATCTTCCATCCCCAGGTGGATAACAATCCCCAGAACCATCCCATTAACGACCAATCTCCTTCGTCCACATGTACGGACTCGGAGAGCTTATGTAGCTTGGAGATGGCTTGGAAAACTGTCGGAGCGTTGTCTGGAATGAAAACACAACAGCTTGATTGGATCAATTTACAGACCCCTCCTCTATCTGCAAGTATGACATCTAACGCAACTCTGTTCTGAAGAGTCATAAGGCGATCCGACTGGAGCTCAGCTGTCAAGTTACTAAGGGCGCCGGCAGTCTCGACTATGGTGGACTCAACTACTCTTGTCAATTGCCGTATGTTCCTGCTGTTAACCATAGGTCCCCAAAACGGCAGAAAACCCTTCAAGGAATCTCCCAGTTCTTGTCCTGCGGTATCTTCCTTTCTGAAGACACCTCTAACGACTCTCATCTTGTGGTAATCTGCCGCAGCTGTAAATGTAGGAGGTAACAAGAACGAGACAAAACATGTGCCCGAGAAATCAGGAGGCAACCATATATACGCTCTGTCATGGCAAATGAAGTAGGTACCCTTAGCTGCTAGAAACGGTGGGGAAGTCTCGGATGCAAAAACGTATGTCTCAATGCAAACACTCTTCCCTAGCTGAGCTCTAGGATTCTTGCCATTACCTTGCAGACAGTAATGACCCTGATGGGGTACTATCCAAATCGGAGAGGATCTCTTCGCTCGCTGGTTCCCACTCAGACTAGCTCCATATCCAGTAACGTTCAATCCAATATACGCTAGTGTCTCATCTCTCGGGATAGTATCACAAGAACCTATTCCTCTAATCATGTCGACTATTCCCTTGACCAGAGCACTATTCTTCGGATTATCCTTCACAGAACGTAGGGGGTTTACTTCACGGGCATAAATGAACATTGTTCTGTATGCCCATACAGAACCATTGTAGCTAAATGGCAGGACCAGGTAAGGAATACCTTTATCGGTAGTATGGGGCATAAGGCCACACACCCAACAATTAGTTGTGTTCACTACTAGCTGGTGTTGGTGCAGAAGCTGAACAAAGGAATTATTAGCGAATTTCATTCTCCTAATGGACTCATGTTCGGGAAGAGGGTGAAAAGAATGTGAAGAAACAGTAGGAGGAGGCATGGGTTGTGCAGTGGGCATGAATGTTACTTGAATAGAGAATGTCACATATCCAATTAAAAACATCATTAAACTAAACAGTATAAACAGACATAATATCAAAAAACGTTTTCTACTCATTATTATACATATTTTGTTCTTGAAGCTCATTCTTTTAGTAGGTCTCTCCATCTCGAAAAACTCCATCCTCTAACCGTGCTGCTCGCGGCGGATGGGTGTTCCATGCTAAGGAATGTGCCTGTCGGTCCAGGGAACGCCCTTAGACCAACCAGAACCGTCGACCTAACGTCTTCGGTTTGCACTCCAAGGACTTGGTACCGCGACCCTACAGCTGAACCCGGTTGGTGGTTCGAAAAACAAAAATCAAAATAGTTTCTCGGAGGGGAGCTAACCTTAAAAAAAAACAAAGAAGGAACTTAATTTGTTATTAGTCCCGCAACTCTTGGTCGCAAATTATAACGCTCTTTGCCAGGCAATGTCTGTTCTCGGAAAAGTAGCTCAGGTTTAACAGTGTTCAAACGGTTCGACGGAGGCACAGCTTCTTGAAGAAGAATATCGCTTTCTGGCTCAGTGTTTGTTCCAATCAAACTGGCATCGCTGAAAGGCAGAAAACGAGGCACGGTCTCAGTCTCAGAATCAGGAAGTCCTTTTTGGACCCACCGGTCGTACGGCAGAGGCAAAGGGGCCCTCTTACAATGTACGCCGTGAATCCAGTTCTTTTTACCGTGCACTCGTACCGCAGAATGGGTGGACAATAACACCAGATACGGTCCTATCCAGCGGGGCTGCTCGTTCTTGATTCGCTGAAAATTTTCACGAGCACCCACGTGCCAGGTTCAATGGTGTGCCCTGGATCTTCAGAAGCCTGTGGCAAAGTATCATGAACCTGTTGATGCAGAATACGCAATTTAGCCGTCAATTCGTACAGGTAGTCAAGCAATACAGGGTGTTCTATCTCACTAAATTTTGTCGGCCGTGGCACTTCCCAAATATTTGCCGGGCGACCAAACACAACCTCATAAGGACTCAGACCCATTCGCGAATGTACAGTCATTCTTGTGGACAGAAGGGCTAACGGCAAAGCATCAGGCCATTGTAGACCAGAGCTTGCTTGAATTTTGGCCAATTTCAATTTTAACGTGCCATTGTAGCACTCAACTAGACCAGCTGACTGGGGATGATTGGCAGCGTGGAACTTCTGCCGGATTCCTAACCCATCACACACACTCTTCATCACTTGACCCACAAATTCACTCCCATTGTTGCTCCAGACCATTCTCGGCAACCCATACATAGGGAAAAATTCCTTAATAAGGGCTTTAGCTGTGGACAAGGCAGTATTGTCCTTCAAAGGGTAGGCTTCCACCCATCTAGAAAAAGAGCAAACAACCACTAAGACATACTTCAGGTTGTTGCACCTCTCCATGTGGATGAAATCTAGCTGCAAAGCCTCAAACGGATACGTGGGAAGAGCAAAATGACCAGCTGGAGTTGGAGTTCCCTTACCAGGATTGTACATCAAACAAACCATACAGTTCTTGACCAAATTCTCTGCACACCTAGGAATTCCAGCATTTTTCCATACTGGGGCCAACAACTTAAAAATTCCTTTCACGCTGATATGGGCCATTCCATGTGCCATCGTAACCACTGTAAGTACATACTCATCAGGCAACAACCATCGCTGATGCTCTGACAACTCAACCCAACAACCATTCAAGTCCAATTTACCCTTGCTTTCTCTCCATTCATTCAACTCTTTCTCTGTAGCTTCAGCTTGGATGGATTTCACACTCTCAATCGTATCTTCACACATACTTCTATCTGGAATCCATCTCGCCGAACTCGCAACATACATTCGACTCATCACATCTCTCGCAGTCTCTTTCGTGACTTCATCTGCAAACGCATTACCACGACCAACATCATCCGTGACTTTCTTATGCGCACTGCATTTCACGATCGCAACTTGCAACGGCAGGGTAAGAGATTCAAGAAGTTCATTCACCAACTGACCATGTTGGATCTTGGTCCCATGCGAAGTCAGAAACCCACGTTCTCTCCACAATCGTCCAAAGCTAAGAGCAACACTGAACGCATACTGGCTGTCAGTGTACACAGTTACTGTTTTCCCTTTCGACAACACACACGCTCTTGTCAATGCAATCAACTCTGCCACTTGTGCTGAATTATGTGAGATGCGAGCAGCTTCAACAATCGTATGCAAAGTCGTAACTGCATATGCCGCAGTCGTATCGCCATTCGGAAGCTTAAAGCACGAACCATCAACCCATAAAGTACCATCACATTCCGCAAGAGGAGTGTCCCTAAGGTCTATCCTCCCTTTCGTTTCTTCCTCAGTCCTAAGAAAACAATCATGCTGTTCGGTATCATCTGTCTCAGTTGAGATCGGCAACAACGTGGCTGAATTCAACGTGTTGCATCTCTTTATATGTACATGACTTGCTAACAAGGTCAATTCGTAACCTGACAACCGAGCACTAGTTAAGTGCTGTGTCTTGGTACGGTTCAACATGGTATCCACTGCATGTGGAACCATCACGATCAGTGTATTGTCCATCACCAAACCAGCAGACTGTCGGATTGAAACAGCCGCTGCCGCTGTAGCTCTCAAGCAACTCGGCAACGCTCTAGCTACCGTATCCAAAGTCGACGAAAAATAAGCACATGGACGTTGCTTATCGCCAAACTGTTGAGTCAAAACTGACAATGCACATCCCTCTCTCTCGTGGACATACAATGTGAAGGGTTTACTGTAATCGGGAGTACCCAACACAGGAGCCGAACACAGCGCATCACGCAATTCTGAAAAACTCTTCTGACATTCGTCAGTCCAAGGAATAGGATTTGGAGTATCCTTAACCGTAAGAGCTATCAAAGGTTTTGCAAGCAATGAAAAATTAGCAATCCACTGTCTACAGTACGATGTAATACCTAGAAACGCATTCACTTCTCTCTGTGTCATAGGCACACTCATCTTCGCAATCGCGTGAATTCTTTCTGGGGTCAATCTTCTTCCCTCCTTCGATAAGAGGTGACCTAAGTAGGTAACTTCTTGTCGGCAATATTGCAACTTTGAAAGAGAAACCTTATGATGGGAATCAGACAAGTGACGTAACAACGACAGAGTAGCCTCTCTACAAGTCTCTTCATTGTCAGCAGCGACTAGAAGATCATCAACATACTGAATAAGGGCAGCACCATCAGGTAAAACCAACAAATCAAGTTGCGTCTTCAAGGCTTGACTATAGATCGATGGACTCTCACAATAACCTTGAGGAGCGCGTTTAAAACGGAAACTTCGGCCTCCTAAAGAGAAGCCAAAAATATCTCTATTCTCCACGGCAATTGGGATGCTGAAGAAAGCATTCTTCAGATCAATCACCGAAAACCACGTGGCTGTGGCCGGAATCAAAGTCAGTAAAGCGGTGATATCAGGCACCACAGGGAATTGTGGAACAACGATCTTATTCACCTCGCGAAGATCGATCACAAACCTATATACAGGAGGTTGTGAAGAATCGGTTCTTTTCAGAACAGGCAACACCGGACTATTGCACACATTACCTCTCGTTTCCTCAATCACACCTTTCTCAATCAGATCAGAGATGATCGCCAAAAGTGCTCTTTCACCATTACTTGAGATACGATACTGTGGAATGCGTGGCAATCTAGCATTCGCCTTCAATGTCACAACATATGGCGGAATCTCCAAGAGACCCACATCATTAGGACCAGTAGCCCAAAGAGAATCAGGAAGAGAAGACAATTCAGCTGGAAGTTTGTCTTTAGCCAAATACATCGGAGAGAACACTCTCTTTCCCAATGTAAGCTGTACTCCTGAAGGAGAACAATAAAGCGTCGCATACAATCTCTTCAACAAGTCCAATCCCAACAAGTTCTCACCACAACCTGTCGTCAGAATGAGGGGTGCTTCGAATTCACAAGGTCCGACAGAAAGAGACAAAGGACTAGAAATCGGATTTTTAACCGGGGCGCCAGAAAAACTTACTGAAACATTTGTTGAGCCAGACAAAGGTGCGCCAGGGAGTTTAGAGTGCATGATAGAACTCTTTGCAGCACCAGTATCCAACAGAAAAGGCTCTGACACACCTGATGCAATCACTTCAACATAAGGTCCACTCTGATCTACTGGAACTGAAACGACTCCCTCTCTTTGTCTGTGGCTGTCCTAGCAATCGTTACCTTCCATATTCTCACCTTCAACGTAATAATCATCCGCATAGTATTGAGCCGTCCTTCCAGACGCACCATTCTGTTGATCAAAACAATTCATCGAATTCTGCGGAGGCAAGGAACGCGCAATCTGAGACATACCACGTCCTCGACCTCGCGGAGCTTGTTGAACACCTCGACCTCTCATACCAGAAACACCATTCGTGCGCTGTAATAAAATCGGGCAACTATTCTTGAAGTGACCCTCTTCTTTGCAAAACGCACACTGATTAGGACCTACAGAAAAACGCTGTTGAGAAGACTCGAACCGTTGCAAGTTTCTCTGATATTGTTGGGGTTGCGGATAATCACGCTGGGTATTGCGAGGCGGGTATGCTTGCTGCAAAAGAACCTTAGTCTTCAGTTCTTTAGTCTTTTTATCCGCTTTCTCTATCTCATCCTTATTTCTATTCTCATAGTACTGGGCAGTAGCCAATATCTGTGCTGACGAAGAAACAGCCCAGGCACTTTCAGAATCTTCAACCTATTGCACAACTCGGGAAGCAAATTATGCACAAACTTGTCAACGAACAACCTTTGACCACCTTCTGTACTCATGTCTTGACCACTGTGGTCTGCAAACATCTCTTCAAATCGAGTGAAAAAGTCGGACACAGTTTCGTCTTTCTTCTGCTTGCATGCAGACAACTTGTCCCAATTGGCACGCATAGCAGGCATCAAAGTCTTCATATAATCAATAATTCTACCAGGGAGGTCAGCAATCACATTCTCGGGTTTAGCACCACCTATTTGTCTTTCATCTGCAGTTCTAAGTTTATTCCATGTATCACCTAATTCCTGCGCATGATCCGTATGAGGAATCTTACTCCATATAGGCTGTGGAACAACATTCCCAAATAACATATCTATATCAGCCAGATTCATAATACATGAACCCGCAGTTTGAGATGGCTCCTTATAAATCCCGCAGGATTTTTACGTGGATCAGGCAGAGTCTGCTTTAGAGCTAGGACTTCGGCACGCTTCCATGGAACATGTACCCAAATGCGCTGGAAATGTGCCAGAACAGGTGGATTAGCATTCGCATCACCAGGTCTCCAAACGGGAGGAACCTCACGCATCGGGTATTGACGTGCCTTTCTCCTAACTGAAGAATCAGGCTCAAACAATGACCTAGAAGGAAACTCACTCCTAAACGACAACAATGTCGTGACTGCTCTTTCAACATCAAGACCCACTATAGTTCCTTTCGCAAACTCGGACCGCACACGGAACAACTCATGCGGAGTCTGCCCTACCTCGCTATCTTCCCACTGTTCACGAAGGAAAGAACACATCATATCGAATACGTATCTCTGTTTTGGTGCTTCCCATTGATGGAAAACATCCATAACACCCTCAAGATCATAGTGCAAAGGAAAGGTAGCCCATTTACGTGCCAAGTGATCTAACACTGTCCGTTCATCAGGACCAGGCAATTGACTACGCAATTGCTTACGCTCTACAACAGGAGACATACCCAATGAACCCATTAGAGGAGAAAAAAGACTATCAACCGCATCAGTCATCCTCCGTCGAGCAGAAGGAGAAGGTGACAAAAGAACAGGAGACAAAGCAGAATGAGAAGGAAACAAAGTCGGAACAGTGACAGAGGGAACAGACAACACAGGTATAGGAGTAGCAGACGAAAGAGGTAGCAAAGACGGCGGCCCTTGAGAAGGCTGCGCCGAGGCAGTAGCAGCCAGTAGAGGGAGCGCTGGCTGTTGAGGAACCACTGGAGGTAAAACAACCGGGTGTTGCGCAACTACCAGTGGCGGAGGTAAGGTAGCACTCTGAGCATAAGGGGGTGGCGAACTTAATAGATGTGACATTAAAGGATCTTTCGCAAGATCTTTCTTTTCTTCTTGCTGTTGAGGCGGCAAAGCTGGATAACATTTGTCTACCGCTAATTTACGTTGCCTAAACATCTGTTCGCTTTCTTGCTCTTCCTCATTATCCTTAAACTGTATAGCAGCCTGCACCATCGACATACCTCGTGCACGCTTATTTCGTTTCGCTAACTTAATTTCCTTTTGTTTGGCTTCCTTTCGCCAAAGGCGGAAAGAGTCAAACATTGCCGGCCGGGCTTTCTTTTTGAAGAGTCTGACTTCCAAATTATCTAAAATTTCCGTGTTGTAACTACCATATTGGGGCCACTTTAGGACACCATCCTTCCTAGTATACCTAATCCATACATCATTATACGTGATGGGGCCCACACCGTGTTTTAAATAGAGCTCATAGGTCGGAGTTCCAATCGGAGGCACCGGACACGAGTCCTTCAATCGGGAATCCCTATTACAACCATAACAAAATATCTTTCCAAGTCTGTTAAGACCAGGCATCTTCGCTCACTAGTCTAGCTTCAAACTTCAAGGGAATATCAAAACGATAGCCTCGTGAATACACGAGTCCCTCGGCTTTGGGGCCTGCAGGTACCAAATCAAAGCGATCCCGAAGGATACCAAAACAAACTAAGGACTGGGAGATGCTCCACTAATACTTAACTGAAATATCGATGACGTCGCCAGAAGACCCGTCTATCGTCTCGCTTTACAAGTCATCAAAGGGCTCCAAGACAGGGCGACAGTCAGGGCAGCAGTCCTTCGTAGCCGTCAGAATGCGGTGAACTTCGCAGCAAAGACTTTCGGACCACAACGACATACAGGGGTCGATGAAGTGGTAGGCTTCCCTCCAGAATTTTCACACAAAGCTCCTCACGATCTTCAGGCTTGGACCAGTACCGCTGAAGTCGCCCCAGAGTTGGGCGCCAACTGAAAAACCGAGCCAGTAAACCCAGCGGCGCAGGGGACACGCCCGAAGTCTTCGGGTTCACCTGTCTTAGAGTACAGAGACACGGGATTCTTCTGTTGACATCAAAGATCAATTTATTTAGCTGCAGCCAGTAACAGAGGTCCTAGAAGTACAACACGGTGTATGTTCTCAGGAGACTGCTCAACATAATAGCGTGGAGCATCGTCTTTTATGCCAAAATCCACGTTCCTGGCTAGCATCAATTACTCACAAATTCGACCAATCAGAGGATGATATTTACAGAGGCATCACATAACGACAAACCCACTTTCAGTTATCCAACCCATCGCCAATGACAAGGCAAGAATCCAGCATTCTTGTTCGAACAGGCCGGACGGGCCCATCATAAAAGACCTCAACCCAAATCAATAATTAGGCCATAAGGCCATAAAAGTAAGGAGCAGAAACAGATGGAGAGAAAGATTGAGGGGTGTGTGCGTGTGCCATAGAATCAATAATATCCTGCTCTTTGATCTCTATCTGGCCAGCTGCTTAACAAGGTACTGGCTCAACAAGTTTAGCCTCAGGCAACAGGGTCAGTTGACTCAGGTCAAACAGGAGTCACCACGAATTCCAGCTAAGGTGTATGCGTCCCTAGAGGCTCGCTCAGCCACAGTCATCCTGCAGTCATTAGCCTATGTGAGGGCAACCACAAAATGGCGGTTATGCACAAAATGGAACCCACGGGTGCAGACTAGATCGTCAAATACACAGTGAATCCATCGGTGTAGCATGACGAAAATGCTTGCGCATACCGCACTTGTCAGTCGCCGTTCGCTGATACCAAAATCATCACGATACGACAACCTTCGTTGAATGGGTTCAGAATTCACGGAACCACAGGTGAATGAATGGATGTGTTTAGACCTACAAATTAGAGAGTGGATATGCACTAACTGGTATTGGTGTGTTCACGGTTTCAAAAATTATAGTCTGTATTTTAGACTGGGTGCATCAAGTGTTATATTAGGGTCTGATCAGGTGCATATGATTTTCACGTGGATGATGTCATCAGTGTTGTCATCAGTGATGTCATTTAAGATGTGATCAAGGATGTCATCAGTGATGTCACTGACCATGTCATGAGTGATGTAATATGCGACGTCATCAGCAGTGCATTGCGGGGGCGCGAGTTATAGTTAGCTCAACTAACTATAACAGGCGAATTTCTCCGGTTTTATATGAGTCACATGTCCAACTAACTATAACGTCCCTGAAACCTATGGTTTTTGCAGTGAATTTCTAAGGTTTTTTTAAATGCTAATTCGTAACTATAACGTCCCTGAAACCTATGTTTTTTTCAGTGAATTTCTAAGGTTTTTTAAATGCTAATTTCTAACTATAACATGCCTGAAACCTATGGTTTTTTCAGTGAATTTCAAAAGTTTTTTAAATGCTAATTTCTAACTATAACGTGCCTGAAACCTATGGTTTTTTCAGTGAATTTCAAAGGGTTTTTAAATGCTAATTTCTCTTTATAACGTTCATTAAACCTATATTTTTTTCTGTGTTTTGTAATTATCATCCCATTCTCAACTTGGTGAAAACTGCAAATCTCACCACTCTTCCATCAATACCTTACACCAACAAAATCGCTACAAACAAGAGCCACATCTAATGCTAATGAAATGCACAGTAGGCATTCCCATGCAACAAAACCACGAAAACACCACTTCCCCTTATTTTCAACGACCAGCCAAATCTGCAATGCGATCCAAAAAGCAGGCGGTAAGCCGAGTTAGCAGTAACAAATTAACATCAACCTTTAACTGGTGTAAGGAGGTCAACTATCCACACCATTATCTCGACCCAACTCACAGCCACATCTAAAGACCAACACGTGATACAGCTACTATTTATGCAGCTCCGACACCAAACAACGCCACAACACCCAGCCCCATCACCACCAGAACCTCCACCCGGACCACCCCCCTACTACCACCGAGGCAGCACAAAACAGAACAACGGACCTTCCCAAAATGCCATGCCCCTTAGCCACTCAATAGCTGAATGTTGGGAGATGAGCAACCAACTATATATGAAGGAGGCAAGTCACCCATCACTTATAAAGCACAAAATGCCAAGTGTAACGCTCATGTGCTGCATAGACCTCACTATGCAAAGCACAAACCTCTCCATGTGGAGATATTCTATTGATACTTGTAGTGTAGTGCACAGTGGACGCAACCATGTTACCTCAGGCAGTGGGGAAGATCTCGGTCATGTAGCTGTGTTGTCCCCCCCTGGAAGCGTAAGCGGAGTGGGCTGCTCCAACATATGCCACTCCAGCGTAGGAGTATGAACAAATAGACCAGGCCCTAGGCGTGGTTCACTTGTGGGAAGACCAACGAGTCTGTCAGAACGGCAGCCCTCACCCTGGCACGCGGTAGCCACCATAACCGCATGCCTCCTCGACACAGGGCCCCTGTGAATCCAGCGACACAGCACCGCAGACTTATGTCTGTACCGACTACTGCCTTCGATCTACACTACGGACAGCACGGCTCACAATTCAGATGTAGGGGCGATTGCAGATATCGCAGTCCAGTTCGCAAGGCACGTTGCTCCCAGTGCGGCCCACCCAGACCATGCATCATCGCTGTGTGCTTCAGGTACTACTAGCTCACTGCACCATAAGTCATCACCATGTGGCCTTATCAACGCAGAATTCATTAGATAAAACACATTGCTCCCAGTGCGGCCCGCCGGGACCACGTCTCATCACAGGGTGCGCACACACTGAGTACTCCAGGTGCCACTAACTGTGTAGCTCAACTCAACACCCCATGGCTGTGCACCCATCCTGACCGCTGCCTCTGCCCTACACTGGAGTTACATGGTTCACAATTCAACATTAGTAGCGATGCAAATTGTGTAAGAGACTATAATGCGTTAAGAAGAACAAATGCTCCCAATCTGTGCAGCTCAAGTCAACGTCACCTGCCTGTGGGCCTTTGCTGACCGCTGCCTCCGGTCTACACTGTGGAAGACCGGCGACACGTGGTGCCAACTAACCCTGTTCAACACAAACCGATCCCACATGTGTAACTGTGTCCTGAGTCCTCAATGGCAGCGACCACAGCACCACACTCCCTTCGATCACGAGGGGTATTTCCACATGGAAGGCTGGTGACACATGGTGCCACTGAACCTGTACTACGCAAGGTTTGTTTGGGTCACCAATGTATGCACGTGGCTGTGGACCCTAGCTCACCGCTACCTCTGCTCTTCACTGTGGGCAACCGGCGACAAATGGTACCACTAACCGTCTTCAACACAAGCCGATCCCACATGTGAACTGTGTCCTCCCTCCTGAATGGCAGTGACCTCAACTTGCCAGTGACCACAGCACCAGACTCCCTTTGATTGGTGTGGTGTATTTGCATATCGAAGTCATCAATGTGGAAAGTATTGCCAACGAAAAGATAACGCAAAAGATAAATTTTACACAAACTGTCGATTTCCCTTTCCACGTCCAGTAATTTCCAAAGGAAGAGTGAACAGTTTTATGTCAGCAATGAGACATACCATCACTCGAAAATCACCCAAAAATACGTATAATTTAAAAAGAACAGAAGCATCGAAGTACAATAATGATTACAATACGGAGATTTTGAAGATGTGAAATGCAAATATGAACATACAATATGATGCACATAATTCAGTTGCTGTTTCTCACTATGTCACGTCATATATTACCAACTCTGAGAAGACAGAATTGAAAGAAATGTGGGAAGAAATTTCACAGGAGAAGACACTTAGGAAAAAAATGTACAGCTTCAGTTTGGAGATACTTTCACATCGAGAAATTGGATCCTACCAATGTTCGGATCGATAGACATCTGCAAGTTTATATTCAAAGTCAACAGGAACCATCTGGATAAGTCTAGGTTTCCCTGCAGCACGAAATCGAGGTTTAATATAAATGTTATAAAACAAATTTGTGATAATATAGACTTACGTTTCTTTGCTAGTCAAGAGAACTGTACAGAAAATAACAGTTGGATATGTCTAGGTGTTGATCAACGAACGGAAGATAATATTATTGTGAAGTTTGAAAAATAAATAACAAAGTTTAAAGTAGTTTCTGGTGAAAATCCCAGCTATGTTTATATTTATTGCCGACGTACTCATTATAAAATTCAAACTAGGAATGTAGATGTACTACCACTAACCCTGTTCAACACAAGCCGATCCCACATGTGTAACTGTATCCTGAGTCCTGAATGGCAGTGACCCCAAGTCCGTGGCAGCGACCACAGCACCAGACTCCCTCCTGTCAGTGACGCATATTTCCATATGCAAGGCCGGCGACACATAGTCCCACTAACCCTCTTTAACACAAGCCGATCCCACATGTGTAACTGTGTCCTGAGTCCTGAATAGCAGTCACCCCAAGTCCATGGCAGCCACCACAGCAGCAAACTCTCTTTGATCAGTTAGACATATTTCCATATGCAGTGACCCAAAACTTCATGGCAGCAACCCCACCGCCACACTCCCTTCGATTAGTGAGGAGTATTTTCATATTGAAGGCTGGAAACAAGTGGTGCCACTAAACCTGCACTACGCAGGCTGGTGAGGCCACCACCGTATGCACGTGGCTGTGGGCCCTTGCTCACCGCTACCTCTGGCCTACACTACGATCAGCAGGCCTCACAATTCAGATAGAGTCGTGATTCCACATGACACAGTCCTATAGCCAAGACACATTGCTCCCAGTGCGGCCCGTCCACACCAAGCATCATCACAGCCTCATACACTCTCAATACCTCTGGTGCCACTAACCCTCTTTAACAGAAGCCGATCCCACATGTGTAACTGTGTCCTGAGTCCTGAATGGCAGTGACCCCAAGTCCGAGGCAGCAACCACACAACATACTCCCTTCGATTTGTGAGGCATATTTCGATATGCAAGGCCGGCGACAAGTAGTCCCACTAACCCTCTATAACACAAACCGATCCCACATGTGTAACTGTGTCCTGAATCCTGAATGGCAGTCACCCCAACTTCGTGGCAGCGACCACAGCACCAGACTCCCTTCAGTCTTATTTGTTCTTCTTTTCTTTAAATACATTTTTTATATGAAAATCTATACATGTCTAAGACTCTTCTTTGTCCAACCGCACAGGGACACTTCCGGGCCCAAGAAGGTTTTTGGGGATATGATGGTAATGTGGGAAGAGGGTGCGTTATCTGCTGCTGTGGGGAGAGGCAGCGTCAAAGGGGTATCTTTTACAGAAAGAACTCCGATATGTTTTCACAAATACCTCGGACAAATGCCAGCTGACGGACTGAATCACAAAATGATTTTTCAATACTTATGCAGTGTGAGTTATGAACAGTTCGCACCCAGGCTCGCAGAGGGACAGCTGTGGCCCGTCCACTGCACTCACAGACACAGTACTACGAGCCGTCCGCACCATTGTAGCTATCCTTGCCCTGTTCTGTCGTATGCCATGCCACGCCACCCAGATTACAATCTGACTATGGCCCCACATACCTACCTGTCGCAGGCATACTCGCTGTTCCTGTGCAGGTCAGTGGTCTAGTTCTCCACATCTCCCGCCCACTCCCTGAGGGCAGCTTTACCCACACATCACACCCGTCCGGCACATGCATCACAGACCATGTGACCACGCAAATATAATAGATCAACAATGTCACATCCTTTATTGCTGGTGCTGACTAGATGCCGGACACTCCACGTGTCTGAACCATAAAGAGTCTTTCAAAACTTGCGCAGAAGGTTACTCGCACCCTAATCTGTATAGCCCTCAGGGGCCTACCACCCCTTTGGCACGGACTTCAGATGCACAGGGTTAGTGCCACCCGAAGCTCATATGGCCATCAGGGGCCTACCACCACGTGCCACGAACTTAACTTTCACAGGCTTAGCGGCCCCAAAAGCTGATGTGGTCTCCGCCATTGATGACTCAGGACTCAGCGACATGTGTGAGATCTGCCGAGCCGTGGAGAAGATGATGTGGTCTCCACCATTCATGACTCAGGACTCAGCGACATTTGTGCGATCCGCCTAGCACCTGATGTGGTCGCCGCCATTCATTACTCAGGACTCAGAGACATATCTGGGATGAGTTTTGACGGGGCATGTGGAGTTCCCACTGCTGCACACTCCCGTGGCACCAGGTAATTATTTGCTCATGGATGCGCAGGGGCGGCAGTGTCTATCTCTCTCTCTCTCGGTCTCTCTCTCTCTCTCTCTCCCCCTCTCTCTCTCTATCTCTCTCTCTCTTTCTCTCTCTCTCTCTCTCTCTCTATCTTCCTTCTTTTCACTCTATCTCTCTAACCCTCTCTCTTCCTTCTCCCTTTCTCAATCCCTTTCTTTCCTTCCCTCTCTTTTTCTCTCTGGCTTTTTTTTCCCTTCTCTTTTTCTCTATGTCTCTCTCCTTTGATATGCGCATTACACGCGTCCTTATTTTGTGCTTTATTTTCCAGGCTCTGTCGTCCACATCCATGGTCCCCACAGCAGTATTCCACCTTGTTATTTTGTATTTTTTTGGATAAATTGTGTTTATTACTTTATCGTGGATATATGTTAATAAAAAAATAAAGTTTGAAAAAAAAATTAATAAAGTTTCTGGTTGTTTTCTTACCTGCCGTGTAACTCTTTCTTGTTCTTATTACTGTTATTTGATGAAGTCCACCATGGTCTTAAATTTTTGAGGACTTATCGCGGAAATACTGGTGATGTCTGCAGTTTCCACCAACTTCTGAATAGTGTGTTAGATTTATCTCAACTTTACTTCCATTAAAGTGCTGATAATGAAATGCAGACTAGCCGTTCCCGTGCAAAAAGACACGAGGTGCGATTTATTCTAAATACTAAAATCCTGTATTGAACTGCACTGACGTAGTGGCTGCACTCACAGTGTACACACAAAATTATTTACGAAACCTCATTGTGTTTATATTGATTGGGAATCGGGCGTCAGGTGCTGGATCTTGACGAGATACACTGCCCAGTTCGTATATTGTCCTGCACACGCAAAAAATCACATCACAACTTTCACACCAACTGCAATGCGAAACAAATTCCGGCGATAAGCCACGTTAGCACCAGAGATTTTACACCTGCTTTCCGATGGTGTTAAGCAGGACGACTACCTGCACCATGAAAGAGAACACAGACAAGAGCCACACCAGAACACCCACAGGTGCCATAGAATAAATGAGCATGATATAGGGATACCCATGAGGGCCACAAGACTCTTCGGAACAAATCCGGGACCGCCAATGCCCCCCAAACCCGCATCTGAGCAAGTGTGTCCCTCTGGTCATTGTGTTAGCATGATAGGCACCAACCCTGCGACATCACAGTGTGCTATCACCTCCTGCATGCACAACCGGAGTGTGCTGGTCCGGAGTACACAGGTCAGAGCAGGGGTGTGCCTATCCGATAACGGGACCGGGGTGTCTCGGACATCTCCGTGTACAGGAAGTGCGGTAAGTGTGTCTCTGTGTTCTGGTGTGGCCTGCCACAAGGGCCACAGCAGTTGATGTTGTAAAGTGGCATGCACCACCTCCAAATGGCACTGTGATGGTGTAGTTGGAATGCAGCAGCACATGCGCTAATAGGCATTACAATGGTGTGCCGTACGAGTGCACGAGATACAACAGTGCACCGTACAAAATTGTGGGAGCTCGTGGGAGGGAGGAGCAGCTGTTTGCAACGTAACAGACAGTGAACTTGCCCATGTGCCACGTGCTGGGCATCTCATCCATGATGACCACGGTCACAGACATCCCACAACACTAATGACCCGCCTTTGTACATATCCTCTACGAATGCAGCATGGTTTTCACTTCTATGCTCGTTCACTGGTGTGATGTTGGTGAGTTTTGTCACTTGTGCTCCTTGTTGGAGTGTTTCATTTTGGCCATTGTTTGTTTATACTTGTGCTATACTTAATTGTGCATGTCTGCCATTCTGCCCATCTCCCCCCGTCCCCCCACTCCCTGCTTCTTCCTCTTCCTGGTACTGTTTTGTCTATAATTTTGTTGCTCCACACATATATACATGTAAAGAATAAATTAGAATAGTTCCTTGATTCTTTTAGGTTTCAAAACTTCTCTCTCTTGGTTTCTTTTTAATTTTCCATATAAACAGTTTTTTTAATATTCAACAACACATAGAAGTCAGAAGTGCAACGTATTCTATCAACACACTTTCTAGAACATTCTACAACACGTGCAGGTTAAAAGTTCATCAATCTTTTTAAACGTAACCATATTTTTTTGCAACATTTTCTCAAACATTTAACGGCATGTGCAGGTTAAAAGTTCACAATTATTTTAAGTTCGAACAGTGCCTTCCAAATGCAAGTAGCAGGTGTGGTTGAGTTGACAACTTTTATCCTATGATATGTACTCCACGTTGAAACTGCTTTTTCTTAACCAATCACAAAGATGCTTTTCCGCAAAACGAATGTGCACCCTACTTTAAAAAAAGAAGGCTTTTCGTCTCCCAATCACTTATTGTTTTGTATGGCAATAAAAAGTAGTTTCCCATCTTTAAACATATTTCTTATTCTACCAAGGAACTGCCTGAGCTACAGACATCTTTCCAAACCTTTCAGCCATACCTTCAAAATGCTAGTGTGGATCGTAGGACATAGCTATATTTTCTGGTGCAAGAGGTATGCAGAACAGAGACGTATTGACTTAGACCTAGGTTTACAAAATGTGGACATTAAATGGTTTGCACAGAGAGGATTGAAGTGGCACCAATTTTTGCCTTTGGTTAAAACCTGTTTGCATCTCCAACACCCTGACCTCATGATTGTGCACTGTGGTGGAAACGACCTAGGCACATTGACAGAGATAGGTTTGGAAATGCTTATGAAGGACACCTTTGGACAATTGATGTTACTTTTCCCTCAAACTGTCTTTGTATATTCCAATATATGCCAAAGACAGAAGTGGAAATGGTCAAAACAATTTTGTCCTCAGATTGAAAAATCTAGGAAGAAACTCAACAAAGCTGTGTCTGCATACCTCAGAGACCACAAAATGGGGTCCATCTACAACAACAACATACGTTTTGATATGGCTGATATCTACGGAAGTGATGGAGTACACTTCACAGATCACAGAAATCGAGTTTTCCTGAATAACTTGAAGCTGTGCATCCACACATATATGTAGCTCCAACTAATTAACACAAGGGCTCTTTTTAGAGCCATCCTATAACTGACAACTTAGGCCCGCTATTTTAGGGCCAGGTAACGGCAACTCCCGGACTCTCGCCAACATTTATTCTCCACACAGCTGTGACTCAGCGGCCAGACCATCTGACTTTGCAGCACAGAGCTCTCGCTTTGATCATCACCTCTACCATAGGGGTGAGCAGTTTGGGCTTTATAAATACCGTATTGATTTACCTTTGCACTCCCTGTACAACACCACCTAAGCACCATATACAAGTTGGACAAGTGTGGCACAGCGCCCAGAGCACATGACTTCACAGCATAGCAAACACAGGCTCACGGTTTCATACCCGAGTCCAGCAGCAGCTCAATTTAGCAGCATGACACTCTAGGCAATACCGCGCTTAATTTCCGTACCCAGCACTTTCAGACCAGTAGGGGTCAGTAGATCACCGGCTTTACCCCGAGTCTGTCAGCAGCTCAACTTACGCCCCCAGCGCCATCAGACCCGTAGGAGTGAGTAGTTTACACTTTACAAATACCGAATTGATTTGATACGCGCAAATTTACCTTCGCACTCCCTGTATAACACCCCCTAAGCACCATACACAAGTTACAATGTTCGAAACAAAAGTTCCTCCGAGTAGGTATAACTACATACTGACACTACTTGGACAGATGTGGCACAGCGACAAGAGCACATGACTTCACAGCATATGACACACTGTTTGGACTCATGCTTTCATCCCCGAGTCCGGAAGCAGCTCAGCCTACCACCATGAGACTGTACACAATACCTCACGTTTTTTCCGTACCCCAGGACTTTCAGACCAGTATGGGTCAGTAGTTCATCCTAGTAGGTATAAACACATGCTGACACTACTTCCACAGGTGTAGTGCAGCGGCCACGGCACATGACTTCACAGCATAAGACACACAATTTGGGCTCATGCTTTAATCCCCGACTCCCGCACCAGCTCACCTTAGCAGCATCAGACTCTAGGCAATACCTCATTTAATTTCCGTAGCCCAGCACTTTCACTCCACTAGGGGTGAATGCTTCGCTTTACACCCCGTCTATAGCACACCCTAAACACCCCACAGAGGTTACAGTGCTCCTACCCTCCTCTTTCCCACTTTTTTCGCCCTTTTTTCCCCTTACTCGCTTCGAGGGAATCACAAAATGGCGGCCAACACTTCCTAGTTGCAACCGCTTGCAGCGCTCACAACCAATAAGCAGCAAGCTTGTGCTCGTAACGCCTCAGCCAATCAGATGGCAGAATTCCCAAATATCGATATCTGTAAATTTTGATATTTCTCAAAAACTACTAAACGGATTTACATCAAATAAACAAAAGCGTGCTTTCTTGACCAAGACCCTTCTCCCTGCCACATTTGGGGTAATTCCGTTCACCCGTTCAACCTGTGGCCTTGTCTAAAGTTTCCTATGGAAATTAACATGGAGAAAAAACGTTTTGGGACCCCCTTTTTTCTCGGCCCCCCTTGACGAATCACCCCCAAACTTTCCACATAGGAGCTGATATGAACAAAGAATTAGTTTGGAAAATGTCATGAAGATTCATCAAACGACGCCAAAGTTATAAGCAAAACAAAAAATGCACTTGGTCCTAACTATAACTACCTACTTGCGACTGCCAGTAGGTAATATATATATATATATATATATATATATATATATATATATATATATATATATATATATATATATATATATATCTAAGACCACTTCCGGTACTTTGAAATCGCTCGACCAGAAAAACGTCACCACAATCCAAAGGTGAATTTTCTACGGCCTTTATTGACTCATTTCAGGCTATGATGCGTTTCGGCAGGATCCCCTGCCTTGATTACACCATATATATATAAAACCAGTCACCAGTAGGTAGTTATCGTTAGGACCTAGTTTCCAAAGGGAGAGTGTTTTTTCATTTGCCAGTAACTTTAGCACCATTTAATGAATCTTTACAAACTTTTTAAAAACAGATATGACGCTCACTTCAGCTGCAGTCTTGAAAGTTTCAGGGTGATCCGTCAAGAAGGGGCCGAGAACCAGAGGTGCTTAAAACTGCATTTTCGCCATGTTCATTGCCATAGGACCTTTAGACACAGCTACAGCCCAAACTATTCAATGTAATTACACCAAATTTGGTAGGAAAGTATATGTTGGTTCAAGGACGTGTCTTTTTGTGATTTGGTGTAAATCCATTGAGTAGTTGTGGAGAAATGTAGAGAAATATCCAGTTGTATCTATTGGGACACAGTAGATCCACGACCCCTCCAGATTTCATGCTGATATTTGATTGGATGCCAACACCAAACCAGGAAGTGTTGGCAACCATCTTGTGACTTGGTTGAACCGAGTGACCATAAATATCTGCTTTACTATGGATGCATTCTCCCGCCCTTCTTCGTACTAATATTGCAACCCCCTTTGTTTTTGTATCCTGCGTTGTGAGAGCAATTAATTTTAAACACAATGTCTCCAACACATTCACATTTGACCATTCTATTTGTGATTCTTGTGAACTATAAAAATCCGCCCATAGAGCTTTTAGATCCTCGGTTACCCTTTGTCGCTTGCCACCATCATTTAGACCTCATATATTTATAGTTTTAGTGGGGGTGGAATGGATCACAAGTGTTTTTGTAAGTGGGAAGGAGGACAGGTGGGGGAATCTATAGCTGATATGAAAGAGGGTATTGAGCTAAATTACCTAATAGGTAAAAGAACAGAGAGTTGTTTATCTTTGAATCAATATTTACAGAAATTTGTGGAGCTAGGTAGATTCTTCAATAAAGGACTCGGAGGTTAAAGGGGGTGTCTGGCTATTTGGTCAAGAGTAAGATAAGTTAATGGTTCATAGCTGCATTGCCAAAATAAATATATGTAGTCTTAATGCCCCTGCTCTCCTCTGCTATTTGCGATATACGTAGACACTTTCATTCGTGCATTGGAAGCTAATTTAGCCATAGTTCCTGTTAAAGGTCATGGCTTGGAGAAGAAAATTGTGAAGATTGCCGAACCGGTGGACTAGAACAATGGCCGCCAGCGGGAGGCACGCATGCATAGGACAGGTCAGATGAGAGAAAACTCGGCCGTCCTCACGCGATTGCGCTTCGTGTTCGAGCTCCCGATCCTGTTTACGCCTTTCGACTTCGCTTCTGGGTTGTCGCGTCAGTTTCTCTCCCGTCAGATTTCAGCATGGAGGACGCGCGTCTTCCTTTACACTTTGTTGGATTCCAGCTCGGAAGGCGTTCGGCGTATCTTCGGTATACTGCGGTCCCAAGTTATTGAGCCTCCTGATCTCTATGAAAACAGAAAAGGACCACAGTCTGGTTTATGTGGATACGGTAACAGCGCAACGCGCTGCTCTTTATGTATTTGTTTGTACCTCTCATTTCCTTTGTTCGGCATTTTGAGCATTGTGGGCATCCGCTCCATCCTGTTGTGTAGAGAGAGCACAAGTACCTGATGAAAGGTTGCTTTTTGTTCATGAATGAATCCTGTTGTCACGAGTGGATCTATATTCAACGAGCTATATTTGAAATTTAGGTGGGCATAACTTGTATATACAGCAAGTTCTTATCAATTGAAGTTTTCCATTATTCATGAAGCTTTGTTTCTTCCAGCACTAGATGTTCAACTCACACCATATTGTTTTCCTGTTTTACTTATAAAAAGAAGAAGAGAGAAAATAGGTACAAAAACATAAAAGATATAAAACTTACAAGGAGAGGGTTGTTTCACCACCTGATGCTTATACTGTTGTTCTTATGTCCTCAGCCTTGTTCCTAATATTTTACGAGACCAGTGGTTGTTGAGTGGCAACGAAGAATCTTTTCCCCTTCTTTCCTTGTTTTATTTCCCTTCTTCCCCTGGTTACCATTGTGGTCTAGATTTAATCTGGCACAATAGGTGATAGGGAGAAGTAGTGGACCTAGCTTCAAGTTCCGTGATGTTCCTGTGGAAACTCAGGTGAGATTCTTATAAAAAGTTTGGCTTATGCAGACGGCATCCAGGTTGTTTCAGTCTACTCGGTAGAGGATAAGGCCGCAGAGTTTGAGAAATTCTTGGGTTATTCCCTTACTAGACAGAAAACACAATTGGTGGTGAAGCAATTCATTGCTAGTCAAGATGCAAGGGTGGTAGAACAGGCGATCTATCTGGGAATAAAGATTAGCACCAAAGTAGATCAAGTGATCAAAAACAATATTGGACCGATATTAGTAAAGGCAAAACAGGATTTTGAGAGATGGCACAATCTCCATTTGTCTATTGTAGGTCACTGCAATATAGTAAAGATATTGTTCTTGCCTGTTTAGGTCTATCCCGCTGGGCTTTGAAAATGTTTTAAGGCATTGGATACCTTGGTGTCTAGATTTATATGGTCCTATGGTAAAACAAGGAGGGAGACTATATTTCAGACATTATCTAGAGAAAGGGGGGTGGGCTCTCCTGAATTTTAAACATTATCAGAAAGTTGCCACCATTCAATATATGGTGGTTCTTATGAGTAATAGGGAGGAAGTGCCTGAATCTATACAGGGTGTACCATCAATTTATGAGCTACTAATCGGATCTGAACCTAAAGGATACTTGCTAAGGCTGTTAGGACCCAGCTATTAAAAGAAAGTTCGATTTAAGGTGTTGGGGCAGCATATAAAAATTGGGGGATCTTAAAAAGAAATTCGGAAATGGGAGATGGGACTGGAATCTGTATCACCTCAGCATTGCTGGACCCCCAGGTACCATCCTTTCAAGAATGGCAAGGAAGATTTATTTCTATCTTCAATTTAGATATAGCATTTTATAAACATACGGGGAAAAAAGCTGTGTCGTTCCCCGGGAGAGAGCTGAATATTAATTGGGAGGCATCCTAAGTCATGGTTAAGGATGGTTCATTAGAGAGGGAAAACATTGAAAATTTGATAGAAGCAAATTGATGGGTTTTTATTGTACTTGCACCTTTTCTACTCACTGTATTTTGTATGAATATGAATTTAGTGTAGCATTTGTTTTATATCTATTCTATGGATTTAATAGATATATTATTGAGAGCAATCTCTTCTTATCATGTGTTTGGTATTCTCTTTTTACCCCCCCTTAAACCCTTCTCAGATTGTTTGAATATTAAATATGTAAAAGCATTAATAAAGTTATATTTTTTTTAAAAATCACTGGGAAAAAAACAAAGGTTACAGGGATGTTATAATTAGGCTCAGGTTTCACTCGTGTAAAACTAGTGAATTTCAGCAGCTATAGTTAGCTGAGCTAACTATAACTTGCGCCACCGCAATGCACTGGTCATGACCTCACATATTACATCCCTCATGAGATTGTCAGTGACATCACTGATGACATCTCAAATGACATTACTGATGACATCATCTATAGAATCATTGATGCACCCACTCATACCCCATAGAACCTTTTATACACCCACTCCCACTCCTACTCCCACACACCCATTCACAAACCCATTCTCATACCCATACCAGTACTTACACACCCACTCACTGGTTCATAGATCTACACACACATCCACTCACTTACCCATACAGCCACTCATACAATCACTCAGTTACGAATACAGCCACTGACATATCCACTCATACACCCATACACCCTTACAGCCACTCATACACTGAATCAGTCACCCTTAGAGCTGCTCACATGCCTAGTCACTCACTTATACAGTCAATCACATAGCCACTACTCACCCATACAGATACACAAACACACTCACTTACTCATACAGATAGTAACACATACTCGCTCACCTACACAGTCACTGACAAATGCACACACACTCACCCTTACAGCCACTCTCAGATTCACTCACTCACTCACCCATATAATCACTCATATACCTCATCACTCACCTATACTGCCATTCACATACCCAGTTACTTACCCATATACAACTGACACATACGCTTAATCACCCACACAACCATACATATACTCACTCACCTATACAGCCCCTTAAATGCACTCACTAACCCATAGTGCCACTGACTCACCCTCTAACTCATCCATAAAGGTAGTCATACATCCCTTCACCCACCCACACTGACACTAAGACAACCATACAGGTACTCAGAAACCAATCACTCACCAATACAGCCACTCGGGTACCCACTCAAACACCCATACAGCCACTTAGACAGCAACTGACTGACTGAAACAGACATTCACACATCCAGTCACTCACCCATACATTCACTGAGACACCTAATCACTCACTTATACAGTCAGTCACGCAGCCACTGAATCATCCATGCAGACACTCATATACCCCTAAGTTTACCAATACACCTTGGTATATATATTCAACACTGATACACGTTTTAAAAACACCCACATTCACTGAAAGATGTCATCAGTGATGTCACTGACCATGTCATGAGTGATAAAATATGTGAGGTCATAAGCAGCGCATTTCATGGGTGCCAGTTATAGTTAGCTCAGCTAACTATAACTGCTAAATTTCACTGGATTTGTACGAGTGAAGCCTAAACCCAACTATAAGGTCCTTGTAACCTTTGTTTTTTTAATTGAATATACATATATATTACCTACTGGCATTCGCCTGTAGGTACTTATAGTCAAGACCTGGTTTCCATAAGAAGAGCATTTTTTTATTTGTCAATAACTTTGTTTGATGACTCCTCGCAAAATTTGCAAAAGTATTAGGCCAGTCACTCCAGCTCCTTTATGGAAAAATTCAGGGTGATCCATCAATTGGGGCAGAGAAAAAGGGGGGTCCCATAAAGCTTTTTCTCAATGTTAATTTCTCTAGGAAACTTTAGGCACGGCTACAGCCCAAACTGCTGAACGGAATTACAGCTAATCTGGCCAGAAAGCACTCTTTTTGTTAAATGGTGTAAATCCATTCAGTAGTTCCTGATAAATTTAAAGATTTCTCAGATATACAACTGTGGCTGCGGTGGTTCCACGAACCCTGATGATCTTGTTCCTGAGATCTGACTGGCTGCCAACACTTCAAACCAGGAGGTGTTGGCAGCCATCTTGTGACAAGAAGTTACAAGGAAAAAACAGTTTAAAAAAGTTAAGGGAGCCGGGTAGAAACACCCTAACGCCTGTACCTTCAGGCTCCCCCCGCGGTTCTCAACCAGGTGGCCATGCCATGGGGGATGGGGTCTCCAGGGCTGAAAATAGCCCAGCTATCTTAAGATTTTTTTTTAAATGGCGGACCCTGTGGGAAGGGGTCTTCAGGGCCGAAATTGGCCTCAGAAGGGTGGCCACACGGCCTCCCTGCCTTTCATTAATTAAAAAACAAAAATGAAAGGCCGGGCCCGGGGATAGGGTCCCCGGGCCAAAATAGGCCCGGGAGGGGGTCGCGCGGCCCACTTCCCATTCCCCCCTCCCAAAAAAAGTATCATGCCCCGAGGGATGGGGTCCCTGGGGCCCAAAATGTTTTAGGGAAGGGGGCCATTTAGCCCCACATTACTGAAAAAATAGGAAGAAAAAAAAGCAGGCAAATCGTCGAGGACCTAACTCCATTCTCCACTACTCTGCAAACGCGCCTCCAGGCATGCTCTTGGTTGAGGGATGAAGTCTCCTTCGCTGATGAGGGTCCATAGGGGCCCACTAGCCCACCTGTTACCTTCATTAAGCCCCAAATAGTGGGAGTGCTCAGAGGTGGTCGCAAGCCATGCCCCTTTCTCCAACACTCTGCAAACACGCCTCTCGGCACACTGCTGGTGGGGGAATGATGTCCCCTTACTTCCTGAGGGCCTCAGGACTAAAGGGGACTTCATCCCCAAGCAGCAGTGCGCAGGAGGAGAGTTTGCAGAGTGGTGGAGAAAGGGAGCATGGCCTCCTACCACCTCTCAGCAATCCAGCTGATTGGGGCTTACTGAAGGTAACAGGTGGGCTAGTTGGCCCCCAAGGACCCACAAGAGCCAAGGGGACTTCATCCCTCAAATAGTAGTGCACCAGGAGGCGTGTTTGCAGAGAACCCTATTTCTGTTCGTACAAGTCAGCCACCTCAGCCACCCCAGGATTCCTTGGTCTGGCAATTTTTAAAGGTGGTGGGAAGAAAGTGTCTTGTAAATAGGTAATTTGTATCATATGCAAAAATGGGTTCCGCAGGCCGAACAAGAGGTACTTACTCCATGAGTACCACTGGGATGTGATGACATTTGAGGGCTATGCACCGTCAATGCCTTGCTCAGACTGAGTTAACCCATGCTGCAGAGCTTGATAACTCATTAGGGGCGTCCACATCTTTTTAACCTGGTAACACTGTGCCTGATACACACCGCTCAAGCAGATAACAACTCTGTTTATATGAACAAAGCCCTTTTTCGCTGCTTATCCAAGGAGATAATGTTTTCTTCTGAAACACTGGATATGGGACAGGCTTGTCCATGATCACAGATTCCCAGATAGGCAGTAGTTTTTATTTTATTTTAACTCATTTTCTCTAATTTTCTTTTCTTTGTTTTGAAGGGGACATTGTTGGTTTTTACTCACAGTTTCTTGGTTTTGTTCTATCCCTAAAAAAAAAGACAAAAAAGTAAAAAGTTAAAAAAAACACATACAAGTAGAGTTGTTGCAAATGTTACATGAAAAAGCTCTTTTCAGAGATCCCCTATACTTTTATTATGTATATTGGTTTTACTATATACCCATGTTTTTCCTTCTTGATAACTCTCACAAGACACACACGAGACCCATGATGCTCCCATACATAGCATGTGGGACACTCGCAAGTCCAGGCGCAGTCTTCCGCTCCCACTCCGAGAGGGCAGTGATTGCTGCTTTACGCTTGCAAGCCTCTTGCAAGAGTGTTCTTTTATAATGAAATTTGCATTTTCACTGAACATATCTTGTTGTAATAGTTATAATTTATGTGCACCAGATTTTGGCTACCCCTTTTTTAAACGATCCGTGAAGACTCTTGCAAAATCGTAAATATACTTTAGAGGAAGAATTTGCACTTTGCTCTGTTACAATACTTACCTCTAGAATCCCCACTACTAGACTATAGAGAGACACTGCCCTCTCCACTGAGACCTTGCATGAAGATTACTTTGTGTAGATTAGGGTATGAAGAGACATTGCGTCTTCATTAACACCTTTCCCAGGCTAACTAGTATGCATGGCAGAGTGAAGATTCACCTCACATGCAAGACCTAACTATTCCATACTAAGCATAACAAGTACTAGCCTCCCCACTGACACCTTTCCCCAAATATATATATATATTGTGTGAACAAGGCAGGAAGTGCCGAAAAGCGTTACAGCGTAACTAAATAAACAAGGAACATATTGTTAATCTTGCCCCTGTGTCGGTGTCCGTTTCTGGATTTGAGAAACTGGAGTTGGAGTTGATATATAGCCGAGACTACCGCAACCACAGAGTAAACTTCCACCAACCTACCCGCAAGCTTTGCTCCTCATCCCGTTTCCTAGCCCACCCCCCCCTGCATCCACAGAAGCAAAAGCAGTGGCCGTGCCTTCTCACACCTGGCAGCCAAGTTCTGGAAAGGCCTCTGCACATTTCCCACCCTGCAACAGTTCAAGAAGGACCTGAAGACCTGTGGGCTGATTCACAGAACTAATCTGAGACAAAATCCTAAATTTACTACTTCTGGCATTCACAAAAGGCACTTACGATTTTAGGTATTCACAGAAATCACTTAAGACTCCTAACCTTACGTCTGCACTCGGGCCAGAATTGCCATGCCCGGAGCGGAATTTCCACACCCGGAGCGGAATTTTCGCACCAGGAGCGGAAATCCCACACTTGTGCCGGAATTTACGCAGCCAGGCCGGAATCTATGCTTCTCTGCCGAAATACCCACAATCTGACTTGTTGAGTATTTTCCTCAATGCTAAACACCTGTCCAAGTGCCTACTATCCCCACCATGCATCAGCCACAACACTGCAGCCCAACAGCCAATACCAGTCCTGCAGCATGTATGGAAGCAGAGCAGACACACACAATCTCTTTCAACATGTCACTGAATGTGTTTGTTGCTCTGCTGCTTGCCATGCGGCAAGAAGACTTGAGGAGGAGGAGAGTAGAGAGGATCTTCAAACAAAGGATCAACCTATTTGAGATGTCCAGCCAAGATGTCAGGGCCAGATACCGTTTCCCTCCAGAAGACATCTTGGAGATGGTATGTGAGTGGGAGCAGGAACTTGACTCTGTGACCTGCTGCTCCCATGCCATTGCAGCCTATCTCAAGATCCTTTCTGCTCTCCATTTCTTTGCGACGGGGTCGTTCCAAAGGGTCTCCAGTGACCTTGTGATCATCTCTCAGGCAAGCCAGTCGCGGTGCTTGCATCGGGTACTAAGCTGCATCAATTAAAGAGCCCACCATTACATACGAATGCCCCATACACTGGGCAACAGACAAAGGGCAGCTAGGAATTTCTATCTCATCTCTTGATTTCCATGTGTGCTAGTGGCAATTGATTGTACCCAAATGGCCCTTCCGCCACCATGCCGCATTGCACACATATTCTGCAACAGACACGGATGATATTACATCAATGTGATAACAGTGGAAGATTCATAGATGTGCATGCAGTGTTTCCAGGCAGTACCCATGACAGCTTCGTATTCCGCATGTCACCTCTTGCCCGGCGGATGGCTGCAGGAAAATTTGGCAACATGTAGCTACTGGGTAAGTACCAAGCACTGAAAATGAGGGAATTGTGCAAATGAAGGGGCTTATTTGCAAGCCCATTGCGCAGCCGGTACGTAACTTTTTCACATATGGCATGGCATGGGAGCAGCAGGTCACAGAGTCATGTTCCTGCTCCCACTCACATACCATCTCCAAGATGACTTCTGGAGGGTAATGGTATCTGGCCCTGACATCTTGGCTGGATATCCCAAATAGGTTGATCCATTGTCTGAAGATCCTCTCTACTCTCCTCCTCCTCAAGTCTTCTTGCTGCATGGCAAGGGGCAGAGCAACAAACACATTCAGCGCCATGTTGAAAGAGTTTGTGTGTGTCTACTCTGCTTAGAAATGTGGGCTGCAAGGCTGGGCTTGGCTGTTGGGCTGCAGTGTGTCAGCTGATGCATGGTGGGGGATAGTAGGCACTTGGACAGGTGTGTAGCATTGAGGAAAATGCTCAGCCGGCCAGAATGCCGGTATTCCGGCACAGAAGCATAGATTCCGGCCCGGGTGTAGAAATTCTGGCACAAGTGCGGGATTTCCGCTCTTGATGCGGAAATTCCAATCTGGGTGTGGAAATTCCGTCCTGAGTGCGGACGTAAAGTTAGGAGTCGTGAGTGATTTCTGTGAATACCTAAAATCATAAGTGCCTTCTGTGAATACCAGAAGTAGTAAGTTTAAGATTTTGTCTCAGATTAGTTCTGTGACTAGGCCCCCTGGCTCTTTGACTAATTTCAGCTCAGCAGCAGCTTCCTCTCCCCCTCAGTGCCTGGATATCCTCTGGAGTATTTGATTTGATAGCAGTGAATTGGTTTATGGTGAAATCAGCAGGTTATGGGATGGAATCGGCACATAGTTTGATGGACATAAAGAGTGCTTTGCTCCATTGATGGTGGTCATGTAGGTGGTATTGTAGGTGACAGCTTTAGAAATGGTGATGGTGGCACAAGGTTTAGAGCAGAGTGCTTTCAAAAGGGCAGGTTCTTCCTGGCATTTAATCTCCTGCCTTCATCTAACTTTGCTTGTTTTCCAGTAAATTCTTGTGTTTACTAGGGTGCAGATGGCTGAGGCTTCGAGGAGTGATTTTCAGAGGAGCAAAGCATTCTGCACGATTCTTCAAAGTGGTGATGTAGATATCCACAAGGATGTGGGCATATGTTCAGAACTGGAAATGCCCTGGTAAGTTAATGGAGTCACTTGGCAGACTGAAGTCTTGGATGGAGGCAGAGGTGATGAGGTCTAATACTTTTTCTACAAAGTATTGGGTTCCGGTTGGTTTGTAGTTGATGAGATGAAAGAATACTGGTCTGCAGGCTCGGAGAGGAAAGTGCCAGGAAAGGAGTTCAAAAGACTTAGATGTGGAGATGTTGAAGACGGTGCAGGGTCTTGGGGGCATATGTATCAAAAACCGTATTTGCGATTCTCAAATAGTGATCTTTTTGAGAATCGCTAATTGAGAATTGCAAAACGGGATGTATTTAAAAATTCGCACATATATTGCGAATTCTTAATATTCATTAGTTGCGATGAGCAAATTGCAAAATCGCAATTAAGGAATACCTTCCCATTCATTCCTATGGGCCAGGAGGCCCATAGGAATGAAAGGGAAGTAATTCTCAAATTGCGATTCGCAATTTGCTAATCGCAAATTGAGAATAATTTCAAAGGTGCAAGGGTGTCATGATGACACCCTGATGCACCCCTGAAATGAGCATGTGTGCGCATATGGCGCACATACATGCCCTAAGGGCATGTATGTGCGCCACATGGCACTTTGAAAAATGCCAAAAAGTGCATTTTTCAAAGAAATCGCAAATTACCACCAACTTGAAGTTGGTGGTAATTTGCGATTTCTTAAGGAGAAATCGCACAACTTGGGTGCGTGTTACATAGCATTTAAGGAATCGCAATTTGAGATTCCTTAAATGCTTACGCAAAATTAAGGAATCGCAGAATTAGCGATTCCTTAATAATGCGATTCGAAAATGTCACATACATCGCGTTTTGTGATTTTGTATTCGCAAACGCAGTTTTTTTGCGATTCGCATCGTTTGGGAATACAAAATCGTTTGATACATATGCCCCATAGTGACTTGTGAATTACTGTGAGCCCTCCTCCTTTTTAACATGTGTAGTGTATGTGTTCGATGCTGTACCCTGAGGAAAGAAGGGTATTAGGAATATGTGTTGAGGAAGGAGTGAGCCTTGTTTCTGGGACGAAATGAGACTTTAGGTTGTGGTGTGTGATTTATGTAGATGAGCATGAGTTGAAGATAATTTGATGTGGGTAGTGTCTGTATTCTGGTGAGTGGTAGGTCCATTAACATTTTTTTTGTATTAGGTGTGTGAGTATGATGAGTATATTTGTGCGGTGTTGGTGTGAGAGTGAGAATAATATGTGGAGTGGTGCTGAAGAGACACATGATGGTGGGTAGGCTACACTGGGCGGAGGGGTCCTTGCCCTAGGTTCTTCAGGTCCAAACTGGTCCAAGTAGGTAATTGCTTGTCTTGGCCATCATTAGCATGGGACACCTGGGTGAGGCATTCCATGGGGGCAGGTTTTGAAGGCTGTGGAGAGTGCAAAAATGCAGTGATGTCGCTTCCTGTCGAGATGGAAGCTGGAAAATGCAGGCTGCTTGCCAAGGTTCCATCTTTTGAAGTTAGTTTTGGTGACAAACCTGTGATGTCACTCCCGGCACAGACGGATACTGGGAATTGCAGTGATGTCCCTTCCATTTGAGATGGATGCTGGGAAATCAAGAGACAGTGATCTAAGGTAAGGGTTGACCCAATATGCCACTAAGGAACCAAGGGCAGTTACAATTATAATGCGAAACAATGGTTCACTGCTCACTTATTCACATCATAAATTCAGTATTATACAGATGCATAATTCACTCAACAAAAACAACATCTCTTCAGAACATAATGTTCAACCAAGCAGAAAAAAATAGTTCAAGCACATATATAAGCATATATGATATGTATGGACAATTAAGTGTTTTGAAAATTGATCGCACAGTGCGACGAATGTAAAGGAGTGACGTGTATATTCAGAGAAGAGCAAATGACTCTTGACTCAAGGAAATATGTAACATGGGGGATCAGTAAGTCTTTTTGTTGTCTAGTCAAAGGTGTTTTGACCTCTATGATGAGTAAGAGGTCATCATCAGGACTGGGTAACAGTTCAATGCACTATGGTCTGAAAAATGAATCCAGGTCTGAGTTGGCAATCAGTAATGGTTGAACAGATAGTTATTGGGCAGACACATACGTATCAATCTGAGATTTAAGGAAACCAACAGAGGGACAAGAGGTCCCAGGCTAAGTAATTGTGGCTGCAGGCTAGCAACTAGGTGCCAAATCAGCTAAAGAAAAAGTGTGGAAAGAGATAATGAATATGCTAAATCAAAGGTGGACTGGGGTGTTATTAGAGTTTAGAGTACTCAACCCAAGACAAATTACTTAAATTGTGTTGAAGAGAGCATCCACTTTATGTGAGCAATAAGTAGTAAAGGGCTGTCAGAATGACATAGAAAGGGGAATGATTAAATAGGATGAAGCAGATGTTTTAAAACGGGGTATATAAAGAAGTGGCAGAAAGATTAGCATAGTAAGTGAGAGATGGCTCCTTTCTACTGAACCGTGAGAAGGAGGGCATTTGGAAGGGCTCCTAGAGTCCAAACTATGGCTAAAATCCTCAGGCGGGTCAAACAATTGGAAGCTAACTGTATAAAGGTATCCTCAACTGATGGCAGCAATCCGCCTTGTAGGTCCTGTAAAGGTGAGCTGGGACTGCAATAAATGCCGCAAACTGGTTAGCCTGATAAAATAGATAATAATTAGCGTTTGGAAATGGATTATAAAAATATTTTAGGAAGCGTGCACTGCATCGGCCAACCGAGCACCAAAGAGGTGAGGGCGACCCAAAATGCCAGTGCTTGGTGGTAGGGATGACGGGAAGAGTGACATGTTCACATGGGATAGCACACTTCCTTGCAGAGCACTAGAGCTGACAGCCGCAGCACCAGACGTGAGTGAGAGTTCACGGAAATTGGAAGTAAAGGATTGGATCGAGTCAGCACAGAATACTGGCTCTGGTGGCCGCAATGGTAGTGACAACACGAAGAATTTAAAACGAATGTCAGTGGACATGGGGAATAGATTTGACTATAAATTCTTACTGCAGATAATTAAAGGTATCAGAATATGCTCTGAACATATTTCCAAAGACAAATACATTAGTGCACATTAAAACACGTATGAACAGGATTCATAATTTATAGATGATTAAGAAGATTCATAGTTTCTTGACAACGTATCTTCCCCAACAACAGGGTGCGTAGATATTGTTCGGGCTGCTAGTCAAAAATGGTACACAAGTACATATTAGCAAGAGAATGCTACGTACATTGTAATTATCCATATTAGTGGAAGGAATTAGTAGGTAATTTGGGGGAATATATACAGGGGAACTGTACTTATATGAAACTATGTGCACAACATATTGGTGATTAAGGACATATATCATCCATCAAGTGGAGAATGGCATTAATGTGGCATATCAAGAGAGGACATTCACATAATGGAACTATCAACCGATGTGCACAGCCCCTGATGGTGAACATCACAGAGGTCAGACGGATCACTAACACAATACTGTGGCAAACAATGTAATTGACAAAAATATTGTGTTAAACATATCATTTACCGCAAAATAGTGATCCTGCATTATTAATGGGGAGTACAAATATTATCAGAAAAAATTATCGTTGACACTAATATCGTCCAAAAACAGACAATAATATAGATTTAAAAAAATATATAGTTTAAAGTGCTAAATGTTAAATATTTGAATATATTCTTTTAATATAATGTAAATTAAAGATAGTCCACTAATATGTAATACAATATATAAATATATACATATATAAAAACATAAACACATATATGTGCTTTATTTTTAAGAATATTTTATATTGATATATAATTAATGTAGACAATAAATAAAATGTTAACAATTTAAAAAATCTAAAAAAGAAATTACAAAAAATAGTATGAATATTAAAAGAAATATAAATATAAAAACAAATAATGTAAAATATTAATAATAAAAAACAATTAATGCTACAAGCTCTATTTACTATTACTGCTCTAAATAACACAACAGTAGGGAAAGTCTTGAACTTCAGAGGGGTTCATTTTACTATTCTCACTCCAAACAGGGCAACAGTAGGGAAAGCATTTGATTTTGTGGGGTAAAATGTGCTATTCCTACTCCAAACAGCACATTAGTAAGGAAAGTGCTTGACTTTGGAGGAGTAGAATGTACTATTCCCATTCCAGTCTCTGCAACAGTAAGGAAAGCGTTGGATATACGAGGGGAAAAGTGTACTATTCCCACTCTAAACAACCCAACAGTAGGGAAAGTGCTGGACTATGGAGGGATAATGTAATGTAAACTGTATTTATATATAGCGCACTGTCACCCACCAGGTATCCTGGCGCTGGGAGAGTACCTAGTTGTTATGTGGTGTAGTTGATCGGCCACCCAAGAGTGAGGCATGCAAAGTAAAAGATTAAAGGGAGGGAGGGAAACCAGAAAAAACCGCAAGATGGATCGGTGACACTACATCTAAGTATTACTCCTCCCTCAGGAACAGCCAGGTCTTCAACTTCTTCCTGAATTGCATCAGATTCTCACTTTGCCTGTCAGTTGGAAGTTCATTCCACAGTCGTGAAGCCACGGAGCTAAAAGCTCTCCCTCCTGTCCTAGCTCTTTTAAACTTTGTGGTGTTGACCAAATTAGCTGTTGATGAACGGGGGTTTCTTGTGGGGGTATACCACATGAATTTTCTCTGTAGTGGTCTAGGACCCAGACCATGTACTTCCTTAAAAACAATGTAGAGAGATTTAAAATATAACCTCTGCTTAATCGGCAACCAATGGAGATCTCTTAGAGCCAGAGATGCAGAGGACCTGCGCTGCCGGTTTAAAGCTAGCTTTGCTGCTGTAGATCGGATTCTTTGCAACTTCAGTATCAGGGAATTTGGAGCTCCAAGATACAGAGATTTACAGTAGTCCAACCTGCTCAGAATAATGTTCCTCACTACTTGTATTTTGGCAGAGACTGGCAGTAGTGGGAGAATTTTTTGTAAAGCTCTGATCAGGGAAAAGCAGGTGCCAACTGTTTTGTGTACTTGTGAGTCCAATTAAAGATTGTTATCCATCAATACCCCCAGATTACGTACTGTATTGGCTGGAGTTAGTGGAGTATCTGTGGGGGTAAGCCGGAAGTCAACAGATAGGGGATAAGCTAATTTACTTGTGGTGCAGTAAACAACTTCTGTTTTATCTCCATTGAATTGGAGGAAGTTGTTTCTAAGCCAGTTTGTGGTACTTTCCATGCTCTTATGGAATTTGTCCATAGGGCATGTTTGATCTCCTTCCAACGAAAACACAAGCTGTGTATCGTCAGCATTACTGACTAATTCTACTCCAAAGGACTTGATGATAGGAATAAGTGGACGCAGATATATATTAAATCGAATCGGGCTAATTGCTGGGTCCTGCGGAACCCCATGTTGGACAGAAGTATTTAGAGATGTAAAGGGTTGAATACTCACTGCCTGTGTTCTGTTTGATAGATAGGACTGAAACCATTTTAATGCGTGACCTTTAACACCAATGTTTCTGAGTCTATTTAACAGATTGCTATGGTTCACCGTATCGAATGCTGCTGACATATCAAGCAGCACAAATGTGACCAATTGTCCATTGTCGCATTCTCAAATCATCGAACACAGTCACTAGGGCTGTTTGGGTTCCGTGCTCAGGACGGAATCCGAATTGCAACTCGTCTAGTAGATGATTGTCCTCTAAACAGTGGGACAAGGATTTACTCACTACTTGCTCCAGAATTTTCACTGGGTAAGGTAATAGCGAAATAGGTCTATAACTAGACGGACAAAGAGGATCAAGTATTGGTTTCTTGAGTAGCGGGGTCACTATTGCCTGTTTCCAGCATTCTGGGACCTCTCCGCTAATCAGTGATTGGCAGCATATTTGGCGTAGCCAGGGCAAGAGTTCCAGCTTAAATTCCTTCCATATCGTCTGTGGGAGGGTGTCCAATGGTTACCCGGAGGATACAGTCAGAGCTATATTAGTAAACACTTCCTCCATGGGAGTTTGAAACCACTCCAGAATAGACTGGCCATCTCTATCTACGCTCTCGTCCTGTTTCTCTACCACATTTAACGCTAGAAAATCATTCTCCTGCTTCATGGATGAACTGTTTTCATCAACCGCCCCATGCTGGTTCTTTAGATTAAGTCGGTCAATGATTTTATTGATCTTTTCTTCAAAATAAATTGCAAGATCGTCGCATAGCTTCTGCGTAGCTATGATCTTGTTGCTTACACAGGCCGGTTTAAATAGGTCCTTTACTATATTAAAAATAGTTCTGGCCTTATTCGGAGCTTGCAGAGTGGTTTTTGCATAGTATTCGGCCTTTGATCTAACAATTGCTTCCTTATATATATTCAGTTGCATTTTATAGGTTCTTTTATCTATTTCAGCATAGAACCTCCTCCATTTTCACTCTGCCTGTTTGCACTCCTTCCGCAGTACTCTCAGATCCTCACTATACCAGAGGACAGGCAGTTTATTTCTAGTCTTTAACCTCTTTACTGGTATTCTTTGATCCAGAGTTTCGTTTATTTCAGCACAAAGGGTTAGGTAATTTTATCCCACTGATTTATTGGGGTCAAATACAATTTTCTCCTTCAGTAATGGAGTTTCATTGTTTTTTAGTAATCTGGACCAATCTCTTCCTTTTCGAAAATTCCCGGGGTAAGTCGCTTTATTATTTGCTCTGGGTAGTACTAGCAGAAAGTGGATTAAAAAGTGATCAGTCCAGCATAGAGGCAATACTTTGACCACTCTGACCTCAGTGGCATTGGCAAATATTAGATCTAGGATATGTCCTCTTTGGTGTGACGATTCTAACACTAACTGTTGCATGTTGAGACTCTCGCATGCCTGTACTACTTCTCACAGAGCCGTATTTGAAGCCCCATTGTCCCAGAGGTTAAAATCACCCAGTAAAATTAATCTGGAGTGGGTTAGTGACATATTATACACAATGTCAATCAATGCCTGACATAGAGGGCTCTGTCCCCTGGGGGCCTGTAGCACACAATACATGTGAACACCTGTCTCCTAGCCTCCTTAAGGGAGAACCCTAAAAGTTCTACACCCTCGACATCATCCATATGAATGATAACATTTACTATTCCCACTCCAGTCTGTGAAACAGTAAGAAAAGTGTCGAATTTTGTAGGGGTGAGATTTACTAATCCCACTTCAAACAGAGCAACAATAGGAAAATGTTGCATTGCAAAGAGGTTAATTTTAGGGAGTAGGGAAAGTACTTCACTTCAAGCACATGACATATTTTAGTAACACCATGAATGTAGAAAAAATATTAAATGATTATTATAAAATTATTAATTTACATAAATATATATGTAACAAAAATAATCAATTCACATATTAACTATTCAATAAAATAATTAATAAATAATTATTATTTATTTATTAATAAACTTTCCAACCTATACCACTACAAACCTAGCAGCTCACAGCTAAAATATAATTTGAAAAATATGTATTCCATAATTTACATATTTAAAGCCAATTTAATAATTAATTAATTATGAATTAATTAATATTTATTTAGTTCCCAGAGACACCTACAAACCTAACAGCTCTAAACTAAAGTATAATTAAAATAAATAATTATTGCATCATTTATATATTTAGTGAACTATGAATTTATTAACTTCCTTCCCCAGAGCTCTACAAACCTAGCATCCCACAACTAAAATATCTATAAAAGAAATCAGTATTCCAAATTTTACATGATTAAAAATGTATTAAATAACTAATAAAAAATGATGAACACATTATTAGTTCATTATTAGCAAATTAACTTCCCTCCCTAGACCCCTACAAACCTAGTAGCCTACAACTAAAATATAAGTAAATAAATAAGCATTTAATAAATTACATAATTAAAATCAATTCAGTAATTAATAAACAATTAATAATTGTTAATTAATTATTACTTAATTAACTTCCTACCCTATATCCATACAAACCTAACAGCCCACAAATAACATATAATTATAATAAATCACAATTACACAATTTACCTAATAAATATCAACAATATAATGAAAATAAAATGTATTAAATGATTCATATTTAATATTAACTAATCAATTTCCGTTCATATCACCCTATAAACCCAACAACACACCATGACACTATAAAGTACTATAAAATATTAAATAAAGAAATTTTAATCACTCAAAATGACAATCTATATTCCAAAAAATAACCTTTACATAAACACATGTCAAACATTAAATTAATATAGCAACACAACGTATCACCCAAGCAGTTTGCAAATAATCTGTTTATTAAAGGTGGCTTCACTCATCACATTTTGGCCCAGTCAAGCCTTTAGGAGTGGCAGAGGGCCCTATTAGGGCTCTCTTAGTTGCCTCTCCACCACCCTTTTCATGGCAGACTCACCCCCATGAAAAGGGAGTAGACAGGCAACTCCTAATATGCTTGGCGGTGCCAAAGCTGCACCACCAGCATATTAGTGTTCCTGCATGACTCTCGCAGGATCCTTGACTGGTTGTAACTGGCAGTTACCCTTTGTGAATTTCTCCCGGAGAGTTACATAATAGAGGGATTGTGCCTGAATGAGCTATCTCCTGACAGGATGGGAAGACAGAGCTGAGCGCAGCCCCACCTGCAACTAATTAGGGTTTGCATTGACTTCACACAAAGGAAATATCACCTCCAAATTGTAACTGCAGCCAGTTTGTAACCAGGGCAAGGGAGTCAGCAAATTCAGGGCCTCATTTATGAGAAGTGATGCATCGCTGCGTGAAAGCAGCGATGCGTCACTTCTAAGTGTGCCCTCCTTGCGACATGATGGATGCGTCATATTTACAGTATGACGCATCATGTCGCAAGGACGTATCTGTAGGCGCAAAAGTGACGCATTGCTGGAGTGTGTCACAAAAGTGACGCAACTCCAGCAATGTGTCCTTTCACATGGGGCAAGACCCATGTGAAAGAGCCAGCATCAGTCTTACGCCTGCTGTGAGGCAGGTGTATGATATTGACGCATTTGCACCCTAGAAGTGGCGCCGTGAAATCTCGTAGATTTCACTGCATCACTTCTCGTTGCTTACTTACATGGGAACGCCCACCCTGCATACATTATACCTGACGCAGGTATAATGTAGCGCAGGGGTTTACAAAGTGACACATCTACCTGGATGCGTCATTTTGTAAATATGTTGCAACAAGGTCCAATTTTTACGCCACTGGTGCGTCACAAAAAGTGACGCACTGGCGGCACAAAAGTGACGCAAGGACTCATAAATGAGCCCCTCAATGTGCTTCAAAGCCACTGTCTAGAAGCTTCTCCCTCCTTCCAGAAGGAGGGCTCCAGAGTATAAATATAGGATCTGAGAAACCAACTCTTCAGTCCACTCCTGGACCTATTAAAGGACTTCCAGAGGACTGCCTGCTGCAGTTACCTGCTGTGCATTCTGCAAGACTGCTTTTCTGTACCTTGAAGGACTGATTTGCTGCCTGGAGCCTGCCTTGAATCCTCAGAGTCCAGCCCTGCTGTTGAGCTCTGCATCTTCACCTGATCCCAGGACTACCAGAGTGATTCCAAGGATTTGATTGCTGGCTTATTGTTCAGAGCAACAGGGACACAAAAGGCTCCCACTATCTTAAACATGCACCTGGGCCAAGCCTGCGTGAGTCCTGAATCCCAGAGTGGACCCCACCAGTCTTGCACCCTTTGTTGTCGTGCTAAAGGTATCCAGATGGCCAAATCCCAAAATGGAGGACTTTTCAGCCCAAAACTGAGAACCAGGAGGAGACCAGGTCTAATCAGCTTACCTAACCGCCCGAGGTTCATCGCCATTTGGATTGACTTTGTGGCTTCTCTCACCTGATTCTTCTCTGCAGCAGCACATCCTGTTCAGCAGTCATTCACCAAAGGGGTATCTGGCCTTGTGTAACTGTCTTCGGCTAAGGCTCTCTGCCTAGTCCCGCTGGGAACTTTCATCTTCCAGTGAAAGAGAGTAGAGAGTTGGGGCTTGGTTACGAGTTTGGCGGTCTTGGGACAGCCATGGCACCTTCGTTGGATTCACGACACATGCGTTTATATAGGCAAAAGACTGCTGTGGGCCAGCAACACGGCCGAGAAATCCCGACTACAGTGGGATAGGCCAATGCATCTGTCGGAGGGTGGATGCCAGTGTTACAGTCGGCCCAATTACTAGGTGCTTTACAGCCGACGTGAACGTGGTGGTCCAACCGCCACATCTGAGCTGGTGGAAAGGGAAAGATATAAGGCCCAAACTCACCTATACTCACCCCCACAAGCCCTGTGCTGCCATGGAGCTGATTGTACAAGTCCTGTTGCTGCAGTACCTGCTTGATGACATCCAAAACCGACACCGTCACAGACGCAACTGACAGTAAGCTAAACTCTTTCCTGTTTCCACTGACTCCTCAGCAAATAGATGCCCTGCCACAGACCTGGCAGAGGGGTTAGAGTTCCTGGGTGAAATATATTTTACGGGACCATGTTCGGAATTGTTTTCAATGTATGGCCCAAATACAGATTTTTGATGTCTTCTCTGGCCAGGTCACTGACACTGCACAGGCACACTGTACACAAACAGACGTGTTTACATCTCATAATCAATGTTAGTGATGTGTGCACTAAATTATGTCACATACCAGCACCTCCTCATCAATATCACACCTATTAATCTCTGTGAAACCCTCACATTGCCCACATCCTAGGTCCTGTTGTGATATCAAAGATACATCTGTATGGATGTGTCATGAAATTCAAAAACACCTTCTCTGCTAAAACTCTGGATTGGACGCATACATCACCCACATTAAAAGGTAATGTCTGTAATTGGGATTACAAATAATCTGTGTGAGAAGCATTCAAGGGCACAAGGTAAACACTCCCTAAAGAGTAGGTATGCCTCTAACAGGGGGAATCCTGAAAGGCTGGGGCCCTGGGCCACAGTCGTCTTTGCAGATGCCTTAAAACCTGAAAGGCTGGGGCCCTGGGCCACAGTCGTCTTTGCACATGCCTTAAAACCTCTAAGTTGACAGGACCTGTGGATTGAAGTATATCAGGGGCAACCAATTGTATAACCAAGTGCCACGATGTGTAGGAAATGTGTAAGTGCAAGTCATGAAAGAAAACACAGCACTGACAGCATTTGTCACACATTTAGATAAAGTAGGTGAAAGGTACACACAGGAAAATGAAAGCATCTCCATGCAAATGTCTACAAAGGTATGACACTTAAACACCCTCCATGTGTGGATAAACACATAACTAACTTGAAGACATCAAACACATCTTCAACCTACATCATAGGGAGAAGTACCACCTAAATGATGTTGACATTGGCCAAGTCAAGCTGAAATACTCACCATATAAAATAACACCCAATTCAATGTCACCCCCAATTGGATTTCATCCCACATATCCATCCATTCAGCATTTCCCTTTGTCTTGTGCACTGGTTACAAGGTCAGATCACACTAACCACTTCAACTGGATCAGCAATCAGGGATGAAACAAACATAAATGTAGTCACACATCACTAACTGTCCAATAGCATCAAATAATTAGAAAAGTAATGGCAGGATAAATTTCTTTCAAACTAAGAAAAATGATAATGACTGTATGATAAAACATCATGTAAAACAAAGACCAATGGGCAGTCCTTTGTACAATTTGTTTCACAGCACACTGCTGTGCCACTAATCTTGCCCTTACTAACACTGCCAGGGAACCTGCTCTAGAACGGGCATTCATTAGGCAAGGCAGGCACCTTGAAGATGATTCTTGGGGGGGGGGTTGGTTTATGGAGAGGTGGGTTTGGTTTTGGGAGGGGTTTTCTTGGACTTCTTAGGGGTATGGCTGGGTTTAGTGGAGTAGGGAATCAGGTTTTTCAGGGGTGGATTAGGATGTGGAAGGGATGCAAGGGGGTTTGGAATAGGTTTTTTGACTTTTAGGGAGGGTAATATTTCACTGGATTTAGGACAAGTGCAAATAAAACATGTTAACAGGGAAAATGGACAGGATGCTTGGGAGGGAGTTGGGTTTGGGAGGTAAAGGGAGTGGAAGTTAGAGGTGTGTGTGCTGTATCTTCTGTGTGTTTTGTAGGTGTCTGTTGTGTGGGTGACTATGAACATTTGTATTTTTTGGGAGTTTGATGTGGAAGTGCTGGGAATGCTGGGTTTTGTGGATAGGTCTGTGGGTGTTGGTGTGGTGTCTGTGGGAATGCTGGTGGCTGGGGATGGGTCTGTGGGTGTTGGTGTGGTGTCTGTTGGAATGCAGGTGGTTAGGGATGAGTCTGTGGTGTCTGAGGTTATGTTGGGGTGGAGGTGGTTCTGAGTGGGGTGAATGTCTGGTGAGTGGTTACATGCCTAAGTTTGTTCTGTTGTTTTTCTTTGTGTGCAGTGCTTGGGTCTGATGAAGTGTGTGTGTGTGGATGTGTGAGTGTGCTCAGGACAGGCATGGGATTAGGGAATTTGGATTGGGAAGGGGCAGTAGGTGGGGTGGAAGGTTGAGATGGGTGGAAGGCTGATGTGACGGAGGAGGCCAGAGCCTGAAAAGACCTCTGTGGGCCAGACATTGCAAAGTTGATGCCTTCCAGGTAGGCTACCATCTGTGTCAGCTGGCTGCCTTGCTCCTGGATGGAATTCAGGAGTGCCGTTTAACCCACAGTGATGTTCTTCGGATTTCAGTAGTCTCCTCACTCAGGCCAGCAGGGGAATAGGGGCAATGGCTGAGGTGCTTGGAGGAGAGGATCCCCTACTAGGGGCGTGGGCCTGGGCAACTATTTTGGGAACAACAGCGAGGGTGGTGATGGAACTGGGGGTGGCAGACAAGGATGAAAGTGAAACTAATTCTAGAAGATCCACCACCACTTGGGAGTTTCCATGTGAGGATGACTCAAATGATGAAGAACTCAAGCATGTGTCCTTCGCTGCACTCCCACCACCCTCCTTGTCACTGGACCCCTCCGTGTCTGTGTTGTCACGTCCGGCACCAGTGTGACCAGCTGTATCCCCAATGACCTTGGCTCTTCTCCTTCGCTTGACCACACCTGACCATCACATATCGACAGAAAACATTTATTAAGTGCACATATCACACCAGTTTCATGGTTCACTATATAGGCTTTAAAAGTAGCATGAGCACATGCATGCATGCTACATAACCTGCAAACAGTTGGCTCCACTTATGTTATAACCCCAGAGAGCTCTAAATGCATTGATGGACTTGTCTACACTCCATCCTTATGTCCAGACTAGGATAGTAATCACTTTGTATACTTTAGCACTTGTAGTATACCATATTAAAATGATGTTACGAAATATGATGGATACAATGTTTACATTTACACAATGTTCACACAAGGCCCAGATTTCAACAAAATATTCATTTTCCTTATAACATACATGATGTCATGAAGGTCAAGTTAAAGACCATTGTACCATCAGAATGTGCTGTAGCAGAAATCATGTCACATGCAAATGACACTGATGTCACTTTTCACTTGAAACTTCATCATATGTCCTCTACCTGAAAAGTCTAATGAAAGCTATACTGAAGTAGCTTAGCTATATATCACATGTAGCATAGAATAGTAACCTTGAAACATTGAGGGACAAAGTTCTGGGAGACAGATCCTCCAAATTCACACAGTATAATACTTCATATAGCTTGGTGCAGGTGATAACGCTATTCATAGATTGGATTTCTACAAGCCAATACAAATTTGAAGGTTATTCGGTGTCAGTGAATATCTATGACATGAAGATGTGGGATTTTTATAGTCCTAATGGGAAGGCACATTACAGTACTCTTTGGTATAGGAAACTCAAATGGCCATGTAAGGATGAGTGTATACACTCACTTATGATCTCTACATCTCAACATCTCACTCCCTGATGCATTTCACCAGTCAGTGAATGAATTTTGAAAAATTATTGCTGATGAGTTGACAACAAGAAAATGTACACTGGGCAACATATGGGGTCTAATGCTGATGGCACCAGTGATGTTTGCCCACTCATGTCACTGTTGAATCACAACTTACCAATGGAAAGTGTTGTACAGTCACTGCATAAAGAGTTTACTGTATGCCATGTCACATGTAATAGGGCCACCATCACATGAGAAACAGTAGTGAGGCAACATCAACCCATACACAAGGAAGACAAGTGGCCTGTTTGGTACAACTGTCACCCAGAACATCAAAGAACCTGAGATGAATGATCAGTTCACTAAGCCAGGTGTCTGCTCAAGACAGCAAATTGGTAGTGGACTGAACTCTACTGTGTTCCTGGTCATAAAGACAATAGGCACAAGACATCAGCATGCACCTACTACCAGACCTAGACAAACAATAACTCTTCTTGTGTGTCACACATGGGCCACCCCCAATCTTGATGGGTAAAAGCCTGCCTGTAACACACAAAGTTGGCAATTATAATATGTATGAGTCTGGCCAGGAGTCACCCCTTGTAGCTGTTGTTGGGTCCTCAATGCTCATCAAGATCCGGGTAGGCCACCACCAGTATGCGGGCCATTAGTGGGGTCAGGGTCCGACACGCACCCCTTCCACATTGGGAGGACATCCCCAGCTGGACCCCCACCATCTACCTGGTCCAGCATCTCAGGCCCCCCCCCCCTCTTCCTGCAATGGACGCTGCACTGGTAAAAGACCCCCCCTGGTCAGCACTTTCTGGGTGATGGCTCACCAAATATCTTTCTTCTGATGGGCGTTGACCTGTATTGATGCAATAGATGAAGAAACAGATTATAACTGCAAGTTTTTGGATGTCTGTTTGGTTAATACACATTTTGAATACACCTAGCACAAGCATTAATCAATAGTCAACTGTTGGAAATGGGGTTTCTGATTGGCTAGGGTATGCACCTACACCAAGCAGAACCAACCACTGCAGTCAGGGTAAGGGAGTTACACACCCAAGATAACCTCTGCTCACCCCATTGGTAGCTTGGCAGAAGAAATCAAGGTTTATCCTACAGGCAATGTGTAAAGTGTTTGCTCAACGCACTCACATCAGTGACTCAATAAATACAGCACAGAAGAGACTCCACAAGGTATTATATAAAGATGTGTTTTTGTATTGCATTGTTAGAAGGCGACCTCAGAGGGGCCCGGAGGGGGCCCTGACTGTCCTGAGACCAACCCTCGAGGTATCGTAGCCGGGCACTGGCGGGAGACTCCTCAGGGGAGGAATCTCGTATCTAGGATCGTGCACTCGGCACCACACGACAAAGAGACACCACACCGAGAGTTCTTAAGAGCAAATCTTTATCAGATCGGAGTGGTAAGATCTTTATGATCAGCAAGGCAATATATATACAAGTAGAGCGCGGGCTCACAAAGTCTTGGAGGGGGGTTAGGAGGTAGCGGGACAGTCTTTGGGGGAATGGATCAAATGCAGGAGCGTATCCGGCGCACAGCTCACAATCCTCGAGCTGGGGGATACGCTTGTCGTCGTGGGGTCCGGCGGGACCAAGGGAGTCTGGGGGCGCTGCGAGATACTCAGCAGGCTCAAGTACAAGTTCGGAGGTCTTACGATCTTCAGGGAGCCGTGAGTCACTCAGCAGGGCTCAAGCACAAGTTCGGAGGTCTTACGATCTTCAGGGAGCCGCGAGTCACTCAGCAGGGCTCAAGCACAAGTTCAGAGGTCTTACGATCTTCAGGGAGCCGCGAGTCACTCAGCAGGGCTCAAGCACAAGTTCGGAGGTCTTACGATCTTTCAGGGAGCCGCGAGTCACTCAGCAGGGCTTAGGTGTTTCCAAGGCGAATCTGCCGGACAGTCCCAGGGCACCCCTTGTTATAGGGCGACTCCTCTTTGATGTCCGGAGTCTGTGCAGGCAGGGGTCTTGTCACCTGGGGGTCGCTTGTTGGGGGTTTCCTGCCATTGTCCTTTGATCCTTTCAGGGCCGGTTCGGGAGGAGCCCCAGACACCCAGCAGGCGTGGAGCCAGCCCTCGGGGAGGCCGGCGGGTCGATCGAAACCCACCTTCCCAGGGAAGCGCAGAGGTGTGATGGAAACTGCTCCTCCCTTTCTCATCCCAAGGGGAGCGCGATGTCCTCCAGCCAGAGTGGCGCCTGTAGGCTAGGGTCGCGCTGGGGCCGGGCGGCCATCTTGGTGCATGAAGTGGGCACGCGGGCCCGGGGTGGCCGAAGGAGGAAGGCCTACGGACGGGGGAAGTCCGGGTCGGGTGTGTGTGTTCTGGTGGGAAGGATCGGCCAGGCCAGGGCCTCGGGGCTGGTGTGAGGTGCAGGGGTCAGGTCTGACTATGTTACGAGGGCCGGGTCTAACACGCGTCCCCCCCAGCTGAAAGCCGGAGAGAACTACCCATCTTCTTGGGGGTTCTCTTCGCTGAGGCGGAAGAATCGGGAGAGGCCATCGGCGTTGGCGTGGTCCGTACCAGGGCGATGTTCCACGGTGAAATCCATCCCCTGGAGGCAGATTGACCACCGCAGAAGCTTGGGGTTTTCTCCTCGCATCTGCATGAGCCATCGCAAGGGGCGATGGTCGGTCTGGACCCTGAAATGGGTACCGAACAGGTAAGGGCGTAGTTTCTTGAGGGCCCAGACTACTGCGAACGCCTCGCGCTCGATGGTACTCCATCTCTGTTCCCGGGGCAACAGCCGTCGGCTGAGGAAGGCCACGGGCTGGTCCAGACCCTGGTCATTTACTTGGGAGAGGACGGCCCCGATGCCATGCTCGGAGGCATCAGTTTGTACCACAAACTCTTTGGAGTAGTCGGGGGCCTGGAGGACGGGGGCCGTACACATGGCCGTTTTCAGGGCATTGAACGCCTCTTGGCAGGCAGGGGACCACTGTACCTTCTTGGGCTGCTTCTTGGACGTGAGCCCCGTGAGGGGACCGACCAGGCTGCCGTAATTCCGGATGAATCTCCGATAGTAGCCCGTGAGGCCCAGAAAGGCTCGGACCTCTGTTTGGGTAGTAAGAGGTTCCCAGGCTAGGATGGCGTCGATTTTGGGCTGTAGAGGGGCGACCTGCCCGCTTCCGACCTGGTGCCCCAGGTAGGTTACCGAACCTTGCCCAATCTGGCATTTGCTGGCTTTCATGGTGAGGCCCGCCTGGCGTAGGGCGGTTAGCACCCTCCGGAGGTGTTGGAGGTGCTCTCTCCATTCGGAACTAAAAACTGCGATATCGTCGAGATATGCAGAGCTGAATTTTTCCAGCCCGGCCAGGACTCTATTTACCAGTCGCTGGAAGGTGGCTGGGGCATTTTTCATCCCGAAGGGCATTACGCGAAAGCGATAGTGCCCATCCGGGGTGGAGAAGGCGGACCGCTCCTTGGCTCCCTCTGTGAGCGCAATTTGCCAGTAGCCGCAGGTGAGATCGAAGGTGCTAAGGAACCGTGCAGCTCCGAGCCGGTCAATGAGCTCGTCGGCTCGGGGAATGGGGTGGGCATCGGCTCGGGTGACCTCATTGAGCCCCCGGTAGTCCACGCAAAAGCGGAGTTCTGGGGCGACCCCGGGGGCGGCTGCTTTTGGGACCAGGACCACGGGGCTGGCCCAGGGGCTGTCTGAGGGTTCGATCATGCCTAGGGTCAACATTTTCGAGACTTCGGCTTGGATACAGGACCGGACCCGATCGGGGACTCGGTAGGCTCGGTGTCTCACTGGTGGGCTGTCCCCGGTATCCACATCATGGACACACCAGTCGGTGACCTTGGGGACCAGGGAGAAAAGGTCCGGAAACTGCCCTAGGAGCTGGCGGCAATCCTCACGTTGCTGGGGAGTGAGAGACGGGGAGAGGTTCACTCCTTCTACGGAGCCGTCCTTCTCCTTGGTGCATAGAAGATCAGGGAGAGGATCCGACTCTTCTTCGGACCCGTCGTCAGTGGCCAGTAGGAGGCTCAGCTCTGTCCGCACAAAGTGGGGCTTGAGGCGGTTCACGTGGAGGACCCGGAGGGGGTCCCGGGGTGACTGGACGTCTACCAAGTACGTGACCGGGCTCTTCCGCTCAACTACTTTGAAGGGCCCGGTCCATTTATCCTGGAGAGCGCAGGGTTTCACGGGGGCCATGACCCACACCAGCTGGCCCGGCTGAAACTCGACTAGCGCGGCATTCTGGTCGTACCAGCGCTTCATCTCCTCCTGACTCGCCTCCAGATTGGCCTCTGCCATTTCCCGGAACCTCCTAGTCTGATTGCGGAGGGTCAGGACGTAACGGAACACGTCTCGGGGGGTGCCTCGGGGCGCCGCCTCCCACTCTTCTTTGACCAGGCTGAGGGGCCCCCTGACGGGGTGCCCGTAGAGTAGCTCAAAGGGGCTGAAACCCAAGGATTTCTGGGGAACTTCTCGGTATGCGAATAGGAGGCAGGGGAGCAGGATGTCCCACTTACGCCGGAGGGGCTCTTCCAGGCCCGCGATCATCCCCTTCAGAGTCCGGTTAAACCGCTCTACCAGGCCGTTTCCTTGGGGGTGGTACGGGGTGGTGAACTTGTAGGACACCCCGCACTGTTGCCTTAAGGACATCATGTATCGGGAGATAAAGTTGGTACCGCGATCGCTCACGACCTCGCGGGGAAAACCCATGCGGGAGAAGATCCCCATCAGCGCCCGGCCCACCACGGGGGCCGTGACGGTGCGCAGGGAGATGGCCTCAGGGTAACGAGTGGCATGGTCCACCAGGACGAGGATGAACCGGTGCCCCTGGGAAGTTGGGGGGTCCAGAGGTCCTACAATGTCGATCCCGACCCGCTCAAAAGGGGTACTGATGACAGGGAAGGGCTGGAGGGGAGCCTTGCGCTTCCCTCCACTCTTCCCACTGGCCTGGCACGTGGGACAGGACTTGCAGTGGGCTTCTACATCCGCTTTCATTCTGGGCCAGTAGAAGTGAGTCACGAGGTGACTATGTTTTGTCCTGACCCAAGTGGCCTGCGAGGGGGACGTCGTGGGCCAAGCCCAGGAGGAGGTCTCGGAAGCGTAGTGGTACCACCAGCACTCGGCCGGACCCTAGCTCCACCGACTTCTGTTCGCTGTACAGAAGGTCATTCTCCCAATAGACCCGGTGCGTCCCCGTCTGGTCGCCTGCGGCCTGGGCCTCTGCCTGTTGCTGGGGCCCGACCAGGGAGGGACAGGTAGCCTGCTCTCGGCAGAACTCCTCTCGGGAGGGGCCCCCTTCGTGGCGCCACTGTGCTAATTCGGGCAGATCGCCTAACTCGGTGTCTGGGGTGGAGTCGGAAGGCGGCGGTTCGTCACTGGCGAGCGACTCTTCCGGTGGGGGGATGTGGGGGCCCTCGGCCGGGACCATCCCATCTTCAGGGGTCGGGGCGTCGTCGACGTCCCTCAGGGGGGTCAGTCGAGTCGCCATGGATCGAGTGGTGGCGCACACCCACTCAGGGAGGCCCATCATCCCTAGGTGGGTCTTGCGCTCAACTTGCCCCCAGGGGGAACTTCCCAGGTCGTTCCCCAGGAGACAGTCGATGGGCTGGGATGTTCTCACTGCGACCTTCAGTTTACTGACCACCCCTCCCCACTCGAAAGGCACCAGGGCTACCTTACATAGTCTTTCTGTGTTGTCGGCTGAAATGACAGGGCAAAATACGTTGGGGAGGACCTGGTCCTCGTGGACTAAATGGCTGAGGACACCGGTGATGCTGGCCCCGGTGTCACGGAGGGCTTCTACTTGGTGGCCATTGATCGTGACGAGCTGCCCATATTTCTTTGTGTTAGAGGGCAGGGGGCTGCCAGGGACCATCTCTCTATCTCCTGAGGACACTAGGGCCATAGCGGCGGGTTCCCACTCCTCGGCCTCCTCAACCTCCTTCCCCAGGGCTACATTGGCTATCTGTCTAGCGGGGGGTGCTGCCTGGTTGGTGCGTGGGGCCATGGGGCATTCAGGGTCATTGGCGTAATGCCCGGGCTTCTGGCAACGGAAACAAGTGATGGTTACCCGGTGCTCCCGTCTCGGGGGGGGCCGGATACAGCTGGTGGGGGTGCCGGGAAAGGCGGAGGTTGGGACTTCGGGGGACTAGTCTGGGGCTCTCTCTGCCCTCACTGGTTTCCCCCCCCCTCTCTGGCGGGGTGGTCCCTGACTGGCTCAGGGGTACTCTCCTACAGGGCCCCGGGAGACCCGGGTGTTGGTCCAGCGATCCGCCTCGACAGCCAGCTTTCTCGGGTCCGTGACCTTGCTGTCGAGCAGATGCTGGCGTAGTTCCACAAAGCAGTTGGCAGCCAGGTGTTCCCATAACATAAGGTCAGTTAGTTCTTCCAGGGTGGTTACCTTGCTGCCCTTGATCCACCCATCGAAGGCACGGCTGAAGAAATTCACATATTCCACCCAGGTGGTACCCGGGATCTTCCGGCAGTCCCGGAACCGCTGGCGGTACATCTCCGGGGTGAGGCCGTACCTTGTGAGGAGGGCCGCTTTCATGTGTTCATATGAGGTCTGCATGGAGGTGGGTAGGTCGAGCAGGGTGTCTCTTCCTTCGCTCAGGAACCGTCCCCATAACCCAGCCCCCCAATCCTTCTGCGGGACCCGATGGGAGGTCATGGCGACCTCGTAGGCCCGAAACCACTGCTGAATGTCATCATTCTTGTAATATTCCTTGACCACATCCTTGGGGATGTGGACCTTCTGTTCCGTCGGGGCGGCCGCCTCTCGGTTCCCCGGGGGCCGCGCTTCTTCGCTTCTTGCTTTCAGTTCTATTTCCTTCAAACTGCGTTCATGTTCTGGTTGAAGTCTCCTTCCCTCGTGTTCTCGTTGGAGTTTCTTCTCTTCCAGTTCTCCTTGCACTCGCAACTGTTCTACTGCTAGCTTTTTCTCGGCTAATTTCAACTCGCCCTCAATTTTGAGTTTGGCTAATTCGAGCTCGTGATGGCGACTTTTTTCTCTGTCTGCGAGTTCCTCCGGGGATAGGCCCCGTCTGGTACGAAGCCTCGTACCTGGTTGCTGCTGCGTTCTCCTTGGGGGGGTCCTGCTTCGTCGTGGGGCTCCACCGCTCCTTCTGGGCGGGGGGCTCCCAAATCCACCCAAGCTTTCAGTGCCTTTTGCATATCTTCTTTGGTGTTGAGACCAGTGGTAGCGATTCTGAGTTCCTTACAGATTTGCTTTAGTTCCCTGTGAGTGTACTCTTCCAGCTGTTCCACCTGGAACACGGAACTGGCGTCGTCTTCTACGAGAACCACGGCGTTTCCTTCTGCCATCTTTGTCGGTAGTGCGTCAGCCGTTCACGGTACGATCTCTAGATTATCGGCCCGAATCCCACCGCTGCCACCAATGTTAGAAGGTGACCTCAGAGGGGCCCGGAGGGGGCCCTGACTGTCCTGAGACCAACCCTCGAGGTATCGTAGCCGGGCACTGGCGGGAGACTCCTCAGGGGAGGAATCTCGTATCTAGGATCGTACACTCGGCACCACACGACAAAGAGACACCACACCGAGAGTTCTTAAGAGCAAATCTTTATCAGATCGGAGTGGTAAGATCTTTATGATCAGCAAGGCAATATATATACAAGCAGAGCGCGGGCTCACAAAGTCTTGGAGGGGGGTTAGGAGGTAGCGGGACAGTCTTTGGGGGAATGGATCAAATGCAGGAGCGTATCCGGCGCACAGCTCACAATCCTCAATCTGGGGGATACGCTTGTCGTCGTGGGGTCCGGCGGGACCAAGGGAGTCTGGGGGTGCTGCGAGATACTCAGCAGGCACGAGTACAAGTTCGGAGGTCTTACGATCTTCAGGGAGCCGCGAGTCACTCAGCAGGGCTCAAGCACAAGTTCGGAGGTCTTACGATCTTCAGGGAGCCGCGAGTCACTCAGCAGGGCTCAAGCACAAGTTCGGAGGTCTTACGATCTTCAGGGAGCCGCGAGTCACTCAGCAGGGCTCAAGCACAAGTTCGGAGGTCTTACTATCTTTCAGGGAGCCGCGAGTCACTCAGCAGGGCTCAGGTGTTTCCAAGGCGAATCTGCCGGACAGTCCCAGGGCACCCCTTGTTATAGGGCGACTCCTCTTTGATGTCCGGAGTCTGTGCAGGCAGGGGTCTTGTCACCTGGGGGTCGCTTGTTGGGGGTTTCCTGCCATTGTCCTTTGATCCTTTCAGGGCCGGGTCGGGAGGAGCCCCAGACACCCAGCAGGTGTGGAGCCAGCCCTCGGGGAGGCCGGCGGGTCGATCGAAACCCACCTTCCCAGGGAAGCGCAGAGGTGTGATGGAAACTGCTCCTCCCTTTCTCATCCCAAGGGGAGCGCGATGTCCTCCAGCCGGAGTGGCGCCTGTAGGCTAGGGTCACGCTGGGGCCGGGCGGCCATCTTGGTGCATGAAGTGGGCACGTGGGCCCGGGGTGGCCGAAGGAGGAAGGCCTACGGACGGCGGAAGTACGGGTCGGGTGTGTGTGTTCTGGTGGGAAGGATCGGCCAGGCCAGGGGCTCGGGGCTGGTGTGAGGTGCAGGGGTCAGGTCTGACTATGTTACGAGGGCCGGGTCTAACATGCATATAAACATAGATCACATAAACCAATAATCACTTTGGCAACCAGGCAATTGTCAAAACATCACAGTTAGTGCAATAAGATAAAGACTTATATGTTGCACACGTTATGAAAACACCAGTACTGCACTTACAATGTACATCGTCAAATAATACTCATTATCCTGAGAGTACACTGCAAAAATGACTTATCAATCCATTCAGGGCAGGTAATGCAGCAGGTAATGGACAAAAATACGGGAGTCACCACTTACCACTGCTAAAACCTAGGGCACAGTGCTCCTGTGCTCCTACTATGCTATATATGGTAATTTTGCAGTAATGTGGTAACCCTTAGGCTCAAGTGTTCCACTTGGATTGGTTTGTTTAAAGATGCGGGCTCACCCCCTAGGACGTTGTGGTACTGGGAATGAGCCCTCCGGCTCTGCGGCTTCAAACGGAGCCAGGATCAGTGCTCTGGCTGAGCCAGGCCCAGCCTGGTAATGACCCCGATCACGTAGCGATCCTGTTTACTCTGAGGCAGAAACACGGACCCTGCGGGTCCATGAGGCAGACCGACTGTTCCTTTCTCTGGCCGGGAAGTCAAGGGCAGCTGTCACCAATCACCCTGTGCAGTTCGGATAATTCCAGGTGCTCACTACAGCTAGGACATGGATCATGGTCACAGGAATGGTTTCACACTTCCGGGAAGCACACCGATGAGTATCTCTCCAGCATAGCAGGCAGTACGGCGTCTGTTTCCCTGAAGGGGCATCTACTTTGGGACCTCAGGCCACGCCCATCATCCAACGGTAGCAGAGTTCTTCCACTTCACTTTCGGCAAGGGCAAGGAGGTGCTGTGCTGCTCCTTCTTGATCCTCCGCTGCCTCCAATCCATCCTGGCAGTGGAGGAGTGCTGGATTCGCCACAGCACGCGCTGGGTTGCCACAACCAGGAGCAGAGCACAGCGCTCACCCTGCACTGAGTTGGTCAATAAGCCCTGGGCCAGACTCCCAAGTCCCACGGCTGGTTGGGGCTTCTGTGGTGGAGTTCTTTGCGGTCCCTGGAATTGCAAGAGAACAGGAAGGGGGTTGCAAGCCACCACACCCCCTTTGAGAGCACTAGGGCACAAAGCAGGGAGCAGGCAGTAGGGCCAGCACAAGGGTCCTCTTAGCAAATTGACAGTCCTTCTCTTGGCCCCACAGGCATCAGGTCAGCACTTCAAAGCAATTAAGTCCAATGGCAGTTCCTCCTGACAGCATAGCAGCTCCTTATGGCAAAGTGCAGTCTGTATAGCCAGCAGCGTCTGGTTACAAGTTCCACACTTTGTCTACAAACAGAGGGGGGGGCAGAGCCCCTGCACTTATACCAAAAATGTCTTTGATGTGGAGGTAACTTCAAAATAAACTCAGAAGTGCACAACACCCCCATTGATTCCAAGCTCTGGCACCAGACATCTGTCAGGGGTAAACGAGACCTTTGTCGAGTGAAGGGTCCTGCCTATGTAGATGTAAGTGTGCCGGCCTCCATTTTTCCTGGCCCAGGAAGACCATTCAGCATGCAGATGAATGCAGATGCAACCCAGTTGCACCCAATCCTTCCTCTGTGATGGTTGTCTGTAAAGTATACACAAACCCCAGCTGTCACTCTATCCATTGATGTGGATAGGAGTCAGCCTGCAAAGCACAAAGAGTCATAAGCACAAGGGAATGCCCACTTTCTAAAAGTGAAAACAAACAAAAGGAGGTTACCCATAAACCCAGTAGAGACCAGTGTGATTATTTACAATATAAACAATGTCTTGAGGGGTATCGTTTGAGAGGGGTATAGTTAAAGTGCAAAATAAATTGCTGTGGAGGGGCATAGGGAAACACAAGAACGTGGAGCGAGACAGTTTTTTATATAAATGCTTTCCACATATATTTAAGTAAATTATATGGTCACCACAAAAACAAATGAATCCATAAACAGAATGCACTGTGTTACATTAAATGTCATGTAACCTATGATACCGTGCACAAGTGCTCGTGAAAGGTAAGGATCTGTGCCATATGCACCTGGAGAACATTGTTATTGGTGGAAGTGTGGTATCTATATCCATATTGTTTTTGTCACAGTAAGTAGAGAACTAGGAAGAAACAAAATAGGTAGAGATTGCTATACAATAAATGTAATAGAATTGAGTCGCTCATTAGATGTTCTAATATGTTGCATTTTAGATTAAGGAATGAACATGACGTCTCCCAAATATTCAAGCCAACACAGTATAGAAGTAACATGTGTAATTGACCATTCCAATGCCCAGTTGTGTACAATACAGACAAACACACAACTTGGTTGTCCATTTAGCATTAGCCATCATGTGAGCGGTGCAGAGTCAATGGGTCACAAATCACGTCTAATTAGCTGAGTTACCTTCATGCCTTACATATATTTGAGGTACACATTTGGTATGGTGTCACTCATAACATCAATAGTTTCAGTTGAGGAGACCAGGACAACAATACGCTAAGTAGGCAGACATGACTCTGATTAGAGCACTGTATGTATATTGCTCAGTCCATGAGAAGTGGAAAACAGTTGTAACATGGCTGACAAGTGACAATTGGCAAACACTATTACTTCTTGTTTTCTGTTACAAAAACAGTGCCTCGTGGTACTTGTAGTCATTTCTATCTCTACTTCACCACACTTGACAAATGGGATACTCCATGAGAGGTGAACATCAGTTGTAACATGGCTAACAAGTGAGTATGGACAAACAAAACTATTGTATCTTGTTTAGAGTTACAGAAACAGAGCCTCATAGTAGTTGTGGTCATTTCTATCTCTACTTCCACACACTTGACAAATGGGTAACTCTATGAGAGGTGGACACCACTTGTAACATGGCTGACAAGTGAGAATGGTCACACAGCACTATTGCTTCTTGCTTTCTGTTACAGATACAGGGCATCATGATTGTTGTAGTCAATCTATCTCTACTTCCCCCCACTTGAAAAATGGGTAACTCCATGAAAGGTGAACATCAGTTGTAACATGGTTGACAAGTGAGAATGGGCAACACTATTGCTTCTTGTTTTCTGTTAAAAAACAGGGCCTCATGGTAGTTGTAGCCATTTCAATCTCTACTTTCCCACACTTGACAGATGGGTAACTCCATGAGAAGTGGAAAACAGTTTTAACATGACTGACAAGTGAGAATGGGCAAGCAACTCTATTGCTTCTTGTTTTCTGCTACAGAAACAGGGCTTCATTGTAGTTGTAGCCATTTCTATGTCTACTTCCACACACCTGACAAATAGGTAACTCCATGAGAGGTGACTTTCAATTGTAACATGGCTGACAAGTGAGAATGGGCAAACAACACTATTGCATCTTGTTTACAGTTACAGAAACAGGGCCTCATAGTAGTTGCAATCATTTCTATCCCTACTTCCCAACACGAGACAAATGGGTAGTGTAATATTCCTTTTGTCAAAATCCAGTTGGGCAGGACCATACATTTACATATTGACTCATACAATGATTTACAAAAAACGGGGTTGAGATACAAAAAACTGCACCTATCACTCCTAGTTATTTCACAACAGTCCAAACTCTGGGCAGTGCAATGACCTGGAAGGTCAAACCCCTAACCTACCATAACAGAGTCACCTCCACACTAAATTACGACAAATGATCAGCACGCCCCCAATAGTATATTCAAGTAAAGCCCTAACGACTGGTGGGCCAGCCCGTACTCTTAATTTCTCTGCCACAATGTGGAAAAAAGCAGCCCTTCGCTTTTATTCTTTAGAAAAGCAGTAAAAACCTGGCTCTTTACCTCTTAAGGCAGCTCATTACCTCTCTATAAATTTTCAAATCAATCGAAATCCATGATTAGATTCAATAAACGTCTGGAAGAAGATGTAGAGGGGGCCCAGCAAATTCAAATCCTGGTCATATTAGAAAGACAGGAATATTGAAACAGAAGGGAAGACGGACCCAGGATTCATTGAAAGATCAGATTGGTTGATGAGTGCATCTACTATTCCCAAGAAATTCAACTAATGAGCCCTGAAGAAGTCTCATGTAAGAGACTAAACGTGTTGCCGACTGTTTTGGCTACTCTTGAAGGATTGGTTTTACTATAAGAAGAGAGAAAAGATTTGAATAAAAGGAATATTTTAAGAAAATCGAAATGAAGTCTGTGCATTAAATTTCAAGTCAAAGCCTAAGGCTAAAATTGGGGACATAGCCGAAGATATTGGTTGAATGTACTATCGGAGGATCATTTGTTCTGACATATTGATACATATCATGGGTCCTAGGATGATAATTTAATAGTAATACACTTCCAGACAGCATTGAAACAATTTGGCAGGACATTGAAGTGTGTGACAGTTAGTGAGGTGTAACTTAAGAGACTCCACTCCCCCAGCTATTCCTGTCAAGCCCTCAGATTGCTGGATGGCTTAGACCTTCTCCTCCCAGGGAAAAAAGTTGTAATGTGGCACTGGGAGGACCACCACCAGTCTTCTGGGCTTCCAGGTGATGTTTGGAGGCCAGGGAACTGACCTTCACCCTCAGGTCGTGCCACCTCTGACTAAGGTCCAGCTATATGCGCAGAGTGGTACCTACAGCATTCACTTTGTTCACTATCCTGGTCCAAAATTTCATTTTCCTACTGATAGGAGTCTGTTGGACTTGGGCATCAGAAAATTGTGGCTCTACTTTTAGGATTTCATCCACCATGACTGATAACTCGGCCTCTGAAAAACTTGGATTTATTTGTAAGTAATATAACTAGAAATTAAAGTGGGTGACAATGACTAACAAAAACACTAAAGGATATTCGTTAAAAAAAATGCGTGGAGGAGTTAAATGGGATAGTGGAAAAAAAGGTAAGCCTTATGTGGTGAAATTTGCTGTATTGTCTTACTGTGCTGCAATGTAGAGGCAAAGGATCACATGGTCTGGGATGGGATGTGTATTATAGTGTGATCTGCAGGTGGATCCACTTGGCCAATAGCCATCAGCTGTGTACTTTTTTAATCCATCCAATGGGCACTGTAGTGGTGCTTCGCTGCGAGCGTACCACGGCTGTCTACCGCTGTCAGGGAACCACTGCTAGGGTACTGCCATTACAACTGTGTTTTCATAATCAGTTTGGTGGAAAACCACTGCCCTGACTGCATCAGAGTATGCATCTCCAACATTGCAGACCTCTACGGCCCAGGTGGGAAGTCAGCGGATTGGGCTGCATGCATCGTAATATGGCAGGTGAAAGACCGCTCTTACAATGGTAAGGTAGTCGGACCTCCAATCTAGTAATCAGTAGTAAGTCCAAACTTAGCAATCTTCACAGAGGCTTTGACCCAAGGCTACCCAATGAAGACACACACTCTTTGGACACCTCCTGCAGCCTTGCCCCGCTGAACTTTACCTTCTCAGAACATTTTTCTTAAATTTTCTTCTGAGTCCAAAAGTAAGAGCTGACCGGATTCAATCCACTTCTTATATCTGAACCGCACTACTTTGCGGTCGGCCATATTTTTCGACTTTGATCAAGTCTCGCAAAACTAGATGTCTGCAGTTGGTGCATCAATCTTTTAAGCACTAGTTTCGACTAAAAACTGTAAAAATTCATAACTCTGGTTCTACTGATTAGATATTTTGCTTTTTTGTGTTAATTAATTAATATAGTCTATTTTTCATAATTGATGTGGGATTTTTCTTGTGTTGTGTTTTTACTTTATTACTGTTTGTGTGCTGTACAAATACTGCATACATTTCCTCTGAGTTAAGCCTGACTACTTTTTGTACTAAGCACAGGGTCATATAGTGACTTTTTGTAGTTCAACCTGCCAGGGGTTGTAGCTGTTGCTTGACCAAGGATCACACCTCAGTAAACCAATAATAACCCAGTTTCTCACAGTGCAGCACCTTGATACCCTCACTGGCGATAAGCTGCACCATAAAAATCCACTTAACATAACAGTCACCTTTTCAGAGTTCTGAGCAGATTCAAGTAATTCTGCCACACTTGAGGGTACCAATGTAGAGTCTTTCAGCCACAAGTGATTCTTTTTTGGGCCAAGACCAACAAGGAAAATGTGGAAGAAGATGGTACAGACACAATTTCCCACCAGACCAACACCAAACGAGTAGGAAATTCTATTAATGGGGCCCACAGAACCAATAAATATGATGGAATTTGTATACGTACTATTCAGTATTAACTATTTTACCAGATGATCATTTGGCTGCAATTATTGCAGTCCTATCTTACTTCCACAGTACATATGAGGCAGACTGTCTTCCACCTGTTGAGGGTTCCTTAATCCAGTTAACTTCCTGTTTCTTGGCCGTCTTGTGGACAATTATCCATACGTTTGACTCCCGGTGCCATTTGACCAGACACCCTTCTAAAAACTGAGACATAAGGAACATTCCCCCATTCCCTATACTTATCTTCCTGCCACTGGATTACATTTTTTTATATGTCTATCTTGGAACCCCTGGTCCACTCTCTTACTCGTGAGTATAGCATATTTGATCATTAGTGGAGTTGTCCAGCTTCTCTTCCTCTATCATTCTGACGACAATCTGCTACCCTAACATAGTGTTGTTTCTCTGTTTAACACAATTGAGTTGTTTGCCTTGAGGTGAGCACTATCAGCTTTACAAAGACTCCCCCTGCCACAAAACAGCGGCCCCTCCACTTTGCTTCATCATCCCTTACCCCACATTTTTCTTTTGCAGGCTTTACACCCAGTCACTGACCTCGTAGCCACAATTACTCATCCTGGGACCACCTGACCCATTATATGTTCCCTTATATCTCATATTAATAACTAGATAGCTGTCCAATAACTAGCTGCCTAACTATTACTGATCACTAACTCTGACCTTGATTAATGTTTCAAACCATATGTTCCCCCGTCCTGATTATGACCACTTACTCATCATAGATGTTAAAATGTCTTCAACTAGACAAAACATAGACTCACTAATGCCCTGTGTGACATCCTTCTTTGAGTCAAGGGTCATTTGCTCTTCTCTGTATAGACATGTCACTCTCTCACATTTGTCACATCGTGTGATCACATTTAGAAGCTCTTAACTATCGATGTGTGTCATATATGCTAATCAACATACCTAAATCAGTTATTTTCTGGTTGGTTGGACATTAGGGTCTAAAGATTTGTCCTTTTTTTTGGGTGAACTTAGCATCCACATGTAGCTGAATTTATGCCTTAAATTAGTCTGCGGTGAAGTGGGATCAGGAGATGTCTATTGTTGAGAGAGGGATACTTAATGGTAAAAGAGCTTCTAGTTCAATGTCGAACTTGCAGTCAAAAGCCTGCTGGAGCTGGAGGGGAAGTCATTTACCTTAAAAAAAAAAATAATAATATATATATATATATATATATATAGATAGATAGATAGATAGATAGATAGATAGATAGATAGATAGATAGATAGATAGATAGATAGATAGATAGATAGATAGATAGATAGATAGATAGATAGATAGATAGATAGATAGATAGATAGATAGATAGATAGATAGATATCTGAAACCTCATGATAAAAGTCAGATACAGTGTTCTTTGCAATAATATTCCAAATAGATAGCATTTTAATATCTAGCAGGTGGGCAGCTGTATCAGGTACTTCCTGTTTCACATCATAATAGCAATAAGAAGATAAAAATGGTTTAATTTTCCAAGTAGTATCCGGACTTTGAACTGAGAACCATGGCTACCCAAAATTATTTATTAATGGAGAACCATTAATCAATTCAAAATAAAAAAAATCTATATGATCTTCAGGTTTAATGATAGTTAGGGATTCTAGGTTTTCTGGTAAAAAGCAAGATGTTCAATAGGACCTATCTACAACTGTTTGTACTGCAGACACAGCTTTTCTTTCAGCCCTAATATCCTTGTTTTTAGTATATTGGACGTCACAAAAAACTGCCCATGATCCTTGAATCGATCATTGCATATACAGTGTGTATAATGTAATTTCAAAATGTGAGGGAAGTAACACATAAGGAGCTGATTTGATAGAAGGTGTTTAAATCAGCTACTTAGTTTTGCATACTAATCTCTTCATTTCACTTACTGACTAGACTACTTGTTTCACAATCCTAATATTTTGTGATTTTGGAACAAACAAAGGCAACACAGCCTATGTCTTTCTTTTTCTCTTCATAATGACTGAATCTAACCTGTCTGCATGGGTTCTGTGCCTTGATCAATCATTTTAGTTTGAGTGTCAAGATTTGCTTGATCTAAGCGTGGTGCCCAATACCAGAATGCATGTCTACATTCTCTACGTCTGTCTGACATCCAGAAGTCTAGTTGTAAAACTAAATCAATTCCACCTGAGAAATCTGTGAGAAGATCGGGTATCTGAGCGAATACATCCTTTAATCTTTACGTACTCCTACATAAAAAAAGCCTACCCATTTTGTCTGTGGCCACCCAGTCTCAACCACTAACCTTCGAAATTGCTCCTGATAACCTTAGTTGTCTCTATAGCTTTTACTTAGGTCAGACAGCTAGTTGCCTCTGGTCTGTGTGCTGGTCACTCTAACAAAGATTTCACAGGAAGCTATCATAAGCATATATACTGGAATCACTCTTAGGAGCATAGACCAAAATGGTGCACCTCAGCTGAGATAAGACGGTATAAAGATCATGCAGAACTATGCATTTGGAAATCTAGTGCTTTGATAAACAATGTAGACTACACTGCATGAAGAATGTGTATGTTTGTGTGGCTCCCCAGTATTGGAGGTATTATTGGGAGAATTGTAAAAACAAGTACTGCAGTTTGTGAGTGAAATGGCCCATTTCACAGGGTTATCCCCAAACTTTTTGCTTTTTCCTCCTATTTTTCCTGACCTGTTTTTGTTGGTTTAGACTCTGGACACTTTACCAATGCTAATCAGTGCTAAAGTGCATATGCACTCAATGTAAATTGTGTTTAAGGATTGGTGTTACCATGATTAACATATTTGATTTACTAATAAGTCCATAGTATGTGCACAGGTGTGCCCAGGGCCTGTAAATTAAATGTAACTATTGGGCCTGCATCACTGATTGTGCTACTCACACAAATAGCCTTTCAAATGGTTCTCAGACCTGCCACTGCATTGTCTTTAACTTCCATGTTGACCTTGGCAAGTGCTTCTACTTGCCAGGCAATTCCCATCCCTTTTATTACATCTACGTCACCCATAAGGTATGCCCCATGGGCAGGGTTCAGTGTATTTGAAAGGTAGGACACGTACTGGTGTCTGTGACATGTCCTGATAGTGAATTACTGGGCATTTTGCTTTTCACTATTGAAAGGCTATCTGTCCCATAGGATAACATGGGAGTTTATTTGTAACATCTTACAAGAATAACTTTCCATTTGGACAAGATGAAGAAATGGGGTTTAGGCTCTCTAAACTCAGGATTTAATGACACATCTTTTAGTAAAGATGGTTTTTAAATTGTGTGTTTGGAAATGCCACTTTTTGAAAGTGGGGATTTGCTTGCTTAGCCATTCTATGAGCCTCTGCTGGGTTGTGTATTGACTGTTTGGTTCTGGAGTGACAGGAGCTGGGAAGGTGCATTCACTGTAGACAGCCACCAGGGGGGTTGAGGTATGTCCTACCTTTCCTGGGTGACTCAGAGCTGAGCTGAATAGTCCTTGGCTGCATATAGAGTGGTGGGAGGAGTTGCACTTACACTTGAATAGGCAGTGTCTCCTCTGCACACTGCAGTCTCCACCTCCTATAGTGATGATGCACCAGAGAGGACAGAACTGGTTTGGACTGGGCTCAGAGACTCTTGCCACAAAGACAACAAAGACAAAATTAGGTATAAGTAGTGGACCTTAAACCCCATAGAATTTGATCACTTCTGGACTCAAGAGGAACCTTTGTAAAGGAGAAGAGCTGGAGAGCTGTGAGGAGTACTGCCCCTTTGCTATGTGCTGTGTGGTGATGGCCTGAAGCTGCTGCTTCTGTCGAGGAAAGGACAAAGACTGAAACTTTGCTGAGAAAACTGCTTGAAGAATAATCTCTAAGGGCTTCTGTGTGCTGGCCTCCTATTCTGAAGTCTCACGGACACGAATACTTCACCCCCAGCTCCCCTGAACTTCACTGCTGTGGGTTTCCACCTGCCAGGAGGTGCCTATTCTAGTTTTGGGCCGCTGGAGGGATTTCCTGCTGTTGGGAGCTTGAAGAAGCTGAAAAGAAGGAAGGAAAACAATCTCAAACACAGTCAACGCCACCGCCGTGATGCTGTGACCTGCACCTAGGTCAGGAGCATCGCTTGTGAAGTGCACAATGCACCACCCCGGATGTACTGCAGCTCCGATGCCCTTCGACACCCGCCGATGCCTGCAGTTATCAGCCTTACCAACGCCAGTGCTCGCACTGATGCCGTCACCGCCAGCACCTGCATCCCGTTATCGTTACCCGCCGATGGTGACTCAATGAGTCTCTGACTTCACATCGCAGCGCCTCACCAGAACTGATGCCTCACTGCCAACGTAATTGACTTCACCTGTCCTGGACTTCGCACGTTGCCTCCTCGTGGACACAACACCTCGCCTCCCCTGTGGCAGCCAGGGAGTAGATCTCAACCTTGGTACTGATGCTGCATCTCCACAGCGCCAAGCATTGTCCAAAAACTTCATTCCAAAATACTGCTGTTTGGGGGTCCATGTTACTCCGTGCCTGACACCGCGCACCTCGCGGTCAGCGCTTTATTTTGGATTATTGCTTGTCACAGCGTCGTAATAGTCCCAGGTGGTCCAATTTGTTTGCTACAAGTTCTACTTTTTAAATAACTGTTCTAAAGTAGTATTTTATTGCCTTTATGTTGGATTTTTGTCATTTTGGTCTTGTTTGGTTTAGATAAAGATATCTAATTTTTCTAAACTGGTGTGGTGTATATTTGTGGTGTTTTCACAGTAATATTGTGTGCTATGAGTACAAATACTTTACACATTGCCTTTGGGATAAGCCTGTCTACTTGTGCCAAGCTACCAAGTGGGTGAGCAGGGGTTATCTAAATTGTGTATCCTCCTTATCATAACTTGAACAAGTGTCCTTACTTGGACAAAGGTACCTACCTCTGCAAATTAGAGACTCCCATTCTAACAGTGAGGCATTCCGAGAAGATGAGTGCAGGAATTCGCATTACTAGGCAATGATGTAGTTCCCTCACTGAATCAATCTAACTGCCTCCTTTGATCATGCTTCTATTTCTGTATGAGCTGTCATTACCGCTCCTGTAGTATCCTATTTTTCTGTGATATTGTGAGGAAAAAAGGCAGGCCTTTTCCCAGGACTAGTGTATTAGTCTACACAGGACTGCACAAGACTCGTAAGCGGCAAGTGTCTGCACGTGGTTCTTAGTAAAGCCATGGCAAAACATAAATTGTCCAGAAGCATGAAGGATTTCAGTTTATTGATACTTTTCATGTTCTGTCGATTCAGTCACCTATGTGCGCTGATCAAGGTTATGACCATTTTCTTGCTGAACCAGAGACAGTAAATGTTATATTTTCACATAGATATCAAATTAATCGAATGAAGTATGGGGGAATGTACCTAATCAAAGATGAAATATAAAGAATACACCCGTTGTTCTGGTCAGTAGTAGAGAGAATTAGTAGTCATGCCTGTCAGCAACTGACTAGTTGTTAATTACAATGGGAATCTTTGGTTAGCTAATTTCACGCTGTAACGGAGTTTATTATCCCCATATGCCTGCATTGCGGATTTCTTTAAATTACATTCAAATATGCAGGTGGTACTATGTACAGCAATGTAATTCCGTAATTACATGGCTGGTGCAATATAAGGAGCCATTATGTATGAGAACACGGTGCAGATTTAAAGCAACTCAGTCCATATAGGACATATTGGGATTAGCACGTAGTTTCTCATGTTAGTGTAATGTAAAACGACCAGAAGCTGTTTAGTCAGCTATTAGAAAGCGCATTTATGATCTGAGGGCTTGATACCTGGTACAAAAAGACCAAAATGTTCAACGAAGTTTAGTACTAAAGAAATCCATTCGAGTAAGGAAAATGAATGTGATTAACCAAAAATTGGGAACATCCCCTAAGAAAGGAAGGAAAGATGCAACAGACACGTAACACTGGTTTAGGGTGGTTCCCTTTTCAAGTGTCTTTTCCCAGGTTAGGATACTCTCCAGACACAACCTTTGCATAAAGCAGCAGGGTAGACTTCAGCCTGGAGCACCCATAACAGAGGCACAAAGGTATGCCCCCTGAAAATTAAGACTAGAAAATTGACGTATACAAATATTGAGGACAAAATATTGATTCCAAAATATCAATGGGTAAGTAAGAATAGATTTTGTACATTTAACTCCACATAAATGCAACTTGATGATATTTATATACCTTCAAGGTTTGTAGATGTGAAGTTAGTCATAGTACATCTACACTTCCTTTATGTTCACTTACCTTTCAATATTTTAGTCTTCGATATTTTGTCCATAATATTCTTGTATCTCAATATTCTTAGCCTTGATATTCAGTAGTACATTCAAGCACAAAGAGATGTGAACTTTCTGCATGTGGCTGTCATCAGCCATACTAAACAGTGATCAGGTGAAAGACAAAAAAAAGCCCATACTCAACTAATGGGTCCCTGTCCCTCGAACAACAGTGAATGCAGTCTCACCCATCATGCCACCATCTACCTTATATCAGTGCTACAATAAGAAGACTCATCACAACACCTCAGCAAAAGTTCAAATTGAATTTCTAAAGGAGCCTTGCCCCCTCTCCTCCAGCTTCAGTGTCTAGATCTCTTCCCTCCAGCTTCAGGGATGCCAGTAATGCACTTCCACTATCAGGGAAAACTGTCCCAGAGCAAAGGCTAGACTTAGAGGAGGGTTCCTCAAATCTTGATGGGGGGATCTGGCTCCTCAAACAACTGACTCTGAACTCCCTCCAAACTACTGCCACTGCTGTTTGCAAATGAACAGACACAGGAGCCTGACAGGGGAAAAGGAAATGGGGTGACAGAAAGACAGAAAAAGTCAGAAGGTCACTTGTTTTTCCTTGTTAGTCTTATGCCAAGCCTCGATCACTAGCTTCTATGCTGTACGCGTATCTTCAGTTCCTAAACTTAAAATTAAAACATGCTTGTTATTCATTCATTCCTCTAACTGCTCTTTTTATAAAAATTGTAATGAATTTTACTATTTGTAATTATCATCTAATAACCCAAGTCTCCCATTTTTCCCACTGATAAGTTGGATTCTTCAACTCTGTCTTTACTTTAGGTCTATGACTCTGCAAGGGAAATAATATGGTCACTGCCTTTAATAAAATATTACCAATCACTATGTTCTCCTGTAACTCCCCAACCAACTCTTGCGTTAATAGCATTCATATCCACCTAGAATTGTGTTGGATCAAATGTTGTATCTTTGCCTAGGATTAGCATTAAGTTAAAACAATCTAATCACACTCGAAATTCTCAAAGTATAGTCATTATCAAGGAAATGTCTTAATTGTTTGTTCTAAAACGTTCACCATTAGTCTCTATGCTTTCCTAAAACAAAGCTTTGCCTTGCAGGTTGTCATGTTCATGCTTTGGCCGTTCGTGTTACAGATAGTACGTTTCCGCTGAGTACACACTGGTTACCTTACAGAATATTCAAAACTGTTCAGTGTCTCTGCTTTAGCTCCTTTGCAGGTTTCCCCAGTTGGAATTCGCCAATGATGCTGAGGTGGTACTCGAGAAGATTCACTGTCATGATCACACAGATATATGGAGCACTTCTCCCTAGAAAAACCTTCAATACCAAGAATGGAGGATCAGGTGGGTGTGGAAGTGGCCAGGATAGCTGCCATTCTCATGAGATATTGGTAATCTTGCTAGGAATATTCTTAACAATGAACATTCTAGTCCAGAAGGTTCTTCATGCATGTGTTTGGAGAGAAAATATACAAAACAGACCTAATGTTGGAAGGAAGGTGGTTTTTCCATTGCTGACCTAAATGGACACTAGTCCTTGTCACCTCAGTTTGCTGGGATACATGTGCTGGACAGGCATGACAGAAACAACCTCATCACCATGCTGTGTATAAGGCCAGACTAGGGGCATCCAAAAAGAATCCTACAGGCCTCATTACTATTGCTCACTGATGCACGTAATGCAGGCACTATGCAGGCCACACACAAACATGCACAGCATACACTTAGGATGTTAGCACTAGGATCTGGGCTAGTGCATAGAAGTGGTACTATTCAAAAGTAAGCCAGTAGACCTCTTCTCCAGTGACACAGATAAAAAGGTCTGGTCACAACAATGGATTCACAAAGCACAGTGCACTGCCACTTTATTCTGTTTTCTAATCTCATGACAAGGCGTTAGTCCACTGTCAGTGAAAAGAGGACATTCTTGCTCAAGGTCACAGGGCTGGTCCAGAACCTCATTCATGTCAAGGAACTGGAATGGGCCTCTGCACACACTCTAGATAGTGTAAACTAGGACCAAAATAAAAAAACAGCATACCAGATACTCGAAGTCGAGCATTCAAAGCAGGGAAACATGAATGTCTAGCATGCAGAGGACATTTCCAGCCCAAAAGGCGATAACGTGAATCCCCTTAAATGTCTGCCATAAACCCCAATGATAATGTGCTCCAACCATCTCTTTTTTATAATCTAGCCTACCCTAACAAAACATGATGTAACCTAACATAGCATAACCTAATATAACATAGCATAACATATTGCCTTAAGACCCTCACGGGTGAGTAGCACGCTTTATAAACCCATGATTGATTGATTGATATTTGTTAACTTTGTCCTACCACTAAGAGAGCTAAGGGAGATATCTCACAGATATTCCCTGGATCTAAATTTATATCAAAGAGCTTCAGTGATACTAAGGGGCTATTCATCTGGTTAACTCTGCTTTGCTTAAGATGATGAATATTGATCATGGAACGCAAGCCTAATAGGTGGACTGCGATGCCTGAATTACAGCGGAGCGGGTTTTTAGGTCTCGGCTAGCGAAGGCTGCGCTTGCGCAGTCTCGCTCGCGAGACATAATGACTTGGAGAAGAGGGGCTTGAACCCGCCCCTCTTCTCCCCTGTTCTCCATTGGCTGGCCTCTTGAATGCTGGCCAGCCATTGGAGAAGAGGTCCGTCACTCCGAACAGGCCCCGTCCTTTTCGGATTCGGGGGTGTATTTTTTTCAACTTTTCTAATTATCTCCTCCAGCCAATGGCAAGAGGAGAGAAAAGCAAAACACGCCCCCGAATCCGGAAACTGCCACTGCCTTTCTCCGAGGCATTTCTGCTTCGCCTCGGAGAAAGGCGGTGGTGTCTTCCGGTGCCCTCGGCTTGTTAAGATGTACATGCTTGTGCTTGCAGTTTGGCAACATTTTGTCCCATTGGAGTGGTTTGTCGGAAGTTTTTGTAACCACGCCTTTTTTTAACCTTCAACTTAACTTTTCGACTGGCCCAAAGAACAGAATACCCATTGTTAGGTAAGTGACTGAAGTCCAGGAGAAAATCGCTCCATCTCTCAGCAGCACTTAGTGAAAATGCATTCTTTCCGTCCCTCCTCTTGTATGAGATGAATAGTTAGATGTTTTTGCCTTTGGTTTGGGTCTTCTAAAGAAGCCGATGGAGGTAATTCGCATCCCTTTCTACCAGGGTGATATTTTATCGGGGAGCCAGCCGTACCTTCCCTTTGTTCATCGCTTAACCTTGCGCTCACTGTCCGCATTTTATCTCTGGGTCTGCATGCTGGCTTAAACAAGATTGCGGCCATGCCCACGTGTTTATGCTGTTGTTGATGTTAAACCGCAGATATCGAACACTTAACAGATTAGCTGGCTTGCTCCTTTCTTCCATCCACAGCAAGAGTAAAGTGCACGGAAGTTCCTTTTCATTTCATGTCATAGTAAGGCCACATCACCTGTGTCGAGTCCTGGATTCGTGTGTGATAGCCTAGTGCATTCTGGGTGTTGTAGTCATGTGTTGCATCCATTGAACTAGGCTAACAAACCTGAAATCACAGATGTATAGATGACACGATCAGGTCCGGGGACAGTGTCTTTAGTTACCAAGATTGAGGCGGCTGGCCACCCTTGGCACAGGCCGGTGGGCCACGGCCGTAACTGAGGCGGCCACGTGCAAACCATGAATAGGACGAGCTGCACAGGCGTTACTCATACTGAGGGACTGCAGGGTACAGACAGCCCACACACAGACAGAAGAACCTACCAGGCTCACCACTCTCATACTGAGGGTCCCCATACACACTGGGCACTGTGTGTGCCCTCTGTGATGACAGCACTCTGATTTTGCAGTATGTTTAATTGGAAGCGCTCTCCTGCTTGATTACCCCCAGTAGGGGGTGGGGAGTCCGTGGAATCTCCTGGGACTTTCACACGCCTCTGCATCTCCCCAGGCCCCTCCTTACCTCACCCACCCCCAATTTACATTGTGATGCAAACCCCGGCGAACGAAACCACAATTTACGAGCCCGAAACTTCCTAAACTCAAAGCTGGGCGTCCCCGCTGGTGTCCTCTTACAGCTCATGGAGGAGGGGGGTGACTGGACGGTCGAGTCACACTTTGTTCTAGTATAGCACACCGATTGCTATGTTGGCAGTCTCGTAGCGCTGCACATAAAGCTTCAGGAAGTTGCTGTTGCTCCCGCTGTCCCTGCTCTTTAGCTTCCTCCTGGGTCTCCCAGTTTCACCAAACGTATATGTGTGTCTCTAGCTCCTTGCTTTATTTGCAATTGTATATAGTGCGAACTCGACCCGAATGTATTGGAGCGCTTTAGGTGACTTTTTGTTACCTTACACATAGACATATTCATATATCAGGCATGGGGATTAAATGATTTGCTCAGATCAGGACGCTGAGATAGACTAGAACCTGCAACCGCAGTTCCAAAGGCGACAGCCCTGGCCGTGACGCCAAACCCTCGCCTAGGGCCGCTCTGGAGCTGCAATGACGTCACACCTTGAACTCGTTGTCATTTTTAAGCAACGTTGCTTTGCCTCCTGGGATGCATATGTCAGTCCTGACTCGAAGTTACAATGGTAGACACAAAACTTTGAAAAAAGACCTTATCTGGGGCATCTCCCGAAACTACGGAAATTCCACCTCCTTTTCCCTCAGGAAACTCCCTTTGCTGATACCGTGACCGAAGCCTGGCTCCACAGTTTTAAAAATCTGATATATATATTTCTGAACAGTGTCTCTGGTTTCGCTTTAAAAAAAAAAAAAGTAAAATAAAATGAAAAAAATGAAACAGACCTTGCATAATGTGATCTGGTGCTCGCGTAAAGCACTCCAATGCTCTTAGGACATGTTCAAGCTATATAAAACTGACAAAAGGGAAGGGCAAACCTACAAGTCCCAGAATGCAAAGTGCTGTGGGCATAAATGGGCGGGCAAGTTTAAAGTGCCACATATGACATGGGATTACTGAGGTGACGTGCCTAAAAAATGTGGTCTGTAATTTCTCAATAATTTGTACCCCCTCAGCCAGTGCCACCAACTGCTCCAGTCCCTGCCCCTTTTCTTCACCACCTCTGATGGGCTCTTGCAGATGAAAAGAGTCAAACATCCCACCACAAATTAACAGAACAAGCATTTACAATGCAATGGTCTCGGCATTGTTAAAGTTAGAGCTATTGGCATTGCTCATGACATTATTTTTGTTTTTGTTTTTAAAACATCTCTCTCTCTCTCTCTCTCACAAAAATAAGTCTCATTTTTGTGAGAGAGAGAGAGAGAGATGTTTTAAAAACAAAAACAAAAATAATGTCATGAGCAATGCCAATAGCTCTAACTTTAACAATGCTGAGACCATTGCATTGTAAATGCATGTTCTTGTAGGGTGGGTGAAAAGTGAAAGTGATTTCAAGATTGCCTCCATAACTCCTCAAAAGTATTTAATGGTGGGGATATAGGACAAGATTAAAAGCAAAGTTGGTATATGTCTTCTGTGGCTTTCTTGGTCACAGGCATCCATTATAAAATGGTGGCAAGGTCTACATGTTTCAGCCTCTTGATGTGTGGTAGCAAGGCTTTCTTCAGGACTGGTGAAAAATAGAAATGAGTGCACACACTAAGGTGCACCCATGGAATGTTTATTTACCGCAAAACTTACCATTCACTCATAAAGGATTTGTTCTGAATTACAAAATAACATGATATCAAGCATATTTCATTCAGGCAAATCATGTATTCCACAGTGGTAAACAGATAGTTAGGTTCATCAGGAGTGGTAAAAAAGATCCATATGCCAGGATCTGCGTTCATTTTTTCCACCCGTGTTACATAACGTGTGTTGCGGGCAACAGAGAGTCCGTATATGACTCTAGTGCAAAATCATAACCACACTTGTGACACTCAATGTGTGGTTTATTAAACCGGTGTATTAGTGCCAATTGCCTAATCTTCCTTGTCAAGGAGGGAACATAGTTGCGGCGAAATTAATACCGCATCCATAATCACAGTGAAGCCTTCTCTAGAACTGACCACTAGCCGTGGAACATAAATTTATTCATGTAGTGGTATTTAAGGTTAAAAATCAGCAATTCCATTAAAAAAAGTGGCACAGAATGTTATTCAAAGCTTACGTGAAATATAGGTTGCGATACCCCATGGACCCTGCCAGGGGGTGTTGCCTATTGTCAAACACTGGAAATACATAAATCAAGAGTTCTTTAGCAGCAACTCCAACCGGTTGTGAATAGGCTTAAAGTTAGATCAGACTTTCCACTTACTTCGTCAAGGTCAAACACCCGCCAACAGCACCTACTTCGTCCCGGTTCAGGATCGATCCTGATGATAAAGAGGCTGCCGGCACGGGTGTATTGAAGCACCTGGTATCTCTGGCTGCTTCCTCGTACGTCATCATGCGGAAGCGTGGTGACATTAGGACGTCTCGCTCATTCTCGGTCGAGTTAACTCTTGCCAACCCGAGAGGTGCGAGATTCTCCTATAGTTTTAGAAACAGCCAGAATGTATAGCGAGAATCAAAATAATTTAAAAAGCTGCACATCCTTAACACGGAGTCTAAGGTTTCTCTCTTATTTTTATGGTCAAAGGACCATTCAAATCTAACATAATCTTTATTCAAGTTGGAGCGGGACTTATATAGTTTATGTATGTAGACTCAAAACTACTATCCATGTCTATGAAAAATCTTACTCGCAGATGATACCAGACTAATATTGGGCTATGTAGGAAAAGGACAGTTACTACTGTCTTTTGTGCATTCCAGCAGTAATATTAGGTGTAAGAGAAACACCACCCAAATGACAGATCATTTCCTACAGATAGGACACACTACAAATGACCTCAGATGGACAGTCATTAAGCAAATCAGGACTACAGGGAATGCACAAAAGACATTATTGGAAAAGGAACAGAGATGGATATATAGGCTCTCCACCCATAAGCAGGGCCTCAACGATAACATTCCGTGGAACACACTGAATCAAAGATGATCCACCATGCTTCTTGTGATTACAACCGTACGTGACCTAACCACACTGAACATGTAGTAACGGTCCTTTTCCTACATAGCCCATTATTAGTCTGGTATCACTGTTACAGTAAATGGTCCTTGGCTGATTGTGTCAGTTGTCAAGGTTCTGCGAGTAAGATTTCTCATAGACATGGACAGTGGTTTTAAGTCTACATACATAAACTATATATGTCCCGCTCCAACAGGGTGCTGGATCAACGTCAGGAGCCCTGTTGGTTTCAATGGGGAAGCTCCTGTCAGAACAAACACTGCAGGCTTGGGCACAAAGATCTTCTGGAGGTGACCACCTGTTAGAGAGGTAAGTTGGGATGTCGTGGGATGCCGAGACACCATCGGTTGGGCCACCCAAGGCCTTGGGGCGTGGGGTGCAGGGTTGTATTTTGGCTTTGGGTTTTCCTTACCGACTCCGGTCTCGGTCAGGGAGATCCTCCAGATAAGGGCTGCAGGAATGGTTGGGAGACTTGAGGTAGGTCAGGGATCACCAGATTCCAGGTCAGGATCACTGGGTAGACCTCTTCATGGTGTTGGGCCATTCAAACTCAGGCAGTGTGCGTTGGGTGCAGAGTAATGCAGACTCGTGGATTTGGCTGGAGCCAGAGTCTGTTGGTGAGCAAATCCGGTGCTCACAGGAGACAAAGTCTTTTTAGTGAAGGCAGGGCAGGTCCTCCAGGTTCTGGGGGGTTGCTGGCTGCAGGACGCACCAAGATTCCGCTTGAACAGGTCGAGGTCGAGACAGGCCGGTAGGGCTGGAGCTAGGTCAGTTGTTGTCCTCCTCTTCTTCCTTCAGCACGGCTCTTTGTCGTTCTTCTTCTTCTTTCTTCTTGTCTCAGGAGGCAGGGGTCGGGGTTGCCCCTAAATACTACATTTAGGGGCATTTCAGGTATGTATAGGTTGGGACCAATGGGACCCTGCCTTGGGGTGGGTACATCCCCTATCATACCACAGGACAAGGGGTATAAGCCTCACTCTGGTTGGCTGGGACCCCCATATTTAAGATGGCAGGGACTGAGAGTTGTACTTTGCCTCACTTTCCCCACCTGAGAGGTGGGGTTGGCAAAGGTGGACACACCTCTCCTCCTATCTTGGTTTTCCCGCTGATTCTCCTGCCCAAAGTGAGGGTAAGAGCCAGTGGGGGCCAGTTGCTGGGAGCAGCAAATGGCTGGGTCAGCTCATAATGGCGGCAAACTTTGAAGCTTCCCCTTCATAGACCCTGCCCATCCTGGGTGAGGAGGCTTGGCACCTCTGCCTAGGATGGGCTTTGTTTCAGGACCCCGAGAGGCTCTCGACCCGGGGGTCCAGTAACATGTCTCGGGTGGCAGCTGGCGAGCAGTCACTCAGTCTGGACACTAGTGTTGGGTTGTTTTTCAGGCGTATCTCTAAGATGGCCTCTGTGTGTATTTTGCATTAAATACCACACCGCATCAGTTTCAGTTTAATGTGCTGAGAAGTTTGATATCAAACTTCCCAGATTTCAGTAAAACCATTATGGTGCTGTGGAGTTAGTAATGACAAACTCCCAGACAATATACTCGTTATGGCTTTACTGCACTTACAATGTCTAAGAATTGACTTAAACACTGTAGGGGTACAGATATCATTCACCTGTACCCTCACCAGTGGTATACTGCACCCAGCTAGAGGGGTGGCTTACCAATGCCTTAGTCAGTGGATTGTAGGCATGGCACACAGGGATGTGTGCCATGTCGATTCTGCATCAAAACATGCAGCCTGCAATGGCAGTGTGTGTGTGTCAGGGCAGAGGGCCTCTAAGGGTGGCACAATATGTGCTGCAGTCCTTACAGGCCTTCCATGGCCACAGGGCTCTTGGTACCCACGGTACCTTTTACAAGGGAATTACATATGGCCAGAGAGTTGCCAATTGGGTGTGCAACAGTACACTTTTTAGGGTAGGAACATAGGCCCTGGGTATCTGGTTGGCAGGAACCCTGGGCAAACTTAGTCAAAGAGCATGAACATCAGGCAAAAAGCGGGGGGCAACCATGCAAAAAGGGGCACTTTCCTCATGTGAACTTCCAGGGCAGCCTAGTATTCTGCCTGCATATTATATGTTCTAGTTGTATACAAAAAATCACCACTGGTGCTGGTGCGCCACATTTGCGCCAAATTTACAACCCCAATTTGTGATCAATGATGAACTGGTGTAATTTGACACAACTCGCAAACAATGTGCAAACCTCCGATTTGAAGGAGGCTGCCACATTAGGGTGAGGGTCCCTGTTGCGCACCTCTCATTCTCAGGACACCGATCTCTCAACTGCTTTCGCCTTTAAGGGCCAGCAAGCAGTCCTTGTTACCCTTCCTTGCCTCTCTCGTCTCTACATGTGACGTAAAACTACACTTAGGTTTCGCTCTCAGTTGATTTGTAGCTAGGGTTGTGCTTTATAAATCCAATACATACACAGACTCAAGCAAGGTGTTTATCATACGCGCAGCTCTGCACATAACATGGGAGCGCGTGCTGCTCTTGCCCATAAAAAAGAATGAAAAAAAAATCCCATTATTAGACGCTCTGGCATGAACTATACGTCAGGCGATTAGTTACCAGTCCAGTCCTATAACACCTTCCAACTCTAAGGGAATAAAGAATAAAGGCAGAGACTCTCGAGCTGTTCTTTCCCAAAGTCACCACTTATTTTATGTCTTGGCACCTGGGCTCCGCAGTTGAGGTCATATAACCTATTGTAGAAACAAACATGAAACGTGGTTTCAGTAAGTGCAGAAGAATGCCTCTAAGAGCCTCGGCGTTGCGCGTGAACATCATTTAACGAGAGCCCGAGGAGAGTCCTCTGAAGGCGGGTGAGTTAGGGCCCGAGAGTCATTAATTAGTGTCTGCGTGGCAGCGCCACGGAGCTCTCGGCACTGTGTAAGGTTACACAGCGCCCTAGTAAATGTCTCGCTGATAACAAGATGCATACATCTTCATTATTGGCCACTCCTGTCTCCGCGCGATCTGTTTCCTGTAAGGCTGAGTCACTGGGAGCCGGAGAATTCAACTTTTATCCAAACCAGACTCTGCACTTTCACCTCCTTTTATTCCGTGAGTCGTGGCAATTTATTTTACCAAAATGACATCTTATTACCTAACATGGAGACACAGAGGCCGGTCGAGGCGAGTTTACAGGTCTTCACTATGTTTGGGCTTCTAGAAGTGTGCATATTCTTATGCGATGGCCTCAGCGCTGAGGTATCTGGTTTTTCAGCCTAAAGAGGCGAAATGTCAAATTTAAACGTTAATAAATGAAGCAGGTGTTGAGGTGCTGTGCAGTTTTGCTCAGCAGGTAAGAAAACTCGGGACAAATGTACTAACTTTTCATGCAACACAATGCAGCAACAAAAGTTACACAGCAACTAACTTTTCATGCAACACAATGCAGCAAAACCCTGCCCTGCTGTGTTGCAGCATCAAAAGTTGCCCTGCTGTGTTACAGCATCAAAACTTGCCCTTCTGTGTTGCAGCAACAAAAGATACCCTGCTATGTTGCAGCAACAAAAGATACCCTGCTGTGTTGCAGCAACAAAAGATACCCTGCTGTGTTGCAGCAACAAAGGTTGCCCTGTTGTGTTGCAGCAACAAAAGTTACCCTGCTGTGTTGCAGCATAAAAGTTGCCCTGCTGTGTTGCAGCAACAAACGTTTCCCTGCTCTGTTCCAGGAACATAAGTTGCCCTGCTGTGTTGCAGCATCAAAAGTTGCCCTGCTGTGTTGCAGCATCAAAAGTTGCCCTGCTGTGTTACAGCAACAAAAGTTACCCTGCTGTGTTGCAGCAACAAAAGTTACCCTGCTGTGTTGCAGCAACAAAAGTTACCCTGCTGTGTTGCAGCAATAAAAGTTGCCCTGCTGTGTTGCAGCAACAAACGTTTCCCTGCTCTGTTGCAGGAACAAAAGTTGCCCTGCTGTGTTGCAGCATCAAAAGTTGCCCTGCTGTGTTGCAGCATCAAAAGTTGCCCTGCTGTGTTACAGCAACAAAAGTTACCCTGCTGTGTTGCAGCAACAAAAGTTACCCTGCTGTGTTGCAGCAACAAAAGTTACCCTGCTGTGTTGCAGCAATAAAAGTTGCCCTGCTGTGTTGCAGCATCAAAAGTTGCCCTGCTGTGTTGCAGCATCAAAAGTTGTCCTGCTGTGTTGCAGCAACAAAAGTTGCCCTGCTGTGTTGCAGCATCAAAGGTTGCCCTGCTGTGTTACAGCAACAAAAGTTACCCTGCTGTGTTGCAGGAACAAAAGTTGCCCTGCTGTGTTGCAGCAACAAAAGTTGCCCTGCTGTGTTGCAGCAACAAAAGTTGTTGTGCTGCGTGAAAAGGTGAGAGCAAAACAGGTAGGTGCGGTTACTCTCACTTTCCCTCCATGACACCTAAGCATACACCTTTGCACGATGATGCAAGGGTGTGAGCGTGATGTGAAGCATAGGTTTTGTGCTGGAAGGGTTGTCTTCGAAAACAAAATAATATGCTTAGAAATAGTTTAACACTTGTCCCACTTTGCTGGTGTACAATCAGCGCAGCTCACATGCAAAGGTGGAACATTTTGAAAAAACAAAACTTTTCTCAAACTTTACTTCTTCCTCCATGAGGTGTCAATTGTTGGTGTAAAGTTGTGCCTACCATAATTTAGAAAATAGGGCTTTGCATCAAAATCTATGGATTGGTGCCTGAGAGCGTCAATGTACAACGATGGAGCACCTTCTTGACGCAAAGCAGCTCAAAGTATGACAAGGCTCAACGTTGCGTTATTTTGGGGATACTTTTTAAGGTAAATCAGAATAGGTGCTGGAAAGTAAACCTCAAAACAACACTTCAAGCCGGGTTTACATCACGTTTGAGACACAAACCCAGCACAAAGTGTTAGTAAATCAGCCCCTAGACCAGGTAAGGGATTGCTGCTGACATTTGATGTGATCTGAAGGCCTCAGGCTCAAATCCCGACCTGGCCAACGCAGCCTTACACTCTTTAGAGAGAAGACAAGTTAACATTGTTAGTAACTTTTATTTATAGTGCTTGTAAATGTCAGAAATGGGGTATCAAGGTGTTTATAGGATAGCGAAAGTAATTATTTTTTTAAGGCAAATTGAAAGCAATATAGAGATCATGCTCCAGAATGGTTAGTTGGGTTAAACCACTGTCCTATCCTAAGAGGTGCAATAATAAAAAATACATATTGTTTAATAAAGAGTCTTAAAAGCAATGAAGTGCCTTAGGACAGCGAGATTCAAACACAAGGTGCGAGACGCTGAAAGTCAACCTCTGAACTTCAGTCTGTGCTGTGAGATTGGAAGCAAAGCTTAGGATCGATGCCACACACAGATCTCTTGAAAAACAGGTAATGAATGCTTGGACATTTTCCGTGCTTATTAGTTGAAGACAAACCGGGCATTTAACTGCATAAATGTGTGAGGAATAGTATTTTGTTTTACAAAAAGGTTTTTGTATGGTGTGAGCAAGGATTTGAATAGACAAGCCTACTGCATGGGCATGGCATACCTTATCTGTCATCCAATTTGACTTTTTTTTTTCTGTTTCCAACTGGGATTTATTCACAGAGGAAACACATTTATCCACTGGGCAAGACAATAAAAACAAGCCTTAATACTGCATATTTTTTAAATTATAGTTGCAGTAAAAAAATGACATACATGGCATTTCAAGTTCGACTTTCCTTGCGATTCGGACACATCTCTTTTCATAAAGCAATCGCATTAGAGATGGTAAACCAAGTGTCTTCTTTTCAGCCTCAGGCTTTGGTCCAAGCATAGATCTTCCCACCCACTGCGAGACAAATACGCATCCTTTTGACAGCTAAAAAATACATTGCGAGACACCCTCCAACAAAAGTGGACGATGTCCCGTCTGCCATATTATAGCACTATTGCCATAAACACACTTTCAGTATGGCATATGGGAAATCAGTCACTTTTTTTGTTTGGTCCTCATTTCAAAAGGTCATATTTTTTGCCCCGCCCCACTGCCCTGCTGTGCTTACCTGTGCCTGCCACCGCTGCCCCCTTGCTTGGTGGTTCCTGCCTCCGACTGCAAATTCAGACCATACCAGCATGCAGTGAAAGTCGAGGTAGCACTTCAAGAACCACTGATCGCATTTCCATTGCAGCTTTCCAGGCTCCGAGTTCCTGCAGCATTAGACCGAATGTGTCTTCTTTTTGTACCTAATGATGGTCGGCACAAGTACAATCCTCCTATGTGACAACACCATTTCATGCTTTGATGTGGTCAAATGATATCACTAATGTGGCTGTACTGCAACGTACACAATCTGTGCAAATGGCAACATTTATAGTGATGAGGTCACAGTACAATTTGTACAGCAACCTAAACGTACATCATAGAGTTTTGAGTTCACACAAATACATGGAGGTGTTGTGTTAGCCTTAATTCATTAGGGCTACACAGGGTAGATTCCTCAGCCCCAAAACAGTAAATGCAACCCTTTTGGAGAAAAGGTAGCAAGGTAGGTGTCTTCCACCCTGCCCCCAGTGAGTTACGCTTGTGTGGACAGGAGTGTTAGGATCTGTCAGAAAACCTCTCTTACACAAGTAGTACCCACAGAGCCCTGTGCTGTATCCACCAAATCAGTATGCACACACACTTGTTTGTATTTTACTGTGTGATTATATATTTTGCATCATCTGTTTAGAAATCATGGGCATTAGAATGATTACAAATATTATAAACAGCTCATCAACAATTATACAAATCAGAGAAAATGTTCAATATGCCCCAATGAGAATTCATCCCTTATCCCTATCTTATTAGTTCTATGCACATTGATTGGTGGTTTGGTAGGTAAATATTATGCTAATGTGTGCTAATATGCAAAGTCATGCACTGCTTCCTCACATACCTCATGGTTTCTTCAGGTCTCAAATCAGTACTCCATGGACTAGCACTGTCTCCAGCAACTGGTCCACGTGTCTAACCCTGGCCCTGTACCGAAACCTTATAAATCTTGTGTAGGAATGATGTATATTGGAGCGAGGAAGGGTCGACATTAGCTTTGCTCCTGTATCAATATATAGGATAATAATTCTTCCTGTTCAAGAGAAGTGCACACCGAAATGTACTGCTACTTTCTTTCCTTCTTCCTATAGGATGAAATATACAAGGACACCTCCTTTGTTGCTATCTTCAACTGCATGCATCAGAGAAGATACATTTTAATTCTCTGCCTTATAAACATAAGTGAAAAAATTTAAGACATGGCAAACCAAGCACATCTCTATTAGTTGCAAAATAAAGCGATAAGTTAGCCTGTTATCTTGGCTCTCTCCTACACCACGCACAGCAAAGACATTGTTATGTTAGCCTATGCTACTTGCAACCAGACCAGCCTTGCAAGTAACTGAAAACTGAAAAAATACAGAAAAATGCCCTTGCACACAGGCCAGCATGATCACAGTATTAATTGTTCAAAGTTTCCATTTGCATTTACATTAGAATATGTTGTGCCTTCGGTGGATTAGGGTACACGATAGGGGCGCCTGTAGAGAGTTGATGGAGGAGTGATTGGTCCTCATTTGAAAAGGTCAACTAAATGTTCAGCTGATGGGTCATTGATATTTCGATGGTTGCTATAATATTATTCATGCCCTTACCAGGATAGGATAATTCCTCGTTTGCAAGAATTTTATTGCAAATCGCTTTTAATATAAAATAATTGTACTGCAATTCAGTAGCAAGAAATATGTGGTAAAGTAAAATATATTAAATATTGTTTTCATGTTAAAATTTCCTTTTTATGAGACAAAACATTACCGATAGATTTATGATCACATCTCCTTATCAACTTACTCCATTATGTTTCATTTTGAGTATCCAAACTCCTCCACGTTGCATTAATTTTTGTTGAAATTTCCAATAAAGATCTCAATGTTAACATTTCAAAACAAGAAATGTATTCTGCTGTATATTACTAATTAGTACATACATATGTAAATGTGATTAAGAAGTGCAATAGTCCACTGTAACATAGATTTAATTGTGTGCACCTGGAAAACATTAAACACATTTTGGAACTAGATGCATTGGTATATATAAAACACAGGTATTTCCTTTCCTTGGTGTGTATGTGTGGCATCCATGGTTATGAATGAGTGGAAATAGCAACAACAGGAAAAGTATGGTAAGAGCATATGATAAGTGACATAAAACAAGTAACCTAATGTCAGGGACTGTCCGGGACTGTCTGAGACACAGTCAGGGACTTGGGCAAGGACTGGGGACTGGGTAGAACACCTACAAAGAAAGAGGAGTACAGCGCTGCCCAGGATCCCACAGGAAGTCAGAGGAGAAAAGAGATCCAAAGGGGAAGCCTGTACAAGTGAACAAGATGGCTAAGACTCAAAGAATGAGGGCAGTTAAGAGGCAATTTAGGATTCAGACTAACTACACCCAGGATGGACATGAAGATAGATATACACACAACAACAACATTAACAATAAAGGGAATGTGGGGCAAAGCACTCAGGAGTTCCACATGGTAAGACTGAAGCTCAGTAAGTTCCTAGCCCACAATTGCTGTTACAGATACTGACTGTAAATACCAACATATAGGATATGCATGCAAAGGCAGGGTCTGTGGAGCTGATACCTATGGTTATGTTATAAATGTAACTCAAAGACAATACTCACAGTGAACAAGAAACACCACCTAGGTAGTCAGCTGTGCCCACGGATCCTGGCGATCAAACAGGAACACGCAAGGCTATTACAGCAAAGGGGTAGAACTAAACACAAGCACAATAGACAAGGAGCTAGCAAGGAGGAGTGCTTAACAGGAAAGGAAGGAAATCACAGGGTACACTTGGTAGAAAGCAAGTAACAAACATACAAGGTGATAAAAGCAAGGCAGTAGGACTAGAAAGACAGTGAACTAGGAACTGGAACCAAGGAAATGGGAACAAAAGCAGGGACTGGAAAACGATATATGGAAGGGGAGGCTACAAGGGTATACTAGAATAGTATTGAACCAGGAGTCAAGAAAACCAAATAGCACAGAAGGCTGTGCTGGAGCAGGAACAAGAATTGAGCAAAAGCTCAGGAGTCCAGGTAGCACTGCAGGTAGTGCTAGTTCAAAGAAACATGAAATAGCAACAGCTCAGGAAAAGGAGTCAAGAGAGCACTGCAAGCTGTGCAAATCAGGAACAAGAGATAGCTGAAGCTCAGGAACAGGAACAAAGAATAACTGTAGCTCAGGAACTCAGGAAACAAGGTAGAACTGCAGGCAGTGCTAATTCAGGCACAAGGAATAGCTATAGCTTAGGAATTCTGGTAACAAGGATATCAAAAGCTCAGGAAACACAGGAAACAAGGCTATCAAAAACTCAGAAAACACTGGAAACAAGGGTATCAAAAGCTCAGGAAACACTGGAAACAAAGGTCTGTCTCACCGGTACACAGCTACAATGACCAACCCTGGACTAAAAGGAGCTGGGGCTTAAACAAGCTCACAGTCATCACATGCATCAGGTGTGAGCAGGGTAGCAGCAGCCAGCCACAGGTGAGCTGAATTCCTCCACCCATCCTTGGCCTGAAGGGGGGAGATGAAGCAGTGAGCAGGTAATTATAGGCAACAGAGTGTCAAACATGAGCAGGCTGGCTTCAAGCATGAGCAGGCTGGCTTAAAAAAATGGCATGGCTTGGGAATGGATGGCAATTTGCAAGTAGAATCCAAATGACTGGAAATCAGTATATGCATGAAGGGGAATGTGTGGAAGCTTAATATGACACTGGAGAGACCCACAATTCAGCCCCCTGGTGGTCGGCACGAGAATGCAGGGAGCAAGTTGTGACACTCAACTATTCAGGCTGAAACAATCTTTATTTGTGAGGTACTCTTGTGACATCAGATACACAATGACATGTATTTTTAGGTAATCGCTGTCTCAAAGTTCAAACCAGATCGTGCTTCACTACATAGGCCCTTATTATGAGTGTAGGTGGTATGTTTTGCACATAACAGCTAATGATACCACAGGGTACATTATTTATGGAGTGCGATAAATGGCACCTATTACGAGCTGTTGGGAAATAACATGCAGATTTTGGTGTTTAACACATCGAAATCCACATGATATAGTAAATACCATATGGTTTTCCCTGTAAAAGTTTGCCAGGTTTGACCTGCTAAAATTTATTGAAGGTTAAATTATTTAAAGCATCTGATAATTATCGGATGTGTTAAATACCTAACAACTCGAATTCAACGTAACCTCCCAACTTGTAATCATAACCATAGACTTTAATACAGACAACATAACTGTATCTTCCATTTCGTGATTAAACCCTAAAGACCAAGAGGGCGCAATTGAAGAAAAAAAATAATTGAAGGATATTTTGGTGCTATCAGTCTGTGGTGTGCACCTCTTCCTCAAGATATCTTGGTGGTGGACAGAAACAGTGCAAAAATAATTTGTAATTTCACTGGCATACGTCAGGTCTTCAGACTTACTGTTCTGCTGAATGACATTTAAATTGTCAAAAGCTTGTTGATTTCAGTCTTCCTGTGGCTTTTTGCTTTGATGGATTGTTGGCAGAGACCAGTACAGAGCCCTGTCTGTCATGCTAAGTCCTATCTGGCTGACCTGATGCTATGTGGAAGTAAATGCATCACCAAGAACTGCAGGATTGATTCTTGGATTATGTGGCCTGAACTGGTCTCTCTGTTTCAACTAAAAGGGGTAACTTCCCTAACCATCTTTGAACAACATAAGTTTCAATGGTGGTTATGTTGAGATTTTCACTAAAATCTGCACACATCTTGTGATTATCTCTCTTTAGCAGCCATATCAGTCTTTTTATGTGGAAAATCATGGCTGAATCTAGACTCCCTCTTGGAATGGTCAGCCAGCCATAAGTAAGCATTAGATCAGAGTTTAATAATGAATGTGGGAGAGCTCTGCTTACAGACCTACATGCAAGTACATGCAAGTAAGACAGAGTACAACAAATACAGTGTCATTCTCCCTCCAAAGAGCTTGGAATCTTGTCAAATACATATATTTGTTGGTACTCTATGCAAACATCAGCTTCTACAAATAATAAGTGATGGGAGAGAAAGATCCGTCACCTGGGAATTGATGTGCACCCCTGCCCTTAGTGCCCCAACCGTACTGATGTATGGATCCCTAATGCAGATTTTTGTTGTCATGGGCGACCATGGATCATGCGTGTGCTGCATGACATAGGCCTGTCCCGGGAGGAGTACCCAAAGTGCTACACTTATAGTGGGTAAAGGCTGCTGCCTTTGGCTGGAGTTGAGAAGCCTCGAGCATGGCAGTTGTGATCTGTAGGAGTGAACAGGCCCTTTTTATCTGTGTCACTGAAGTGAGGTCTACAGACTCACTCATTTGAAGTTCTACTGCTGTGTGCTTAACTCACCCTTGGTCAACATTGGTTTGGTGTGTAGTGCTGCACAGTGCATGTGTGGTATACATGTGCTGGGTGTATGTATGCCTAGGAAAGGTACAATACAGGGATGAAGCAGTGCTGTGCAGTGCGTATATATTATTTGCATGTACTAGATGTGCATGTGCTCGTGAATCATAAAATACATAAAGGATGTAGTGCTGTGCAGTGTGTGTATGCTATCTGCATGTGCTGGGTGCATGTGTATGAATGGCACAGTACATGAAAGACTCTGGGTTCCATTTTGGGAGACCCAGATCTTACTGATGGAACATGAGGAAGAGAGGCAGGGGAATCCCCTCGGACGGATTTGTGTATTGTTGCATTCCTATAAACTGGAGGGAACACACTGGAGGAAGGGAGAGTCAGGCTCTTCTCACATGTTAAAGGATGCTCTTTGATTCAGAGAGATGCCACTGGGAAGGAGATATAATTGATAAGACAATCATAAAGAGTAGTGCTGATGCCCTGGGGTAACCATTTCTTGCACATATCACTATCTCTGACATCCAGGTGTGAAACTTCCAGGGTCTGTATCAATGGGCTATCAGATTTGGATTTTCTCCCACTGTGACACACTGATTTCTGGAGGAAGAGAGATCAGAGGAGAGGGCAGTTAAAAAGGAAGCAGACCTCCCAACATAAACTTCAAAGACTCAGACTTTAAATCACATTTGGTGTCTGAAAATAGAGTAGAAGAAGGGGCATTTGAGACCCCAAAAATGCTCAGCAGTCAAGCAGCCAGTCAGACTGTGCAAGGAGAAGCTCTGCAAGACGTCTATCTGTAACCAGGACTGGGGGCTAAAGCCTACTAGTCCCCCAGTTGGCCGAGGGGATCAACCAGGGAATCTAAGATGACCTGCCTGGAGCACCAACACCTGTCTACTTGACAAGACCAGTGTGCCCTGTGAGGCAGAGGAGAGCTTTGAAGGGAGCAACATCCAGTGGAGGAATCCTGGTAAGTGGATACCCATGGTGAATTGTGAGGAGGCAGCTGCTGCACGGATTAGGTTGTTTCCTGTGTACAGGGAAAAGTGAATGACCCCTGTATGCTAGATGAAGCCCGCCTTCAAGTGAACCATGACCATTGCTCCACTAAATGGCTCATTGACCTTGTACACTCTCATGCTGTTGACCCTGTATGCCAGGTGGGGCTGCTGTGAAGATTGTTGCTGTGATGATCAGACTGTAGCCTGCATGAGGTATCAAATTGGTGACCCTGCATGTCAGGCGGGGGTGCTGTGATGATTACTGCTATGCTTATTGGGCCATAGCCCATTTGTGGTATCAAGCTAGGAACCCAGTATGCCAGGTGGGGTTGCTGTGAAGTTTGCTACTCTGCCGATCGGGCAGTATCCCATATGTGCAGCAGAGGAATGGGGCCCCTGAGGCAAAGCAAGAAATGTGGTCTGGTCGAGAAGGCTGCCATTGTGGCAGGCACAAACTGTGACTGAGGACCGGCAGCAGGATAGTTGCACCCCTCCGCATCTTTGGGAACAACGCAAAGAACTTACCAAGCATCAAAAGAGCATTGAGAAATCCCCAGCTGCCGCAGCAGGAACACATGTGAGGAACTCAAGGTCATCTGACCGCAGACCTCCTGGGCTGCGTGTAAAAGACTTTCTGGAGGCAGCTATTGCAGCTTCAGTGCCCTTGAAGGAGCCATGCTCAGAGATACTGGTTACTCAGATCCTGCTGGTGTGGGTAAGACTGTTTTTGGGCTAGACGGCCCCGGGGGAACTTGCTTGTCAGATAACACTGCAACGCTTGGACACTTTTGACTTTAATTGAGAGTCTGAGTGGGACTCCTGAGACTCAGACTACTAGTGGGCCTCAACCCGAATGTCACCAAGTTAATGGGGAATAATCATTACCACTAGCTGGCAGGGAGTAGGACTCAGAGATCCGCCTATAAAACACTAGTGCTCTGACCTCAGGGGACTGTGTGGGTTGTTTATGAATGTCGTATTTTACTTTGTGTTTGTATATAAATACTCCTTTTTTCATAAAAGCAAATATTTGACTGGACAATCCTTATTGATGCTGCTGCACGTATTTTGAGTTGAGCACCTGTGTTCACCCCTCTAGCAATTCCTCCCCCTCCTAAGCCCACTCCCTCCCACCCGGAGAACCCTTGGACTGCTCAACCCGCGCTACTACTGAAAGTAAAGTACTGAAGGGGTACCTGGCCCAGTTGCTCAGAATCCATAGTAGGTTAAGCCCCGAGACATCAGGAGTGAAAGGCCTCAACCTCCACGTATGGGCCCAGTAGCTCCTGCTTGCCCTGCAGCCCTCTGAACAGGGTTCTGACATTAATTTATAACAAGCATTGATAACTGGTGTTGGCCACCAGACTTTTGCCTTTTTTAGTGCTTGTTTTGTCATGGTTTGTGCTGCAGTTTCTTCATTGGGGGAGTTGCCATGCACACCTTAATCTAAAACAAAACATGAACTAAAAGAAAAAATAGTTTTTGGTCTAAAGAATCACACATTACCATGGTAGACTCTGACACTTAAAATAACTACTTTGTGTGTGCATGTGCTCTTGTGAAAGGCAGAATCTGTTATTTACAGTGAAGTTATCCAGTGACTGATGTGGGCTGACTCACTGCCCCATGCCGTCTGTTGGAATGGGTGGAAGCAAAATTTAGATGACACAATAACAGACCAATGGATGAAGATGGCTGGTTGAGAGTCACTATTGGTAAGTATATTATGCATATCATTTTAGCAAAAGGGCTTCGATAACACCGGCCTAAAAATGAGAAGTACATTCTCAATTAAGCTAGTAGCTTTTGGCCCACATCTGAAGGGAATGCTTCAAATTGCAACTCAAGATTAACTGCCCTTTAATCTTCTTTCAGCTCCCTTGTAATCCCTGTCAATCGGTGCATCAAATTGCTCTTCAGTGCCTGGTACATCAAAGCAGTTTGAAATGCAGGGAATTGGATCATTGTCTTCAAAGTCTGGGTATTTCCACTGCTCTAACCAGTCTCCTCTAGGAGAACTAATAGAAGCAGAATTCAGGGCTTCCACCATCCTCACTCTGAGGGATTCCTGACTTTATTTATTTATGTCTTTACAACTATAACAATATAACATTACATAATAGTTCCAGAGGAAACTGAAGGCTTCATATTTTAAAATGCTCTAATCTTTAAAATGTTGTTTTTGTGCTTCAAGTAGTTCATGCCACACATGATAAATACATTTTCTACTCTCTCTTCTGCACATCTGCCCCATGTCTTATGCACTCTATATAAAGTCCACGCAACCTTAGATAAAAAAGAATTGATAAAATAAATATCATGTGAAGTAGTAGCTGATTGTGGTCTTCTTTAAAAGTCAATGCAAGCTAACATATTTGATGGACAAAGTACTTCATATTGTATTGATTTTCGTAGATTTGTGGAAAACAAAGCATTGATGTCGTTTCAAGGTCTCGCCTAGGCAGCGCATGCACTGTCTCTCCGAGACATCAAGTAATCTGTATGTTGGGTGAAACTCCGCCTATTGCTGTGTAAGTTCTCTTGCCACTGCCATTAGTTTAACTTTGGCATTGCTCTTGTTAGCTGGCTTTTTATTGGCTGTTGAACCAATACTCACTTCCATTTATTCCGGAAGCAGCACCACCTAACTACAGTTTTCTTCCCCTTTTGTGGTTTATGTGTGTTTGAGGGGAACTTTCTTTTACGATTTTTGCAGCCCAGCATGCTGAGCTGCAGGAATACACTCACTTATATACATATTCAGCACGGCGCTCGTCGTGAGCACCGCTCTGTTAATAGTTTCATTGTTTTCTCCACCCCTCCACACTTTTTTTTATTTTAATGGTTTCCTGCTCGTCCCAGCGCTGTCCTCTACCTCCGTGGAATTTTTGTTTCCTACGCCGGGCTGAGAGAGCTCCTTGTCATGGCAACATGCCATACAGGGATACATTGTTTCCACTCTCTCTGTCAGCCCCGCCCGCCCAGCCCCACTGAGACCCACGTGGGGCTGCTGGATCTTCCATTTTGGGCGGGGCTGCTTTATTGTGTGTGTGTTGGGCTACGACCTTGTGCACCCATGCCAGTAGGGACCCCAGGAACACAAGAGCGCTTTGACTATTGTGACTTTTATTAGGCTTTCTCTAGGAGGGCTCCTCCTTCCCTGCCGAATGCAGTTAATAAATTCCAGGGCCGGTCCAACTGCCATGTTTGCTGCCTGATTTGCTGGCCGCCATGGAGGCACCATCACTGAGCAGGAGATCAAGGGCGTCCTCCGTGAATTGGCAACTTGGAAAGTCCCAGGCACTGAAGGGATTCCTTACGAATTCTTTGCGATTTTCTCACACCAGTCGGCACCAAAGCTGGCAGTGCTCTATAACGCGACACTAGCTTCCCAGAAGCGCAGTCACCGCAGGGGCACCCGGTGGTGGCTCGTGCTGCTCCGAATGGTCACAAAAGTTTTGTGGAATTGAAAGCAGCAAATCCTTTCCAGCCGGTATACCCTGTACACCTCTGTTCTTCTCTGTCTTGCCTCGGGCCTTAACATGACTCACTGCTCACTCGGGCAGTAAAAAATCATCTTGATTCCTGACAAAGCAAACAAACCCCGCTCAAACACCGCACCGATGGAGAGTTTGAACCAGCCGCGCTTGCGCACTCGCTCTCACATTTATTCTGCGAGCGAGGCTGCAGCCGGAGGCATGTTTCCTTTCAGAGATTTGCATTTGAGAAATGATCCGGCCTGTGGGAAACCCGATTTTACACATTTCCCAGTAGAGATTTTTTATGGTGTGTTGTTTATTTTGCAGTTTCTTACGAGTCTCCCATCAGCTGCGCCGCGCCTCATTGAAGTCACTGACTGCTGAGATTTTTTTTTATTTTTTATTTGGTTAAACACAGCATACAGAGTTCCACAGTACTTATACAGATACTTTACATCCATTCTATTACAATTTCTTACATGTATATGTCATTACAGTTGTCTTTTTCAGGACCTGGAATTTACTGGCTTCAGCAATGTCACAATTACTGTTAAAATTTGATGTCTTGTATAGGACGAGAGGGACGACCAGAATCTCCGGTGCCCCATCCCACAGCACCGCATGCTTGCGGCATTAGCATCAAACCGATAGGAACAATACAATTAATCTTGCAGTACCAGCATTGCATACATATTGGGGGTGTACAGTCAGTCATCCTTTTGTGTTGAGCTAAGGTATTGCACTAACGGTTCCCAGAAATCTCCTGGTCTAGAGGCCTGTGGTATTTGTTCCGCATACATTTCCAGTTGCTGCACCTTACAATAGGTCATATCTGTGACCCAGTTCTTGCTTTGTGGTGTTTGCCTGCTTTCCCATCTTTGGGCTATGCGCCTTTTGGCTAATAGCAACGCCACTGCTAGGAGTTTGCGTCGTCTAGAGTGCTTAAGTTTATTTATTCCTAATAGACAGACTAAGGGTGTATTGGTCAGCTAACATAGCAGTGAGGATATCAGTTACCTCTTGCCAGTATTGTTGGAGTCTTGGGCATGCCCATGCCATATGTAAAAAATCTGACCCTGTGGCATTACATCTGTGGCATCTGTCTTCTTCTCCTAGACCATATTTATGTGGTTTCACTGGAGTGTAGTACGCTTGCTGTATAAATTCGAAATGTATGATGCGCAGATGACAGTTCGATGTGAGCATTTGCATCTGCGCGCAACTATGCTCCCAGTCTGCCTGGGCAATGGGAATGCTTAGCATTTCTTCCCATCTCTGTAGGGCCTTTTCTTGTGCTTGGTATTGATCCCTTTGGGCCGCAGTATAGAGGCGAGTAACTAGGCGTTGGCATGTTGATGATGTTAAAAGAATTTGTAGCGCATTATGCGTCTGTGGCTCATTTGGGAATGCGGGGTAGAGGTCTTTCACTGCCATGCGCAATCTGAGGTACGCAAATATTTTTAAGGTTGTACGGTGGGTGGTAAGTGAGTTGTCAGTTGATGCTATGAATTGCCCGTTCTGGAATATGTCACCCATGACACTGAGTCCCATTTAGTTTAGTAATGTCATTATTTTCTTTTCTTGTGTCACTGTTAGTCGTGGGTGATGTGTCATGGGCTGCGCTGGGGTATATGTAGGGAGTTTGTGAGCTCTTTTCGCCAGCGTATGCCACGCCGTTGATGTGCAACATACTGGATTTATTTCAGCTCTCATGGTGCACTGTCTCGGTTCCATTATATAGGTGACCAGTGGGGTGGGATGAACGCTATCGAATTCTACTGCTATGTGCGGTATATGTGCGTGCGGGTGTAACCAGTAATGTGCGTGCTGTGCTTGCGCACAGTAGTAGTATAGTTGCAGATCAGGTGCACCGAACCCACCTTGTATACATGGTCTGGTCAATTCTGCCCATCCTACTTTTGCATGTTTTCTGCCCATGTCAGCTGGAGCATGGAAGCACACAATTTATGGAATAGCTGTTGTGTAGGCTTGACCAGTATATTCATGAATAAGTAAAGAAAGCGTGGCAGTACCACCATCTTTTGTATGGCTATCCTATCCGCCAGCGACAGCCGCAGTCTGATCCATCTATCTATCTGATCATCTAGTTTCGACATGGCTCTTCCATAGTTTTCTCTGAGTACCAGCTCCGGATCACTGGGGATCCAAATACCTAGATATTTCACTGGATGCGTCTGCCACTGCAGCGGGTAAACCAACGGGGGTTGCACTGTAGTGAGTGTGAGCGGTATCACCACTGATTTATTCCAATTAATACTGAGGCCTGAGTAGTGGTCGAAGCGTATATATTCTTTAATGAGTTTGTTTAAGTTATCTGCTTGGTGACGTGTGTATAGGACCGTGTCATCAGCGTAGAGCGATATACTGACTGGTCGGAGTTCAAATTGCAATGCGGTATCTGCATGCTTTTGCTGGATTTTACAGGCTAACGGCTCCTCTGTAAGAGTGAATCGGAGTGGCAAGAGTGGGCATCCCTGCCTTGTCCCTTTACATATTTTTATAGGGTCGGTTATGTTACCATTAACTCGTATTCATGCCCTCGGCTCCACGTAAAATAGGGTTATCCAACATAGGAATGGTTCAGGGAGTCCCATTCTCCGCAGTACAGTGAACATCAAAGGCCATTTGATAGAGTCGAACTCTTTCGCTGTGTCGAGGAGTGCCGCAGCAGCATGTAGCTCCGGATCCAAATGATGAAACATGGCGAATATGGTCCTCAAGTTTTGCATCGTGGATCCAGTGGGAATAAATCCAGATTGATCCGGAAAAACCAGATTGCGCATTAAGGGTTGCATTCGCAGTGCAATGACCTTAGCCAATATATTTGCATCTATATCTATCAAAGATAGTGGTCGATATGACTCACATCTCGTGGATTCTTTATTTGGCTTGAGGAGTGTTACCAACAGCGCTTCCCGCAGCGATGGTGGCAATGCCCCCTCCTCATAGGCTTCCTTGTACATTGAGGCAAGATGGGGAATAAGTAAGTCTCTGTATTCTTTATAGCTCTCCCCAGGTAGCCTATCCAATCCGGGGGCTTTATTGTTTGGGAGGGAGTTGATCGCCTCTCTGAGCTCATCTTCTGTGATAGGATGACAGAAGTATTCTCTGTGAGCATCTGAGAGCCAGGCTAAGGCAATATTGTCAAGATACTGGTTTATCTCAAATGGGGTCACATTTGTCTCAGTAGAATATAAACGTGTGTAGTATTTCGAAAAGCAGCCTATAATAGACTAGGTATCATAGTGAGGTATTTTGTGTTCGTCTAGCATTTGTGTTATGTAGGTACTTGGCTGTGCAGAGCATATCTTATTGGAGAGTGCTCGGCCGGGACGTCCCCCCTCCCCGTATTTACGTGCTATGGATCTGCGTGAAATGTATTTTACCTCACTGTCTGCAAATTTGTGGTAGAAGTTCAGTTTGTTCCTGATGTCCGCTAGTATCTTCGGGTTCTGTGTGGTTGTGTAGTCTATTCCCAGTTGTTTAATTGCTAGTTCTACCGTAGGCAGCTGTTGTTGGATGTCTTTCAGTATGCCTGCATGTTTCCATGTGCAGTAGCCCTGGCTTGTAACTTTGAATGTTTCCCATAGCATTTGTGTGCTGGTCACCGATCCCAAATTATTCTCAAAATAGTCGGTGATGGCCTGTTTCAGGTCTGCTTTGAACACCTGATCTAGCAGCGCACTCTGTCGGAGACACCAGGTGAACTGTCTTGGGGTATGTGTGGGGAGGGCCAGCTCCAAACGCACCAGTGCGTGGTCTGATAACGTTTTGGGCATATGTTTTATTGAAGTTGCCCATGTGCCAACGTCGTGGGTAGCTATCCAAGAGTCTATTCTAGACCATGTGTTATGCGGCGTGGATATACATGTACCTGTTCTGTGTCTCATACGCCATATATCTATCATTCCATACTCTTCTATACCATCCTGAAGTGCCTTAGTCGACTGTTTCCCATACTTCTCGTTACAAGGAGATCTGTCCTGTGTGGGGTCTATGCATGTATTGAAATCCCCCCCATACTATTGCCGACATGGGGAGTGCACGCTGCTTAGCCCAGATTTGTATAAAGAAGGATGGGTCATCCGTATTTGGTCCATAGGTGTTGACCAAGTTCAGGACCGTCCCTTCAAAGTTACCCTGAAGTATGACATAGCGCATAGGTCATCAGCGGTCGAGCTTATTAACGTAAAGGGTTTCCCATGCTTGTAGAGAATTAAAAACTCCCTGGCATAATTAGAGTATGAGGAGGGTACGTGGTGTACCGCCCATTTCATGCCAATTCTGCCGTCTGTTGAGTCAGTGAGGTGGGTCTCTTGGAGACAGGCTACATCTACATTATGACGATCTAAGTATGCAAAAACTTTCTGAATTATCTGTGGGTTGTGTAGACCCCTTACATTCCAAGTCATAAGTGTTAGAGTTCTAGTGTTCTGCTTCCTAGTGGTCCTGATGTATCCAAATCAATGCAGTATGCATGTTATATTCATGTGAACCTGTTTCATACATTTTGTGCAGTGCCTCTGTCGCCATGTGTCCAACCATTTTTTGTGCATTTTCCTCCGTCCACCCCACCCACTCTGCCATCCCAATCATGGCAGAGACAGTCCCATGAAACTTGTCCCCTTTCCCCCCTCCCCATAACGAAACCCTTAGGTAACTTGAACTTGGTGTGGTGCACACTGTGTGGTGGGAGCTGCCTGCCGTATACCCGGGTGAAATATCACAGAGTGGCCACTTCCGCATAAAATGAAAGAACAAATACATCGTAACCTGTTATTGGTAGTTAACCTGATGGTTCTACTGTTTCTATCACAGTCCCAAGTTGACCCCACACTAGAGTACTTCCAATATTTATTTCTCACACCAGGGTGCTAACTTTGTCATATGGGCATACGGTTAGAGGTTCATCACTTATCTGTGTCTCTCAGAGCGCTGGTCAATGTGCCATCTTTCATATACATGTCTTTTTTCGCACTCATCTGGGGGTTTGTCTATTCATCGACATCGGAAGTGTGATCTTGTGTATCCGGTTCTCCTCTCTGTGATTTCCGCCTCGGAGTCTGTGAACCTTTCTTGCGTAAATACTGGGTGACCTCCTTGGGATCGTTGTATATTGTTGTTTTCCCGCCGTCCCTAGTTCTTAACCGGGCCGGGTATATCATAGAATACTGAATCTGTTGTTCACGTAGTTTCTTTTTTACCCCCATGAATTTCTTTCTCGCCTCCTGCACCTGTGGAGTAAAATCAGGGTAGATGGATATGTCCATTCCTTCATGCTGCAGATTTCCCAGCTCTCGGGCCCTGCATAGCGCTGCATTGCGATCTCTATAGTTCATCACTTTCGCGATTATTGGTCGTGGTATGGCCCTGGGCGGTGGCAGAAGGGCCAGCGATCTGTGCGCTCTTTCTATGCTAAAGACATCTGAAAAGGTTGCTCTGCCCAGAAGGGTTATTAATAAAGTTTCTATGATGTTTCCAGCTTTTGTGAATTCCGCTATACCCATTAATCTGAGGTTATTGCGGCGTGAGCTCGCTTCTAAATCCTCGGACTTTGCTGCCAGTGCTGCAAGGGTTTTTTCCATTTTTCCATGCTTGACTTACATTTGTTGCTGCATATCTTCAGCCTCTGATATTTGCCGTTCCACCATATCTATTCTGTCTGTATGCCTATGCAGCTTCTCAGACATGCGGTCCACTCTGTAAGTCAGTGCGTCTATCTTGCCATCTATATTCGCTAGAGAGGTTTGAATTGTCGAAAACATGGCATGGAGTTCGCCACTGACTTCTGTGCCCGTGGCTATCATGCCCTCCTCACTAGTTTGCGAGGTATCTTGTCTCTGGCATCTTTTTGGGTTGGTCAAAATGTATCTTTTGTTGTGTCTTGTCTGGTTTCCCAATGACACGTGCTGTACGTTGGCGGTAACTTCTCACCAAACGGATGGCTTTACGTCGCTCAGTTCCTGGGATCTGTAGGGATATGTCCGCGTCGTGCGCCCTGATGAAGATCCGATCCCTTTCAGTGCTCTCCGGACCACCTCCAATAGAAGCTATTCCCTCAATCAGTATCTGACAGGTGTCTGCGCAGACAATGTGGTGAGGGGATGCCTTGTCGTCTCCGTTCTATATCCGGTCCCTGACTGCACAAGAGTGGGTGAGTTGTTTGTAGATCCTGTAGGGCGGGGGTACGTCGATGTTTCACCAAGTGTGGCGTGTGAGCCAGGACTCGTATTTCCCTGGGTGCCGTCTCAGTGGGGGGCCTGGTCTCCTGAGAGTCTGGTTTTGCTGTCTTATTTCCGTTTCACCTAGGAGCCACAGGTTTGGGCCGAGTGCCTGCATACAATATCACTACAGGCACTCTAAGTAGCGGCGTGTTGATTGCCTGGTGGTGGCGGTGTCCCTGAGGCTAACCCCTGGTCCGTGCGTCACTCCCCGTGTTCTCCACCCCACACTGTGAGGACCTTGATAGTGTTCACAGCCGCCTGTGTTGGGCCCCGAGCAGCTCTCTTTCTGCGTGTTGCTGCTTGACTGAGTTTGTGCGCCCTCCAACTGCACAGCGTGCACACGCTAGGCCCGTATTTAGCTAGGCTTCAGCGCCCCACCACCTCACCTTCTGGGTCTGCGCTATACAGTCCCGTGTATTGGTGCGTCCACAGCAGTCCAGAATACGGCCTTACCTGGTCTCCCTCGCGTCGTCTCGCGGGTCTTACCCAGAGCTGGGGGAGTCACGTCAATCTTCAGGCAGTCACTGGCCGCAATCATGATCCGGCCTCCAAGGCGGGCGCCGGTCCCGCCCGTGTGTTATGATGCGTCAGCAAGTGAAGGCGGTGGTCCCGTTTTGGACCGCATTTGTGATTAGTTATGGCTATCGCATTTGGGGGGGAACACCACCGGCTGAGCGCTTGCCTGTCGGCCTCTGCTTGTCACAGCGCCGTTCCATCTGGCATATACTCCTGTGCGCCCCCCCGGCTTCGCCTCCGCAGCTTGGCCTTGACAGTGTTTTCATCGCTTTCTGGTCGTTCTCAGGGACAGTAACCAGCTTTACAGCACGGTGGGGACTTCCGACACAGGTGAGCGTGGTTTTTTCTTCAGCAATGCAGGTTTAATGCAGGATAAATTCAGGATTTCTTAGGCGACTGAAGGAGCTTGCTCAGAGCGCAGCCATCTTCAGGGATGGCTAGCTCCGCCCCCCATTGGCTGCTGAGAGTTGCAGAATGTCACAAAACGCAGTCTGTATAGCAGCATAAATGAAATAGCGCGTCACACTTTTATCACGGAGACTGGTATTTTTTCTTTCTCAGACTGGCAACGTTAGAGAATTATGTAAAGTGAACCATCTGACATATTTTGTTGGGGAACAGGGAGTGTGAAACGAAAGTCTGTAGTATGTCAGTTTTTTTAACACTCACCAACATTAAAATGTTTGTAAATAAACTGTACAAATATTTCAAAATGTTTCAGCAGTTAAAGCACAAATGGAGCACATTTTCTTGGAATTTGGAAGTGTGATTGAAACAAATATTTTAATAAGATTGAAACCACTCAAATACGTGTAATGTGCAAATTGTAATTTAAATTGCATTTATATCCTGCTTACTACCCCTGACGAGGCTTGAAGCTCTTTTTCGGCGAGTAGTATAGTGAAATATGAAAGTAATTTGAGTGGTGGATATGTTAGTCAGTTATTTGGATTAAAAAGGAAAGAGGTAGATATTTGCTGAAACCCACACATTATCATTTGTTTGTGTGGAGGACTGCATATCAGTGAGAATTTTATGGCCATTTCAATGGAAAATGTGTTGCCCGTAAATGGCAGTCTGCTACCACACAATGCTTTAATAATATATTTGTGACAGTGCACTTTACAATGGACCAGCTACTACATAGCACACCCTTGCCACTCTACTGCTGAATGGCTATGCCTCATTTGTTATACTTTTAGGTTGAGCCTGGGCAGCGCATGCGCTGCTCTGCGAGGAATGTTATATTCGGAGTATTGAGGTGAAGCGCCGCCCACTCCCTGCCCATATTTTTCATTTGCTTGTGTCATTGTCCTTAGTAAATGCTAGCTTCTGATTTGTTAATAGGCTTGGTAGTCCCTCCATAGTACCCCCTTGTCTTCATTTGTAGCCTCCCATGGCGACACCCCCTGTTACTTGTGTTGTTGCTCGGTAGGCTTTAATTACAGCCTCCGAGCACTATTTTGTTAAATGTTTTTCACCTGCCTGCAAACAGGCACGACGTGCTCTCTTTTAAGGCTTCATGTTTTTTTTCTATTTTTTAACTTTTGTTTGTGAAAGCGCCCCATGCGGTGCTTTCACCTAAATGGCGGTCACGGCCCTTTCTTCAGATGAGCGGCATCTAAGAAAAGGGCACGGCCGCCATTAAAGTGAAAGCACTGCACGGGGCGCTTTTGCAAACAAACATATTCAATGTAATAGGTCTCATATTTTCGCGAGTTTGGTAAATGCAAGACCTATTGCATTGCAATTTACAGCTTTATCTAGCTCGAAGTCGACCCAGGGAGCGATTTACATTAGCATCTGTTACATGACAGAAGGTCAGATTCATTTTTTCTAGGTACGAGGAGATTAAGTAATTTGTCTAGAATGACAGGATGATGAGCCAACGCCAGGATTCGAACCTGGTTCCCCAATTTCAAATCGGCAGCTCTGGCCCTATCTCCATATCCTTTTAAATTACAAACTTAAGTTAAAGAATCTATTGTAGAAAGAAAACGGTGACCCTTTTTTTTTTGCTAATAGCTCACCACATTACATTTCAGGCAGTAATGGACAAGTGAACGGTATGATAGGTTAACACCTATCAATATTGTAATGATTTCTGCACAATGGCACGCGGTGATAGTTGGTGTGGTGAGCTGATGGGGGAATCCCTTTCGCACCGTGCACCATTTGACAACTGCAGCCCACCCCAGAGGCATGAACATGGCCGTATTCCTCGTGGAAATGAGCCCATCACCTTTCATCTAGCAAGGCTGAGCCCGCCCTGCAGCATGGTGTGTGCAGTCAGACAGGCAAGCACACACAATACTCGCTGGGGTATTGACATCTCTAGGGATGCATTTGCCCATTTATATAGCATCGCAAAGGTCCTCTCCATTTCCGTTTTGTGCTGATAATTCACATTTTCCCATAATTCCAGTAAAGTGTTAGCCGCAAAAGACAAAGGAAGGAGTAAACTACAGTCAAACAGCCTATTTGACCACACAACACACACACACTCAACACACACACACACTGGATTTATTTCTGCAACCTTTCCACTTGAGTTTGCCTCGAGAGCAGTAGCATAAATAATGTAAAAGGCCCAGGTGCTTAACAGACATTTGATTTACAAGTTCGTACATATACTATTACCCTGCTTTCTTTTTATTACAATGGACCTACTGCACAATACCACTAAACCAATTTCAGTCTTACACTGTAGTTTAGTAAAGAAAGGAGACTTCTCCTCCAAATGCTGAACACAGTTTCTCAAAGTAGTCCATAGAAGCAGATTTTTTCTAAGAGCTGGATGAAACAGGTTTTAGGAAAACTCCACAAGTTTGTAATCGCCATTGACAGATGGCATCTGAAAGTGGTTCTTTCTAATAGGATATAACAATAATGGGCATGGTTGTGTGTCACATTGGGGGCTGTCAGGTATATCCTACTGTGTTCATGAGCCATGGTTCAATTTTAGGCATCGCTGGTTGAGATGGTTAATTGTATGCATGCGAGCGGCATGTTCCCATCTCCTGATGCTCAAACTGTGCTGCCAGGGCAGGGGGTAGGGTGAAAAGGGGAAGAGAGACGCTCATCGGAATGACTGCCCAAGGGAAGGTAGCTGAACAACCCTGCACTACTAAGCACGGTGGCACACTTCACGGGGTGGAAGTGTCGCTGCGGGGTGAGGCCTTCACTTGACTTTACCTAGATGTTCCGCAGGAAGCAGAGGGAAAGTAGAGTTGCTATCACACATACAACAAAATGAATAAACCAAATTGGCTGAAATCCTAAACCAGGGGTGCTACCAAAGTCAAACCCAGCAATATTGAAGATTGTGGTAAATTCAGTGTGATTTGATGGCTTTCCTAAATTTCTTTTTACGGGCTCTGGCTGAGTCTTTATTAACAAAGAAATTGCTCAGAATCCCGAATTGATCTTGCTAATTAAAGTAAAAAACTGATTGATTGTTTATCAGCTACTTAAAGCGTCAATCTGACAATATGGTGCCTCACATATCATTGTCCAAGCAACTTTATGTTCCTATTAACAATGTACCCTCCTGCTACATTCAGCTGCATCACAACTCCAGGAGACTGTACAAGTCTATTAAGATGGTACTGAAATGCTTGTTTTGCAGTCCGTGGATCCCTTTCTATAAACATAAGTATATCACTCCATAAAAGTCACAACCCGAAGCAGACTTAAGAACAAACTGGATTCATATGTTATTGTGACACGAGATCACTTAATCCGAGTCTTTTAAACAGAGCCCCTACCTCACGATTATATTCCTGAAAAGTGTTTTTTTGGTAAGTGTACATGTTTTTTCTCTATTGTAAATAGGCTTTTCCATCTGCAGCGGATGTTTTGTTTCATTAATGTGTATATTATTTCCCCTTGTAAATTGCTCAGGTATCCACTTGACTTGGGCTCCTCTATATGAAGCCACAAAAAACATAAAGAAATACATTTTGTTTTCGATTGTAGTAGACAATGAGTTGTCTTAAGCGCGCCAGAATGCTGAGGTGGACTCTCGAGGTAAGCATCCTGGGATTCTATTGTGAGGATTGGACGCTTTTTCTTTCAAAGGCAGAAGCTGGTGAGTATGGCTCATCACAGTTCAAAATAACACGCAGAAATGGAGGTCACATCTGAAGGTTCTTTCCTAGCAGATTGCTACACAGAGGCATTTACATTTTTTTTTATCCAAATAGAAATTCTGTTGTAGCATCTGGAGCAGAACATGCAGACCTTCAGAGGGAGAGCACTTCATTGGCTAATGCATTTTATTCAACGCTGTGTTTTAAAAGGGAGAAAGAAGTTTGCGCCGCTTCGGGTCAAGGCAACATTTAAAAGGTTAAAAGCTGTCCAAGGAGGTTACAGTGCCTATGAAAGCGAATTAGATTATGTTTGAAGACGGATGGAGAAAACAATAATTGAGATAAACTGCCACCCTTTAAAAAGACTTCCAGCTGCCTAAATGCTCTTGAGAGCAGAGGAAGATCTAAGCTGAAAAAATCAGCTGTTGTACTAAGAAAGCAGATGCTCGAGTCAACCATACTAAAACTGTTCGGTGTTCTCTGGGCTCTCGTTTCTTTTATGCCATCTCTTCGACTAAGTGCATTTAAATAACTGGAACATGTTCTTCAACTAGAATTCCCCCTATTGATTCTTTAACCTAATAACCCTCCGTCCATTTCCCGGTGCCACTAACATCACATTTCCTTGTCAGTGAAAGAATTACAGTGCTTTGATTGAATGAATAGTGCAGCTGCAAAATGCATCACCGAAACTGGGCACGGATCTCATGACAACATTATTTTTAACAACTTCTTCAAAAAGTACCTGAAAATCGACGGCGCATTTTCATCCTCAAAACGTTTATTAAATGCATTGTCTCAGCAAGTGTAAACACAGAAACCCAGCTGCCACCAAGGTCTGCGCACAAACATAGGCCATATTGCATGAAAATGTAGCTCGACGTATTCCTCCTATATGGGAGGTAATCCTGCACTATTCCAGTCTAAAGCTGAGTGAAGGGCTGCTTTTAGGGGTGCCAGATGGAGTTTAGGTATTTCACAAGTCTGTTACCATAGTCCAATCTTGAGAGAATAAGAGCTTGAACCTCCCACTAGAAATCCTGAGGCGGGAAGAGATGTTTCGTTTGGAATTCCTAAGTCATTGATATGCGCTTTGAGGTTCAGGTTTTGTCAAATTGAAATCTAAGGGTTAATACAACAATGGAGGATTGGGAATTCCGGAAGCTGGTGGAATGTAGGCAGGATTGGACCTGCACAGTATTGTTAGAGCGCGAGATCAGCAGAAATTCAGTCTTTAGTGGATTCAGTTTGAGGTGATGGTCGGATAGCCATCACCTCAAACATAGGAATAAGGATTTCTATGTCCTTGGATGAAGTACCTTTTAGGTACAGCTGGGTTTCACCAGAGTAAGAGTGATGTGAGATGTTAGAATTGTGGGGGAATGCACCCAGATGGTAAACACTGAAATGGGTGGGCGAGAGGATGGATTCGTGGGGGACACCTTGGTGGAGTGGTCTGCTGTTAGAGGTGGAGTGGTCTGTTGTTAGAGGTGGGGTGTAGAGTTTAGAATGTATTACTCATTGTTAGCAGATTTTCAGATATGGAGCAAACCAGTTGAGCAAAGACCCTGTCAGCTCCATTCTGGTTTCTATTTCTAAGGTGTTGAGAAAAGCAGGATGGTTGACTATGTCAAAAGCCACAGAGAAGCCCACTAGGGTGAGAAGGCAGGATTCACCTTTATCTAACATAAGGAGGGCATCATCAACATTGTGGAGTATTGCCTTTTCAGTGCTGCACCCTGATTTGAAAAGAGATTCTGAGTGGTTGAGTAGATTCTTGTAGATTAATTGTTTTAGTTTCGATTCTACACAGTTTTCTAGGGCCTTAGAAAAAAAGAGAAGTTGTGAGGCTGGACAGTGTGTCTTTTCGAATCTTTGTGTCGGATCCCCGTCTTTTCAAAAGTGATTAAGGTGGTCAAAACTTAGTGCTTCCGTACAATGACTTGAGCCAGCGATGCATTGACAGTTTTCATCCAGAAAGATTGACAACTGAGCTC